>NC_081294.1:82332500-82957500 GCF_030435805.1 Mustela lutreola
TCAGTAGCACACCCCAGGCTGTGACGACCAAGAATGTCTGCAGACATTGCTTGTTTACTTTTCCAGACCAAGTTTGTCCCAATTGAGAACCACTGTCATATATCATACATTCTAACTTACATTATTCTCATTTATTATCCCTTGCCAAGTTGGAGGCCTAACAGGCTACAGAGGAAAATCTTGGGGTTAAGGCAGGGCTGATCCTCTATCAGAAACACTGCAAATCATCAACAGAAAGCCAGCAGCCTTTACTCTAGACAGAAGGGCAGACCATCCATTTCATGGCTGAATTGCCTTTCAATGATAGCTTGATTAGGATCATTTTCTACCCGGGCATCTTGGAAGCACTTCTCACAGTCACTAACTCAACCAACCTTTAGGGTAAAATGGAAATCCTCTGGCTTGATTTTGTCATGCAACTGTCTGGACTCCGAAGTGCCTAATTAACTTTGTTTTCTTGGCATATCTGTGCCTGGAGGACCAGAAACAGAAGCAGCTCTGCACCCTAAAGAAGAAATTTCTAGTAGGTAATTAGAGCTACTACTATCATACAAGTGACCACCAAGGAAGAAAAAAACTGAGGACACAGAAGCTCTTCAGGATTGTGGTCAACCCATTTCTGAAAAGGAGAACCTCTAAAATGGAAAGAGAAGCAGATATATAATAAGGAGGGAGGCACCACAGAGCTGCACATCAAAGAAAAATTCTCATATGCATAGGATAAAATGAATACGATGAGGAGGAGGAGAGTGGTAATTGTGCCACATTTCCTCAATGAGTTCATACTGAGTACCTCCTGGAGTGGTTGTTACTGCCTAGCTCTGTTCCAGGCATTTGAGAATATAGTAGTGCCTAAAATAGAAAAATAAATCCCACCCTCAGGATGCTTTCATTCTAGTAGAAGAGGCAACAAGTAAGATAGGTCATGGTCTTAGTCTATTTGGTTGCTGGAACAGAATACCATAAACTAGATGGCCCCGGAAAAAGAGAACTGTGTTTCTCACAGTTCTGGAGTAGGGGTAGCTCCAAATCAAAGCACTGGTAGATTCATTGTTTGGTGAGTCTGATATCCGCTTTATAATTGGGTGTGTTCTCACTGTGTCTTCTCGTGGCAAAAGGAGTGAGGAGGGGTGCCTGGGTGCCTCAGTGGGTTAAGCCTCTGCCTTCAGCTCAGGTCATGATCTCAGGTCCTGAGATCAAGCTTCACATCAGGCTCCCTGCTCAGTGGGGACCCTGCTTCCCCCTCTCTCTCTGCCTGCCTCTTTGCCTACTTGTGATCTCTGTCTGTCAAATAAATAATTAAAACCTTTAAAAAAAAAAAAAAAAGGAGTGAGGGATCTCTGTGCGATCTATTTTATGAGGGCACTAATCCTGTTCACGTGGGCTCCACCCTCTTGACTTCAGTGCCTGCCCCAAGCCCCACAGATAAACACCATCACATTTGGCATTAGGCGTCAACATATTAACGTTGAGGCGACACAAATATTCAGACCAGAGCAGTTATAGACTGATAATGCTAAAGAAAAAAAAAAAAACAGCATGGGAAAATACCAAATATTGAAGGAGTTGATATTTTAGTAAGGATTATCAAAAGGGTTAGGGGATAGCATTTGAGGCAGAGGCAATAGCGAGTCCCCACATGAGCATGCCTAGGATGGTGGAGGAAGAATAGGAAAAGCCGAGTTGTTGAAGAGAAAAATGGACAAAAGGCAATAGAACATGAGATAAAGTCAGAAAGTTAGTGGGAGGCTGGGGAATGTAAAGCTTGTAGCTCTTGGTACTTCACAGTAAGAACAGGAGCTTTCATGCTGAGTGAGATGGGAAGCCAACAAAAGGTGGTGAGCGGAGCAGTAACCTGATTAGGTTTATATATATTTTTAATTTTTTAAAAATTTTATTTATTTTTAAAGTAGTTTCCATTCTGGGCGTGGAACCCAACATGAGGTTTGAACTCCTGACCCCGAGATCATGACCTGAGTTGAGATCAAAAGCCAGATGCTTAACCACCTGAGCCACCCAGGGGCCCCTTGGTTTCTATTTTAACAAGATAGTTCTGACAGTTGTTTTGAGAAAAGATGCCCAAGGAAAGGGCAGAAGTGAAGAGATTAATTGGGACAAGTCCAGGAAGGAGATGGTGGTGCCTTGAATCAGACTGATGGCGGGTATGAAGTGGTCAGTGCTGTGTATATCTGAAGGTACAATAAATAATGTTTTGCTGTAGGAAGATATATAGGTTTGGGTAAAAGGTGGTAAGGATGATGTCAAATATTTGAAACATGGGGCTCTGTTCTAGACCTGTAAAGAAAGAGAAATTTCAAGGAAGCAGGGAGATAAAGGGGTCTGAAGTTCAATGGACATGTCTGAGCTAAAAATAAGATTTGAGAATCGTCGGTATACAATGATGATGAGAAATACAGGGTTTTTCTTCCTCATGTTTGGACCTCTTTGGGTAGGCTTAAGCTACTGTGCCAGGCAGGTAACACAATAACCAAATACCCAGGCTGCTTTCAGAATGGGAAACATAGTACAGGACAAAAGAAGCAGGCTCTCCATTAGAAAAGGGAGAGGTCTGTATATGAAAGGAAAAAGACTTCTAAGACGTAATAATCAAATGCAACCTATGGAAGTTGTTGAGACGCTGAATAGAGCAAACCAACTGCTAAAAACAGGCCTTTTTGAGAAGATTTTTGGGGGATTTTGAAAGTGGACTGGGTATTTGGCGATTTATGGAATTATTGCGTATGTGATTACACTTGGTGTATTATGCGTATCTGTGCACTGCACATATGATCCATTGTCCCATCCAACTTACAGAACACAAATTCAAAAACCAAAATATTATTAAGAATCTGAAGACAGTGACTGAAAAGTATTAAATCCAGGAGCAGGACGCGTCTGGACTTGGGCCCTGTGTGACGTCCCAGCTCAGGAAGCAGACCCTGCTCGCATGTTCTAGAGCTTGTGCTGACATGTCTGGCTCTCTGAGCCTGAGCTAGACCTCCCTTTTCTCATTTGTCACATGGAGACAGAGCCCAGCACTGACCCAGGCCCTGTACTCAACCATGACCATTTGGATTTAACAAGCCAAAGTGAGAAACTGACAGTTTTTGAAGGAGGAAGTAGTCAGCAGGTTTTAAACTTGTAACCAGCACTGGACTGTTCCATGTCTAGAACTTTGTACATTAATATCAGGAAAAAAAACCCCTGTAATTATAAATAATATATCACCTCAGAGTCTTAATGATGTTGAAGTGTTAATTTAAGTATAAATATTTGAAATATGTTAGACTTTTGTCTTTGTTTTGGGACTGCCTGAGCTTCTGTTATCCTCCAGGAGGATCTGAAGGGAAGAATTCCCATTGACCTTTCCTAGCTGGGACAGTGTTAGCACCTGGCATTCACTGAGCATCTATTGTGTGCCAAGCCCAGCATGCGCTCACTTCCATGGGCGTTCTCTCACCCACCTTGTGAATGGCTATTTCAAATACTGTGGTTCCGTTCTTTCTTAAATTCCAAGTGAGAGTTGCCAGATGAGCTCTATATGGGATGTATTTTACTGAATATAGACTGTACCTTTACACTAAGACAATTGCTTATTGTTTATCTCGAACTCAAATCCAGTTAGGCATCCTCCTCCCGGTACAGTGCCCACTGTACTTCTCAGACAAGAGGAAAGGCATTTTTCTTCCCCGTTGATTCATCCTTTCCCTAAGAGTTTATCACCCATTTATATACAGGTGTGTGGATATGTTTGCACATGTGTGTATGTTGAAAGAAGAGAGAAATAGAGCATAGCATCTTACAAATGTTTTATATACCAGTCATGCTGCATAAGAGTATCAGAACACTTTTCATTTTATTAAAATAGCTTCATTTTTTCCAAATGATTGCATAGAGTCTACCGCTAACATCAATTGTGTATCAAAAACATCACCAAAATTGCTAGAAAAAAAAGTAATTTTCTCTATTGCCTCTGTCGGCATCATTGTAAAGTAAGGCAGTGTAACTAACCTAGAAGGTTGTTTAGCAACCTTCCATGCAGTTACATTATTTGTTCTTAGAATCTTTATGGAGAAATAACTGTATGAAAAACACAAGCTTGAAGCGAAGCATCCTATCCCAGGAATGGACATCTGACACATCAAGGAGCTTACTTTCCTGACAAATCTTTTTTTTTTTTTTTTAAGTTTACTTATTTATTTGAGAGAGAGTGAGTTTGAGCAGGGGGAGGGATGGAGTTGCAGGGAGAGAGCATGTCAAGCAGACTCCTCTGTGAGTGCGAAGCCCGATGCCAGGCTTGATCTTCAGACCCTGAGATCACGACTTGACCAGAACCAAGAGTCAGACCCTTAGCCAACTAAGCTACCCAGGTCCCCTACCCAATTTCCTATTTGAAAAGGGCTGTAGTAGAACCACAGACCATCTCCCAGATGAAGAGAGGTGCAGGTCAATTCACTTATTTAATTAATCTGGTATGTTAAAAAAAAAATGAAAAATTGAAGAAATCCCAAAATAGAGTTTCACAAATTACAATTAAAGGTTTACATTTTGTAATTTAACCCTGAAAATGATAACTTGATATCGTTGTATTATTCCCCACTCAAAAATGCAGGATGTATTTTTACAACATTAATTCATATTTTATTAAGAATTCTGAGGTCCTGGAGAGTAAAAGCACTCATCTGGCTCTGGTACCTGAAATTTCCAACTTGAACTCTGATGTGAACTGGTAACATAGAGTCCCCTTCTCTGCTAACACTTTAGTAAATGCCCTATTCCCTGGGGTGGTGGGGAGAGCATGCACTGGGTCATCAGGGGATTCGAGCAAGATGATGAGAGAGTACAGATGGGCGTGAGATTGCCTCGAGATGAGCCTTTTCTTCCTTGGACCCCGTGCTGATGGTGTCTAATGAGCCATTCTGAAACTAGCATTCTATTGACTTTGGTGCAAGAAATTTCCCACAGTCATCCTTAAAAAGAAACAGATAATAACCATTTATCTTTCAAACATTCCTATGTTTTCTGTCTTGCTAGCTTGATTAATAACAAAAGTTGAATAATTAGCAAGAGTTGTTAGGCCACTACTCTGTTTCAGGGTGCAGTGTGAAGTACCTTATCGTACCTTATCGTAATCTCCACAGCGGCTGGTTAATGAATGAATCTTGTGACATCAAGAGTTACAGGTCTAATCTTGATAAGAGTCGATCTTTCATTTTTATTTGATTAAACATATTTAGGTAGAAGATGAAGCTCTTTGCTTTAGTCCCTGAAAACTGAGTTGAATTAAGCTACTGATCTGGATTCATGAGATCAGTTCTCAAGGGTGACATTGGGGTGTTGCTGTCACTTGTTTTTTATTTCTTATTTCTGATTTTTGTGAAATTGTAGAAAGCTGCTAACCATGTGCTTAGTAAGCTAGTTCACCATCCATGTTGCATCAGCCCTCAGGCACCTCCAGGTCATTTCCTACACACACACACACACACACACACACACACACACGTGCGCGCGTGCGCACGCGCACGATGCCTACATAAGACCCCCTTGCAGAATCTCATAGGCTTTATAGAATAAGAAATGCAAATGTAGAATCACACTGTAACTCCTTGAATACTCTTCCTTAATAACTAACCTTACAGACTGTCAGACTCCAGAGTGGCATGGACCCTCCAGGAAGATCATGTCTCCTGAAATACTTAGTGTCTTTCATTAAGCTACCTAAGACAGACAGAGAAGTTGCCCTCTCCAAGCCATTCCAGGGTCTAGTTTCCTGGGTTTTATTAAAGGTCTTTCACATGTTTCCCTAGGTCCCTGGCCAAAGGGGTAGCAGAATCGTTCATTACTAGGCATGCAGAAATAACACCGGTGTGCCAGGAATTACAGATCAAAGACCTGCTAGCCAGATTTGACCTCCAGATAGACTTTTGTTTTAGTTTTTTTGACTTGCAAAGTGACTTTTGAAAATGAATTGGGATCTAAACATCAGGTGGTATCACACAGACACAAATGCATGTATGGATGGATGAATAAATGGGTTTGTATTTCTGCTTCTTTTGATTGAATTAGAGGTTTTGGCATCCCAGGGTTTGCTTTCTGGCTTACCAGCAGTTGATGAGAACTCATGAGTCAGATCCACTTTATCCACTTTATTTTATTTTTATTAAGTGGATCCACTTTATCCACTTAATAGGCTTTCTCTATTTTCCAGAGTCCTCAATCTTTCTTGTCCCTTGACACTGGGGACAAGTGCCAGCTACCAGATATCATAGTACTAACATGCTTCCTTTGTCTTCCAATATACCCAAGTGTTTGTATATCTATGGCTCCAACTTTTATTTAACAATATTAGGTATTTACTCATGCCAGATACAGATAATGATAAAAAGACTCCTCTTCTCCCACCAAAGCTCTCAGTCCTTTGGGACAGATTACATACATAAATACTTCAGTTATGATAACACATGATCTGTCTTCAGTTAAAGCTCATTTAAAGAGTTGTGAGACTTTGTCCAGGACACAGAGGTGATTTGGGGCTACATAGAGTTTGTGGTATTTAAACAAGATTTTATAGAAGAAGTAAGACAGCAAATGAAGAAGGTGAGATAATGAAGTGGGAGAGCTAGGTTCTTCTCACAGAGTCCAAGAATGAATCCCACAAAGGAGAGTAAGTAAACTGATCGAGTTTTATTAAGCAGGAATACAGGAAAAAATCTCTGAGGTTTGAGAGGAGTCCTGACAGGGTTGCCAACATGGGCCTCCCCTGATAGTCTTTTATTTGGGACTGACCAGGGAGCTTGTGGCCTTCATATTCTTGTGATGTCTTCGTTTGCTGGTGATCAAATCTTTAATGGCTTACTTCTGGTCTGGTTATTCTTTTTTGGTCACAGGTGACTATCAAAAAAAAAAAAAAAAAAAAGAGAGAACATCCTCTGCCCCCCACCAACATCTAGGGCAGGGTGGTCTGGTTTGTTCCCTTGTCTTTGGTTTCCTTATACTTCTGCATTTCTGGGATTTCTGTGAGCCCGATCACTTAGCCCCTATCTGTCTCTCCCTACAAGCCCCACCTGTCCTTTTCCACCAACACACTTTGTATACAGAAAGTCAGACATGGAAGGGCATTTGTGACCCAGATGTTTGCTGGCTCTTACAGGAAGCTGAAAGGAATATTGAGTAGTAAGGTAATGGGATTAGATTTTGAATGCCATGCTCAATAATTTTTGAATTGCTGTCAACCATTACCAGGGAAGTTACTGTTAATAAGTAAAATCTGCCATGCTTCAATATGCATCCTATCGCCCTCGACCCACAAGGACAAGAAGCCCCAGTTCAGATGTATCCTCTTCTCTCTTTATTTCCGCAAGTCTACACACTTACATACATTTACATGACCAATCAGAGAGCAGGGTACAGGAGGGAGCGAATCAGGCTGTGCACCTAAATGAACAACTTCGCTAGCAAACAATGCTGTTTACTTCCTCTTTGGGCGTTCCACTTAGTGTCATGAGGCAATCCTAACCTGGCAACTAGCCAGGCGCTATCTTTTAATGGTGGAGGCCACCCTGGCCAGGGGCCTGCCTCTGACATCTCCCCCTTTTTTCTATTATGGCGGGGATCATGCCTGTCTTAGGTTGTCAGTGGCGGGGAATATACTTACCCGTCATCAGACGGCAGATACCAATGATCTGCATCCTGTCTTAGATTGGTATTTTTCCCCCACCAATCTTACCTGTCATTGACTACCAATCCAGTATACTTAGCCACACCTGGGGGGATGTTCCAGCCTCGATGGCTAACAAGGCCTGCACCATGGCTTGCTGTTGCCTAGGTTGCTGTCTCCTCCAAATTTGCAGTTTCCTTACTAGTAGAATCAAGCCCACTATGAGGATTGTCATCAGACCAATTACGCTAGCCCATTGTTTTGTAAAGGTTAACACATATTGCAATGTTTTGATTATCTCTGGGAGGGTTGCAAGCTCAACTCTGGTGTTATTTATCCTTGTTATGCCTAGTTGCAGGTACTGAGTATAGTTTTGGAATTCTGAGGACCAATTCCCCCGCAAGTATTGGGAGAGCTGTCCGGAAATATTCTGTAAGTCACTCATATTAGTATAAGCTATGGGAGTTACACAAATTGCCGGGAAGGGTGCTATACATCCCAGTCCCAATAGGGCCCCCAATATGTCCACTTGTTCTTGAACCAAATCCACTCTCTGGTTGACTATCAGGATTCCTGCTTGCAGATGTGCATTGATCTGAGTCTGTGTTTGAAGGGCAGCCACCGTTCCTTCTGCAAGGGTGTTCACAGCTTCCGCAGTGGGTATAGTTGCAGCAAGCGAGACTGCTGCTGCCCTGGCAGCTGCTGTATATATAGCCAATGCTGTCACAACAGCGGCTGTGATACCAAAATCTCTCTTCTTTCTGCATAGCACCACCGGTAACTTGTCCTCTGGAATGGAAACTGGGATAGGAACATGGGTAGGGATACGCATAATCACAGCCAGCTTGAAGGCCGTGACATTCCAGCACTGGGAAAGATAGCAATTCTTAGTGCAATTCAACGTATCATTCAGCTCGCTAGCATTTGTTATGAGGAAAAGGAACAGTGGCAAGACGCATATGGGAATGGGCTGATAAGTAATATTATTGGGACAAGACACATTAACTCTTGTCTCAAAGGTACTAGAGTCATTTTGTTTATAAGAACAGTTGAGGAATTTGCCACCATTTAACATGGACACTGCTGATATATCAGTACATGCTCCTAGCAAGTTACAGACCTGCCATGCATCAAAGGGAGAGGAGGGATTGCCTTGCTTAGGATTTTGAAAGGAATAATTGTACCCTGTAAAGGTATTATTTTTATAAGTAGGAAAGTGTGGAGTGAATGTAAAGCTATGCATTTCATTGATGTAAACTGAGCGCAAGGTACTCTGACATCCAGACCACTCCGGTGGCCATACCCTGTTATTGGTGCACCTGGGCAACTTAAAAGGTTGATATGGCCCCGAGGCATTAATAGGTTTTACAGGGGCCAAACCCTGGATCACAGGTGGTCCCATTGAGGTATGTTTAGCAAGCCTTCATCTAGGAAACATGGAGCCGCCTTTTCCACTGTATTCTAAAAGGCCCGGGGGCGCCTGGGTGGCTCAGTGGGTTAAGGCCTCTGCCTTCTGGGATCAAGCCCCGCATCGGGCTCTCTGCTCAGTGGGGAGCCTGCTTCCTGCTCTCTCTCTCTCTGCCTGCCTCTCCGCCTACTTGTGATTTCTGTCAAATAAATAAATAAAATATTAAAAAAAAAAAAAAAGGCCCGAGCAGTTTTTGCTTTTAGTGGAGTTCCATTAGCTTTCAGCAGGTCTTTTAAAGACCCTTCCAACCGCACTTTAGATACTTCAGATCCCATTATGAACACACAGACAACAGACGCGGATGTTAAAGACACTAACTAGCACATTAACTTTTTACACACATATACTTCAGTCGACCTTTACTCCCCGCTTTACCGCAGAATTCCCAATTTTGAACGTGGCTAATGTCCCCGCTTACCTGCGGACCTTTACTCCCCGCTTTCCTATGGATTACCTTGCAAGATTTCTTTATTTAGTTCCCGGGTTTTGGCACCATTTATCGCCCTCGACCCGCAAGGACGACAAGAAGCCTCAGTTCAGATGTATCTTCTTCTCTATTTCCGCAAGTCTACACACTTATATACATTTACATGACCAACCAGCGAGCAGGGTACAGGAGGGAGCGAATCAGGCTGTGCACCTAAACGAACAACTTCGCTAGCAAACAATGCTGTTTACTTCCTCTTTGGGCGTTCTGCTTAGTTTCACGAGGCAATCCTAACCTGGCAACTAGCCAGGCGCCATCTTTTAAAGGCGGAGGCCGCCCTGGCCAGGCGCCTGCCTCCAACACATCCATTTCTCTATCTTTGGGTTTCCAAGGATTTTTCTTTTCTTTTCTTTTCTTTTTTTTTTTTTTTAAAGATTTTATTTATTTATTTGACAGACAGAGATCACAAGTAGGCAGAGAAGCAGGCAGAGAAAGGAGGAAGCAGTCTCCCTGCTGAGCAGAGAACCCGAAGTGGGGCTCGATCCCAGGACCCTGGGATCATGACCTGAGCCAAAGGCAGAGGCTTTAACCCACTGAGGCACCCAGGTGTCCCTCCAAGGATTTTTCTTCCCTAAAAGATCTTTTTAGTGCTTAAAAGCATTAATTTAGATAAAACTTTTCTTCTTCAAGATAAATAACATTAATTGTATTTAACATTTTTCTTTTAGGACACTCTTCTATCTCTTAAAGCTCTTTTGTTTGTTAGTGGTTCTGTGTATTCAAAAGACTGGCTGATCTTTTTCTATAATATTGTATTAATCACCCAGTTTACAGAGTCAACAGTCCTTAGTCCCAGTGTATGACCTTAGGCAAATTTGCCTCAGTTTCCTCCCTTAGAACTTAATATATTATCTCCCCCGCAGAATTGGAAGAATTAAATGATAGGTACAAAGCACTTATCATAGTGCCTAGTAATCACTGAAAATTAGTGCTTATTGTTAAAGAATTTTTAGAATAGAGATACATCCAATTTTTAGTACTATCCATACGCTAAGTGACTGTAAACCACTGTAACTTCAAAATATTTTTCTACTTCTAAATTGCCTCCCTCATTTTTTTAACTCTACTTATTAATTTTTGAGATGACTTCTTTGTTTTGAAATTTTCTTTTCTTTTCTTTTTTTTTAAAGATTTTATTTATTTATTTGATAGAGATCACAAGTAGGCAGAGAGGCAGACAGGGGTGGGGAGGCACGCTCCCTGCTGAGTAGAGAACCTGATGTGGGACTCCATCCCAGGACCCTGGGATCATGACCTGAGCTGAAGGCAGAGACTTCAACCCACTGAGACACCCAGGTGCCCCCTCTTCTTCTTCTTTTTTTTTTTTTTTAAAGATTTTATTTATTTGACAGACAGGGATCACAAGTAGGCAGAGAGGTAGGCAGCAAGAGAGGGGGAAGCAGGCTCCCTGCTGAACAAAGGGCCTAATGCGGGGTTTTATCCCAGTACCCCGAGATCATGACCTGAGCTGAAGGCACAGGCTTAACCCACTGAGCCACCCAGGTGCCCCTTGAAATTTTCTTAATGTCTTCTCAAACTATATCTATCAGACTTATTATTTACATATTTTATTTAACTTTAAAAAATAATAGCATATTCAGAATATGGGCAGAGTTTATATTAATTAATAAGACAGACACTCCAGTAGAAAAGTGGACCAAAAAAAATAAATAACTCAAACATAGTTCATAATTCACAAAGAGAAAAATCCTAGTTGTCAATAAAAATGTGAAAATGAAAATGTGGTCAACTTTTGTTAGTCATCAGAGAAATGTAAATGAGAGACAAAATGCAGTACTTTCCTGAGCACACACAAGAATGACAAATGTAAAAGACAAAAAACACCAATTATCAGTGAAGACATGGAACATCCAGAGTTTTCATAAACTTTTGTTGGGAGTGTAAATTGGTACAACAACTTGAGAAAACTATTAAGCTGTATCCACTAATGCTAAACATACGCATAACTTGACCAGCAGTTCCACACCTATGTATATATCTAACATGAATATTTAAAGACAAGAATTTTCAGCAAAACACATGAATACACTGTACTAGTGTACAGTTTACAATACCACAAACTGGAAATTACCTAAATGTCTATCAACATAAAATGAACAAATACATTTTGGTGTATATACCCAGTGGAACAACAAGTTGTTATATAATATTCAGCAAATAACAATGAGTATCAACTAATTGTGGAGGGCAAGGGTGTGGCTGGAGGGGGCAGAGGGTGGAGTTCCAGAAGGGTGAAGTAAGGAGCTGGATGGAATCTATTCCAGCAAAACAACAATTTAATTAATGAAGCATTTTAAAAACAAGCAATCTTTAAAGTCTTGGGGAAATGTGCAAGGGCACACAGTAAATGGAAAAACAAATCCATTCATGAAGATCTACAAAATCTCAGAACAATCAGAGCCTATGGCATTTAAGCCTTTTCTTTACATGCTCTCCAGCTAGTGTTGATGAAGCTACCCCAGGTGCTCTATTTCAGGCAGGTAGAGACTGAAAGACCTGAGTTTTCTTTCCTCCTCCCAGCCTTGCTGGTCCCCATCAGTGCTCCATTGCAGAAGCTCCGTTACAGGCAAACATGGCAGAGGTGGGTCTTACCCAACCCAAGTCTCACTTATAGGACATAAGCTCTACTCAGCACAGCAGGTCAAGAATAACGGGACCCTGATTGTCCTGCCCCAACTTGCTTACAGGATAAATGTTCTGTGATGGGAGGTAGAAGGTGAGATGCTTAGGGGCTGCCATCACCTACAGTGTTCGCACACAGAGTAGAGGGTCATTCCAAGAAAGCAAGTCTCCACCTCCAGTTCTAGTGCATTGGTACAGGTTTCTGCCCAGGGAAAGAATCAGGCCCTGAGGAAGAGGAGCTCCTTGGTTCTCCTTGAGGGGACTGACTTTACTTGGAATGAAATGTTGAGAACTCCATGAATAAGTGTGTTATCAACAAACATATAATTTTGGCAGAAAGTAATTAAGAGGAGGATGTTGGTTTCACAATACAAGCAAAACAGTAGAACATCCAGAAGTGTCACAAAGAAAACCAGGGAAAGGGAAAGCTAAGAAGACCCCATGGATCACAGCCAACTTTAGGGGTCAGGCATGACGCTGAATGCACACAGGAACATTAATATCAGGATGTGACCAGATTTGAAAGCTGCCCATAGACTCCTCAAAACCCAATAGAAATCTTACTGTCAGGTTGGGCTTAAACCTCTGACCAAACACTGACTGAACTATTAGCTACACTAACCTAGGGGCACCTTCTAGAAATCCAGGCTTAGAAACAAAATCACACTCATCCGTGTGATTCTGGAAGACTGTGTCCATGTCCAAGGCTGTACCCTCTCAAGAAAGATCAGAGAGGAAACCTTCAAGCCACTAATCCCTGGCTGAACCTGGAGCAAAACAATGCGCACTTCATGAGCTGTAAAAACAGCTGCTAAATCACAGAGACCTCAAATGGCAAAGGGTGAAAATCCAGCTGCTTATGGGAGTGTCACTTATTTGACCAATAAGTGGCTTAAAGTGACCCAGGCGTAACCCCGGGCACTCAGACTAAAAGAAAGCAAGGAAAGAGTAGTCTAAGTGCGTACACTATGAAGAATATGAAAAGAGACCCCTCAGGAGGGGAGAAAATATTTGTTCATGACATAGCTCATTTCAGTATCCTCTTACAACACATTAAAAAAGACCAAAAAAGAAAGAAATTCCGATTCAAATGCAAACAATGTATTTAACAAGAATTTCTTAAAAAAAAAAAAAAGAAAAAATATATAACTGGCCAATAAACCCCTTAAGGGGTTAATAAACTCCTCAATGTTACTAGTCATTAAGAAAATGCAGATCAAAATTACAATGAGATCCTGCTTCATACCCACTAGGAGGACTATACTACTAATAAAACAAAATCGTTGCTGGTAAAGATGAAGAAAAATCAGAACTCTCCCACTTTGCTGGTGCTAAGATAAAATGCTACAGTCACTTGGTAAAAATGCTGGCAGTCCCTCAAGATTAAACATAAAGCTATTATATGACACAGCAATTTTTTCTCTAGTTGCATATCCAGGAAAATTGAAAACATGCATCCACACAAAATCTTGTGTGAGGTTGTTCACAGTAGCATTATTGGTAAGAGCCAAAAAGTTGGAAACAAGCAAATGTTAATCAAGGAATGAGGTGATAGAGTGTGGAATTTCCCTACAGTAGAAAATTTGGCACCAAAAAGGAGTGCTAAAGTAGCCAGTCACAAATGATCCCATTTGTATGGAATTTACTTACTGGGTCTATATCTGTCTCTAGAAACAAAAAGTATGTTAATGTTTTCATAGGTATAGTGGATGGGATGTGGAGGGGAATGAGAAGCAATTGCTGATGCGTATAGGATTTCTTTTTGAAAGGACATGTATGCTCTAAAGATAGTCGTTGAATTATATTCTTTATATCAGTGAATTATGTAGTGTGTGAATCATGTCTCAGTAAATGTTTTTTAAAAGGTAGACTATAGTTATGTTGTTAAATATTAAAACAGGGACAGTGAGAAGAAAAAAAAAAAAAGCCAGACATACTGAAAATGTAGACAGAATAATTCCTTCTATAGGAAAGAAAAAAAGCAAGAAATAACAGACAAAGCTGAGAAATATGGTTAGAAGTCAGGACAGAGGTTGTTCTTTCAGGCATAGGATAGTAACTAAATGGACATGGGAAGGATGCCTCTGAAAGACTGACAATATTTTTACTTTTTTTTTTTTAAAGATTTTATTTATGTATTTGACAGAGATCACAAGTAGGAAGAGAGGCAGGCAGAGAGAGGTGGGGAGGCAGGCTCCCTGTTGAGTAGAGAACCCGATGTGGGACTCAATCCCAGGACCCTGGGATCATGACCTCAGCCAAAGGCAGAGGCTTTAACCCACTGAGCCACCCAGGCACCCCAATATTGTTACTTTTTTATCTGGATGCTAGTTAGAGGAATCTGCTCCACTCGGGACAGTTCATCAGGGGACACACTTATGATTTGTACATTTTATGTTTGCACAATGTACTTAAAAAAAAAACTTTGTTTTAGGGGGTTCCTGGGTGGCTCAGTGGGTTAAGCCTCTGCCATTAGCTCAGGTCATGATCCAAGGGTCCTGGAATCGAGCCCCGCATTGGGCTCTCTGTTAGGCAGGGAGCTTGCTTCTCTCTCTCTGCCTGCCTCTCTGCCTACTTGGGATCTCTGTCTGTCAAATAAATAAAATATGTATTTTTTTTTTAAAAACTTTGTTTTAAATTATGGAGCTGTAATAATTTTAATGAATAGAAGCCAACTGTTACTGTACTATGAATTCTCACTTCTGTAATTTTAACCAAAGAAATACTGGTCTGTGGTCCAAATCATTCCATTTCATTCATTGTATTTTTATATTCTTTCTTTGCTTCATTCCCTTAGCAAATACCTGTTGAATGCATGTGCAGTGCAAGGCCCTGGGGAAACAGCCACCTCTTGGTTCTTCTGCCCGTATGAGATTTACGATATATCAGGCTGGAAGACAATAAAAATTAATTGCATGTATAATGAATATCACCAAAAATGTGTCAGGCATGATGAGAATAGATAACAGAAGCCTTGTGTTGTTTGGGAGTTCCAGGCAGAGTTATTTGAAAGAATGACTTCTGAGAGTAAGTGATAAGGATCAGGAGCTTCCCAAGTTAAGAGAGGGAGAAAGTATTCCAGCAGACAGTAGACCTTGCACCAGGGCCCCAGAGCAGGAAAGAGGCTGGCACTTCATAGAAAGTAAGTCATTTAAATCTTTTTTGTTTTTTTTAAGATTTTTTAAAAATTTATTTATTTGACAAAGAGAGGGATCACAAGTAGGCAGAGAGAGGAGGAAGCAGGCTCCCCACTGAGCAGAGAGCCCGATGTGGGGCTTGATCCCAGGACCCTGAGATCATGACCTGAGCTGAAGGCACAGGCTTAACCCACTGAGCCACCCAGGTGCCCCAGAAAGTAAGTCATTTAAATGTTGAGTGACAGGGGGATTCACAATAAAACTCCAGAGATAACCTAAAAAATGATTTCTAGACATTTACCAGGAATAAGGGACTCCAGCAAAAAAGTCTTTTGAACTTGTTCTCTGTCCCAAATCTTGTTTAATATCTGTAGTAAATTTTCTGTAGTATAACCAGAAGAGTCTTCATGAAATAAAAATCTAACTACATAATGCTTCACCTCAAATTCTTAATGACTGGTCCTTAACGACTCCCTATTAGCCTCTCTTCTCACTTCTTTCCTTACTAGCTACATTCTAGAAGTATCTTTACATCTTCAAAGGCACTCTGCTCTGCCTTGGATTTATGTCTCTGTACATGCTGTTCTCTCTGCTTCCAGTGCTCCCCATAATCCCTTTTTTCTGCTTATCTTTAAAGATTCAACCTTGGTGCACCTCAACCATGCAGGCAACCCTGGTTTCTTAAGTCTGTGGTTAGGCATCCATCCTTATTGATCCCAAAGTACTTAGTGAACTATAACACAGTTGTCTCTTTACTTGGCTTTTTTTCCTGAAATATACTCTAAAGTCCTTGATAGCATGGATCTGCCTTTCATATTCACGGAGTTCAGTGACTCCAGTTCTTTTCCTCCGTGCTTAGTGCACACAAATGGTGATACAATTTTGTTTCATTAATGGACCACTGTCACAAGGTAGTATCGGTCTTGCCCAGAAAGTACAAGACATGAGTGAAACTTGGGCAGTTTTTCCAAATAAACAGAAAGGGAAAACAAAACAAATTGTATCTTGAATTTGTTGGGTAGGTCGAATAATGCTCTTTACCCCCCAAAATCCATATCCTAATCCTCAGCCCTGTGACTGTTATCTTCCATAGTAAAGGAGACTTTGCAGATATAATGAAATTCATGGGCTTCGTGTGGGGAGATGATCCTGCATTATTTGTACAGGTCCAAGGAGATTTGTAAGAGAGAGCTAAATGGGTCAAGTCATGAGGTCAGGAGAATCAGAGATGGAGTTATGGCAGTGGAAACAGAAGAAAGAGAGAGACAGAAAAACAGTGACTGGGAGAAGGAGAGACATTGCAAGATGCTCTGCTCTGGGGTTTGAAGATGGAGGGAGGACACATGAGCCAAGCAGTATAGGCAGCATCTTGAAGCTGAGAAGGGCTGGCTCATAGATTCTTCCCTAGGGCCTCTGCTTATATAACAAAGCCCTATTGACACCTTGATTTTAGGACTCCTGACCACCAGAATTTGTAAGATAATACATTTGCATCTTTTTACCCTACTAAGTTTGTAATAATGTATTATAGTCACAGTAGGGAACTAATACAATGTACTTTAGTTTTTCTCATATAATGGGTATTTTAGAAAATTGTGGATGATACTGAAAGAGGATATGGATGAATGTAATTCCTATTTGGGATCTTACGTGCTTCTTACTGAGTTCATTTTATTTAATTAATTAATTTATTTATTAAGATTTTATTTATTTATTTGAGAGAGAGAGGAAGGGGAGGTTCAGAGGGAGGAAGCAGACTCCCTGCTGAGCAGAGAGCCCAAGGCGGGACTCAATCCCAGGACCCTGAGATCATGACCTGAGCCGAAGGCAGACACTTAACAAACTGAGCCACCCAGAGGCCCCGCTGAGTTCATTTTAAATACATCTATCTCCGTAGTTCATTGGAAGAGTCATTTCAAACAACATCTTGCCTGAGTGTATATTTTTTTCTGGAGCAGGACACAAAACTGGAGTAATTACATGCCATTGAATATACGAACGTTTTCTCTTTCTCTTTTTCTATTGCAATATAATCGACCCTCATTACATTCATTGCAGGGGAACAGCATAGTGATTCAGCAGTTTTGTATGTCATGCTCATCAAAGTCATAGCTACCATCTGTCTCCATATAACCTTATTATGGGGTCATTGACTTGATTCCCAGTGCTGCCTCTTTCATCCCTGTGAGTTATTCATTCTGTAACTGGAAGCCTGTACCTCCTCTTCCTCTTTCGTTTGTTTCTCACCACCATGAGCTCCTTGTATTTATGAATCTCATTCTGATTTTTGTTTGTTTTGTTCTTTAGACTCTACATAGAAGTGAAATTGTATGTTGTTTGTCTTTGTCTGTCTTATTTCACTTTAGCATAATACCCTCTAGTTTCCATCTGTGTTGTCACAAATGGCACGATCCCATTCTTCTTGTGGCTGGGTAACATTCCATTGTATATGGATACCACTTCTTCTTTATCCATTCATTCGTCTTTAGACACATGGGTTGCTTCTGTGTCTCAGCTATTACAAATAATGCTGCAATAAACATGGAGGTGCATTTATCCTTTCAAATTAGAGTTTTATCTTCTTGGGCAAATATTCAGTAGTAGAATGACTGGATCACTTGGTATTTCTATTTTTAACTCTTTGAGGAAACCTCATACTGTTTTCCATAGTGGCTTCACCAATTTACAGCTCCACCAGAAGTACACAAGTGCTCCCTTTTCTCCACATCCTTACCAACACTTGTTATTTTGTCTTTTTGATACGAGCCATTCTGACTGGTAGGAGATGACACCATTGCGGTTTGATTTGCATTTCCCTGATGGTCAGTGATGTTGAACATCTTTTCAAGTGTCTGTCAACCATAGTATGTCTTCTTTGAAAAAATATCTGTTCAGGTGCTTTGCTGATTTTTTAACTGGATTTTTGTGTGTGTATTGAGTTGTATAATTTTTTAATATGTTTTGGATTTTAACTAATTACCAGATGTATCATTTGCAAATATTTTCTCCTGTTGAGAAGGTTGCCTTTTTAGTTCCATGAGTCCAACTGGCATCAGGCTTATATCGTATGAAAAAGAGTAGAGAAAATAAGATCAGTCACTGTCAGATTCCTCAAACTAAGTACTATTTTTGATCTCTTATTCTCTTGGCAGCAACATTTGATCATTTGCAAAAAAACCATTTTTAAACCTTGAAATTCTGTGGACTTCCTCTTATTCAGCTGTAGACTACCAGCATCAATAGACACTACTTTACTCCAGCTACCCTGTCCTTTTTTAGATTTATAAAGTATTTTAAGTCAACATGTAACATGCCTATTTTAATAAAGCATATTAGGTCACCATTGGAATTTTCTAATAGCTCCTACACTTTTCTTGCCATCAGCTATTCACTAAATACACCATTAAATCTCATGTTACATTTCATTACTAAAACCCCTAATAATGCTTTTTGTTAAAAACCAGAATGTGTTGTGCTCTGCCCAAAAGTAACCTAGTATTATTTCCCATAATAACTTTAATTGGATTTTAGCTCTTTACTTTTTATGTTTCACTGTAGATTTTATTGGGTTTAATTACAAATCCATATGTATTTGTTAAGAAGTGCTGGTTTGATATTTTCCAGTGACAACTACATTTTATTCAAAGAAAAAAGGTATTAGAATAAAAATTGCAAGAGACTAACCAATTGTATGAGATGATTAATTGAATTCCAGATATATATGCATTTTTGATGAATGATTTCCCATAACCAAACGACTTGAATGGTGTGTCAGGGCACCATTATTCATTTTAATAGGTTTGCACAAAGTGCATATCACCATTATTATAGATCAACTGTGAAGATGTGGATTTCATTCCACCTTCATCCATTTTTAAGTCTGACAAACTTTGTTCTATAAACTTGGAGAAAGAGAAAAAATTATCCTGAGACTGTGAAGTCCTGAGATTGGTTTCACCTACTCTATGAAAGGAAAATTTTTGATGCATAATTCTCCCAAATACTGTGTTCAGTCAGTATTAGATACTTACCAGTCCAGATTTAGCTAATGATGACTGTTGGTGGTCATGAAAGCTACAGTGAGGTATCTCTCCTCCACACTCCACCCTAAATCAGAAATGATTCTTTAAAGTCATAAAAGTACCCTATTAGTTCAGTGATGCATTTGTGGCAGCAAATTAATGATTGTGTCTAACAATTTGAATAAAAGTTTTCTGCATATTCCTAATTCAGGACTAGAAAATGTTAGGTAAAAGCAAATAATAAGGCGCCTGGGTGGCTCAGTGGGTTAAGCCTCTGCCTTCAGGTCAGGTCATGATCTCAGGGTCCTGGGATCGAGCCCCGCATTGGGCTCTCTGCTCAGCAGGGAGCCTGCTTCCTCCTCTCTCTCTCTGCCTGCTTCTCTGCCTACTTGTGATCGCTCTCTGTCAAATAAATAAATAAAATCTTAAAACAAAAAGCAAATACTAATAAGAACAACAATAAAAAAATGCATCTATGACTTGGTCTGAAAAAGTAAATGAGATCAAAAGGAAGATTCGCCAGACATCAGGGATTATCAATAAATCTTTCATCAATACCCACAATGAGCCCTGTCTGTAAAAGTATGAGGCTAGGGAGGATACTTTATATTTACAGTTGACCCTTGAGCCATGCAGAGGTTAGGAACCCTGACATCTGCACAGTTGAAAATCTACATGTAATGTTTCACTCCCCAGAAGTTAACTGCTAATGGCCTATTGGTGACTGGAGGTCCTACAGATAACGTAAACAGTTGATTAACACATATTTTGTGTATGTATTATATTCTGTATTTTTATGATAAAGTAGGCTGGGGGAGAAAATATTAAAATCATAAGGGAGAGAAAATACATTTACAGTAGTATACTGTATTTATTGATACGAAACTTTACATCATTTGTTTACAAAATAAACTGTCAGTACCTACATCGATATTAACTTACATGATACAAAACACTGTAGATTACACATATTAAAAACAACACACAACAAAAATGAAAAGATAATATGAAAAAGAAATTCACATTTATTTATTTATGTAATGATCCATGCATTGATAGCAAAGAAGCAGCAATATGATTGCCTTATGGTAGACTAATGGGACCAATACATGGTTTCATGGTAGCCTAGCCTATACACTAATGAATGTATCATTATAAAATTTTTATGGCATATAATATTATATTTATATTTATAATACAGTACTGGAAACATTGTTACATTTTAAAAAATCATTTGTGATGATAGGTTGATACCCAGTTGCTCCAATTACCACAGAGACATATTGTATTTCTTTGAAATGTAATTCTTTGAAAGCAAAGTTCTAAAGCAGTAACAAAACTAGCACATATATAACACATATAACAGTTTTATATTGACTGTCACTCATCTTATGCCTGTGTCTGGATAGGCTATCCACTTCCATCCAAGTCCTGCCCTTGATGTTCTACACACTGAATACTTAGGTGGCGATGTCCTATGGTTCTTGCAGTACAGTGAGTAGATTTCCACATGAAGACTCTACGTTTATTAACTAAGTTCATTAACTGTACAGCCTGATGATTATTTCCTATTCATTAAGTGGATATGGATCACCACAAAGGTCTTCATTCTTGTTGGTTTTATTTTCAGGAGGCTGAGGAGGGGAAAGAAGAGGGGTGGGTCTTTCCATCTCGGGGCTGTGGAGAGTGGAGAAGAGGAAGGCAGGAGAGGTACTCAGTGTAACTTGATGGAACTACCTTATAATTTCTGCCTGGCTTTTGCTTTTCATTTCTCTCAAAATGTTTCTCTGGAGTTCCAATGCTTCTTCCACTGTTTAGTTTCAGTGCTTGTGTCATTAAAGGGTCCATATCTTGAGGCACCTGGGTGGCCGGCTCAGTCAGTGAAACGTCTGTCTTTGGCTCAGGTCATGATCCCAGGGTCCTGGGATCCAACCCCTCACTGGGTTCCTTGCTCAGCAGGGATTCTGCTTCTCTGTCTCCCTCTGCCCTTCACCCCTGCTTCTGCTTGGTCTCTCTTGTGCCATCTCTCTCAAATAAATAAAATCCTTAAAGGAAAAAAAAAAAAAAGGTCCATGTCTTAAAAGAAGTCCAAAGTGGTTTGAATAATCAGAACTTTTCTACCCCTATTGTCAACTGTGAGTTTGCTTTCCTGGCACTGCTTCTTCTGTGTCTTCTTCCTCATTGTCTGGCACTGCTTCAGAAGCACTCATCTCCAGCATATTCCTAATTCAGGACTAGATACTGTTAGGTAAAACAAGTCCAGCAAGTGTGTGGTGTCTGTTAGCTCTTGAACTTCTACAGGATCCATACCATGGAACCCTTTGCCATCTTTTTTCCCCCCTCATATCCACAGTCTCTTTCCTAATCTCCTTGATTGTGTCTGTTAAAAATCCTGTAAAGTCATGCACAAAATCTAGACAGTTTTCTCTAATAAGAATTTATTGTATTGTGCTTGATGGCCTTCGTGGCTTTTCTATAACACTGTTGGCGTCTTTATTGGTGGAGGATTCCCAGACTTTCACGGTGTTCTCACTGCCAGTGTTCTTTCCCGTAATGTTGACAATCCCTTCCACAGAATGCGTTCTGTAATAAGCCTTAAAGGTTCTTGTGATCTGCTGATCTAGAAGACGCTAAATTGCAGAAACTGTTTTGGGGGCAAATAGACCAACACCTTTGGTGTTGAATTAATGGGATTCTGATTGGTCAAGGACCATATGTTGCGAGGGGGGTTTGTGCATGTGTGCACCAACACCCACCCACCCACCCACACTATAAAAGGCAGTTCCTTACTGACAAGGTACTTCCTGTCTCCAGGGACAAAACATCAATGGAAGCAATGCAGAGAAAGGTTTCTTGTTGTCTCTGCCTTCCCATTATATAACCAAAAGACTGGCAATTGCTGTCTATCTTTTCCCATCAAGGCTGGACACTTAGCAGCTTTGTAGATAAGGACAGCTCTGATCATAAACCCAATTGCCTTTGCACAAAACAGAAGAGTTAGCCTATCCTTTCCTGCCTTCAATCCTGTGCTTGCTTCTCTTCCTAATAAATGTCCTCTCTGGTATTTTTTTTTCTCCCAAATAGGGCACTTTCACTGCATTAAAAACCTGTTGCAGGCAAATATCCTTATGATTTTCTTTATGGCATCTGGGAACTTGTCTGCTGCCTCTTGGTCAGTAGAAGCTGCTTTTCCTGCTATCTTGACATTTTTTTTTAAAGCCAACTCTTATTCTAAAATTTCAAACCGTCCTTGCTAGCGTTAAATTCTCCAGCTTTAGATCCTGCACTTTACTCTTGATTTGAGCTGTCACATAAGGACCTGGCTTTTTCTCTAATCATATTAGACTCTAGGTACACCTTTCTTGTAGCAATCCTGAACCCACATAAAAGCTACCTTTTCGATATGAGATAAAAAATATTTTGCACCAAGTACAAGGACTTTGCACTTGCTGGAGTAGCTGCAGTGACACCTTCACAAATATCCTCTTCATTGTTTTTACAAAAAAAAGTCTTGATTCATTTATCTTGAGGTGGAGGACGAGTGCAACTGCAGATCCCAGTGTTCCATACATTGCAAATGATTCCACTTGTAATGTCATAACTTTTCTCCGCTTCTTGGGAGCACCTCCAGCATCACTAGTGACACTTCATATGGGTCTCACGGTGTTATTCACAGTTTGTAGTATTATTGCATTAAGCACAGTGAGAAATACACAAGAAGCACCAGACATCACTTTTTATGGTGATAGGCCATTTACTGGAGAGACGAAATTCTCTGGCAGAGATGATTAGAGTCACACAGTGCTTTGAGCAAATCCTTACAACAGTCAAACCTACCACATTAGCAACAGGAGTACCTGCAAAGTACTGATTACAGTAGTACTACAGTTGATTATATAGTTAATTTTATACATTTTTTATTTAATACCGTGTGTACATTTGTCCTTATCCTTGACTTTGGACGGCACCATATAGTTATGGTCTGTGCTGATACGTGTGAAGTGTTGATAAATTTCAACTTTTTATACCAGATGTGTACGTATTTTACGATAGTAAATGACGAGTATCTACATGTATTCCACTCACTCGTGACATACCTTTTTCTTAATGTTAAAAAGATTTCCATGCTAAGCAGTTTGTCTGTGACTTTGGTCAAGTCCTAAATCTCCAGTAACTTTCCTCGCATAGTTATTGAAAACAATCCTTGTATATAATGCCAATCAGATCTATTCAGCAGTAGTAATATGGTAAGATATATGTGTGTCGCAGAGTAAGAGATAAAAATCTAAAAATATTCAGGGTTCTTTGATCTCATTGAGATTTTTAGACGTTCAGTGAGTATAGGGCATGGCTATGTATTCCCTCCAACCTGAAATATCATCTAAACCTTTTAGTTCTATTAATAAGAAAGAGGCACGATACCCAGAGGATGTCTGTAGATCCTAGATCAAGAGCCACCATTTTGAAAGTGTTTCTTCAGTCGATTGATGAAATGATCTGTAGGATTGGCTGTTTAGAGTGAAGTCCAGGGAAAGACGAGGGTCTTCTATTGGATCAGGCTTGGTGACTTAAGGTATTCAAATGTGTGTTACTTATCAGGATGTTTTCCTGAGCTTCTGGTAAACCCTAATAGGATAATCATAATACTGATACCTAGAGGTTGGAGAGAAACATCACAAAACTGTTTTTCTTTTGAGACCTCGCTCTTGCTAGTTACTGGAACTGGTGGAAAGGAATGTGTAATAGTTGGGTAATTCTTGTAACTGATTCTGCAACCTAAGTGGACCTTCCAGTCATTAACTGGGTGTTTAGTGTTCATACATTTGAGCATGCAGATAAGCTCTATTTTTTCTTTTCTTTCTTCTTCTTCTTTTTTTTTTTTTTTTTTGGGAGAAGCTCTATTTCTCATGACCCTGAAGGTAGTATCTGTAAGAAGCCACTCTGGTATATCCTTAAGGTACAAGCAAGTTATGTGAACTATTGACACTGACTTTCTTTGCATTTACGTCTACTACATTGCCCTCTCTCCATTAACACACAGCTATGGTCTCATAGAGGTTTTCCTCCATCCGATTACTAAGGAAAAACAATGGAGCCCCATTACTGAGCATATGGAATGATATGCTGCCATTGGCTAGAGACACCAGCTGTGGCATTAAAACTCCACTCAGCAGTGGCCCTACGCAATACTATGGAAAGGAAACATTTCCAGTGAGCAGAACACGGAACAGTGCATTTTGTTGAGCACTTTTTCCGGAAAGAGAGATAGGCTGAAATACAGTCTATAATGATACCTAAACAGTGGCTGACAGTTTGATAAGATGGTCAGAGACTTGGGAGAAACAGGATTGGAGAATATTTTGTAGATAGACCCCTTGGGACAGGCATAGAGTGTGAGAATATACACATCTCACCTGAGTGCTGATCGAAGGCGATCCCCTTCACGGAATCATCTCCATACTGTTGAAGCTATTGAAGATGACCGTCTCTGGGTACCACGCATAGTCTTTTCCCAACTATGCAGTGCTTGATGGAGGGGTTTATGAATAAAGTGGCTAGGGCTCCATGGACAGAGACGTTGCCTGGGATTTCCCTCACCTTGACTGAACTGGATGCCAGTGGTGCTGAGGGCCTAACCTGCCAGCAACAGAGACCAGTACTGATATATCACCATTTATCTAGTGACAAGTTGCTCACACAAGACCACTTTCATCATGATTTTTCCCAACTGAAATAAACACATAGTACATGATCCCCCCCCCCGCCCACGGTTAACAGTGTTTCTCTCAACACCCCCCTTATGGATTTATTAACACTCTCTTCACCATCATGGCCTCATATAACATCATTTCTTCTAAGAGGGTAACTTACTTTACAGCAAAAAGAAGTCAAACAATAAGCTTAGTGCTTGTGATTTACTTCTCTCTGTACCCCATCATCCAGAAACAACATACCTGAGGGAAATGTGGAAAAGTTACTAAGGGTTCAGCTGTAGAGCTGACTGGATAATGACACTTAGGAGGGAAGGAAAGCTGACCCTGTAAGTTGTGGTATGTGCTTTGAACCAGTGACCAGTGCCTCTTAATCTTTTCCATCTAACCTAGAGGTTGAAATACAAGAAGTTTATTTCACTGTTTTGCCTAAACAGGATTGGGGTTCAGGGATAGGCGGTAGTATCCTTACGCTCTCATTTTACACAGTTCACATGGCGAACCAGTGAAGGACTCAAAAACTAGTATATATGGCAGTATTCTACATTCTACATTTGCAAAACTTGCATTTTGTTCCTGCATGCATGTTTCCATGATTTTGAGCTCTGTGGAAGAGTAGAATGGTAAATGTTAATAGAGGGTCAAAGTGACCTATCAGAGTCATAATTTCAATGGATGAGATCCTTGAGGAATGAAGATTTGAATTATCCCACATAAAAACAATCATGGGCAGCTAAGATGCTGGCTGTGGATAAAAATGGGTAGTGAGAAAAGGAAGTTTTCATCTATAGTTGTTTCTGTTTTTCTCAATTGAATTCTTAGTATTAAAAGGATTCTTTTTGATATTTGACTTAAAATTTCATAAGATAGGCCACGTCCAGAAACACATGAATGTAGAATACTGCCATATATACAAGTTTTTGAGTCCTTCACTGGTTCGCCATGTGAACTGTGTAAAATGAGAGCGTAAGGATACTACCGCCTATCCCTGAACCCCAATCCTGTTTTCCTATTCTGGAAAACGAGATATTTAGATTAGATTATGTCATATGTTTTTGTGCAGCTTTAAGGTTTTATAATATTTGAGGAGTATGAGGACAAAATCCAGTATAGTAAAGATGACTGCGTTTTCTATTACCTCACGGTTACATCCCCTGGTACAATTTTCCCCTTAGTTCCTGAGGGAGTTTTCCAGCTTTTATCCAAGTTAGAATTTTCAGAGCTAGAATGCCAGCCAGCTTCCTGAAACTAATTGGAATAAGACTAGATGGTTGAACTTTGAGGCTAATACAAAGTGAATGAAATTCAACACCTGTGTTCTAATTCAGCAATGTGCCTGACAAAGAAAGGTAAAAATTCAAACAACTGAGGAAATCCATTTAAAACAACGACTATTCATTTTTGCATATTTATTAGCAACCAGTGCCAGTAGGCTTCAGAATGGTTTGAAAGCTTCTTAAGTAGTTTTTATTAACTATGGGTGAGCACATGAATAAGAATGGAATTAGTTGCATGAAACAAGATGGGATTGGGAGGGAGACAAACCAAAAGTGACTCTTAATCTCACAAAACAAACTGAGGGTTGCTGGGGGGAGGGGGTTTGGGAGAAGGGGGTGGGATTATGGACATTGGGGAGGGTGTGTGCTTTGGTGAGTGCTGTGAAGTGTGTAAACCTGGTGATTCACAGACCTGTACCCCTGGGGATAAAAATATATGTTTATAAAAAATAAAAAATTTAAAAAAAAAAAGAATGGAATTAGGCAGGATTGAATAAAGCTAAAGATCCAGTTCCTGAATATTTTTACTTAAACCAGCACATGGAGCTCCTTAAATGCTGGTTAATTAGTTCGTTGACTGACTTGAGACTTGTCATATGAAAACATCATAGGAAGGGAGGCTGTGGACAGAAGTACACTTGTGTCCACACTCTGTTTTTCTTTGGGTTTAGTTCCCTGAAAACACAACTCTGTGGTGCTCACTTACCATATTTCTAAATAATTTCCACTCTGCATTGTCAAGATTCAATGAGATATTGCCACTCTTTAGTGATTTCTATAGTGCTGTAGTGCCTGGCATCTGACAGAGATCAGTTAATGGGGAAGGGGGGGGGGGGACCTTCCTCACCAAGATTTCAAAACAAGCCCAAGAGTAGAAGAAATAAACTTGATTTGAGTTAGGAGAGAGTTTGAGCTGATCCTAAAGTGCGGTTGTTTGTGGTACCACTAACCGAGATGGTAGAAGTACAAATGAGGGCCAAAGGTAAATAAGTTAAAATTTAGTGCCCCGGCTGGTGGGAAAAGAGCCAAATGGGATAACATCCATCCAGAAGCTCAAGTAGGCCTCAATTATCATGTAATGGTATGTCATCTGCAAGTGGTCACAGAAAATACAGTATATTTTGGAAATAATTTTCAGGTTTTATTCATAGGTTTGGCATCATGTAGAGACTAATCAAGCAAACTGTAACCCTATTTAAAAATGAATACATTCCTGACTACAGCAATGAATAAATATTAGAAAGAAATGAAGTCAGTATTTCTCCTTTTTTTTCCTCCCCTTTATCCGGAGGGGATACTTGGAGATCTAAAGTCTTGCCAGTTAATTGGATATTAGCTGAGCATTGAGTTTGGAAATAACAGTCTTACACAACTATTCATAGAATTATTTTTATTCTCTAATGTCCTAGAGGTTCTCTGGCTAGTTACCTGAGCTCAGCCAGTTATCCTGCACCCCTTTTTACCTCCACCTAGCCTGGATGGAAGGGGTAGTGTACCAATGTTCAATTATGGACTTCACCCTCCATAAAATCTAATTCTGGCATCACACTGTGAATTCAGACCTTCAGGTAATTCACATCAGCTCACGTTTGTTTCTGTTCATTTGATGAATAAAGCAGTTTCTAAGTAATTTAATTGTCTAGAGTAAAAAGGAAGAGTTTATCTTTAGCATTCTTGCCCACTTAGCGTTATTTATCTACCAAAGATATGAATTACCAATTACAGACTATTTTATTCTTTTCCTTACCAATTTTAATATAATTATATGTGTGTTTTCCGGGTTGGCTTTCTTGATTTGTTTAGGATTTGTGAAATCAAGAGCTTTAAAAAAAAAGGCAGGGGCCGCGGGACTCTGAATCTCATCAAGGTTATAAATGTGGCGTTGAGTAAGAATTGCTCTGTATGTATTAGCTGTAAATATATAGCTAAATAACATCTGTACACATCTCAGGAATGCTTAAACTCTTTAGCTGGTGCCTGTGTGTACATGACCATCAGTATACTACATTATACCACATAGCCTCATTATACCACAATCAGTGAATCTGAGGAAACTAATTATGGAATCAGTGAAGTCAGACTGAACAGGAAAAACTGAAAGTGTTTCATTTTTTGCAAAAAAAAACACAAAAAAACCCAGTCAATGTCTAATTTATTATTCATCTGTACATTCCTGTGAGGTAAATTGGTTTTACTTTGTTCTTGCGTTCTTAGAATCCATTCAGGAAGGTAGACACAGAACCAATAATAAAGTACTGAGAACTCAAAAAAAAAAAGGTTTTGAGAATTGTCAGCAGACTTTCCCGGTAACTCTATACCCCGAATAACCAGTCAGCTTGTGTGTGAAAAATGGGGTTTCATGTATGCTTCAATTCTATGCCAGCACCCTGGGAAACAAACAAGACAGTGTTTATTAATTTAGTAGTTATTTTACAGGTACCTAGGCAAATATTCTGCTGTGATTGTAGGGTCTCCAAATAGTCATCAAATTACGTATCCTATATTCAACAACATGTATTAACAATATGTGTTACTTTTTTACCTCTCAGAGCTGGGGGAATAGCCATGGTCAAATTAGACTTAGTCTCTTCTCTAATGGGACTTAGATTCTAGTCGAGTAAAGAATTTATTTAGGAAAAACACTAAATTGTGTTAGGTACTACAGAGGAAGAAGCCAGACAATGTTGTTTAGCTTGAGAAACAAGGTGGATAAGCTACATTCAGTAAGTTGTGAGCCATAGAAAAATCTAGGGAAAGACTTTCCTAACAGAGAGTACAAAATGTAAATGTCATGACATGAGAACTACTTCGTATCTTCTCAGAACAGCAAGATAAGGTCTGAGAGTAGATTTGAGCTGGTTATGTACGTAAGGACCTTGGATTTTGGTCTGATTCTAATGGGAATTCCCTGTGGTGTTTTAAACAGGAAATTTAAAAAAAAATAGACAGGGAATTGAATGTAACATTTTTTCCCCATTTTAATTGTTAAGGTACCATCTACCCACAAATTTACCTTCTTGAAAAGTATATCGTTCTGCTTATTTTGACATAACACTGGTGATTGTGTCATCATCACCATAATCAAGATAGGCAGCCGTTCAGCCACCCAAAAGAAAGGACTGTTTCTCCCTTGTAGTAACTGCCACCCCCACTAAATCTTTGTATCGCCACTATTGTTTGGCCTTTTCAGAATGTCCTATTATGGCATTATACAGTATGTAGCCTTTGAGTCTGATGTCTTTCACCTAATGTAATGCATTTGAAAATCATCCACGTTGTTGAGAGCATCAGTAATTTGTTTACTATGAATTGTATGCTGTTAAATACATGTATCACAATTTACCTGTTTCCAGTTTTTCCAGAGCTTTTCCCCTATGTCACCGCCAGTGCGACAAATCGACCAGGAAAACGTGAAGGTAAGAGGATGGTGAAAAGAAATGAAGAGACAAAGAGATGGGGACAGGAGGAGCACTGAGGAGGATGTCCAACAGTGCTGATTTTATTCCACATCTTATAAGCATATATAAGGCAGACCACAATAGGAGGAGTAATACATCAGTACCTAGTCAGATGACAGCAAGTTCCTATAAGTTTACATCGACTACAAGCAAACCTCGTGATGCCAGGTAGTTTTGGCTCATGCCATTATCAAGACAGTCAACCAGGGAGTGGGTTATGGGAGGTACAGGAACAACAAGGACCAACTAAGAATTCATGACCCTGGCCACATTGCTCCCTTCTGTAGGGAGAGCGTGTGGGAAGTCACATAGGCGAGCACATGACACATAGCACAGTCCCTTTCTCAGTGTTACTCAACTTTCCTGTCCTTAACCCCTTATCAAGACGCCCAGACTTTAAAGGAGACACAAGTCAGGGCCTGGTTTGGTCCACGACTCCAACCATGCCGTAGCCTCCAACATCCCTATGTACCAAGTAATCTGTTTTAAAGATCCTCATACAGGTTTTTGTGTGAACATATGCTTTCATTTCACTTGGGTGAATACAAAGAGGTAGGATTACTAGTGTGAACGACAAGTATATGTACAAATGTCGGAATAGCGTCATCACTCTGCATTCTCATGAGCAACGTCTGAGTTCCAGGTGTTTTGCATTTTCATCCACACAGAGTTTTGTCTTTTTTTTTTCAGTTGTTGCCTTTCTGAATTTGTTTTTAACATATCACTGTAGTTGGTGGATGGAAAATAACTATATTAAGTAAGGATGGAAGACAAAAAAAGTGGTGAAGAGGTTTATTGCAATAGTCAAGATGATGGCTGGCAGGGTTGTGAATGAAGATGGCTGTGACAGAGATAGAAAGAAACATCAGTCTGGGGTTGTATGTTGAAGGTGGATGAGAAAGGACTTGATAAGCATTAGACATTAGGTGTGAGGGAAAAAGAGGAACTGGGGCAAGGAGATCAATGGAATCCACAGACGAAGAACAGATTTGGAAACTAAGAATCTCCTTTGGACGTGCTGTGTTTGCGATGCCTCTTAAACATGCATGACAAAATGTCAAGTAATTAGGTGACTACAAAACAAAGTTCAAAGCAGTGATCTGAGCCAGACGTAGGAGTTGGAGACTTAACATTTAGGCATTACTAGGTCTTTGTGATATTTATACCTTTGAATGGAATAAGATTGCCTAAAGAGAGCTTATGGAAAAGTAAACCTGTGTCATCATAATGATTAGAACCGAGGAGGAGAAGGAGGAAATTGCCACAGTAACCAGTAGGAAGTGGTCAATGTCAGTAGAATTCCACTGTGCAATTTTATCATACAGTCCTTTTGGTCATTGTCAAGTATGTAGACCAAATGTATACAAATACAGATAGCGTGACATTATGTAGTTCTCAAGAATAATCTCCAGATTTTTTTTAAAAGATTTTATTTATTTATTGGACAGAGAGATCACAAATAGGCAGAGAGGCAGGCAGAGAGAGAGGAGGAAGCAGGCTCCCTGCTGAGCAGAGAGCCTAATGCGTGGCTCCATCCCAGGGAAGAACCCTGGGATCATGACCTGAGCTGAAGGCAGAGGCTTAACCCACTGACCACCCAGGCGCCCCCAGTCCTCAGATTTTGGTGGTGTGTGCTTGTGTGTCCTTCTTGATCCTCATCAAACAGTTGTTGAAGTTATTTTTAAAATGAATGAAGAAATGGCTCAGTCACAGAATGAAAGTCAGTCAGTCTGAACTCCCATGGACTGAGCTCAAAAACTTTTTGGTAGGATGACTAAAAGGCAGACCTGAGTAAGGAGGTTGACAGCTTTAATACCTGAATAAAGAAGACTTATTCATCCTCAGTGTTCCCACAGCACAGAGAACATTGTAAAAGTAATGTAAATTGTAAAAATGGAAGTATGTGGAAGATACTACCTTTGGTGTTAAGCAGGTTGGATTCAAACACCCTGTCTGCTCCTCTAGAATTTCAGTAGAGCCCCAGGATGATATTTTTATACTCGTCAGGTCATATCACATTCCTATTCAGATTCCTTTGACTCTCCATCTCCATAAAATAAAAAGTCCTTACAAGGTCTGATAATACCTTTCCGAATTGGTGTGTTCCCATTACCTCTGATGTAGCCTTCTTTTAGATATCATACATGTGCCATTTACAGAGCACAGTAGACATATTACCACCTCAGATTCTTTGAAATGTTGTCCCTTCTCCCTGGAATGGTCTCCTCCGTGGCATCTTCATGGCTCATGCCCTTACCTCATTTAGGTCTGCCCCAAAGAGTCTTCTCAGTGAGCCTCCTTCCTCTACCCTCTATAGGATTATAGCATTCCTCAACTCACTTTCTCTTTCTTACTTCACATCAGCTGACACACTACATATATTTATAACCCAAATGGGTTTATGTGAATAAATATGAAAGACATCAAATTTAAATATGTATATAATATAAATATGTATATTTATATTTATTGTCTTTCATTACCCACTAATACATAAACTCCCTGATGGAATGAATTTCATTTGTTTATTTACTGCAGTATCCTCCATGAACCAGAAGAGAGTTGGGCACATAATAACCATTCAGGAAGTATGCCTTGGATGAATGAGTTAAATAATATACATCAGTCACTACACACAGTGTCTACATTTAAGACTACTGCAAATGGTAATGTGGCATTGTTAGTGTTAGCATCATTAATAGTTTTTTTTTTTTTTTCATCAAATTCCCTAAATGTCAACTGGAATCAAATTCTGTGACATCAGTGTACATCTGTCTTATCTGTCTTTACCGGAAGCTAAGTAGTTAGATTTTCAGTTTGGCTACCTTGAGGTCTAGGAAATCTCTCAGACTTGGGAGTGGCTGTGGAGCTGGGAGCTGCATCTTTAGTGCACCATGAGCTGTGTTTCACATACCTGCTTCTGAAGGGTATTTCTCTCAATGTGCTGTCAATGAGTTGGGCTTGCAGAAAACAAACACACATGTTTTGTATAAGACAGCTAAAAAACCAGATGTGTTTCTAAGACAGTGAAATTGAATCCCAGAAACAGGTGTGTTATGTCCCAGCCTCTTGGGCATTGAACTTTGTCGCTACCCCAGCCCCCCAGTTTTTAAGAGGTTCTAGCTTTCACATTTCAAGTGTTTCCCTTGCAAAGATTGGAGTGAGGATGCCTAGGTGGCTTAGTCTGTTAAACATCTGCCTTTAGCTCAGGTTATGATCTCAGAGTCCTGGGATTCCTGGGATGGAGTCCCACATCAGGTTCCCTGCTCAGTGGGGAGCCTGCTTCTCTCTCTACTCCATGCTCCTGTTCTCTCTTACTCTTCAAGTTTAAAAAAAAAAAAAAAGACTGTAGTGAATAAACGTGCTGCTAAACAAAAACAAAAGCCTTGCCATAAATGAAAGATAATAATGTTAAGGCTAGGATGTACAGTGAGCTAGGCATTCTGCTAGGGTCTTCTGATTGATCATATCTTGTCACTCTTAAAATCCCTCTATTATGGCCTGATTAGTGTCCTTTTATTATTTTTTTTTATGGTTTTTATTTACTTGACAGAGACACAAAGAGAGAGGGAACACAGGCAGGGAGAGTAGGAGAGGGAGAAACAGGCTCCCCGCTGAGCAGGGAGCTCTATGAGGGGCTCGATCCCAGGACCCTGGGATCATGACCTGAGCTGAAGGCAGACAGTTAACAACTGAGCCATCCAGGTGCCCCGATTAATGTCCTTTTAAAATGTATTGGTTGAAGTCCTCACTGCCAGTACCTTAGAATGTGACTATATTCAGATGTAATTAATTTAAAACGGGTTCTTTAAGGTAGACCCTAATCCATTATGACTGATATTCTTATATGAAAAAACTGGGGCACATGTCACCAGGAATACACACACACACACACACACACACACACACACACACACACACATAGAAGAAAGACCATAAGGGGACACAGAGAAGACTGCCGGCTTACAAACCAAAGAGGCCTTAGAAGAAAATCCTCCTAACAAATTGACCTTGAACTTCTAGTTTCCAGAACTGCAACAAAATAAATTTCACTTGTTTAAACCATTTAGCCTATGGTGCTCTGTTACAGCAGCCCTAGCAAACTGATACACCCTCGTTCAGATAAACACTATTATTAGCCCCCTTTTGAAGGTGAAGAAACTGAGACCAGCATGGTTAAATGACTTCCCTAAAGACACTCAGCTCGCAAAAGGTAAGGCCATGATTGGCAACCAGTATGTCTGGGCGGAGCCCAGATTAGGTAGGAAAGGCTCAAATATTGGCACAAACGCAACCTTGAGGCAAGAAGCAGCAGCAGAGGGCTAGATTCCGAAGGCCAGTGTCTAACCAGATGAGATGATTGTGGTAACTTCCTGGCAAGATTTTAGGAGAGGTTCAGAAGCAGAGATCCAATGAATTGCTGCTTTTGCTGGTTACCTTCTACTTCTACTTGCAGTCATCTTCCGTCTCAAGCCCGTTTTCTCACAAGGGCAAAAGGAAAAATACATTAGAGTATATTTGTTTCTGTTTTAATTTCCTATTGCTTCCATAATAAATTACCACAATTATATTGAACAACTCAAATTTATTATCTTACAGTTCCAGAAGCCAGAAGTTCAAAATGAGTCTCAGTGGGGCTAAAGTCAAGGCGTCAGCGTGGCTTATTCTTTTGGGAGCTTCTAGGAGAGATTCTGCTTGTTTACTTTTCCCGGCACCTGGATGCCACCCCATTCCTTGACTTCTAAAGCCAGAAGTGTTCTTCAAATGTCCCTCTAACTCTTCTACTTTTATGGACTCTTGTGATTTCATGGGTCCCACTTGGATAATCCAGGACAATCCCCCTATCTCAAAGTCAGCTGGTAATGTAACAGTTCACAGGTTCTAGATATTAGGATATGAACATCTTTGGAGGGGTCTTTATTCTGCTCGCTACAGCTTCTATCTAAAGGAAAAAGGCAATTTAGATATCAAAATCACATAAGCATAAAAGGCATACAAAGACAGGGTGCATTCTGGAGCTGATGGGATGGGAGCTGAAACTGGCTGAGTAGAGTTCCCAGTAAGGTACAGGGGTGGGTCAGGGTTACAGGGGAGGAGATACAATCAGAAAGGAGGAAGATGGCAGGGCCTTGGGAGCTGCCTTTGACTGTCTCTCCCCAGCCCCCAACTGTACACACACTAAAGGCTCTATGTTTTCAGTGAAATTAATTACCTCTGTCTCCAGGCATGATAATACTACCCAAATAAGCCAACTGGTACATAGCATTTTTTTTGGCCACAGTGATCAGTTCGGTGTTGGCCATATGGCTAAGATGGTTAAGTCAGAGCAGAAGCCAGGACTTACATTCATTCAAAGGCTGGAGAAATAGAGAAGAAGTTTGACATGGACCGAGAAACATGAATCAGGTAGTCTTGGGAGCTCTGAGCATTCCCCTGATGACAATGAGGGAAGTTGGTCTTAGGATGGCACTAACTACAGAAGGGGAAGCCTAGACAGGAAAAAATGAGATGGGCCTTCATTGTAATTCTTGAAATGCTAAATCATACTCTTCCTGAGATTTAGTCTTCTTACAGATATTTTTAAAATATGAAAAATTCCATTTTCTTTGTTTCTTAAGGCAGTTTGAGTTGGAAACTGATGTATATTCTTCTACAAAACCTCAGTGAATACATCATTTGGGAGATGTGATGGCACTGGGAGCATTTAGATGTAGATAGCTAGTCCTGAGAATTCAGTTTTGTTCAAGTTCGGATCTGAGGGCTTTTATCATATCGCATTAACAATACGTGGAAATCATCTCTGCATTCTACTAACGTTGTACCTTTTGCTTCTATGTAACCTCATATATTTGATATTTTAAGCCTAACTGTTAATAGGAAAATTGGTATCAATAGATTTTAACTTTCCTTTCAGAGTTTTATACTCTAATTACCCTCTTTACCATGGCCATGTGATGTTTTTTTTCAGTTTCCCCTTATTTCTACATTGTTAATTAGGCCCTTCAGTAAAACTGTTTCAACAATTCATTGCTTATTTCTGCAAAGATTTATTGAACATCTAGTACATGACTCTTGTACCAAGGACTATTTATTCTATTATGGGTTCAGGGCAAATAAGTCGGATAAGATTCCTACTTCTATGAAATTTCTATTCTAGTAATGGTAAAGGCATATAAATAGGAAAAAAAAAGTAAATGAAAGTAACTTTAGTTTTTTTAAAGATTTTATTTATTTGACAGAGAGAGAGAGAGAGAGAGCGAAAGAGGGAACACAAGCAGGGGAGTGGGAGAGGGAGAAGGCGGCTTCCCGTTGAGCAAGGAGCCCCATGTAGGGCTCGATCCCAGAACCCTGGGATCATGATCTGAGCCAAAGGCAGACGCTTAACTACTGAGCCACACAGGCACCCATGAAATTAACTTTAAAATGTAAGTGCTATGAAAAAATAACTTCCTAGTAAGTTGCAACAATAAAAATGTGCAACAAATCAACCCCAAACTGAGTAGATTGTAGAGAATTTGTGTTTATCTGGGATTGGTCTGGGGTTCAGGTAATTTGAATGGGTTCATTGCGATAGCTTGGCTTCAGGCTCTAGGGACTGGCATAGCTCTGTCTTTCAATGCCAGAGGCACAAAAAAGTAAGTAAAAACAAGGGAGGTATTTTAGGTTTTGTATTTGGAAAGGATAAGCTCTTATACCCATATTCTATTGGCCAAAAAACCCACATGGACATGCCAAAGTCAAGGAGCAGAGAGAAATCCTGCCTGAAGATGAAGCTTTGGAAACAAAGAGGTGCAGGGAAGATGAATATATGGGCCCAATATTTCAGTTTATCACACTCATATGATGGAAGATGACTAGAGTGAAGGGGCTACTTTTGGGGGAGTATTTTGGTGAAGACATCCCTGAGATGAGGTATGAATGAAGAGGAGCCACGTGAAGAGATAAGGGGAGAACATTTTTGTAATAAATGACTATGAAATGGGAATAGTTCCAGAGTTGCCTAATGATGGGGTTACTGATCCATCTGTCACTGAGCTGCTAACTCAGGAAACAACAGGTGAGCCCTGGCAGCGTGGGGGCCCACTGCTCTGAGTCGTGAATCCCAAGGAGGCTGGACACATCAGAAGCACAGCTCCTGGATGGGTTTGCCAACATTGTTGCCCAATGAACTCAGATAAATTCATGGCAAGAACATGTAACTAGTAACTCAAGAGAGGAGGGTTTGGAAAAGAGAAAGGGAGAAATTTGTTCCAGCTGGGGGAGGTGACAGGCTCAAGTCTTAACAACCGTCCTCTCTACCAGCAAGATGGACACTTACAGTGTTCTAGGGAGAGGCTGGGGGAGGTACATGCAAGAGAGCAGGCAGGAAGCACGTGATCATGGGTGGAGGTCATATGTGTTCAGCCCACGATCATGAGCAGGGAAGGGGATGCATGGCATGTGGTTGTCTGGGCATTCCATTATTATCAGGGCTTTTCTGGCCTAGTGTTTCAAACACTGAGACATTGCAAAACATCTTCCATTATGCCTCAAGAAAGTACAATAAGAAATAAGAACAATGGAGGCCAGACCCTTTGAGTATGATATAGTGTCCTTCCTCATCTCATTACAGTCTTTGGCTTAAAATCTAACTGATCTAAGGATTGCCACTCCTGCTTTCTTCTGATGTCCATTAGCATGGTAAATTATTTTCCACCCCCTCACTTTAAATCTGGAGGTGTCTTCGGGCTTAAAATGAGTTTCTTGTAGGCAACATATAGATGGGTTTTGTTTTTTTATACATTCTTATACCCTGTGTCTTTTGATTGGGGTATTTAGCCCATTAACATTGATAACATTAACTATTGAGAGATAAGAATTTAGTGCCATTGTATTGCCTGTAAGGTGACTGTTACTGTATATTGTCTCTGTTCCTTTCTGATCTACTACTTATAGGCTCTCTCTTTGCTTAGAGGACTCTTTTCAATAGTTCCTGTAGAGCTGGTTTGGTGTTTGCAAATTCTTTTAGTTTTTGTTTGTCCTGGAAGCTTTTAATCTCTCCTTCTACTTTCAATGATAGCCTAGCTGGATATAGTATTCTTGGCTGCATGTTTTTCTCATTTAGTGCTCTGAAAATATCATGCCAGCTCTTTCTGGCCTGCCAGGTCTCTGTGGATAAGTCAGCTGCCAATCTAATATTTTTACCATTGTATGTTACAGACTTCTTTTCCCGGGCTGCTTTCAGGATTTTCTCTTTGTCACTAAGACTTGTAAATTTTACTATTAGGTGACGGGGTGTGGGCCTATTCTTATTGATTTTGAGGGGCGTTCTATGAACCTCCTGAATTTTAATGCTTGTTCCCTTTGCCATATTGGGGAAATTCTCCCCTATAATTCTCTCCAGTATACCTTCTTCTCCCCTCTCTCTTTCTTCTTCTGGAATCCCAATTATTCTAATGTTGTTTCATCTTATGGTGTCACTTATCTCTCAAATTCTCCCCTCGTGGTCCAGTAGCTGTTTGTCCCTCTTTTGCTCAGCTTCTTTATTCTCTGTCATTTGGTCTTCTATATCGCTAATTCTTTCTTCTGCCTCATTTATCCTAGCAGTGAGAGCCTCCATTTTTTATTGCACCTCATTAATAGCTTTTTTGATTTCAACTTGGTTAGATTTTAGTTCTTTTATTTCTCCAGAAAGGGCTTTTATATCTCTCGAGAGGGTTTCTCTAATATCTTTCATGTCTTTTTGAAGCCCGGCTAGAACCTTGAGAATTGTCATTCTGAACTCTGGATCTGACATATTACCAATGTCTGTATTGATTAGGTCCCTAGCCTTCAGTACTGCCTCTTGTTCTTTTTTTTTTTTTGTGTTGAATTTTTCCGCCTTGTCATTTTGTCCAGATAAGAGTATATGAAGGAGCAAGTAAAATACTAAAAGGGTGGCAACAACCCCAGAAAAATATGCTTTAACCAAATCAGAAGAGATCCCAAATCGTGAGGGGGGAGGAAGGGGATAAAAATAGATTCAGAAAGAAAGAAAGAAAAAAGGAAAAGAAAAGAAAAGGATTAAAAAAGAAAACGAATAAAGAAAAGTATATAAAAGAGAAAAATATATTTTAGATAAACTAGTTAATAATGTTAAAAAAGAAAAGGGTAAAAGTTAAAAAAATTTTAGCAGAAGAAGAGAAAAAAAATGAACAAGAAAAAATAATTAAATTAACTGCAAGACTAAAGAATCACAGGGAGAAAGCCATGAGTTCCGTGCTTTGCTTTCTCCTCCTCTGGAATTCTGCTGCTCTCCTTGGTATTGAAACTGCACTCCTTGGTAGGTGAACTTGGTCTTGGCTGGATTTCTTGTCGATCTTCTAGGGGAGGGGCCTGTTGTAGTGATTCTCAAGTGTCTTTGCCCCAGGCGGAATTGCACTGCCCTTACCAGGGGCCAGGCTGAGTAATGCGCTCGGGTTTGCTTTCAGGAGCTTTTGTTCCCTGAGCACTTTCCGTAGAGTTCCGGAAGACGGGAATGAAAATGGCGGCCTCCTAGTCTCTGGCCCAGAGGAGCCGAGAGCCTGGGGCCCCACTCCTCAGTGCGCCCTCAGAGAATAGCACCCAGTAACCCTCGTCTGCCTGACCTCCAGCCGCGCTCCGAGCTCACCGAGCCTGAGACCAGTTCAAGGTAACCCCAAGCTGTGAGCTTACTCTAGGCTCTGTCTCTGTAGCCGGCTTCCCCATTCCAATACCCGCAAGCTCTGCGACACTCAGACACCCCCGGTCCTTCTGTGACCCTGCGGAACCTGAGGCCACGCTGACCTCGCGTGGGCTTCACTCCGGTTTAGCCTCTGGAGCGATGTCCCTCAGCGGAACAGACTTTTAAAAGTCCTGATTTTGTGCTCCATTGCTCCTCCGCTTGCTGGGAGCCGGCCCCTCCCCCTGGGGTCTATCTTCCCGTCTCTTTGGATTCACTTCTCCACCAGTCCTACCTTTCATAAAGTGGTTGTTTTTGTGTTTCTAGAATTGCTGTTCTTCTTCTCTTCAATCTGCTGATGGATTTGCAGGTGTTTGCAATCTTTAGATAAGCTATCTAGCTGATCTCCTGCTAGCTGAAGTAGTCTCAGCCTGATACTTCTCTGCCATCTTGACTCCCACTCCAAAAGCTTCTTATCTTGATGAAGTCCCAGTAGTTCATTTTTGTCCTTGCTTCCCTTGCCTTTGTTGATGTTTCTAGGAAGAAGTTGCTGTGGTTGAGGTCTAAGAGGTTGCTGTCTGTGTTTTCCTCAGGGATTTTGATGGATTCCTGTCTCACATTGAGGTCTTTCATCTATTTGAGTCTATTTTTGTGTGGTGTAAGTAAATGGTCCACTTTCATTCTTCTGCATGTGGCTTTCCAATTTTCCCAACACCCTTTGTTGAAGAGACTATCTTTTCCATTGGACATTCTTCCCTGCTTTGTCGAAGATGAGCTGACCATAGAGTTGAGGGTTTATTTCTGGCCTCCCTATTCTGTTCCCTTGATCTATGTGTCTGTTTTTGTGCCAGTACCATACTGTCTTGATGATGACAGCTTTGTAATAGAGCATAAAGTCTGGAATTGTGATGCCACCAACTTTGGCTTTCTTTTTCAACATTCCTCTGGCTATTCAGGGTCTTTTCTGTTCCATATGAATTTTAGGATTATTTGTTCCATTTCTTTGAAAATAATTGATGGTATTTTGTTAGGGATTGCATTAAATATGTAGATTGCTTTAGGTAGCATAGATGTTTTCACATTATTTGTTCTTCCAATCCATGCATGGAATATTTTTCCATTTCTCTGTATCTTCCTCACTTTCTTTCATGAATACTTTTTAGTTTACTGAGTACAGATTCTTTGCCTCTTGGGTTAGGGTTATTCCTAGGTATCTTATTGTTTGGGGTGCAGTTATAAATGGGATTAACTCTTTAATTTCTCTTCTGTCTTGTTGTTGATGTATAGAAATGCAACTGATTTCTGTGCATTGATTTTACATCCTGACACTTTACTGAATTCCTGTACAAGTTCTAGCAGTTTTGGAGTGGAGTCTTTTTGGTTTTCCACATAAAGTATCATATCACCTACAAAAAGTGAGAGTTTGACCTCTTCTTTGCAAATTCAGATGCCTTTAATTTCTTTTTGTTGTCTGATTGATGAGGCTAGGACTTCTAGTACTATGTTGAATAGCAGTGGTCATAGTGGACATCCCTACTCTGTTCCTGATTTTAGTGGAAAAGCTCTGTTTTTCCCCATTGAGAATGATATTCGCTATGGGTTTTTTATAGATGACTTTGATGATAGTGAGGAATGTACCTTCTATCCCTACACTCTGAAGAGTTTTGTTCAAGAAAGGATGCTATACTTTGTCAAATGGTTTTTCGGCATCTATTGAGAGTATCATACGGTTCTTGTTCTTTCTTTTATTAATGTATTGAATCACATTGATTGATTTTTCTGTGATGTCCATCTGGTCAAGTGTGTCATTTAAGGCCTTTATTTCCTTGTTGATCTTTTGCTTGGATGATCTGTCCATTTCAGTGGGAGGGGTGTTAAAGTCCCCTACTATTATTGTATTATTGTTGATGTGTTTCTTTGATTTTGTTATTAATTGGTTTATACAGTTGGCTGCTCTCATGTTAGGGGCATAGATATTTAAAATTGTTAGATCTTCTTGTTGGACAGACCCTTTGAGTATGATATAGTGTCCTTCCTCCTCTCTTATTATATTCTTTGGCTTAAAATCTAATTGATCTGATATAAGGATTGCCATCCCAGCTTTCTTTTGACGTCCGTTAGCATGGTAAATTGTTTTCCACCCCCTCACTTTAAATATGGAGGTGTCTTCAAGTCTAAAATGAGTTTCTTGCAGACAGCGTATTGATGGGTTTTGTTTTTTTATCCATTCTGATACCCTATCTTTTGATTGGGGTATTTAGCCCATTTACATTCAGAGTAACTTAAAATATTTGAATTTAGTGCCATTGTATTGCCTGTAAGGTGACTGTTACTATATGTTGTCTCTGTTCCTTTCTGGTCTACTACTTTTAGGCTCTCTCTTTGCTTAGAGGACCTCTTTCAATGTTTCCTATAGGGCTGGTTTGGTGTTTACAAATTCTTTTAATTTTTGTTTGTCCTGGAAGCTTTTTATCTCTTGTTCTATTTTCAATGATAGCCTAGCTGGATATAGTATTCTTGGCTGCATGTTTTTCTCATTTAGTGCTCTGAATATATCATGCCAGTTCTTTCTGGCCTGCCAGGTCTCTTTAGATAAGTCTGCTGCCAATCTAATATTTCTACCATTGTGTATGTTACAGAATTCTTGTCCCAAGCTGCTTTCAGTATTTTCTCTTTATCTCCAAGACTTGTAAATTTTACTATTAGGTGATGGGGTGTGGACCTATTCTTATTGATTTTGTGGGGTTTCTCTGTGCCTCCTGGATTTTGATGCTTGTTCCCTTTGCCATATTAAGGAAATTCTCTATTATAATTTGCTCCAAAATACCTTCTGCCCCTCTCTTTCTTCTTCTTCTGGAATTCCAATTATTCTAATATTATTTTCTCTTATGGTTTCACTTATCTCTTGAATTCTTCCCACATGGTCCCATAGTTGTTTATCTTTCTTTTGCTCAGCTTCTTTATTCCCCATCATTTGGTCTTCTATGTCACTAATTCTCTGTTCTGCATCATTTTTCCTAGCAGTAAGAGCCTCAATTCCTCATTATACCTTATTAATTCTTTTTTTTTTTAATTTCAGCTTGATTAGATTTTAGTTCTTTTATTTCTCCAGAAAGGGATTTTATTTCTCCAGACAGTGTTTCTCATATATCTTCCATGCCTTTTTTGAGCCCAGCTAGCACCTTGAGAATCATCATTCTGAACTCTAGATCTGACACATTACCAATGTCTGTATTGATTAGATCCCTAGCCATTGGTACTGCCTGTTGTTGTTGTTGTTGTTGTGTGAGTTTTTCCACCTTGTCATTTTATCCAGATAAGAATATTTGAATGAGAGAATAAGATACTAAAAGGGTGACAAAGACCTCAGAAAAATGTACGCTAACCAAATCAGAAAGGACCCCAAACTGGGGGAGAAGAAAGGGAGTAAAAAGAAATTTAAAATAAAAAATAAATAAATATATATATATATATATATATATATATATATATATTAGATTGGTGAATAGATGAATTTAATAATTAGTTTGGTGAATAGAACAGAGCCACCCACTTGATTTTGGTTGTATTTTGGTCTCCTAGAAGAAACGATTTCCCAAAATTTTAAAGAAGGAAAAACTTATATATATAGAAAAATAAGGGTAAACACAATGAAGGGATGGAATATGACTGTAAAGATGAAAATTTAAAAAAAAAATTCTAAAAACGAGTTGATAATATAAGTTGGTTGGAAAAAGAAAGGAGAAAAAAAAGGTGGGGAGAGAATGTGCTCCAGCTGGAGACTAGAACAAACCCCTATGCTAGATTTAGGGTCTATTTTGATCTATTAGAAGAAATTGTATCCCAGAATTTTTAGAAAAAAAAATCCTTTATGTGTACAAAAAATAAGGTTAAATACAATGAAGGATAAAATATGACTAGAATAATCTAGGTTTAAAAAAAATTTTTTGGAAAGGTATTTTTAAGATAAACTAATTAAAAATGTTAAAAGAGGAAAGAGTGAAAGTTAAAAAATTAGAATAAGAAAAAAAATTTTAAATTTAACTTTGCAAGACTAAAGGATCATGGGGAGAAAGCCATGAATTTCATGCATTGCTTTCCCCTGTCTCTAGAGTTCTGCTGTTTTCCTTGTTCTGCTTGGTCTTGGCTGGATGTTCTTGCTGATCTTCTAGGGGAGGGGCCTGTTGTAGTGATTCTCAAATGTCTTTGCCCGAGGAGGAATTGCACCACCCTTGCCTGGGCTCAGGCTAAGTAATCTGCTTGGGTTCATGCTTGGGAGCTTTTGTTCCCTGAACACTCTCGTACCACTTTGGAGGATGGGAATGAAAATGGCAGCCTCCCAGTCTCCATCCCAGAGGAACCGAGAACTCAGGGCCCCACTCCTCAGTGTGCCCTCGGAGAAAAGTACTCAATCCCTCCCATCTCCCTAGTCTCCGTCTGTGCTCCAAGCTCACCGGGCCCCTGACCAAGCAATTCTGTCTCTGATGCACACCCCCATTTGGAGTCTCCAAACCCAGCAGATTCTTGTCTCCAGAGGAGGAAGATGAGTTTCCCCAGATCTGCCACTTGTGGAGTCCCTGCTCAAAGAGCAGTGGTCCGACGGTGCCACGGATCACAGTTTAAGGTAACCCCGAGCTGAGAGCTCACTCCTTGGCTCTGTCTCTGTAGCCGGCTTCCATGGTCTGATACCTGCGAGCTCTGCCATACTCAGCCTCCCCCAGTCTTTCAGTGACCCTGTGGGTCCGGATACCACACTACTCTTATGAGGGCTCTACCACCCAGTTAGCCTCTGGAGCCACGTCCCTCAGTGGAGCAAACTTCTAAAAGTTCCAATTTTGTGCTCTGTTGCTTTGCAGCTTGCCAGGAGCTGGCCTCTACCCCCTTGGTCTATCTTCCTGTCACATTGGATTCACTTCTCCGCACATCCTACTTTCCGGAAAGTGGTCGATTTTCTGTTTCTAGAATTGCTGCTGTTCTCTTCGATCTCCTATTGAATTTGTAGGTGTTCAGAACGGTTGATAACTATCTAGCTGAACTCCTGCGACCTGATGTCATTTCAGTTCACTATTCCTCCACTGTCTTGTTTCTCTCTTCAATAAATAAAATCTTTTTAAAGGATTTTTTAAAAATTTATTTATTTGACAGAGAGGGAGAGAGAGAGAAAGTACACAAGCTGGAGGAGCATCAGGCAGAGGTAGAGGGAGAAGCAGGCTCCCTGCTAAGCAGGGAGACTGATGCGGGTCTTGATCATGACCTGAAATCAAAGGCATTCGCTTAACCAACTGAGCCACCCATCCCCAATAAATAAAATCTTAAAAAAAGAAAAAAAGACAAGAAAAGAAAGAAAGAAAGAATAAAAGAGAAAGGAGAACAGTGGGTTTCAGTTAGAGCATCAGTTAAGCAGTCTTGTCTATTTCTCATTTTGACTTGAGGTCTAAGTTGAGCAAGTGGGCTTGATGACAATGGGAAGGTCAGAGTGGTTGAAGCATAGAAGGCAAGAAACTGTTAGAGAAGACATTAAAGATGTAGGCAGAGGCCAAATCATTGAGACACTGTAGTTCCCATATTAATGTTGAATTCTGTTCAAATTATAATGGGACCCACTGGAATATTTTAAGCAAGGGAAGATAATAGTATGAATTACATTTTTAGGAAATCATCTTGGCTGCTATATAGAAAGTTAGTCTTAGGGGCAAGAGAGGAAGCAGGGAGAAATTTTAAAGATTATTGCAATGTTCTAGGTAACAGACAATAGGGTTTACACTAAGATGGTAACAACAGATACAAAGAGAAGTGTACTGATGATGCATTGTGTTTTGAAGCCAGATCCAGTAAGTCTTGTTGGTAGTAGGATTGCAGTTGTTCATCGGAGTGATAAGAAGTAAAGGGAAAAAATGTCATTTGGAAACTGGTTGCCATTTATTTAGATAAGAAAGAGTTGTTTGTTTGTTTTTTTTGTATATGTGAAATACTTGTATAGTTCTAAACAGGTAATATTAATGTAAGTTTGGTTTTCTGTTTTGTTCTAACTAACTTTGGTTAAGTAGAAGATATTTCAATGGCTTGTAGGCTTTATTTTTAAAGTTTCTTATAAGAAAGGTCTTCCTTCAGGAATACAACCTAGAACTCTAGGTGACAAACAGATAAACAAGACAAATTAAAATTTGTTAGTTTCGGCTCAGCCATGCACATGGATTTGGGTCTCTTGACTTTGTTTCACTCCAATTGTCAAAGTAAATGTTCTGGTCATCAATTTAGCATGATACAGTACAGGTCAGGAATGTCAAGAGAGGCAGAATTGACATATTGCTAAAAGGCTGTACAAGAGGGCTACAAAGGCAAACACAACCCATTTTGTGGGAAGCACTAAAGAAGCACTAAAAAGTTCAACTGTCTATCAGAATTCTATAAAGGGACAGCTACACCAGAATAATATATACTTGGTATTAGTACCACCAAAGTCCATGCCATTTTAAGGGCTAATTCTAGATAAGGCATAAATGAGCCCCAGGCAGCAATGAGAAATTAACCATGAAAAGATGGGACAAGGCACTTAAAAGGCAGTATTTAAGATTCACCCTCTGTCCCACGGGTTTAATGGTCCAAATTAAAAATTAAACACAAAGAAATGGATAGGAAAATATACTTAGAAAACACTTTAATGGTAAATAAGGACCACAGAAATGTTGCAGTGGTCAGCAAGAAGTTGCTAAACTCCTTATGGCTGCTGGTGACTTGTCTGATTCCAGTAGCTCTTCCTTGTCTAAAATGAGGGGTGTCTTTAAGCAACAAACACTACCCATACTTTTCCACTGAAATTTATCAGAATATTCATCCTATGAAATGTACATTTATAAAGTTATGAAACTTTGGCATTCTGCAATTTTATTTTATTTTTTGTGTAACAGTTGTGCTCATACCTAAATGGCACCAAAATACTAACATTAAGAGAAACATCTTAAATAAAAATGTGTTTAATCTTGTCAAACTCACTTCTATGACATTCTAGATTATTTTGGGAGTAGTCATCTTGGCTCTTCATATGGGCAGTGGTTTTGTTTGGTAGCCATTATGGGTAACTGAAAACTTACAGCAATGAAAAAATTAGAGAAAAGTAAAGTAATAATGACTAATTTTTAAAATATTTTAGTTGTTTATTTTTGCCAGAGAGATAGAGAGAGAGAGAAAGCATGGCCAGGGAGAGGGGCAGAGAGAGAAGCAGACTCTCTGCTGAGCAGGGAATCCAATGAGTGACTCCAATTCCAGGACCCTGGGATCATGATCTGAGCCAAAGACAGATGCTTAACCGACTGAGCCACCCAGATGCCCAATAATGATTAATGTTTAAGTACCTCCTTGAGTACAGTCCTGGGTTAAGCTCTTGACATAAATTATCTCCTATTAGCCTCATAAAATTCCATTTGAAGGGATGGAAAGGAGTCATGTTAGAGGAATGACTCCAACCATCATGCTCCCCATTCACTGTGCAGCTAAATGTCAATCATTCACAGTGTTCAAGGAACTCATAGAACTCTAGTTACCTTGAGCTCAGACTGAAGACACTTTAGATTCAGCTCTCACCATTGGTAAGTCATTTAATACTGATCCCCTTTCCTATATTTGTAGGTATGTAAAAATGAACCTGATCAATATTTCTGGGGTATCAAATATGTTGTAGTGAATTAGGGTCATCTGTTAATGTAAGACAAAAAGAAGTAAGAGTGACTTGCGACTGACCTGTTTGCCAGAAGTCCATTCTCCATGGACTCAGTCTCTGCTTCTGAGCTTTCTGCCCCAGGTCATCTCTTCACTTCCCCACTAAGAATGGAGTAGGTAATCAGAGAAGTCATATTGTTTCCTTCAGTCAAGTGGATCCTGTGTCAGTCATTGGGATGCTCTAAGAAATGGTGCCACACTAGTTGCCAGAGAAGAGTTTCTTTAGTTAGGGACGCTGGCTCATTTACTGTCTCTCAGAAGCTGTGTGGATAAAAGTGAAATCAGAAGGCAGGGAATCCTTTCATTATCCATATCTAGTGACCAAACATCCCTTGGGTTCTAAGGGATGCTGTGAGAAAGAAAACTTATCCTATGAACTTCCCACGTCATGTAGGCCAACATCCCTGTGCCATTAAGCATAATTTTTACTGAAATGAAAGTTCTCTGAATTAAAAATCCGAAGATTCCATTGATCCTCAGGTCTTCTCCCTCTCTCCCCTGCCGCCTAATGTCTGTGTTTTAAGTCTGTTACTCTCCTGTCCCTCTTGTTTTGTATTTCTGTGTGATTAACATAGTGTACCAAACAGGCTGTAGTCTCCCAGCATCCAGGCAGATGTTCAAATTCAGTGAAGACTGCTGAGTCCTCTCTATCCTTCCACAGAAGGATAATAGAAAAATACTTAAATCCAGAAAATGAGGAACTTTATCATCTTTATCAGAAGAGAAAAAAACACGAGGCCCATTGAGTCATGCAAAGGGTAGCAGTGGCTCTCACAGATCAATGTTTCTGACATCATTAGGTGATTCACACTTGCCTGGGGAATTTGAAGGTCAAATGCCTGGGATCTTTTGTAGATCTATCATTGGACAGGAGAGAGCATATAAGAACAAGTTTTTCTAATGATGAAAATATGGAGTCTGTGGGAGTTGTTAGAAAATGTGTGTCGATCATGAATTTTTGTAGGATTTCACATCACTTTGCCTCACCTCTTGTGTTCTTAGCTTAGCCTACACATAAAACACATATGTGTTGTAATTGTGAGTTGGGGAGGGCATCTCATCTCGGCCATACAGGCCACCAAAGGGATGATGAGGCATCCGGTGTGTGCCAAACACTCGAATGAGCATTGATTCTTTAATCCTCATGTAAAGGTTGTGAGGGAAAAACAGTAACCCCCAAGGGGAGATGAAGCTGAGCCTGGGGGAAGGTAAGTCAGTTATTACAGCTGCAGAAGGGACATGGTTAACATCAGAAGTCAGGAGGGCCTGATTCCAGAGCCCACCTACTTGCCCTACTTTTTGCTTTTTCTCTAGTCATTAATGTCTCAGGGACTTGCTCCTTCATCTCACTTGTGATTCAAGAAAAAAAAAAATCTTTTTTAAATTATTATTTTTTTCTTTTTTAAATTCTTAATTCAAAAACTTTATGGAAAAAAAGAAGGAATGATGGAGGGAGGAGAAGGAAGAAGGAGGGTAAGAAGGAAGAACATAAGGAAGGAAAGAAAGAAAATAGGTTCTGTGGAATGGAAATCCACCATAGTGAATACGTAGAGCAGCCCTCTGGATGCTGTGGGTTAGAGTGGTTTGGTTCTTACTTGATTCCTCCCTAATGAATCTCTAAGGTACTTATGAGAATTTCCTAAGGAGCTGGTTTGGAAACTAGTAAGATCAGTTCATCTTGGGAACAAAAGCTATCTGTAGACAGAGGTCTGTCAGCTCAGAGAACTGCACAGGTGGAGCCATGAGTTTGCATTAAATGTAGAGAGGACACCATAGTCATTCATTTTTGTGTTTCCCCGTGTTGTTTTGTAGATAGGAAAAATGGCCATCTAGAAAAGGAGTTGGCAAACTAGGGCCCAGTGGTCACATCTGTTTTTGTATGGTCTCCAAGCTTAAGAATGCATTTTTCATTTTGTAAGGGCTATAAAAATTAACAAAGAATGTGTAACTGAAACCATGTGTGGCCCAAAATGCCTGAAATACTTACAAACTAGCCCCTTTCAGAGAAAGTCTGCCAATCCCTACCCTGGAAGACTTGGCTGTGATTTCTCTTTTACCATTGCCCAACTCAGCAGTGACCCTTTCATGGTGAAATGGTGCCATTTCATGCTGCCAGCAGTGCCTCTTTTGCCACATCTCTTCCCCGGAGGCTGGCTTAGTAGTGGGTTCAGTCTCTTGTCAAATCAGATTAAGCTTCTGGAGGTGCTAGGCCTGGTCTCCTCAGGAGACAAGTGTAGGGATGTACAGAGATGAGTTCTTCCCTAAGGATGTGGTGTTTTCGGGCTGATAAGATACTCAAAAGATCTACTTCCACGCCCTTATCATAGCGGTTGGACAGCTAGTGATGAGTCACACATAATACTTGGGGAAAAGCTAGACTGGGACCTAAGTTCTCTGGATGCTGTAAAACAAACATTTATTGAATATCTCTATGTGCCAGAAATTATATCATATGTTGAATATGAGATCATGAAAAAAAAAAAAAAGACAGATGAGGTAGATGGCAGATAGCATTGATTTTTGGAATAAGTCCAATATTTGCATTAGATCTTCTGGAAAGAAGACACTGAAACAGAGGTAGGAATGCAAGAGGTTTACGGGAGTGTTGCTTGCAAGAGGTAAAAGGGGGAGCCCTGTGTTAGATTCCAGACTAAATGTAGATGTGATTCTTGGAAAACTGAAAAAGAAACAAGATTGAGCCAGGGACTGTCTCATACTGTGAGACTGTCTGGCTGAGTCTCAGCCAGCCTAAAGGAGGGCCCCCCGGTAAATATGACCCTTTGGAGGACCTGGTTACCTACCGTACATAGTCATTGCTGGAGCTCTCCGGGAAGGGCATGTCCTTCCCTCAGCAACTGTGGTGGATACTGAGGGTGGTATAAATATTTTAAAAAAATAATAATAAGCTAGCCGTGCCCTCCATGGGTGCACACTGAGTAAACTCATGGAGATAAGATAGAATGGAGGGAGTGGGAGAGGCTTCATGCAAAGCCTCATGGCCAAATTTCTTTCTCCCTCTGATGTGTCAGTCCAAAAGTAGTTATTCATTCTGTCAAATATACATTTATCATCGCCTGGTAGCCTCTTAAACATTTCCTAGGAAAGGGGACACATGAAGTCCTTAAGACATTAAAGTAAATGAATCATTCATATTAATTGTCTCCATTATAAGAGAAAAAGGTATATTGTGAATCTTAGAGCCCTATTTCCTAGAATTAGAAGAAAACTATGCTCATCTAAATCAAGTCCTTCCCCCATTTTACTGAGAAATTGAAAATAACACATATATAGTTAAGATGGAAGAACATGGCAAGCCAGAGACAGAAAAAAATCACAAATTTTAAACTTTACAGAGAACTGTTAGCTCCACTGTTAGTGCGATAGATAGAATCAATAGTCTATCACTTCATTAATTCATCTCCATTCCTATACCCTGCTCCAAGCCACCATGATTTCTCCCCCAACTTTTTGTGTTAGCTTATCCACACAGCAGCCAGATGATTCTCTTAAAATCTCAGTCAGACTGTGACATTTCTATGCTCAAAAAGTTCCAACAGCTTTTTGTGAAACTCAGAGTACAAATTAAAGTCCTTAGCTGGCCTGAAGAGCCCTGCACTCTCCTGCCCCTTTACACGTCCCACTTGTCTGCCTCATTGCTCGCTCGGATCCAGGCACACTGTGTCCTTGACTCTTCGAACCAGAAACCTCTGTACAGCTAATCTTTCTCAGAAGTCTCTTCCCATAGTATGTACAGTTGGTTTTCCTTCTTATTGTGAGATCATTAAGACTTAGAGAAGAGTATCAGAAAAAGTACAGAGCTCCCATCTATCCTTCACCCAGGTTCCCTTCATCTTAATATTCAACATGACCACAATAGAATAACCAAAACTAAGAAATTAATACTGGTATAATACTGTAACTGACTTATTGAGATTTCGCCTCTTTGCCCACTAAGTCCCAATTTTCTGTTCCAGAGTCCATCTCATTTACCCGCTTATGTCTTAGTCTCCCTCTCCCAGCAACAATTCCTTTGTCTTTTTGTGTTATTTCAAGACCTTGAGGTTTTTCTTACTGTAACTGGTTTTTTTTTTTTTTTTTTTTTTTTTGAAAGAGAGAGGGGAGCTCGCGTGCCTCTTTAGGAGGAAGGCAAAGGGAGAGAGAATCTTAAGCAGGTTCCATGCCCATTGTGGAACCTTTGTGTCATGGAGGAGCTCTCACGGTTGTGAGATCATGACCCGAGCTGAAGCAAGAGTTGGACCCACTTAACTCATTGAGCCACCCAGGCACACTGAAGGCCTTGAAATTGCAAAAGTTATATTGTTAAACAGCTGCCAGTTATTGTGTAAAGTTCCCTCCATTGGGCATAGTAGCTATTTCGTATGAGGTACTTTTCACTATTTCACTTCCTTCATCTCTTCGCTCAAATGACATCTCAGTGAAGTCTTTTCTGACCTTTGTATTTAAAAATATAACTCCGTTTCCTCCAATGCCAGAGGCTTTCTTCCATCATTTCCTGCTTTACTTTCTTCATCTAATGAAGATGAAATAGTCTTTACTTCTTTTTTTTTTAGAATTTCTTTTTTTTTTTCATTTATTTATTTTCAGCATAACGGTATCATTATTTTTTCACCACACCCAGTGCTCCATGCAATCAGTGCCCTCTATAATACCTACCACCTGGTGCCCCGACCTCCCACCCCCGCCCCGCCACTTCAAACCCCTCAGATTGTTTTTCAGAGTCCATAGTCTCTCATGTTCACCTCCCCTTCCAATTTACCCCAACTCCCTTCTCTCTAACTCCCCATGTCCTCCATGCTATTTGTTATGCTTCACAAATAAGTGAAACCATATGATAATTGACTCTCTCTGCTTTACTTATTTCACTCAGCATATTCTTTACTTCTTAATTATTTCTTTGTATATGGTCAGTCTCCCTTTAATAGAATACTGACCCCATGAACGCAAAGACTTCTATATGGTTTGTTCATCGCTCAGTCCCTAGTTTCTGAAGAATTCCTTCACACATGGAAGATGTTCAATAAAGGTTTGTTCAAAGAACTCACTGGGGAAAGAACTCACTATTCTCAGGAATCCAGGAAGCAAAATGAGCTTCCTACAACATTAGAAATGGTATGCAATGACATAATTCCAAGGTTTTGGAATTATCTAGCCAAGAGACTGGACAAGGCGTCTCATGACGCCTCACACTGAGATGTCAGTTTTCTTTGTCAGGGTAGTCGGAACTCTTATTTAAAACATATTTCTTGCTGAGCTATGAAGATCCAAATTTATAAGCTTGGATTTTTCTACTTTTTCCTGAAAAAAAAATTGGTAAAATTATGGAAATGAAAACCTCTTAGCCTTTATGACTACTGTAGTTTGCTCAGTAAAATGGATTTCAGACACAGAAACATTTCACCCTCACACGGGGCCTTTCAAAATCATTCCCTGACATTTTCACTCATGCAAGTGCAAATGCCTCCTGATTCATGGAGATTCGAAGCATGTTAAAAACCCAGGCTGTTCTCAATTATGCCGGGCTTGCTATTCCATCAGCAAATTATGCAAGACTATTTTTGCTCTTCTCCTTGTTCATCCCACTTTTAATCCTAAAAATAGTGTTAGAATTTCTACCCTACGTGGGGAAAAAAGGTAAAAGAAAGTAGACAAAACTTGAATCTGGTAGTTTATTTATTTATTTATTTTTTTGGCCTGTGACTATCTAAGATGTTGAACAGGGGAAGTTCCGTGAGCTAGGAGCCTCGGGAATTACCTAGAATTTCACTGGCTAGGGCCAAGAAGAAGAATGAGGTAAGTGAAAACATGTTGGATTCTAACATGAGATATTCTGAAAGTCATTTCCCCTCCCTGAGTGAAGATTTCTTTATCTACAAAGTGAAGCATGACCCCAGTTTACTCACTAACTTATTCACTGAAGAGACATTTATTGAGTCTTACCATGGTCAATCCCTGAGTGTATATACATGAATGACACAATTCTTCTCCTTAAAGTTTTCACAGTTTAGGAATATAGGTACTCAGAAAAAAACAATATTATATGGTAGTGTGATAACATTTATAAAATGGAAATATACAAGGAGCCATAGTATCCCAGAGGTGGGGTGGCCGGGGACAACAGAGAAGGCTTTCTGAGTGAATGATGTTTGAGTGAGTCTTAAAAAAAGATGACAAAGATTGGCTAAGTGAAGGGAACTAGGGCAGAGAATGGAGGAAGATTGTAATTGGAGGGAACAGCAAAGTAACTTAATAAACATTTACTGGTACACATCGTATGTAAAGTACGGACTAAAAGCTAGAAATAGAGTAGAAAAGTAAATGGACATGTTGATTTCCTTCATTAAACTGACATTTGTAATTGGAGGGAGTTCAAAATTAATTATTCCAGGGCAGTTGTGTTAAGTAAGGACCATGAAGGAAGGGTGGAGTCTTATAAGATATGCTTTTAAGAAGAACCAGGTCAGGAAAGGATTTTTTTTTTTTAATTTTACATTTTATTTAAGTCTTGAAGGATTTTAAAGTACGAATCAGTAACAAATTAACTTGGAAATGGGAATAGGGGACCAAGGGAGGGGAAATGTTTCAGGCATTGGTAATGACAAGACCTGACTGGCTTTTAAAAACATCACTCTTGTCACTCTGTAGAGAACAGATTGGTGACCAATTAGAAGATAACCCATAACAGTCTAGGAGGCAGTGATGTCCCAGAGACTTATGAAGACTCTCAGTGGTGGAGTAAGAGAGAAATGTCTCAGATAACTTAGGGAGGTGTGACAGTGAGATAAGGAGGAGTAAACTGATGGATTGCCAGCACAAAGATGATGAGATCAGTTATCAGTGTATTGAGAATGAGGCATTTGTGAGACAGACAAACTGAAATTTAAGAAGGAAGATAGACATGAATATGTGACCTTTGGGGGAAAAGAAAATATCCAGAAGGAAATAGAACCTCGAGTGGCATCAGGGTATAAAGGAGGGATGCTTCTCATGAAGAGATTATGGAATGAGAAGAGCACAGAGTGTAGGACCAAGGCTTGAGCACTGCCAAAGGTAAAGGATTATGTTAGAGGTGGATGAACCCAAAAAGAAGTTAGAAAAAGGACACATTATGAAACACTAAGGTAGTGTAACAAAGAGGTTGTCATCACTGGAGATGGAAAAGTATCCACTGAATATAGCCAAGTGAATGTCATTGGTAACCTTTGTGAGAGCTGTTTCCATGGTGTGTCTAGGGCAGATGGCATATTGAAAAAGACATGGAATAGTGTGATGAAATTGGGAAATAGGGCAGGGGTAGAGAATGGAAAGCTATTAATTGAGATAATGTACATAACAGCCCGTCTATATATTTCTATTGTATTTACCTACTCTGTCCCTTAGTCTCTTTGAACATGTAGGATTGTAATACATATAGGTAATATGTACCCCTGTATTAGGTAGATAGGTAAGCAGGTAGGTAGATAGGTAGGTAGATAGCTAGCTAGCTAGTACCTAGCTAGATGAATATCAACAATTTGGACCCTAATTTAATAGTAACTTAAAATGGTGAACTATTCTATTGCTTTTAGATTTTTCATTCTCAGAGAAATTGTGTATTTTTTTAATATCTGCACTCTGCACTGACTGAGCGCCAAATGAAAAGATTTACACCTGTGTGCTTAGCAGCTTGGAAGGACACTAACTGCTTTGTCTTGTTTCCTCTATTTTTTCTGTACCTTCAAGACCAAAACTAGAAGCTGTCTTCCAGCTGGTGTTGCGGTGTCGCTGTGAACAGCACGAGGTCTGCTTAAACTAGAGTTTGTCATTATGACTTATTTGGAGTAACTATGTGAAGTAGATACTTTGGATTTCCAAGTGAGAGTCTTATTTTCAGAGTATGTCTTCTTTCACATTAATCCCAGATATTGCTAAATTAAAGCTCATCAACTTTTGAAACTTCCTTCTTTTTTTCTTTTTTTGGCATGGTTTTCAATCCCTATTTTTTCATGCCTTCACTCTTTTTAAAAATGAAGTGTCGTTTAAATTAACAGGTGCAAATCCAGAATACACGGTTACAGTCAATCATGGCAAATGCAACCATGTAATCCATACAAATATGGAGGTTTCCTTCATTTCCTCAGTTTCCCCCAGAGCAACCTAATCCAGGACTCCTTACAAATAGACTTATAAATTATATACAGCTTTTTATTAGAGCAAAAGAGTGCTCAGCATTTTATTTTTGAGAATATAGTTATTCTGCGTGTAAATAGCTGAATAGTTTTCCATTTTCTCAATATATGATAATTTGTTTAATCATTTTCTTGCTGGTGAACATTTGTGGTTTTTTCCTTTCTTTTTTTCTGAATTTGTGGCTTTTATCTAGAAAGCTACTATGGACACTCTTACTCCAATTTATATGGGGTCATATGTTTTTATTTCTCTCAGGTAGATACCTGTCAGTGAAACTGAAGGGTTATCTGGAAGATACATACTTAACTTTAAAAGAAACTGACAGTTTTCCAAAGTAGATAGACCACTTTATACTTACCTCAGCAAAATATAAGAACTTTTATGTTCTATACCTTTGTCAATATATGCAGGATTTTGTTGTGTCAGTCTTACAATTCTGCTCTGTGTAAAGTGGTGTCTCATTGTGGTTTTAATTTGTAGTTAACTGATGACTAATCATCTTGACACTTTTCATGAGCTTATTTGTTATTTTTAATATTTATTTGTAAAGAATGTGTTCAAGACTTTTCACCAAATTTTATTGTTATGTGAACTGCATTTATATAATTGAGTTGTTAAAGTTCTCTGTATAACCTAGAGAGAAGTCCATTTTCAGAAATAAGTGCTATGAATACTTTCAGTATGTGTCTTGCCTGTTCATTGTATTTAATGATGTCTTTGATGAACAGAAATCACAGAAACCAGAAGATAATGAAAGACATCATTAAAGTGCTTAAATAAAAGAACTATCTGTACAGAATTCTGTGTCCAACAAAAACATTCTCCAGAATGAAGGCAAAAGATAGATATTCTCAGATGAAGAAAAACTGAGAGAAGTGTTGTCAACAGAGTACTGCGTAAGAAACAGTGAAGTAAATTCTTCACTCTAAAGGAAAAAGATGAAGGGGAAAACTTGGATTTTTACAAATATAGAAATAGTAAATATTTGAGAAATGAAAAAAAGTAAAAAGAGAGGTTTTGCTCTTAAGTACTTTAAAATATATGTAATTATTTAAAGCAAATACTGTCACATTGTCTTCTGGAATTTTCAACATATGTCAGTGTAATAAAACGGACAAGTAGAGCAAAAAATTCACTGGTGAAAGGAATAAAGGAAACTCTGTGGATGCCAAAGTTATAAACTGTCTATGAAATAATATGATACTATTCTTAGTAGACTGTAAGAGGTTATGTAGATGTATAGTAATCCACAGAGAAATTAGTAAAGAAAAGCAAAATTATAAATAGATAAAAAGTCAGTGAATATTACCAACAATAGCAGAATATTCTTTCTTCCCAAGTACATATGAAATATTCTACACACTCACACACACACAAACACACATACACACACACACTGGTGAAGAAATTCAAGACTTAAATAAATGGAAGATGGAAAGACATACCCATATTCATAGGCAGGATGATCTAATATTGTTAAGATGTCAATACTACCAAAATGATCTGCAGACAAAGGCAGTCCCTATCAAAATTCCAATAGCCATTTTTATAGACATATAAAAAACTGATTTAAAAATTCATATAAAAAATTCATCTGAAATTACAATGGGTTTTAAGTAGCCAAAATAATTTGAAAAAGAATAGAATGGAACTCACGCTTCCAGATTTCAAAATTTAAACAAAGCAACAACAATCAAACGTGGTGTTGGCAGAAGGATAGATGCATAGATCAATGGAATATAATTGAGAATCCAGAAATAAACCAGTACACTTATAGGCAATCAATTTGCAACAAGGATTCCGTGACAATTCAATAGCAAGCATTTTCATTATACATAAAGTAGTTTTTAAAACCATTTTAGAACTCTCCATATTTTCTAATTCTGCTTATGTCATTATTGCCACTTTGTGAGTTACATGGCTTTGAGTATTCATTTACATTGACACATTTATTGTCAAAAAGTTGTTTGTTATATTCCCTTGCTAGTGTTTTAATGACTAGAAGATCTAAATGTCATCCTCTCATTTATTACTGATACGGTTAATTTGCATTTTTGTTCTCTTTGTTTCATCAGTCTACCTAAAGGTTTATCCATCTCATTAGTCTTTTTAAAGAATCGACTTTAGGTTCTCATAATCTTTATTTTGTCATTTTTTCTGTTTTATCAGCTTTGTGCTCATCCTTGTTTTCCTTTCTTTTGTTAATTTTTTTTCGATTTTCCTATCTTTTATCATATTTTGAAGATGCACACGAGTCACTAATTTTCTATCTTTTTTATTTAGTACTTTTTCCTGATTTAACTTAAATTCATAAATTTTGATATATTATGTTTTTATGTTCATCTGTCATTTCATCTGCACTTCAAGGAAATACTGTATTTCCTTCTTCACAGAGAAGGAAATCGAGAGAAAGGGGGTTAAATGACGAGCCCAAGACCCCTTACTTAGGAATTCACAGACCCCAGTGTTAAATCCAGGCCTTTCCACTGTGTCAGGGCAGACTCTCCATTGCACAGAACCATTCCTTACCTCTGTCTGAGCCTGCCTTTTTGACATTGACTTACATCTACTTATAGTCATTGTTGAAAGGACAGACATAGGCAGTGCATCAAGGTATCTGTACAATTTGTTCTGTTTGAATTTGAAACTATAGGTGTTTCTCTAGAGAGAAATCAGAAAGGGCTGTGGCTTTTCTTGAATTGTTCTCATTAAGATGCAGAACTTGTTCTATAGAATTCAAATTGTAAGGATAGAGACGACGCAACTGGTAAAGTCACATCAAGTAGCACCAACATCATAAATCAGAAGCAGAAAAAAAGCAGAGGGGATGCTTTTGATCATAGAACATGTACATTAATAGGAAAATGATAAAGCCCTGTAAAAATACCAGTTTTGTATGTTCTTTTTCCTACACCCACTTTTTAGAAAATCGAATCTATTAATAGCATCCTGGTTCTGGAAGAAGGATTGATTTAACCACCTTTTTTGACTTTGAAACACGACTCTAGTAGTTTTCCAAGTTTTTTTTTCTTTTTTTAAAGAAATATGTATTGAAATTTTTAGAGATTTCAAAATCTTTTTTTTTTTAAGATTTTTATTTATTTACTTGACACAGGAAAGAGATCACAAGTAGGCAGAGACAGAAAGGAGGAGGAAGCAGGCTCTCCATGGAGCAGAAAGCCCAACGTGGGGCTTGATCCCAGGACCCCCGGATCATGACCTGAGCCGAAGGCAGAGGCTTTAACCCACTGAGCCACCCAGGCCCTGAGATTTCAAAATCTTAGAGAAACGTGACTTTCAACTGTTTGTTAGAAAAAGCCACACAGTGATTCCCTTAGTTTACAAATGCGGAAATTTTTCCCATGAGGGTAGGAGAAATTTATCCAAAGCAATGATCTACCTAGGGTTCCTGATCCCAAGTAGCATTTGCATGTTTCTCTCTCCTTCTGTCTTCCCCTCCGTCTGTGTGTGCACGCATGCACATGTGCCCATGTGTATATTTGATGAGATTATGGGTGCTTCTTATTTTCATCCTTTCAGTTATACTATTTCCTAATTTTTGACAATGAAAATACTTTTGTATTAGGAAATAAAGCTTGATTTTTATTTATTTATTTTTAAAAACTTGAGTCGGTAGGTAAGGGCTGAAATCGGCAGCAGCAAACAGCCAGGGAGTGGCAGGAAGGGAAAGTTTGTCACTGCCCACATTGAACTGGGCTTAAACTCTGGGAAGTGAGTTGAGGGGGCTCTGAAGATGAGCTCTGCCCTCCTTAGCCTGGACTCAAGAGGAGGTATAGGAGCCCCTAAATCTTTAGTCAGAAGCCAGATCACCCAGGTAGCCTCCATCATGTTCTAACAGAAGCACTGTGGAATGTGAGTCTTGCCTCAGCCACACTGCTGCTGGTGGGCTCTGATCACACAACATGTGCTTCAAAGGCATATCTTTCCCTGAAAGCCTGACCCCAAATAGTAGTCTCCTTCTCTTATATCTAACAGTGGACTACTTCCTAAGAAAAGGTTGGCTTTTTCTTTTTCCCTTTAACCTAGAGCCCACAAGAACCTTCTCATGGATGTTGCTGAAGGTACATGAAACAAGGGCTTAATTTTCTTTGTTGGAAGTATTTCAAAAATTTACTTGGAAAGAGAAAACTAAGAGAGAGTACCAACCCTGAAAGAAGCAGATTAATTGATAATTAGTGAAGTATTGTGCGTCAGTGCAGTTTGACACATGCATCATTGAGGGCCTGCTGGGTCCAAGCGCTGCTGGAGGACAATAATATGTTTTTGTTCTAAAAATTCCAAACTCAAACATCCACAGGCATTCTGTCGCTCTGGAGCGAAGTGCTTACAGAGACAACATCTCCAGGTTTCCAGCTGTCATGATCAGCACACTGTTTGTAGAATGCTGAACAAGTGCATTCATTCCACAGGCATCATGTGATGTCATCCCAGCTGATTACTAGCATCTCTGTACAAAGGGTGGAGGGAGAGGACAGGGATGATGGCAGGTGAACACAGGTGTGTGTGTCTTACTGAGAATGAGAAGGAGCCACATAATTATGATTGTTTAGAGAATAAAGTAACCAACTACATTTCACCCAGAGCCTCTGAGATCCTCAATTTGCTTTAACTTGATGCACTAAATATATGCCTCTGAATAATTTAGGTCCTAACACTTCTCACCTGAGGGACCTAAAACAAATTTAAATGTGGATTTATTCAAATATGAACCCATACACATGAAATTGCACCTACACATCTTACTAAATAAAGACAATATATAGTACATGGAAATGCAAGGAAGGGGGCATTTTACAGTAAAAATACATATATGAAAAAGAATTTCATTTATAAATAATATTTATTAATAAGTGAATTAAAATGAGCAGAAGAGTATCACTATTATGGACAACTGATCCAGTTTGGGGAATATCCTAGATATCTCTCATATATATTTATAGATTATAGGTCATATATAAAAATTTATATGCACAATACACAAATATGATATATGAAGGAAAAGATTTTATGCAAGTGCATATAAACACATTTTGCACCGATGAGATTTTTGCTCACTGACTTTCTACTGTGAGTGATGCCATAATCACTCATCATTGATGGAATTTCTTTCTTCCTCGATTCCAGAAAAGGTATGTGTGAGCAGAATTTGAAATCCCTTGAAGAGCCTTCCTGAGGAGGACAAAAGGCCTGGAAATCATCGAGGAAATACTCCCTCAGAATTGGTAAGTTTTGTCTCTAATAAGGGACATTGAATACAAATGTACAGAATTCTTTTTGAGAATTGGCAGAAGAGGTGCTTGTCACTGAAGGGAGATCCCCTGTGAGAAAAGAGTGCCGTTCCTGGCCTTTGTGGTGCTTGTCTGTGCAGGACGCCGCCTGAGAGACCAGCACTGTCTCTCAGACTGTGAGCCGCTGTTTCAGACACTCCACCACAAGGCAGTGTGTCAGGGCGACTTCCCCCCTCCCTGGGGAATGGAAGTCAAGCCCACCCATTCCTTCTCCATATACCCCAGTCTGGGTCACACATGCTCCTAATTTTCTTGGATTATTTAGGGAGACTGAAGACCCTTTGAAAGGAGATGGTGAGTTTTCTGCAGTTAAGGTAGGTGGGAACTTCAGCAGTGAATTGGGTAAAATAGAAGAGATGTGACTGTGTTTGTTCCCCACGTTAGGGCAGCGCCGTCTACTGGATAGAAATGGGAGGAGTCTCGCGGTGCCTGTGGCCCACAGAGGCACTGAGGAATGTACAGAACTCACTATATTTGTGATTTTGCAATTGGTTATTAGAGAAATGTTAGTATATGTGGAAACATTTTATTATATTTAAAGTCTACAGAGTGCTATCACCATAATTTACCTAATCAATTATTTATGGGTATGTGTTGCTATCTACAATTTCCTTATCCCGATAATACTGTAATGAATATCCTTTCACATATAATATCCATGTGCATTTTCCACTTCCTGAAGATACATACCTTGAAAAGGGATAGATGGATAGAAAGCAATTCATATTTAAAATTGATACCCATTTCTCCTTCCCTGCCTCTGATACTCAGTACCTCATGTTTAACTGAAAAAGAAGTATTTGACTGATGCATTGTTGGTTTTCTTTGTTAATATGGCCAAGTTTCGCATGTCCCCTCATTCAAGCCAGTTGTCTGTGTGTGTCCTTATGTGTGCGAATTGTGAAGGAGGGAGTCTGATGGCTGTTGTAAACACTAGCAAGTTGTTCACCAACACTTTTTACCTCTTGGCTACTTACCCTAGACACCACGTTTCCCATCTTTCCTTGCAGTTAACTTTGATCCTAGGATGGAGTTCTGGACACAGGAAGTAGAGGAAGGAGGTATCATTTTGAGGCCTGGTCCATAAAAGTCGCCCACGAGAATCACCATTTTCTTTCTCTTTTCCAGTCTACCTGCTACATATGGAGTTCCATGAGACTCTGAATGATTATATGAAGTTTAGCCTCCCTCCACCATCAATCTTTCCATCCCACCAACCTACTTCAGATAGTGAAAGCCTAATTTTTATTGTGTTGAGCCATTGGTTTGGGAATTATTTGTTTTGTTTGTTTGTTAGAGCAGTTAACCTATCATGACTACTACACCTGCTGCTTTCCCAGGGTATATGTTTTGATCCCTTCTTCAGTGTTGTATGTAGCCACCAATCTGACTTGCTTCATTTTTCACAAACCATTCATAGCAAGTGAATGTATTAACCCATGTATAATACATTAACCCACGTATTATATCTGAAACATGAGCCTAATTGCCATGCAAGGTGAATGGGAAGCTCAGAACCATATAGAAACACTAACTGAAAATTGGCACATGGCACATGATTTGGAGGTTTGTACACAGATATGTAGACAGGGTATTTGGTATTAGTGGCATCTTGTTTGTGATTTCCAGAGGCTGCCGGATTATAGGCGAGGTCTCCCTGGAGCCAAATCAGTCAGGATACGTGGTGGGGATTTGTGGAAATAGCCTATGTGGAAGTCTAGAAACCAGCTCCCACACTGTATTTGCCTCTGCCATGCTGTGATCTTGGGAAAGTGACTCTCCTCAGGAGATGAATGTCCTCTTGCATAAAACGAACCAGTTGAAATAGATCTGAGGTTGCTAACAGTGTATATCCTGTTTATTAACTCTGATTGATCACAATTTCGTGAATGTCTGTTGAAAAGATTCTGAGGCCACATCAGGACTCAGTAGAAAAGCGTCAGAGCGGGGGACTTAGGGTGGTCTCTGCATTGTATTTTGTCATCTGTATTTACTGAGTCTATGAGTCTAAAAAGGGTGTTCAGTATTCATTCCTCTATTTCAATTTTATTTCATTGTCTCTGGTCCTGGGGGAAATAGCAGAAGGCTATAGGTTACTATTCAGGGTAAGACTGAGAGCTTTTAAGTTTGACAAACCGAGTTCAAACCCTTTCACTGCAACTATCTTTGTTGGTGAGATGGGCTCACTTACCTCATCTTTACTTGTCAAAATAAGATCTACCCCAGTGGTTCTTATGGCAATGAAAAGAAATGTTCCATAGGCAAGTTTGGCATAAACCCTGCCACATGGGAAACATTCCACATGACCATAATGCCTGAGGTTATCCATGGGAATGAGAATATTAAATATGACAGAATGAGGAGATGGCCTGTGAGGTCTTAGAGGACTTTCTCCATAAGCATGGCTTGTGGATGGAGAATTAAGAAACTCGTCTTCTGGCCTTCAGGGTAGGACCCCAACTTTGAGATCCTAATGCTTCATTCTGCACCTTCATACTGAATTTATATATTCAGATCCTACTGGAAGAAAGTTTTGCGAAACATTTTAGTCATTTTCTACCCTATGCTCTCCTCTTAAAATCTTTGAAAATTGTATAAGCTTCCAGTGACTACCCTAATACATGGATATATCAATTCAGCTGCCTCTGAGAGAGATCAAGAGGTCTCTCGATGAAAGACAGTATCCTTAAAGGTATATAATGGAAGTCTGTACAACCTCAGTTTTTGTCCCATCCCCAAATGAAGTCTGATAAAGGAACACCTGCTATCACTTTGGTACCTAGAGGGAAAACACACATACACACCAGAAACATGTCTTACCCTACAGTTAAAAATTCAATATTTTCTTTCATCTTTCAGCATGTTTTTCCCCCCTTGGTTGGTTTATAGGTTCGTTGGTTTTTTTCTTTAGAAGGCAGAATCAAATCAGCTTTTAGTGGCCCATGGAAGGAAAAAGTTTACTGCTTTGCATGTTATATTTTGCTAAATCAATCAGTTCTCAACAGCCAGGACATAAGAATTCCAAGTCTGTAATGCACCCAGCTGCCAGGTGTCGACCTACTGTGTGCTCAGTAATCAAGTAAGTGATATGACATAACAACCTTATGAAAAGGTACTGTCTTCATCTTATCTTAGAAGAAAATGAGGCTTCGAGAAATTAAACTACTCCTTAATAGCACACAGCCAGTAAGGGGCAAGGCTTGTCTGTCCCTACAGTCTAAGCATTTGACTATCATGTACATTTCTCTTCCACCTTTTATAGTTCTACTGCTGAATCCACATAAAATAGACATCAAGAATCAGGGCTTATATGGAGTATTTATTGTGTTCTGTGCAATATTCTGTATTATTTATCCTTTAATTCCTTTAACTTCTACCACAACCTTCTGAATTATGTATATCATTTGTCCCATTTTATAGATGAAGCTACTGAGACATGGAGAAATAAAGTAACTTGTCCAAGATTATATAGATGAGTTAATAATATACCCCAAACCTGTACCAAGTCATTGGAACTGCAAAGCCCATGCATTTAATCACACAGGGTACCACCTGGAGTAGAAACGCATGGAGACTCCTTTGTTCCTTCTGTTTGAACCTCCTTAACATACACACTGTCTTGTATTTTCCCATTCCCAGAGAGGATAGAGTATTTCAACACATTCTGTGTTTTGGTCTTATTAATAAAAAAAAAAAGAGATTTTTTTTTCTTCTCTCAGCAGATACACTGTGGAGATACATCTATTTTTGTGAGTTTATTCCAAATACACAAAGGCGGCAAACATTATTTATTTATCTCAGGAGAAATTTGGAACTCCCAGACCTGATAACCCTCCAAATATCCCTCAAGTACAAACTTTGAAAGAAAAAAAACATTTTGTTATTTTTGACTGACTCTCCCTTCCTAGGGTTCTTGCTTTTCACTCCCATGTGCCCTCGCTCTCCGCATTGGCCCACTCCATGGCTTTTGTAGACTACTGATTCATTGTAATACACAATCGTGCTTCCTCCTGTTTAATTCAGAGCAAAGTATGCACTCTCCAATCTTTCTTCCATCTCTGTTTCCATTTGATTTTTACATCACATACAGATTTGCTGACTCCATAATCTGTTTCTCATGAGGTAGGACACATTTGTAAATGAACAAGGACTCTACTAAGTGCTCATAGGACAACATGCCTATCATCCACCGTCATTTGAGATTCTCCTGGGATTTATGTGCTGAAACTCCCACTGCCCCACACTGGGTTTCATCTTGCTTAAACTCTCCCAACAGCCTTCTCTTTACCTATCACAGCAGAAACTAAAAGCATTTTGTTGAAATGGAAGGATAATTGAAGAATCAGAATGTTTTTGTCCCAGTGTTAAGAGAGTCTTGGGATTCAGTGGCAGGAATGAATAATATGGAATCAGAACTGCCCAGTTCTATTGTGACTGTCTAGTCATAAGATTTGGCTTTTTTTTTCTCTCAAATTGGAGATAAGAACACCTGTTAAAAATGCTTTGTGGGGGTTTTGGGCAACTATGTTCAGTTATGCATGAGAAAGGATTGTGGAGTTATGAAGGGTTCTGGAAACGGAACCCCCTCCAGGCAAGCCCCATACTTGTCAGTGGGGACAAGGATCAGGGAGGATCATAGTCACCAGACTGAGCTGCCATGAACAGCTCAAGCTGGCTGACAAAAGCTATCACTGGATACACAACATTTACTGAGCACTTGTTGCATAGAAGCTATTTCACTGGGTACTAAAAGGACAGAGGGGAGTAAGATACAGTAAATCAATCAAAGCATGCTTATTGAAACCTGTTACCTGCTGGCCATGGTAACAGGTCCTGGGCATACAACTGTGAAAGGCTATGTAGTATAGACTACGGGAAGAGGAGCAAACAGAAATTTAAACATAATGAGGTGGGGAAAAACGTAGAATATTCTAGGGCAGCACCTTGAAGGGATATTTGATTCTGACTAGCAGTAGGGGGGAGGGCTTCACAAAGAAGGTACCTTATACAGTGATAACCAAAGATCGTTGTATTCATCTCCTAGAGTTATTGAGAAGTCTCATGAACTGGGTAATGTAAAACAGCAGAAATATAATCTAACAATCCAGGAGGTTAGAAATTGAAATCAAAGTGTTCACAGGATAGGTTTCTTCTGGAACCTCTGGGAGAGAAGCTGCCCCATGCCTCTCTCCAGGCTCGTGGTGGTTGTAGGCAATCCTTGGTATTCTTTAGCTTGTAAATGCATCATCAGTCCAGTCTCTGCCTCTATCTTCACACTACCTCCTTCTCGGTGTCTCTGTGTGTCCTCTTCTTTCTCTTAAAGGGACGTTCTCTTTGGATTTAGTGTCCATCCTAACCCAATATAATGTCCCCTCAGTCTTTATCTGGATTACCTCTGCAAAGATGCTCTTTACAAGAGAGGTTTTATTCTGATCTTCCAAGTGGACATGAATTTTAGAAGGACATTATTCAGCCCCCTACAAAGGAATAGAAACTATTTTAGAAAGTAAGGAACAGAAGGGCATTCCAGACAAGGAGAATAGAACATGTGAAGTCCTAAAATGATGAAAGACTATGGCATGCTGAAGGGTTTTTTTCTTTAAATGTTATAGTGGCTAAAGGGAAGAGAGCTAAGGGACAGTTGAAAGAAGCAAAGATGGACAGAGGGTTAGGGTCTGTAAATTAAGCAGAGCAATTAGGACTCTTTTCTGGGAGTAATGAGAGGTGATATATGTTTCAGGGAGAGGATTGACATGATGTGCACAGTGTCCCAAAGAAATCACACTCGCCTTGGGCAGACAGTCAAATGAAGAAACAAGAGGGCAAAGGGTCTAGCTGGGAGGTTGCCCTAGGGGTGGAAGTGAGTAAAGATGGTAGCTTGAGTCACAGAAGTGGCTGTGGAGAGGGAAATAGAAGATATATTTGAAAAATAATAAGAGATTTCATTAAATAAGACTTACAGGATTTTTCAATTAAATAACAGTTATAACTGTGTGAGGTAATACATGTTAACTAAACTTATTTTGATAATTTTGTAATATATACATATACCAAATCATTATGCTGTATTCTTAGGACAATTTTGTATGTCAATTATGTCTCAGTAAAACTAGGGAGAAAATAAGAAAAAAGAAAAAAAAAGACTTGCAGGGATTAATGGGAAGGCACAGAAGTACAGATTTTTATATGCCTTCATTTTTTTAGGTGTTTTTTTTTTCCTCCTAGTAGCTAGCTAAACTTTCAATTGATGGTGGTGACTGTCCTAAGAGATATAAGTGTTTATTTTTAAAAGTAAGAATATTGGTATATTTCCCTTAGATTTTCTTGTGTTAATTAGGACTTATTTGCTTTTAAGCATTAGTAATTGAATATTAACTAATGTAAAAAAACAAATAAATGAGAGAATTATTTACCCACATCCTGAGAAGTGAGCTATAGGTTTGACTAGGTCTCAAGATTCAAACACAATATTTGTATTTTCTCTCTATATATATCCCTCAGTTCCATTTTTTTTTTCACCTTGGCTGTTTTTGTTTTGTTTTGTTTAGAGTTAACCCATTCATTTGACAGAGAGAGATCACAAGGAGGCAGAGAGGCAGGCACAGAAAGGGGGAAGCAGTCTCCTCACTGAGCCGAGAGCCCTGACATGGGGCTCAATCTGGGATCATGACCTGAGCCAAAAGCAGAGGCTAAACCCACTGAGCCACCCAGGCACCCCTTGGCTTTATTCTTATATAAGCTCTTCCTCAGATGGGTGGAACAAGACTGTTGTAGTTCTAGCTCACAATTCCTTTATACTTAAAATCTCCCAGAACAGCGTGTCTCCTCCATTCACCTTGTTCATTGTGTTGGAGAAAGTCTAATTGTTATTGTTTCTGTTCCTGCACTTGGGTACATGGAGGATTCTGTAGGCCTAGATCCTGTGCCAAAATTTAGGAGTAAATAAGCCCATTTGAGCCTCATGGACCAAGTAGGTTACTATGGAATGAGTTAGAGGTTCCCCAAATGAAGGGCCATGAAGCACATAAAAATAATAACAAAAGTAACAGATACTCAGTACACATACTGCCATGGTTCTCAGCAAAGTAATTGTCTTAAGACAATATTCTGAATTCATAATTTATTCCATCAGCTGCTGTTATTGCCTGATTCATCCAACCGTAGATCAACTAATCCATCTATTCACTACACGTTTATAGTCCCATTGAAAAGAAACTAAGGGATTAAAACCTGAATAACATGTGATTTTTGCCCTCACATAGTTTATGATCCAAAAGGGAAAGCAGATACTGCAAATACATGTTTGGGTAGGAATGAAGACACAGAGACACTAATATATTAATATAGATTGATTCATTTTTTGTTCAGTGGATGAATGAGTCAAGGAATGTACCAAATCTGCTTCATTAAAATATTTGTTTTCAAAAAAGGGGGGTGCTTCATAACTTCTAAGCAAGTCAAAATGAAATAATAATGGTATAAAAAATGAGCTGCTTGGGGCGCCTGGGTGGCTCAGTGGGTTAAAGCCTCTGCCTTCAGCTCAGGTCATGATCCCAGGGTCCTGGGATCGAGCCCCGCATCGGGCTCTCTGCTCAGCAGGGAGCCTGCTTCCTCCTCTCTCTCTCTGCCTGCCTCTCTGCCTACTTGTAATCTCTGTCTGTCAAATAAATAAAATCTTTAAAAAAAAAATGAGCTGCTAAATACTAAATGCAGGGACAATAGTTCATTTAGGAATTCAAGAGCAATGTTGTGGAAAAAATGACATTTCATTGGGAACCAAAGAACAAAAAATGTTCCAGTACCTAGAAGATTATTCCAAGCTGGGGAGACATGATGAATAAAAGGCAAGGAGGTATGAAATTGCTTCAAAAGTGGTAGAAAATAATGGGTGACTTTTATGGCCACAATATAGGATACCTAGAAGATAAGAGAATGGGCTATAACATAACCAGAAAGAAGGTTTGGAGACCAATTATGGAGGATCTTGGAAGCCAGACCAGATAATGTGAACTATTTTCCATAGTTCCATTGGAGCCACTGCAATTTGATGGGCAAAAAATTGAATAATCTGTGAAATAATCTGTGTTTGAAAGTTAAATCAAAGAAGAATAACCAGTACTCACTAGTGCCATGGCCCCTCGAAGTCATCTCAACTCGTGTGACCTTTTCATTTCTGAGAATCTGCAGAGAAATTAGGCATTTTTAAATATTTAAGAACTATTTTCTTGGAAGAAGAGAGACTTTGACTTTGTGAGCACTTTAGTAGTAAAAATTATTTCTTTAAAACTATCACCAAGGAACCAAGCCTCTCTGATCGTGTAGTCTACTTTGCTTTGATGTATTCAAGACTTGAAGTTGCAACAAGGTCAAGGGACACAGAATCATCAACACCTTCATGTTTATATGTAATGCCATTGGGAGAAATCTCCAGACCCTTTTAGCACTCTCAGAGCTTCTGTGAGACATTAAATAAAACTGCATTTTAGCACTCAGTTTGGGACTATGTTTGCTCCATTTCCACCTCTGTTAAACCTGCCCTTATTCCTACTTTCTTTGTCTTAAAGAGAGAAATACCAAGAAATTTATGTCTTTTCTTTTTAAGATTTTATTTATCTATTTATTTGACAGAGAGAGAGGCAGGCAGAGGCAGAGAGGGGGGAAGCAGTCTCCCCACTGAGCAGAGAGCCCGATGCAGGGCTCGATCCCCGGACCCTGAGATCACGACCTGAGCTGAAGGCAGCGGCTTAACCCCCTGAGCCATGCAGGCACCCCGAAATTTATGTCTTAAGGTATAGTGAAGGTATTTTGAAAAAAATAATTACACTTGGAAAGAAAGTGAGAAAACACTGCAGATTTTATTTTTTTTCCTAGTTGAGACGTGTTCAAAGGCATCAGCATACAGTTGTAAGTTGACATAGACATACGTGATGCAGGACAGAGTCATTAGAGCCATAAACTCTTGGAGAGTGGCATTTCTCCATCTGCAGTGGTGACAACATGAGTCATAGAACCACACCACCTCTTCCCTGAAGACACAGGCAGCCCCCACGTGAGATGTGATCCTGTTGCTGGCAAGTGGGATGTGAGCGATAAGCCCTTTGAATGTAAGGCATCATTTCTCACTTTGGAAGGTCTTGCCCACACAGCCTCCCCTCCCTGGCCAATCCCACACATTCTCACCATCACCATAAAGAGGAATTGACAGAGTGTTAAAACAAGAGAAAACTTTGTAGACCACCACATTCTTTTTTTTCCCCCATGGGGAAAATAATATCACTGTGGGATATCTTTCATTATTGGTCCCTACTCATAATAAGTCTACCAGTGCTGAAAGGTATAATCTTTTGCATGGAATGGACTTTCGTAGTTCATGAGCATCTTCTGGCCTAGTCTTACCTCGAATTCTCACAGCAGGTGAATGTGGTGGTACTGACCCCCTCATTTTATGGATGAGGGAACCAGAGCTCCGAGGAGTTAAACTTACCATCAAGAAGCTAGCAAGAACTCAGAGTTAAGACAGGAAGTGTGATCTTCTGTGGATTGGGCCACAGTTCTTACCTCTCCACTTTCTTGTCCCTGACATGATTTCCACAAAATGTCCCTTTTGCGGTGTTTGTTATGATGAGAGATTCCAAGGGAGAATTTCAGAAGATTTTTCTGAGCACCTAGGAAATAAAAAACACAAGTTTCTTGTAAACGCAAGACTCTGTACAGGAATAAACATGGTATGGCTGTAAGTACCGTTTCTGTCACAGGAGAGTTAGGATCCAACTGGGGGCAGCAGACAAGCACACATGATGAAAACCGAGAGCAGTTCAGTGCGAGCCGAGGTTCTGCGCTGAGTGCTTATGGCAACATTTAATATGGGACTTGAGAGAAGTGTGTGGTGAGTGAAGGTTGAAGGAATCTGGAAAGGCCACAGTTTAGCCACACAGAAAGACAGAAAGCTGGGACTTTGGTGGCACACGAACCCAGCACTACCTTTTACTACCCACAACTTTAGATAAACCATACAAGCCTTTCGAACATCCGTTTCCTCATGTGTTATCTCCTACATCTTAGGGTCATGACGAGAACCAAATAGGATGAAATATCTCAAGCTCTTAGCATAGGGCTTGGCACAGAAATATCTCTGTCAGATTTTAAGAAAGATGTGGAATTTAGACTAGCCTGGCTGGATGCCTCAGATGTGAGGGGCTGCTCCTCTTGCGGTGTGTGCTGGTGAGGCAGAGAAGCAGACACCCATCTCTGTGCCTTGCTCTGGCACCCTGTGTGGCCACGAGTTTGTGTGGGCTGACTTTGGCAGTCTTGGAGGACACGGACAGTGAGGTGTGAAAAGCTCTGGGCCGATTGTCACACCAAGAGCATCGATATTTGTAAATGGGTGCTTTTAGAGCTTAAGAAGGGCATTACCTCAAGTCTGGGTTTGTAAAGAAAAAAATCAGTGGATTACTCTGAGGCTAAACATGAATACTTCTGAGGCAGTGATAGCTAAAAACAAGATAATCTGGCTGCTCCTAGAATACCAAAATTTTCCAGAGAGATGTGAATAAGTCTCTAGGGCAGGATCTTCTTTTTTCTGCAAGGGATCGTTTAGGGAATCCTCTTGGTCATACTACTTGCCATTTACCTATCTATTTGATATCAATGCATTTGGCCATGGATAGAGGTAAGGTAATACAAAGCCCGCAGGCTGTGGCAATGAGTGGTTTACTAACCTAAGCAAATGCCTTTCAGGGGAGAGTGCAACCCTGAAATCCATTGGCAGAAGTATGGTTAGGAGGCTGGAGGGTTGTATATATCTGGTAGGGCGACTGAAACAAGTGCCATAGATTGGGTGACTTAAAAACACAAAGTCATCTTCTCACAGTCTAGAGGCTTAAAGTCCACCATCTAGGTGTCTGCAGGGTCGGTTTGTTCTGAGATGTCTTCCCCTGGCTTGTACATGGCGCTCTTCGTAGCTACACAGTGTTCTCCCTCTGTGTGTGTTTCATTTTATTAGAAGGACACCAGTCATCTTGGATTAGGGCCCACCCTAAAGGCCTCATTTAACTTAACTACCTCTTGCTGTATCCAAACCCAGTCATTCTGAGGTCCTGGGTGTCAGGACTCCAGCACATGAATTCTGAGAGCACATAATTCAGCTGGGAACAAGGAAGTTTAAAAGCATTATCGATTCCCTTGGCTGGGCAAGAAACAAACACGTGAGGTCATGATACTTGGGGAAGAGACAGAATGGGAGAAACAGGAGAGGGCTCTCATCAGTATGACCACAGTCTGGGCCCCTCTGGAACAACAACAGCCGAGAAGGAGCTCCCTATTACAGAGGAAAGATGATATGCTCAGTGGGCTGTTCTGCCCACCTTTCCATCACAGTCTTCATCTGAATTGATATGACTGTATAATATCTTCACATTCCAAGTAAAGTTTATGATCCACAGCAATTCCTTTCTAGCCTCTTGTTAGCACTGTCTTAGGAATAAAGGAAGGGGCTATGTCACTGTTTTAAAGGCAAAATAAAAGGAAGAGAGTTTAAAGGACCAGGGGAGGTAGACAGAATGTCCAAAAGTGATGGAAGGGACTAGAAGCAATAGTACAGAGCAAGAATGCAGAAAGCCAGCCAGAACATGGAAGCACTCCCTGGAAATACTCGGAAATACTGGGAGTACTGGGAGGGATTGCATGTCTTTCCTTTTTCTTTTTCTTTTTCTTTTTCTTTCCCCAAGTATAATTGACACACAGTGTTATGTTAGTTTCAGGTGTTCAACATAGTGGTTCGACAATTCGGTATGTTATGCTGCACTCATCTCACATAGCTATACTCTGTCACCATACAGCATTGTTGGACTAACGTTGACTGGGCTTGCCACGCTGTACCTTTCAACCTCCGGGACTTATTAATCTCATAACTAGAATCCTGTGTCTCCCATTACCCTTCACTCGGTTTGCCTGTGCCCCACCTCCTTCCCCTCCAGCAACCATCTTTTATTTTCTCTGTATTTATAAATCTGATTCTATTCTTTGTTTATTAATTTATTTTACTTTTAAGGTTCTACATGTAAGTAAAACTATATGGTATATGTCTTTCTCTGTTTTATTTCACTGAGCATAATATCCTCTAGGTCTATCCACATCGTCAAAACTGTCAAGATCTCATCCTTTTTTACAGCTGAGTAAAATTCCATTTTATAGTCATGTAGAATGGAGTCGACTTATTTTACTTTGTATGAGATTTACCTTCTGTATAAAAGGTTTTAAAGGAGAAAACATGATTTCTTTAGAAGTATACAAAAGAGGATGGGGGAGGTTAAAATGTAGACGTTGACACATCAGTTAAATAGCCTTTTGTTGTTATTGCTTTAAATTATGAGTTTCACACAGTGTTTCCAGCTCCTAAAAATAGTTTTCTTTAAGCCAGTATTTTTAAAAGATACTCATTTATAATAGCTTTGGGGAGCACAAGCAGAGCTAGGAATGGAGGAGAAATGCATGTGAGAAAAATCAGAAGGAACTGCAGCGAGCCCCAGGGTGGGTAGGTCTAAAAGGTTTGAGAATAAGGATATGAGGGCAAAACCAAAATCTGAGGAAGTGACTTCTCTCCTCAAAACCTCCATGACTGGCCATTTCGTTAGGATGAAATTCAGTCTCCTCACCACAGCTGCAACCTGCTTGATCTGGTTTTGCCTGTCTCTGCAACCTTACAGTGTACCATTGTTTTCTTCTGGAACCATGATGCTGGTATTCATCTTCCCCTTCCAGTGTGCCAGGCTTGTTTTTGCCTTAGGTCCTTTGTCTAGGGGTGTACTTTGCATTTCATTCTCTTCTTGCAGCTCTTTGCAAATCTTCCGTTTCTTGTCCTTCAGATCTCATCCCGAGAGCTACCATCATCGGTAAGGATTCTTTAGTTACTCTATCTCAGGAAGTCAGACTGCCTCTCCCAGTACCATTGTACATCATTTCTCATTACTTATTTCATATTTATTTATTCATGTATTTTATGTGTATGTCCATTTGTATAGAATATTTTTTTTAAGAAAGATTTATTTATTTGACAGAGATCACAAGTAAGCAGAGAGGCAGGCAGAGAGAGAGGAAGGGAAGCAAGCTCCCTGCTGAGCAGACAGCCCAACACAGGGCTTGATCCCAGGACCGTGGGATCATAACCTGAGCCAAAGGCAGAGGCTTTAACTCACTGAGCCATCCAGGAGCCCCTGTATAGAAGATTTTTGAGGGTAAGTATCTTACTTTCTTGTCCTTGGCTGTGTCCCCACCAGAGGATATCTATGTTGAACGAATGAATGAATAAATGAATAAACAAATGTGATCATCATCACTCCTCTGGGATATGGCATCCAGACATGCTTAAATCCTTCTATGTAAATTGGAAAGACAGACATTAAAACAGTCATCTTCAATCAAATATTTCATCTCTTCCTTAATAAACTTTTTTTATCAGAATTACTTTCCTTCTTCCCTCTAAAAAGAAACTTGAAAATAATTTACAAATCCTAGCCTTATGGGGCTTGAAAAAACTACTAAATATAGTCCAGTTGTCCTACTTGGTACTTGGTATCCACTGCTTTATCTCCACTAAGAGGTTTTCTCTTGTCTATATGCATGCTTCCATGACCCTTCCTGGCTCACACAAGATAGCCCAGTATATCTTCTGACAACTTGCAGTGTTTGCGTTGCTGCATATAGGGGAAATAAACTTCCTTTTAGTCTTTCACTCATTCTCTCACACATATTTATAAAGTAAGCATCTTACCATGTGCTCACCATGGCATTAGCTCTGTGAATGAATATGAGGGCCCCAATACAGTAGTATTGTGTAATAAGAGAGGCCATCTCTGCCCTCCCTGTTGAGGGCAGCTGAAAAACAAAAACAAAACAAAACAGGTGTTGTGTACATAATTGCAAGAAAAGCACTAGACAAGAGGTAGATGTGCTTTTAGAACTAGTAACTGAGGACAGAACTTAGAAAAGAAGGGAGGCGTGCTCGTGATGTCTAAAGAAAGAATAAGGTTTAGACAATGCAGGGATGCGAGCCAATGGAGTTCTTGAAGAAGAAAGGTTGATTCCAAGCAAAGAGAAAATATATATTCCAAAACTGTGATATGATATGAAATCACATGGGCAGTTGAGCGTTGTCTTCTTCAGAGAATTCCACCGTGGCTGAAATAAAGACAAAGTGGCAAGATGTGGCTGGAGAGGGAGGAAGAACAAATCATTCAGGATAAGGAGGCCATGGGAGACTCAAACTTCATTGTTACGTGCAGTGATGTGAAGCTATCGCAGAATTGTAAGAGAGGAAAGACATTAGGAGGGGTGCGAAAGAGAAGCAGGGAGATGGGTTATGAGTCATGATGTAGGCAAGAGATAAAAATGGCTTCCTCTAGAGCAGTGGGAAATTGAAATGGGGAGAAGTTGAAAGATTTTAGAGATATGGGAAGCTGAACCCCCTTCCCTTGCTGGCTTACACAACATGATTGGCTTCACATCGACACCGCCTTCCACACTTCAGCTCTTTGAAGGCAGGCATTGCCACTGTTCTCCACTGCCCTGAACTGGATTATCCAAGCAGCAAAATCATGGACTTTTAAACTCTTATCCATAGACCTTGGCCTGACACCCTCTACCATTCTAGCTACTGCAGTCCAGATATAAACTCTCTCAGTGTCTATCAGTTGTGTACCTCATGGCGCCCTCAATCATATATCTCACCCCTCAAGGAGTAAAAAGGGCAGAAGAATGATTGCTGGGAAAGATGAGTCAAAAAGACTCAAAAATAAAAGAAAGAAGTATCTGACTTTGAAAGCTTCAAGAACCAACCCTATTCCATTAGACCTCAGGGTCTGTTTCAGGAAGGGGTATACATTGAACTTTATTGCGTAATAGGGTATGCCACAAAGATTAACCAATAGATTTTAAACCCAAAGACAAATTTAAGAAACTGTTCAGTGAATCATAATTTATGCCTGTCTTAAAAGATAGGACTTTTTTCCTTGTGATCACAGAAGGGGGTGATTTCTGAGAGCAGAAGCACAGCCAGGTCCGTCAAAAATACCAGTTGCAGGGACACATTTATTCTGAAGCGGCATATTCTGTTGACATCTCCCCAGGAGAAAGTACAAGAAACTGACATTAGCTTTAGATCTAAGGTGAGGCTGCAGCATGAAATCATATGGACACTCGTGTATTCTCTTCCCCAAAGAGTTTCATTTTATATAAATTGCGGGAAACCTGACACACATATTAAAATTTACTATGGTTCAGTGAAAGAGAAAAAAAGAAAGACAAATGTTGCTTCCAGTAATAACATCCTTTATCACCTGACACATGTTTTGTTCTCTTGGGGGCATTTCCTGACATAGATTTTCACACCAACCCAAAAGTTGCATTTTCAATGGAAATATAGCATATATATTTAACAGGAGAGAAGGTCTGACTCCAATAAAATAAAGCCCCACTCTGGGTTCTTTTATTCTTTCTGACTTGGTGTTTCCCTTTACAAGCATCAGCTCTGTGAATTCATCAACAGCAACACTGCCTACTTGGAGTGAGAGCCTTGAAACCCAGTGCTTGTTAAGTGAGAGTATTTTCAGTTCTCCACAAGCTCTGACATCCGCCTCAGCCCACAGTGTTTCCAAATGCATTCAGGGGTGAAATCCTGGAACCTGCTACTTTGCCCTGCATGGTCATTTCTCATGTTGTCCTAATAGTCTACATGTAGATGCTAAAAATAAGAGCTGGGAGAATGCTGTGCTTGTGCATTACTGAAGGACACATAGATTGCTTTATCCAACTTGAAACATCATCAGGAGCCTAAAAAATGCCCAAGACTGTTTACCCAGTAATCTGACGTCTGGAGCACTATCCTCAGAAAATATCTGGAGACTGAAATTGTAAGAATGAAGAGAAATATCATGAACAACCTAAATACCATCAAGATATGAATGATAAAATAATTATTTATTGTATAGCCTCTTAATTGAGCCACTGCTGAACACCCCAGAAGAAATATGGTTTCAAAACCCAGTCCTCTGAGGCTTGAGCTTAAATGAAAAAGAACACAGCCATAACTATTCCACATTTTTAAATTACATATGTAAATATAGACACATATAACAAAGTTGAAATCACAGTGGCACATGGTAGGCACGTAATAAATTAATTGTTGAAAAAAGGAATTTACAACAAAATCTTAATTGTGCATATGTTTGGGGGATTGATTTGGAGGTAGTTATATTTCTTCTCTTTCCAATTTATTTATAATAAGTAGTTAATTCTTAAGATCAGAAAGTCTCTGCAAAATGAGTAGAGAAAGTATTATATCATATAAGCAAGTGTTACTGAGAAATTGAAATAACTTGTTCAAGTTTATAACACCAGTAACAATCTAGCTAGGGCTGCAGTGTGAATATTTTCTTTTTGGGATTAACGTAGAAAATGAAATCAGCTGTAATGCCTGAAATCAGCCGTAATACACAGAGGCCTCTGAGAGCAGGAAAGTTTTCAGAGAAGGGCATAGATAGACCTTTGGAATGCCAAGGCCTGCTTGACCACTCTGCCACTGGAATGTGGGGGGAAGGTAGGGGGCGCAGAGTTGCCTTTTGGAAGCTTTCTTAGCCCAAACAGCCAACCTATGATCTAAGAGATGTGTACATTGTCCCTTAGGCTATGTTTAGTGGAACACACAGATTCACATATTATATCTTTCCCATAAAAAAAATTCTCCTAATTTCAGTAAAGACCCCTTGTCACACATCTCCTGCTTGAGAAACAGTGATAAGGGTTTGTGATTATTCTGAAGGACCAATAAAAGTAGGAGCAAAGAAGAACAAAGGGTCTTTATCTCTGAGCGTTGACCCCCTTGCCTTCTCTCTTTCACAGCAAAGTTTGAAGTAATCTTTCACTCATTGGTACAGGGATTGCTGTCCATTACCGGCAACTTCTGTCATTTGGCAATACATTATCCATTCAACAAAGCAGACATTTCTCTAAATTATTCCCTAAAGACCAATGCTAGGCTCTCCATTACCACTGTTCAATCAGAGAAAGCCCAGTTGCATGCAGGTACAGTTTCTGATGAGTGTTATTCAGCCTTATAGACCATGGTCTTGGTCCTGGACACAAATAGAAACCTCAAGTCATGTGCCTGGCACTGGAAGAGCAGAAGACTGGCTATGTGAAGTATAGTTTCCCAGTGGAAGTATTTCCTGTAGAGTAGCTCACCCATTTCTTGAAGCTCCCCAGGTTATTATATTTTAATGATTGTGAACACTGTTTGACTTGAATCTTGGTTTAAGAGACCAGTCAAGAATATAATTTTTTTAAGTACTAATGGCTATGACAGTTTCAAGATCACCATCTGCCAGCCAATATGTTTCATGCCTCATAGAATCCTTACAAAGTCTTTCTGATAAAAGTATTATGACTATGTGCATTTTACAGATGAAGAAACAGGTTTAAGGAGGTCTTTAGAGCTTCATTCTAAAGGGCACCTTCTTGAGTGAGGTTTCTCTATCTAAGGAAACCATGCTCTCTCCCCCATTATCAAGTGATCATGTGATTTTTTTTTTTTTTTTTTAGGTTTTTGATGTGAGGAATTATATTAATTGACTTTCAGATGTTGAACCAGCCTTGCATGCCTGGGATAAATCTCACTTAGTCATGGTGAATGAGTGTTATCACACACTGTTAAATTTAATTTGCTAGTATTTTGCTGAGGAATTTTTGTGTCTTTGTTCATGAGATGTTGGTCTGTAGTTCTCATTTCTTGAAATATCTGTTCCTGGTTTTGGTATGAAGGTAATACTGAGCTCAGAGAAGGAATTAGGAAATAGTGGATCTGCATCTGTCCTCTGAAATACACTATGATTTTACTTATAATCAAAAATAATACCATGAGGAAATGACTGACATGCATACTTAGGATGGAAGAGATACTGTGCTAAGGGAAAGACATGCTTATTTCAAAGCCACTGGTCTTAACCTGGGTGACAGGATCAGAAGCTTTTGTTTTTTGTTTTTTTATTATCTATTTAGAGAGAAAAAGAGAGAGCACGTGAGTAGGGGGAGGGGCGTAGGGAGAGGAAGAGAGAGAATCTCAAGCAGATGCTACACTGAGTGTGAGGATCATGAGATCTGCACCCCGAGATCATGACCTGAGCCAAACCGAGAGTTGGACGCTTAAATGACTGAGCCACCTGGGTGCCCCTCATTGATATTCTTAACACCTACCTGTAAAAGCATGTCCTTTATATGCTATTGTATTTGTAAAGTATTAGGAAAAAAGGAAGAAAGGGAGAGAGAAGGGAAGAAGGGATGAAGGAAGGAAGGCAGGCAGTGTAGCCAAAGAGAGAGAGCAACCTTGAGGTTCAGATCACAATTTTGCCACTAAGTAGTTGTTAGGTCTTAGGGCAGTTTACATAAAATTTCAGAGCTTAAGTTGCCTCACCCATAAAATTAATATAATAGCTACTTTAAAGCATTGTGAGAGGATTAAATAAAATTTTTTGAAATGCTTGGCAGATAGTAAGTGCTCAATAAATGATAGCTATAATTGGAATACAATGTACGGTCTTTTATCTTTTCACTTACTGACATTGATGGAACATCATTTACCAGACACTGTACTATACACTAATATATCATATAGACTATCTACTAATAAATAAAACACATATAGTACTTGCCCTTATGGAGTTTACAGTCTAGCAATAGAGATGTTAGACAACCAGAGATACATACGGAACACTAAATTATGATAAATGATAAGATAGTAGCATAAAAAATAGAGATTTTAGCACGAATGCACAATTTAGATTGAGAGAACCAAGGGAAGTTTTGTCTGAAGAAGTGACATTAGAGAAAGTCCTGAAAAATGCTTTTTCCCATCTCTCTGTGTTAAAGGAACTTATCTAGCTAGACCCCTTTTATCTGTAAGTCTCAGTTTAAATGACATTGCTGTCTCTGCAAATTCAGTATCTATTCAGTCAAAAAATATATGTCTTCTACTGCCAGGTGAATATAAAGATCCCTGTAAACACTGAGATTTTCAGATTTATATGCCTTATTGAAGTCTTTTACACATAGATGATTGGTAACCGTAATAATCTCTGCATTAGATACCAACATGTGGGAAAATACACAGGGTTCCAGATTCCTACCATCATACTCCTCAAAGCATATAGATTGAATTTTTATCATTATAATTCCAGTGTGGTTAACACATAGTATATGAATTTCAGGTGTGTAGTATAGGGACCCAGCAATTCCATCTATTAGTACTCATGATGACAAGTGTACTTACTCTTATTCCCCTTCCCCTACTTCCCCCATCCCCTCACCCACCTCCCCTCTGGTAACCCTCTGTTCTCTAAAGTTAAGAGTCTGTTTTTTGTTTAACTCATTTTTTCCCTCTTTGTTCATTTGTTTCTTAAATTCTTCATATGAATGAAATCATATGGTATTTGTCTTTCTCTGACTTATTTCGCTTAGCGTTATACTCTCTAGCTCCATCCGTGTCATTGCAAATTGCAAGATTTCATTATTTTTTATGGCTGAGTAATATTATATTGTGTGTGTGTGTGTGTGTGTGTGTGTGTACACATGCATGCGTGTGTGTATCCTGTCCTCTGTATCCATTCATCTATTGATGAACACTTGGGTTGCTTCTATAATTTGGCCATTGTGAATAATGCTAGAATAAACATAGGGATGCATATAAATTTTTTAAAAGATTTTATTTATTTATTTGACAGAGACACAGAGAGCGGGAACACAAGCAGGGGGAGTGGGAAAGGGAGAAGCGGGCTCCTGCTGAGCAGGAAGCCTAATGCAGGGCTCGATCCTAGGACCCTGAGATCATGACCTGAGCAGAAGGCAGATGCTTAATGACTGAGCCACCCAGGTATCCCATGGATGCATATAGTTTTTTTTAATAGTGTTCTTATATTCTTTGGTTAAGTACCCAGTAGTGATTACTGAATGATGTGGTAGTTCCATATTTAATTTTTTGAGGGAACCCCCCCCACCCGATACTGTCTTCCAGAGTGGCTAAGAGAAAAAAGAAGCCAGCCATGGAAATTCAGAAAAGCACACCCAGAAAATAGTAATTAAGATTTTAAAAATAAATAAATAAATGAAAGTAGCAAAGGCTTCCCTGCATAGATAGCCAATTATGATCCTTCAGGCTTTGCTTATGTAATCTTGACTAGAATTGCTTTTGCTTTTCGAGCCAAATCCCTAGAGTCTAGTGTTCTTGCCTGGTGCAGACAAAGTAAAGTTATTGTAGGCAAACCTCCTAAATTCTGAAAACAGCATTTTCCTACATATTGCCCTACGTACTTTCCTACATACTTCCCAGTAATGGGAAGGAAAGAAAAAGGAGGCAGCTTGGATATGAGATTCATTAAAAAGGAAAAGATAAAGTCAGTGTTGCATCTTGAACTTAATCAGATGTAGCTGTATTTTCTTTGAACTGTGGGGTAAAAATTCTCTAGATGTTATTATCTATAACATAAGTAGAGATGGAAAAATGAAGGCATTTATTTAAAAAGTTTTTACTACTGTACTACAATAACTGGTCACACTAATAAAGAACCTAAAGCAAAGGAAAGTACTTTAAAATCTATTTAATAAAATTTCACACTTGAAACATTGTATTGTATATTGGAAGACCAAGACCATGACTCTTGCTTCCCGAGAGACCTGTACTATTTTGAGAATGTAGCTTGGCACTGTTCCTCTTCCTTTTTCTCATGGTAACCCAGTGCGGTGCTTTATTATGAGATAGGGGAGAGAAAACAACATAAAATATAGGAAGTATGATATTAGTACTAGGAAAAAGATTTAAAATTAGATAGAAGCCAGCAGCATTTTGGCCCTTGTGGTTGCTTTCTGACCCCCACCAAAAACAAACAAACCAACAAAACACTTGTAGGTCACTGAAAATGGTATGCGTGTGGTGTCATTACTTACATGCAAAGGGGCTTTGCCTATTAATTCTGGTGTACTCTGAAAGTTTATAGCACTGAATAAAAGCACTTCTGTATCTTTGTGGAAACATTAACATTAGCAGTCAGTTCTGTCTCTATTTGTATATATGCTGAGGCTGAAACTGACTCTAGGAAAGCATCTCATGGACATTCTAGATTCCTCAAATTCTACCATTTCCTTTAATTTCCCAATAATTACTGGCCCTCTTAGGAGGTATAATCCAAAATTCATTGGCTTCAAGGCAAGAGTCATATTTTGCTCCTGTAAGTACCGAATCAGCTTCAAGATCACAGAGAGGTAAAGATGTCTGTGTGATGCATGTGTGCATGTGTATACACCTAACTCTTGAACTTCAGTTTAGAAAGCAAAAATTCCAAATCTCCATCCAAAAAGAGGCAAGTTTTTTTTTGAATATGCACACACACACACACACACACACACGTTCAACTTTAAACTTTGTCATGATGGACAAAGGCAGAGACTTGAGAGCTAATGCTACCAGTGATGACTCCCAATCACTGTCACTACTTCCCATCTTCAATCTACTACAAAGAATAATTATCATCATCATCCCTCACATTCAGAACAGAAAATAACTGACATGTCTCGAAGCTCATACCACAAAGCTAGAGATGCTTTAATTGGGACTTGTAAATGAATATATGAAAAATATACAGTGGTTGTGTGCTATAAGGAGGAATTAGTGAGGTTTAATTGGCATTTAGCGAGTACTGCCAGCCACAGAGACAATGTATGTTATATGGTAAAACATACAGTTTCTTGCGTTCTGTCATCACTAGTGCCTGTCGTTGAGCCCTCTCCTTTCTTCCCTGTCCCACTCGTTCTCTCCCAGAAACTTGAACTAACCTGAGGCTGGCTGTTTCTTTGTGACTGCCCTTGGACTTCCCATCTCTACTTGAAGGGGCTGCTCTGTCCCCCGTCCCACTATGGCAGTAGGTCTCAGAAATCCATTAGACCCCTGATTGCTTCCGGCGGCCAGGTGACTGTGGAAATAAACATTTAAAAAGTTAGTTTCTTGATCTATATATCCTTTAAAGTTGAAAATAGAAAAAGGCCCAAGATTTCTGGCATTTATTTATTCAACAAATAATTTTCATGCATTTATTTACTTGGGTTGGGTCCTAGAGACCTAATCTCCATTCATTCTTCTTCACAAGCATTTATCTGGAGCCAGTTATTTGACATTAAAATCATGCCATTTAGACGTTATTAGAGGTTGGCTCTTGCTCTCTGCACTGTATTTCATAAGTCTCCTGCATGGATGTCTCCCTCCCCCTCTTTGTGAGCCATTCTTAAAATCCTAGATCAAATTACAAGTCCATGATGTCCTCTCACCTCACCCCAATGATAAATGATCTTTTTAAAATGAGACACCTATTCTTATTACTTGTACCATTCATGGTGGACATCATATAATCATTTCCCTCTGATTGTGTGCTGGGTCTCATGCATTATTTCTTATGAGTGAACTCTGGCAGAAGTGACAGGATGTCACTTCTGAGATTAGGTCATAAAAAGCTGGAACTTCCATCTTACTAACACTCTCTCTCTTTGTCTTGACTATTCTCTATCACTTGCTCTGATGGAAGCCATAAGCTTGGCTGCCTTATGGAGATACCCCTGTAGTATGAGAAATTCTCTCATAACCAAATCCAGCCAAGAGTCTTGTAAGTTATCTTCACAGTGGGCAGATGTCATTTGACTGCTGAGATAACTACAGCCCTGACTACCATCTTAACTGCAGCCATACAAGATTCTCAGAGTCAGGGAAACTCTTTTACCCATGAATCAGTTTCTGACCCACAGAAGTTGTGAGGTAAATGTTATGTTAAGCCACTAAGCTGGGGGATTCTGTTACACAGCAATAGGTAACTAATAGAGGGCTGCAACTGTAGCTCTTTATCCTACAGTAATTCATTTATCCAATATTGAGTGGCATCTATTCTTTCTGCCAGGCGCTGTGTTAAGCAAGATGAATCAGAGAGGAGAGGAGGACAGAGAGGCAGCAGAATGTTACTGTTAACATGTGGGGCCCAAATAAAAACATTATCATAGTGTATATGCTTTCATATGACTTAGGTTATTTACTCAACATTGTTTCTGAAATTTACTCATGACATAAATTGTAGCCATAGTTCATGTATTTAAGTTACTGCCTAGTAAGTAGCTCATCCGATAAATATACCATGATTACTTATTACATCCTATTTCTAATGTATACTTTGGTTTTGGGTTTTTTCTATTATATATTTCATTTTCTGATAGTTTATTTATGATATTTGTTCATACATTGTTGAGAGAGAAGGAAGTCTAGTTTTCATTTCTTAATGCTGCCTTTATCTGATTATTCTCAGTTCCTATCAACACTTTCCAACTAATTCAAAATACTTGGGATGCATTACTCTTTTTTTTTCTGCTATCTGAAAGAAACTGTGTAAGATTTGAGTTGTTTCTTCATTTTGGTTGAACTCATTGGGTCTAAATTTTTTGTGGGAAATATTTCAAGTACTGATTCAACTTCTTTAATGATTATAGGATAATTTAAATTATCTTTCTTCTTGAATCAGTCACAATAAGTTGTATCTTTTGGAATCGAATCCATTTGAAAGCATGTAAGCTTTCAAATTTATTGACATGACATTGTTCAGTATATCAAAAATTATATATTTATAAATATATATCAAAATATTCAATATATTTTTTAAACTTTCTGTCTTATCTGTAGGTATATCATGTTTTCATACTTATTAATATTTCCTGAGGTTTATCAATTCTATTGGTTTTGCCAACATAAAGTTTCTTGCATCTGTTGATACTCTGTTTTATTTTGCTTTTATTTTTTTATCTTTCATATTTCCTTCCTCTTAGTTTCTTGATGCTTATTCTGTAGTTTCTTTTTATATTGAGTCCTCTGTTTTTCTGTTTTTAATTATTAGTTTGCAGTTCAGAGTCTCCCTTCTGTCACCTTACTTTATGATGCTGGAGATTTTCCAGGTGCCTCTATGTTAGACTCTGATAGGAAATATAATCTCTAGTCTCTAATCTCCTAGAGGAGGGAAAAGGCACCTGGTTCTGTTTTCCACAGTGTCAGGTGGACTGGTTCGTGGCAGATCCCTGCAGCCTTTCCAGTGATAGCCATCAGTTCCATGTGCAGCTGATCTCTCAGAAATGTTTGTTTGTTTGTTTGTTTTTTAATATTTTATTTATTTATTTGACAGACAGAGATCACAAGTAGGCAGAGAGGCAGGCAGAGAGAGAGAGGAGGAGGAAGACTCCCTGCTGAGCAAAGAGCCCGACGTGGGGCTTGATCCCAGGACCCTGAGATCATGACCTGAGCTGAAGGCCGAGGCTTTAACCCACTGAGCCACCCAGGCGCCCCAGAAATGTTCTTTATCATGGGAGCAAGCTGTACTCTGAGTCCTCGTGAGTGGCCTCTAGCAATTGCCACAACAGGTTTTGTGTTTTTGGAAAACTAGGCCATCTCTCAGAGGCCCAAATTTTATTAGAGCCTCTTCTCAGTTTCTTCCTTGTTCATTTTTCCACAGTAGCTGCTTTCTGCAGTTACCCTCTCTGTTTTGTCTTAAAGTATTCTTTTACCCCTCCAACAGCTTACTTTTTCTCAGTTAACAGTGTCTTACATTAAGTGTACCCTCCTCATATTCCTGGCATGGTTTCTGTCTCCTAACAGGACCCGGATTTATTTACTTCATTATCACCCTTTCTTACTTTTTAAAAATGTAGAAAGTTAAGGCAATAAACTTGCCTCTACCTGTAACTACATATAAGCTGTACCACATGAATTTGATCTTTGATATTTTATTTATGGCCATGTTATACTTTTTATTATTGAAATATAATTCACATATAACCTTATATTAGTTTCACACGTACAACATAGTGATGAGCTAATCATATACGTTACTCTCTATTCACCACGATGAGCATAGTTACTGTCACTGTACAGTGTTACTACAATATTATTGGCTGGATTTCCTGTGCCGTAGTTTACATCTCCATGACTTATTTTATCTATTTCTTAATGCCCTTCTCATATTTCACCCATCCCCCCAACCACCTCTCATCTGGAAACCAGTAGTTCATTCTCTGTATTTAAAAATCTCTGTCTGCTCATTTGTTTTGTTTTGTTTTTTTAGATTCTACATATAGGTAAAATCACATGGTATTTGTTTCTCTCTGACATTTTACTCACCATGAAATCTTCGAGATCAATCCACATGGTCACAATGGCAAAATTTAGTTCTTTTTTATGGCTAAGTAATATTCCAGTGTGTGTGTTGTATGTGCATGCATACCATGTCTTCTTTCTCCATTCACTTATTGATGGACACTGATGTTGCCTCCATATGCTGGTTATTGTAAATAATACCGCAGTAAACAGAGGGATGCACATATCTTTTCCAGTTAGTGCTTTCCTTTTCTATGGGTAAATACCCAGTAGTGGAATGATTGGGCCATATCAGATTTCTATTTTTAATTTTTGAGGAATCTCCATACCGTTTTCCATATTGGTTAGAGCAGTTTACACTCTTGCCAGGAGTGCATGTATATTCCCTTTTCTCCACATGCGCATCAGCACTTGTTACTTTTTTGTCTTTTGATACCAGCCATTCTGATTGGTATGAGGTATCTCATTGTGGTTTTGATTTGCATTTTCCTGATGATTAGTGATGTTGAGCATCTTTTCATGTGTCTATTAGCTATCTGCATGTCTTCTCTGGAGAAATGTCTATTCAGTCCTCTTCCCATTTTCATCAGATTATTTCTTTTGTTGGTTTGAGTTGTATAAGTTCTTATATATTTTGGATATTACCCCTTATGAAATAAATTACTTGCAAATATCGCCTCCCATTCAGTAGGTTGTCTTTTCATTTTGTTGATGGTTTCCATCACTGTGCAAAAGCTTCTTTCTTTGGTGTCATCCCAATGGTTTAGTTTTCCTTTGGTTCTCTTGCCTCAGGAAACAAACCCATAAATGTGTTGCTAAGGGCTGTGTCAAAGAGATTACCGCCTATGTTTTCTTTTAGTTTTATGGATTCAAGTCTCACATTAAGGTCTTAATCCATTTTCAGTTTATTTTTGTGCATATTTTAAGAAAGTGGTCCAGTTTTATTCTTTTGCATTTGACTATCTACTTTTCCCAACACCATTTATTGAAAAGTGTATCTTTTCTCCATTCTATATTCTTACCTCATTTGTTGTAGATTAATTGGCCATAAAAGCCTGGATTTATTTCCAGGTTCTTTACTCTCTGTTTACCTATGCATCTAGTTTCATACCAGTATCATACTGTTTGATTGCTCTAGCTTTGTAGTATATCTTATTATATATGATACCTTCAGCTTTGTTCTTCTCTTAAGATTGCTTTGGCTATTCGGGGTATTTTGAGTTCCATATGAGTTTTAGTATTATTTGTTCCAGTTTTGTGAAAAAAAATACTACTGGTATTTTGATAGAGATCACATTGAATCTATATATTGCTTTAGTGGAAATTTTAACAATATTAATTTTTCCACCTATGAGCATGAACTGTCTTTCCATTTGTGTCATCTTCAGTTTTATTCATCGTTACCTTAGAATTTTCAGAGTATAGGACTTTCATCTCCTTGGTTAATTTTATTTCTATGTATTTTATTTCTTTTGGTACAATTATAAATAGTTTTCTTCATTTATCTTTGTGCTACTTTTGTTTTAGAGTTTTTCATCATGAATGTATGTTGTATTTTGTGAGTTGCTTTTGCTGGATCTTTGAGATGATCATATAGTTTTTATGTGTCCTTAACTCTTAACTCTTATTAATGTGACCTATTACCATGATTGACTTAGAGATAATGAACCAAGCTTGCATGTTTAGAATAAATCTCCCTTGATCGTAGTGACTTATCTATTTAATGTATTGTTGAATTCAGTTTACTAATATGTTGTTGAGGATTCTTTCATCTTTTTTTATCGGGGATATTGGCTTATAGCTCTCTTTTTTGTGTGTTGTGTCTCCATCTTTTGGTATCAAGGTAATGCTCATCTTTTTTTTTCTTTTTTTTTTTCAATTAAATTTATTTCTTTATTTTCAGAAAAACAGTATTCATTATTTTTTCACTACCCCCAGTGCTGATCTTAAGGAATCAATTTGGAAGTATTCCTTCATATTCCATTTTTAAAAAAAATAGTTTGGGACAAATCGGTATTAACTTTTACTTAAATTTTTGATAGAATTTACCTCTGATGCCATCTGGTCCTGAACGTATGCTTATAGGGAATTCTTGGATTACTGATTCAATTTTGTTATTAGTAATTGATATGTTCAAATTTTCTCTCTCTCTCTTTTTTTTTTCTGAATTTTCTCTTTCTTCCTGATTTGCTTTTGTAAGATTGTAACTTTCTAGGAATTTTACCATTTCTTCTAGGTTGTCCAGTTTGTTTGTATATAATTGTTCATAGTGCTGTCTTAAAATTCTTTGTATTTTTATGATGTCACCTGTTATTTCTCCTCCTTCATTTCTTATTTTATTTATTTGAGTCCTCTTTCCTTTTTTCTGATGATCTGGCTAAAGGTTTATTAATTTTAATTTTAATTAATTTTAAGAACCAGTTCCTGGTTTAATTTATGTTTTCTACTGTTTTACTTTTAGTTTTTTTCATTTATTTCCATTCTTATCTTTATTATTTCCTTCCTTCTACTAACTTTGAGCGAATGTCCCATGTTCACTTGAAGAAAATACGTACAGCACTATTTTGGGATGGAATGTTCTCTCTATATATATCTTAAGTCTATCTGATCTAATGTGTTGTTCACAGCCACTGTTTCCTTGTGGATTTTCTGTCTGGATGATCTATCCATTGATGTAAGTAGAGTGTTAAAGTCCCCCACTATTACTGGATTACTGTCAGTATCTCATTTATGTCTGTTAATGTGTGATTTACATATTTTTGTGCTTCACTGTTGGATGTGTAAATATTCATAATTGTCACATCTTTTCTTTTTTTATTGATCCCCGTGTCATTATTTAATGTCCTTCTTTGTCTCTTGCCACAGTCTTTGTATTAAAGTCTATTTTGTCTGATAAAAGTATTGTTACTCTGCTCCCCCTCCTTTTTTTCCCACTTTGCTTTGCTTGGACTATTTTATTCTAAGCCTTCACTTTCAGTCTCTAAGTCTGTATGTGTTATTAGGTCTGAAGTGAGTTTTCTGTAGGGAGCATCAGATGGGTCTTGTTTTTTGTTTTTTATTTTAGGGGGTTTTTTTTGGATCCAGTCGGTCACCTTATGTCTTTGGATTGGAACATTATTCCGTTTGCATTGAAAGTAATTATTGAAAAGTATGTATTTATTGCCATTTTGTTAAACGTTTGCTGGCTGTTGTAGTTCTTTTCTGTTCCTTTCTTTGACTCTTGCTCCCTTCTCTCATTGTTTGATGGCTTTCTTTAGTGTTGTACATGGAATCCTTTCTATTTTTTGTTTATCTATTATAGTTTTTTGATTTGTGGCTATCACTGGCTTCATATCTAACATCCTGTGTGTGTAGCATTGTATTTTAAGCTGGTGATTGCTTAAGTTCAAACACATTCTAAGAGTATTACATTTTTATTCCTCCTCCATGTTTGAATTATATAATGTCATATTTTGCATCTTTTTAGTTTGTTTATCCCTTGATTAACTTATGTGTATATAATTGATTTTCCTACATTTGTGTTTTAACCTCTATACTGGCTTTATAAGTGACTAATTTATAAATATTTTTAAATTTACTTCTTGACTTCATCTTTTCTTCTACAGACATAGAACAGTGTTTTAAGCCTTTTTCTTCTAAATGTATCATTTATCGTTATTGTTTTTCTAATTATATTGATATACATTCATAAAACAAGGTCTGAATGATACTAATCATGTAAAATGTAGTGATTCTTGTTAGGTCTGTTTGTAAAGATAGTTTTATCTCCAGTTATAGGGTTATTTCAGTTATCTCCTGCTGTATAATCAACTGTACCAAAATTTGGTAGCTGAAATAATTTATTTTTAGTCTCTCACAATTGTATGGGTTGATTTAGACCAGAAATTAGAGTCTCACATGCTATGACACTGGGATGGGGCTGGTACTGCAGATATCGTTAAGCTGGAAAGGGGCAGACATCCAAGAAAATATATGCAACCATATTTCTGACACCCTGGGAAGAACCTAAAAATCTAGGGCTAGTTGAGCATCTCGCTCTCTCCTAGTATTTACTAAACATGGCTAACTTTGGATTTCCCTTAGCATGGTGGTCCCAAGATAATTATACCTCTTACATGGGAACTAGCTTATCCTAGAACATATATTCCTGTTGACCAAGGTGGAAGCTGCAAGGCTTCTCACCATGTAAACACGGAAGTGACACAGCATCTTACCTTATTTGTTACACAGAGTGTTCCCATATTCAGTGTGAGCACTAGGAAGGTGTAGTTCATTACAGGTTTATCTTTGGAAACAAGGATGTTCTTACATGGGCATTAGAAGGTTAAATGTGCTCTTTCAGTCTGCTCTATCTTACTGTTTCATTTTTGTTCATCTTGAGTTCTTCTTTGCCTCAAATATTGTTTAGAATTTTCAATGTATTGTTTTTGGTCTTGTTTTCTAACTGTATTGATCTGTGCTCATTATGATCTGAGTACACCAATTTTCTAAAATGTAGTGTTACTTGTCTGTTTGATTTACCAATATCTTAGAAAGTTGTTTTAAAATCTGTTGCTACAAAGCTGGGTTTATTAATTCTGCTTAAGTTTCTGTTACTATTTTTTATACTATTTTAAAGAAAGATTTTATATATTTATTTGACAGAGAGAGAGTGGGAGGGAGAGAGTGAAAGAGCACAAGCAGAGGGAGCACCAGAGGGAGAGGAAGAAGCAATGTCCCCACAGAGCAGAAAGGTCTATGTGGGGCTCAATCCTAGGACCCTGGAATCATTGACCTAAGCCAAAGGCAGACACTTAACTGACTGAGCCACCCAGGCACCGCATGTTTTCTACTTTTTAAAAGTATATTAGGCATGCATTATTTAGAACTTTTTCATCTCCCTGATGAATTGACTCTTTTATCATTATGCTTATCTTAATAAATATTATTTATGTTTAATGATATATATTTTTTAAAACACCTCTTTTTTTAAAAGATTTTATTTATTTATTTGACAGAGAGAGAGATCACAAGTAGGCAGAGAGGCAGGCAGAAAGAGAGGAGGAAGGAGGCTCCCTACTGAGCAGAGAGCCTGATGTGGGGCTCGATCCCAGGACCCTGAGATCATGACCTGAGCTGAAGGCAGAGGCTTTAACCCACTAAGCCACCCAGGCGCCCCTTTAATGATATATTTTACCTTGAAAGTATTTTGACTGATATTCACATAATTATATTAGCCTAATTATGGTTATTATTGGTTCGTTACAATCTTCCATTCTTATATTTTCAGCTTTTCTGTGTCCTTAAGCTTCAGTCTGTCTCATAAAAGTACAGCTCAATTTGCTATTTTTATTCAGTCTATTCCAACAGTTTTTATAATTTAACTGTAGAGAATAACTTACACTAATTGTGTGACACTGATACTTGGGTGTATTTTTATCATCTTTTTTATACCTTAAATTTGACATATATCTTCAGGATTTATTTAACTTTTGTAAACTTATTTTTTGGCTTCCTTTTTCACTAATTGAGTAGTCATTTGTTTTTAAGACTTCTTTATTGAGGTATAATTGATATGCAAAGCACTGTATATGTTCAATGTGTAAAATTTGGTGAGTTTGGACATAAGTAAATATTTGTGATACCATCACCACAGGCTAAGTAATTGGAATATCTTGCACCTCCCAGAGTTTCCTTGTGTCCCTTTGGGGACTCCTGTTTTTTGTTTTCAGTAAGAACATTTAACATTAATTCTACCCTTTTAACAGAATTTGAAGTGCACAATAACATGTTGTTAACTTAGGGAAGTATATTGTACAATAGATCCCCACAATTTATTCATCTAGTATAGCTGAAGAACAGTAGTTTGGATATTATTTTTAAACTATTTTAAGGGATACCTGGATGGCTCAGTCAGTTCAGCATCGGCCTTTGGCTCAGATCATGATCCCAGGTTCCTGGGATCCAGTCCCACATCAGGCTCTTTGGTCAGCGGGGAGCTGCTTCTCCCTCTGCCTGACATTCCCTCTGCTTGCATGCATTTTCTCTATCTGACAAATTAATAACTATTTTAATATGCCCTCTTAATTAAATTAGGCCAAAACTGAATCCCTGTGTCTTTGCTGTTACTATAAACAATATAAAAACTTGGACATGTTTTAGTTCTTACCTTCACTACCCTCATTTCTAATTTCTTCCCCAATTGAAGTTATGCCTTGCTTTTTTAATAACCCTTAAACACTTCTATACTAATTTTTAAACTTTATTTACATAGCAACAATATTATGACTTTCATTCTTTTTATATGTTAGGCTTTCTATTTGAAACAAGGTGTTTTGTTGTTGTTGTTTTATTTTTTATATTTATTTTTTCCCCATGGAAATAGATCCTTTAGATAATCTTCTAATGAGGTAAACTCTTGCAATTAAAAAAAAAAAACTGAATACTTTTATTTTGTTCTTATAATTAAAAGTTACTTTTGTCCCAGGACTTTGAAGATAGTATTTCATCAGCTTCTGGCTTCCAGTGAATGCTGTTGATACTTCAGCTATCAGGCAAATTGCCATTCCTTTGAAGGTAGCCTCTCTTCCTTCTCTGGCTTCTCTAAAAATGTTATCTTTGTTCTTATGTTTTACAAATGACTGATAGACATGTATATATAAACACATATGTATGACTATATATTTACATATATCCAGGGATGTCTTTTTATTTATTTTGCTTGGGTTTTATCATGGGTTTTGTAGACTCACAGTTTGTTGCCTTTCAACAACTCTAAAACTTCTATCATTATCACTTAGAATATTAACTCTTCCCAATTTCTCTGTTCTTTTGACCTCTGATCACTTCCTACTTTTTTTTTTTTAAGATTTTATTTATTTATTGGACAGAGATCACAAGTAGGCAGAGAGACAGGCAGAGAGAGAGGGGGAGGCAGGCTCCCTGCTGAGCAGAGAGCCTGATGCGGGGCTTGACCCCAGGACCCTGAGATCATGACCTGAGCCCAAGGCAGAGGTTTTAACCCACTGAGCCACCCAGGTGCCCCTTCCTACTCTATTCTTCATGCTTTCCTGATCCCCAGCTTTAAAAAAAAAAATTTTCCATTTCTTGGTCTCTGAAATATTTTATTTCTTTAAGAGATCTTTTTTCCAGATCACTACTTTTATTTTCATCAGATTCTAGTATGTTCTTTACATACTTTAGTCACTTTTTTACTTCAATTATTATATTTTCTTATCTAAAGCTTTATTTGGTTCTTCTTCACATATGGTTGGTTGCTTTAGATTTTCTTATTTGTGGTATCAATCCCTTCTGTTAAATCTTGAAACACATTAAACATACTTAGATTTAATTTTTTTTTTTTAAGATTTATTTGTCAGAGTCAGAGAGAGAGAGCACAAGTAGGGGGAGCAGCAGGATCTCCTGGGATCATGACCTGAACGGAAAGCATATGCTTAACTGACTGAGCCACCCAGGCATCCTCTTAGTGTTAATTATCTTTGATAATTTCACTAATAAAGACTTTTGGGTAGGATTCAACTCCCAGTTGATTCTTTGGTTCTAAATCATAGTGCCTTGTTTGTTTATGTGATATGTGATTTTTGCCTTTGAGGTCTTATACTCTGAAAAAGCCTCTGTAAGAATTCTTTGAAATCTAGTCTACAGTTGGATTTCTCCAAAGAATATCGCATTTGATTCTGTTAGTTACCCCAAGTTATTACCTACTTGACAGTATCTACTGAGATAATTTAGGTTATCAAAGGTAGCAGGAATTCTAGTTCTAAAACTAAGTGTGGGCAGTTGGCTGGTTATTATCTTTCCCCCCAGCCAGTACTGAGGTCAAATGTGACAGGGTGACATGTTATCTTCTAGACAGTGAGTTAATTTATGACTCACCCTCTCTTTGTATCTCCAGATTGATGTTGGGGTTTCCTAATATGCTTTTACTTTCTACTGGCCCTCGTTTTTATATCCATTCTTTTATGCCCTGCATAGCTATTAAAACAGAATCCTAAAGTCAACGAGGTTCATCTGAAGGTGAAATTCATTGACCTCTGAGGACTCTTTCTTTGTTACTTCTTCTTCTTTCTCCTCTTCACCCACCTCCTTCTCTTCTTCTTTTTCTTTTGTATGTGTGTGTGTTGTGTCAAGGCAAATTATACATACTCTGCACTTTACCACAGCAATGGCAGACAGTTGAAAAATGGGTTTAAAATATAGTTTATCCAGAATATTTAGTTGTACAACTATTTAGAGTAACCTGTCCATCAAAGGATGAGAAATCAAAGTAATCTAGAGGTTTTATTCCCAACACTTACTAATATTGTGTCTTTCACAAATTTGGCATTCTGTAAATTTGTGGCGGCACGGGGTGGCTGAGGAAGGGCAGGGTGTTCTAGGTCCTTCCACCTTCTACATTAGACTTTAGAAAAGTGCTATGCTGGGGGACAAATTTAAAAATGCCCCAGCCATTAGGAGGTACCTAAGATAGTATATACTGCCTTATTGAACTGAATTGAGTTGAGCAATTACTTTTTTAATATGTTTTGTGCAGGCTTCCTAGAAAATAGAATTTTTGAAAATGACCCACAGGCCTATACTGACAATCAATCTTGGAGCCCTCTCTGGATCCTCAATTTGTCAAATTGTCCAATTTGCTATTTTTTTTTCTAAACCAGTAACCTAAAGTGTAAAAATTTCTAAAATGTAGAAATGATATATACTAATGTTTCCAAAGTTGCCCTGTCTTTAAAATGATACAAAAGCAGTTTCATCTTATAGGTGAATGCAGGTTTGGTGTGTAACCTGAGGAAAGAATAAGAAGAGTGTACTTTAAACACCCAGGATGGAGAACACAGAGCCAGTATTACACTAAAGTTCTTAACAATCTCCAGGCTGTTTTCACATACCACAAAGGACAGAATCCTTTGAGAGGAGGAGGCAAAAGGAAGGAGAAATAGACATAGTCCCTGCTGCATGACTTCCTAGCTAGGATCCAAGTGTTGCTTTTAAATTTATGAGATCAGAACATCAAAAGATAGCAGCCAAATATATTCAGGTAGAGTAGAAATTTTGACATAAATTTAGTGACTTATTTTTCCCCTCAAGAAATGAGAGCATGTGTTTTACAAGCTATTTCTTAGGATTTAATTTATGTAGAGACCCATTTATTTAGGAAGGAATTAATAAGCAGGATTCCAAGAAAGAGTATCAATGGGATCAGCTGCTCTGGCACTGCGGGGTCACTGATTACCTGCCCCATCTTTCTATTAGGGCATGCACAGAAGACCTCTCAGAGGGTCCCCACTGGAATCAAGGCCAGTATGAGGCCTCCAACAGCACCATGGAGAGAGGCTTCCATTTTACCCTCTGCAGGACACTTACTTGAAAGATAGAATCTGTGGGCTGCTGAACCCTGGGACAGAGGCTGGGTTGTCCAACAGAGCCTATAAAATGTTTAGAATGTAGACATCAGTGGGAAAGCTCCGAACAGTTTCTCATACAGGAAGTGGGTAAATACACAGTGGGTTTTGTACAGAAGATATAGAGCAGATAAATGAATGTATAGAATGACAGGCATCACTGTGGTCAAATCTCAGAATGTTAACTAGAAACAACAAGCAAGTTGCAAATAGCTGATACAGTTTATGTAAAGATTATAAAAAATTTGTTTATCATTATATTTCTGCAAAAACATGTTTGTGGGTGGTTCATACTATCTTGAGGATAATGGTTACCCTTAGGAAGAAAAGGATAAGGAAAGGGAATATTGGTTTTTCCTTATTCATAATGCTTTATATCTTATTTTTGAAAAGTCAGCTGAGACAAATATGAAATATTAGCAGCATATGTTTTATCTTGGTAATGGTTATAATAGATGCCTATTTTTTTTTGCTTTTCTGTGTTTGAGATAATTTATTAAACTTTCAAAAGCAATTACACAATTTTTTAAAATTTCTTTTCAGCGTAACAGTATTCACTGTTTTTGCACCACACCCAGTGCTCCATGCAATACGTGCCCTCTCTAATACCCACCACCTGGTTCCCCCAACCTCCTACTCCCCGCCCCTTCAAAACCCTCAGGTTGTTTTACAGAGTCCATAGTCTCTCATGGTTCACCTCCCCTTCCAATTTCCCTCAACTCCCTTCTCCTCTCCATCTCCCCTTGTCCTCCATGCTATTTGTTATGCTCCACAAATAAGTGAAACCATATGATACTTGACTCTCTCTGCTTGGCTTATTTCACTCAGCATAATCTCTTCCAGTCCCGTCCATGTTGCTACAAAAGTTGGGTATTCATCCTTTCTGATGGAGGCATAATACTCCATAATGTATATGGACCACATCTTCCTTATCCATTCGTCCATTGAAGGGCATCTGGTTGCTTCCACAGTTTGGTGACCATGGCCATTGCTGCTATAAACATTGGGGTACAGATGGCCCTTCTTTTCACTACATCTGTATCTTTGGGGTAAATACCCAGTAGTGCAATGGTGATGAAGAACATTTTTCCCCTGTATCTTTGGGGTAAATACCCATTAGTGCAGTAGTGATGATGAACGTTTTTTCATGTGTCTGATAGCCATTTGTATGTCGTCATTAGGGAAGTCTCTGTTCATATCTTCTGCCCATTTTTTGATATGATTATCTGTTTTGTGTGTGTTGAGTTTGAAGAGTTCTTTATCGATCCTGGATAACAACCTTTTGTCTGTACTGTCATTTGCAAATATCTTCTCCCATTCCATGGGTTGCATCTTTGTTTTATTGACTCTTTCCTTTGCTGTGCAGAAGCTTTTGATCTTGATGAAGTTCTAAAAGTTCAATTACACAATTTTAAAGATAGTCTCTTCTATTAGAACTTTCTGTGATCTTAGATATGCTATGTCTGGATGTGTTTGTCCTGCCTAATATGATAGCCACTAGCCACATGTGGCCACTGAATATTTAAAATGTGACTGGTGCAACCACAGGACTCAATTTTTCATTTCATTTCATTTTAGTTAATTTTAATTTAAATAATTTAATTTAATTTAATTTAATTGATTTTAAATAGTGAGTAATAGCTATTGTATTAGACAGCACAAGTCTAGATTATCAACTCCTTATGAATGCTGAATTTGTCAGTCTTCACAAACGGTAATGCCAGTGCTTAGAGTCAGTCTCAGCACTATTAGGTCTCCATACATAGTTTCTGAACTAATAAGTTAATGAATCCCAGTGCAGACATTCCACTTTCCTCCTGTGTTCTGCTTGCCATATATATCGTGTCAAAAATTTACCAAGCCTAGAATTACTTTTGTTATTGGCCTATAAAATCAGTATTTTCTAGTAAAACCATCCTTCTTCTTCTACCTATACTAACAATTTCTAGTGCATACTATAATTAGACTATATTGTACATTTTGCATTACTTTAACTTTGTTTTGTGACTCATATTGTCTTACGTTCTCTGTATTAGATATTCTGTCAATGTACAAGGGAAGGCTAACATAACACCAACTATCTTAATAGCACATTTTTAGAAATTCATAAATTATTCTGAGTACTTCTAAAACCTGAGCAGTATTAATAAAACATAAATAAATGCTTACCAGAGAAAAGACATACCATGGACCAGAGAAATTGCTGATCTAATGTGAAAGAAAACAAATAATTTGGCAAGAAACAATTTGAAAATAATTTTAGAAAACCACTTCAGTATCAAAAGTAGGTTTAATGTTTGACCAAGGATCAAAGAAAAGATGAAGATAAAAAATTACATGACCAGAATGGTATTTTTGTTCTAACTCTTCCATACTAGTTCCTCTCAAAAATACTACAAAAGAGTGGGGGGTACTTTCTGTGATATGTAAACTATACCTCATAAAACCTGATAGAAGAAATACTGTGGGGGAACCTGGGCGGCTCAGTCAGTTGAGCATCCAACTCTTGGTTTCAGCTCAGGTCATGATCTCAGGGTCCTCCCCTTCTCATACACACACTCTCTCTCGCAAATAAATAATCTTTTTAAAAAATACGAAAAAAAGTGCATGTTGGAAGGTTGACTCAAGCCTGAAAAGTCTAACAGAAAAACATAGATGAAAGGGAAGGAAAAAAAAAAATAGGCAATAACATCTCCATGACAGAATTTCCTTTGATTCCCTACCCAAAGAGGAAAAATAATAGAGAAAAAGAAAGCTGTTTGTCCCAAAAAAGTGAGTCAGAAAACTGAAGAGACAGGAAATTACCTTCCACCTTGTCTTCTCATATGAAGAAAGTGTGTAGAGGATAAAGAGAAAGGCCCCTATTTACATGAAAATAATTTGAGGACCAGTGGACATACAGCCAAACTTAAGCTATGTCTAGATCAATAAGGAAGTAGTAAAATACCATTATTTATTGATTCATAGGGCCTGTTGCCCAGGTGAGGTAAAACAGGCCTCGAAAGCAGAAGAATCAAGAGGAAGAACATCAGTGGAATGGCGCTGATCCTCACTGATGCGACAAGCTATGGGGAAATGATTTGAAACACGTTTCATGGGATCATTTGTTGTGCAGGGCAAGCAGAATGAATAAAGGAGTAAATAAAAGTTAAATGTCTGATGTCATGGCACTCCAAAGCCAATATCAATCAGAGGAGAAAACTTCCCTTGCAGTTTTGAGAAATTGTTTAGCTTTCCCTGAAAGCATTCTCCAAGGGTCTGTGTATGTTTTTTTGTTTTTGTTTTTGTTTTTTTTGAGATTCATTTATTTATTTGAGAAAGAGAGAGAGTGTGCATGCACAAGCTGGGGGAGGAGCAGAGGAAGAGACTCCCCAAGTAGACTCTGCCCAGCATAGAGCCCACTGTGGAGCTTGATCCCAAAAACCTATGAGATCACGACCTGATCCAAAACTAAGTCAACTGGACCACCCAGGAGCCCCCAAAGGTCTGTGTATCTTTAAACGACAGCATGACAGAACAAGATGGGGATAAAAGAGTCAACTAAAGTAACTCTAAGCAGTACATATCCGATGAAAGTTGGAACACAACAGCAGATGTCATCAGAGGGAAGTGCCACAAACACCTATGACTAACTCAGCCCATGAAGCAGAATTCCAAAGTGAAATACAGAATTTCTTGGACCAGGTCACTCCACAGCCCTATTTTGGAAAATCCATTCAAGAGCCCACCAGCACAGATGTCATGACTTTCATGTGGGAAGGAGCCCGGATGTGGAAGAGCATTTCTCGTAGCTATTGTTAGTTTAATAAGAAGGAAAGTGTGACTTATAAAATACTAACTTACAGCTTAGTCATGGATTTGAGAACTGATTATGTTCAGACTATTTATACCTTAAATGGCATGGAAGTGGAAAGCATCTGAGAAAGGAGACACTAATCTTTGGTCCAAATTTCTCAACATTTTGTTTAAAAACAAGTTAATATCGAGGAGTCAAGATGGCGGAGAGGTAGCAGGCTGAGACTACTTCAGCTAGCAGGAGATCAGCTAGATAGTTTATCTAAAGACTGCAAACACCTGCAAATCCTTCGGCAGATCAAAGAGAAGAAGAACAGCAATTCTGGAAACAGAAAAACAACCACTTTCTGAAAGGTAGGACTGGCCGAGAAGTGAATCCAAAGCGACAGGAAGATAGACCCCAGGGGGAGGGGCCGGCTACCAGCAAGCGGTGGAGCAACAGAGCACAAAATCAGGACTTTTAAAAGTCTGTTCCGCTGAGGGACATCACTCCAGAGGCTAAACCGAGGCGAAGCCCATGCAGAGTCAGCGAGGCCTCAGGTCCCGCAGGGTCACAGAAGGACCAGGGGTGTCTGAGTGTCGCAGAGCTTGCGGGTATTAGAACGGGGAAGCCGGCTACAGAGACAGAGCTGACAGTAAGATCACAGCTCAGGGTTACCTTGAACCAGTCGCAGTCTTGGTGAGCTGGGAGCACGGCCGGAGGTCAGGCAGATGGGAGTAACTGGGCGCTGTTCTCTGAAGGCACACTGAGGAGTGGGGCCCCGGGCTCTCGGCTCCTCCGGGCCAGAGACCAGGAGGCCTCCATTTTCATTCCTGTCCTCCGGAACTCTACGGAAAGTGCTCAGGGAACAAAAGCTCCTGAAAGCAAACCCGAGCGGATTATTCAGCACCTGGTAAGGGCGGTGCAATTCCGCCTGGGGAAAAGACACTTGAGGATCACTACACCAGGCCCCTCCCCCAGAAGATCAACAAGAAATCCAGCCAAGATCAAGTTCACCTACCAAGGAATGCGGTTTCAATATCAAGGAGAGCAGCAGAATTCCAGAAGAGGAGAAAGCAAAGCATGGCTTTCTCCCTGTGATTTTTTTTGTTTTGCAGTTAATTTAATTATATTTTTCATTTTTGTTTCTGCTAAAAAATTTATTTTGCTAAAAAAAATTTCTGCTAAATTCTTTTAACTATTACCCTTTTCTTTTTTAACGTATAACTAGTTTATCTAATATATTTTTTCCTTTTTATATTTTTCTTTATACGTTTTCTCTTTTTTGTAATTCTTTTATTTTATTTATTTTTTTAATTTCTCTTTCTTTCTTTCTTTTTGAACCTCTTTTTATCCCCTTTCTCCCCCCTCACGATTTGGGATCACTTCTGATTTGGTTAAAGCATATTTTGCCTCCCTTTTAGTATTTTACTTGCTCCTTCATATACTCTTATCTGGACAAAATAACAAGGTGGAAAAATTAACCACAAAAAAAAAAGAAAAAAAAAAGAACAAGAGGCAGTACCAAAGGCTAGGGACCTAATCAATACAGATATTGGTAATATGTCAGATCTAGAGTTCAGAATGACAATTTCAAGGTTCTAGCCGGGCTCAAAAAAGGCATGGAAGATAGAGAAACCCTCTCGAGAGATATAAAAGCCCTTTCTGGAGAAATAAAAGAACTAAAATCTAACCGAGCTGAAATAAAAAAAGCTATTAATGAGGTGCAATCAAAAATGGAGGCTCTCACTGCTAGGATAAATGAGGCAGAAGAAAGAATTAGTGATATAGAAGACCAAATGACAGAGAATAAAGAAGCTGAGCAAAAGAGGGACAAACAGCTACTGGACCATGAGGGGAGAATTCAAGAGATAAGTGACACCATAAGACGAAACAACATTAGAATAATTTGGATTCCAGAAGAAGAAGAAAGAGAGAGGGGAGCAGAAGGTATACTGGAGAGAATTATTGGGGACAATTTTCCCAATATGGCAAAGGGAACGAGCATCAAAATTCAGGAGGTTCAGAGAACCCCCCTCAAAAACAATAAGAATAGGCCCACACCCCATCACCTAATAGTAAAATTTACAAGTCTCAGTGACAAAGAGAAAATCCTGAAAGCAGCCCAGAAAAAGAAGTCTGTAACATACAATGGTAAAAATATTAGATTGGCAGCTGACTTATCCACAGAGACCTGGCAGGCCAGAAAGAGCTGGCATGATATTTTCAGAGCACTAAACGAGAAAAACATGCAGCCAAGAATACTATATCCAGCTAGGCTATCATTGAAAATAGAAGGAGAGATTAAAAGCTTCCATGACAAACAAAAACTGAAAGAATTTGCAAACACCAAACCAGCTCTACAGGAAATATTGAAAGGGGTCCTCTAAGCAAAGAGAGAGCCTACAAGTGCCAGATCAGAAAGGAACAGAGACCATATACAGTAACAGTCACCTTACAGGCAATACAATGGCACTAAATTCATATCTCTCAATAGTTACCCTGAATGTTAATGGGCTAAATGCCCCAAAAGACAGAGGGTATAAGAATGGATAAAAAAAACAAAACCCATCGATATGTTGCCTCCAAGAAACTCATTTTAAGCCCGAAGACACCTCCAGATTTAAAGTGAGGGGGTGGAAAAGAATTTACCATGCTAATGGACATCAGAAGAAAGCAGCAGTGGCAATCCTTATATCAGATCAATTAGATTTTAAGCCAAAGACTATAATAAGAGATGAGGAAAGACACTATATCATACTCAAAGGGTCTGCCCAACAAGAAGATCTAACAATTTTAAATATGTATGGCCCCAATGTGGGAGCAGCCAACTATATAAACCAATTAATAACAAAATCAAAGAAACACATCAACAATAATACAATAATAGTAGGGGACTTTAACACTCCCCTCACTGAAATGGTCAGATCATCCATGCAAAAGATCAACAAGGAAATAAAGGCCTTAAATGGCACACTGGACCAGACGGACATCACAGATCTATTCAGAACATTTCATCCCAAAGTAAGAGAATACACATTCTTCTCTAGTGCCCATGGAACATTCTCCAGAATAGATCACATCCTCGGTCCTAAATCAGAACTCAACCGGTATCAAAAGATTGGGATCATTCCCTGCATATTTTCTGACCATAATGCTCTGAAGTTAGAACTCAACCACAAGAGGAAGTTTGGAAAGAACCCAAATACATGGAGACTAAACAGCATCCTACTAAAGAATGAATGGGTCAACTGGGAAATTAAAGAAGAATTGCAAAATATCATGGAAACAAATGATAATGAAAATACAACGGCTCAAAATCTGTGGGACACAAAAAAGGCAGTCCTGAGAGGAAAATATATAGCGGTACCAGACTTTATCAAGAAACAAGAAAGGTCTCAAGTACACAACCTAGCCCTACACCTAAAGGAGCTGGAGAAAGAACAAGAAAGAAACCCTAAACCCAGCAGGAAAAGAGAAATCATAAAGATCAGAGCAGAAATCAATGAAATAGAAACCAAAAAAACAATAGAGCAAATCAACGAAACTAGGAGCTGGTTCTTTGAATGAATTCATAAAATTGATAAACCCCTGGCCAGACTTATCAAAAAGAAAAGAGAAAGGCCCAAATAAATAAAATCATGAATGAAAGGGTGAGATCACAACAAACACCAAAGAAATACAAACTATTATAAGAACATACTATGAGCAACTCTACGCCAACAAATTTGACCATCTGGAAGAAATGGATGCATTCCTAGAAACATATAAACTACCACAACTGAACAGGAAGGAATAGAAAACGTGAACAGACCCATAACCAGTAAGAAGATTGAAACAGTCATAAAAATCTCCAAACAAACAAAAGCCTGGGGCCAGACTGCTGCCCTGGGGAACTCTACCAAACATTTAAAGAGGAACTAATTCCTATTCTCCTGAAACTGTTCCAAAAAATAGAAATGGAAGGAAAACTTCCAAACACATTTTATGAGGCCAGCATCACCTTGATCCCAAAACCAGACAAGGATCCCATCCAAAAAGAGAGCTATAGACCAATATCCTTGATGAACACAGATGCGAAAATTCTCACCATAATACTAGCCAATGGGATTCAACAGTACATCAAAAGGATTATTCACCACGACCAAGTGGGATTTATTCCAGGGTTGCAAGGTTGGTTCAACATCCGCAAATCAGTCAATGTGATAGAAAACATCAATAAAAGAAAGAACAAGAACCATATGATCCTCTCAATAGATGCTGAAAAAGCATTTGACAAAGTACAGCATTCCTTCCTGATCAAAACTCTTCAAAGTTTAGGGATACCTCAATATCATCAAAGCCATCTATGAAAAACCTACCGCAAATATCATTCTCAATGGAGAAAAACTGAAAGCTTTTCCGCTAAGGTCAGGAACACAGTAGGGATGTCCATTATCACCACTGCTATTCAACATAGTACTAGAATTCCTAGCCTCAGCAATCAGACAACAAAATGAAATTAAAGGCATCCAAATCGGCAAAGAAGAAGTCAAATTATCACTCTTCGCAGATGATATGATACTATATGTGGAAAACCCAAAAGACTCCACTCCAAAACTGCTAGAACTTATACAGGAATTCAGTAAAGTGTCAGGATATAAAATCAATGCACAGAAATCAGTTGCATTTCTCTACACCAACAACAAGACAGAAGAAAAAGAAATTAAGGAGTCAATCCCATTTACAGTCGCACCCCAAACCATAAGATATCCAGGAATAAACCTAACCAAAGAGGCTAAGAATCTATACTCAGAAAACTATAAAGTACTCACGAAAGTAATTGAGGAGACACAAAGAAATGGAAAATGTTCCATGCTCCCGGATTCCAAGAATAAATATTGTGAAAATGTCTATGCTACCTAAGGCAATCTACACATTTAATGCAATTCCTATCAAAGTACCATCCATCTTCTTCAAAGAAATGGAACAAATAATTCTAAAATTTATATGGAACCAGAAAAGTCCTTGAATAGCCAAAGGGATATTGAAAAAGAAAGCCAAAGTTGGTGGCATCACAATTCCGGACTTCAAACTCTATTACAAAGCTGTCATCATCAAGACAGCATGATACTGGCACAAAACAGACACATAAATCAATGGAACAGAATAGAGAGCCCAGAAATAGACCCTCAACTCTACAGTCAACTAATCTTCGACAAAGCAGGAAAGAATGTCTAATGGAAAAAAGCCAGCCTCTTCAATAAATGGTGATGTGAAATTGGACAGCCATATGCAGAAAAATGAAATTGTACCATTTCCTTACACCACACACAAAATTAGACTCAAAATGGATCAAGGACCTCAATGTGAGAAAGGAATCCATCAAAATCCTTGAGGAGAACACAGGCAGCAACCTCTTCGACCTCAGACGCAGCAACATATTCCTAGGAACATCGCCAAAGGCAAGGGAATTAAGGGCAAAAATGAACTATTGGGATTTCATCAAGATCAAAAGCTTTTGCACAGCAAAGGAAACAGTTAACAAAATCAAAAAACCACTGACAGAATGGGAGAAGATATTTGCAAACGACATGTCAGATAAAGGACTAGTGTCCAAAATCTATAAAGAACTTAGCAAACTCAACACCCAAAGAACAAATAATCCAATCAAGAAATGGGCAGAAGACATGAACAGACATTTCTGCAAAGAAGACATCCAGGTGGCCAACAGACACATGAAAAAGTGCTCCACATCACTCGGCATCAGGGAAATACAAATCAAAACCACAATGAGATATCACCTCACACCAGTCAGAATGGCTAAAATCAACAAGTCAGGAAATGACAGATGCTGGTGAGGATGCGGAGAAAGGGGAACCCTCCTACACTGTTGGTGGGAATGCAAGCTGGTGCAGCCACTCTGGAAAACAGCATGGAGGTTCCTCAAAATGTTGAAAATAGAACTGCCCTATGACCCAGCAATTGCACTACTGGGTATTTACCCTAAAGATACAAACGTGGTATCCAAAGGGGCACATGCACCTGAATGTTTATAGCAGCAATGTCCACAATAGCCAAACTATGGAAAGAACCTAGATGTCCATCAACAGATGAGTCGATAAAGAAGATGTGGTATATATACACAATGGAATACTATGCAGCCATCAAAAGAAATGAAATCTTGCCATTTGCGACAACATGGATGGAACTAGAGCGTATCATGCTTAGCGAAATAAGTCAAGCGGAGAAAGACAACTATCATATGATCTCCCTGATATGAGGAAGTGGTGATGCAACATGGGGGCTTAAGTGGGTAGGAGAAGAATCAACGAAACAAGATGGGATTGGGAGGGAGACAAACCATAAGTGACTCTTAATCTCACAAAACAAACTGAGGGTTGCTGAGGGGAGGGGGGTTGGGTGTAGGGGGGTTGGGTTATGGACACTGGGGAGGGTATGTGCTTTGGTGAGTGCTGTGAAGTGTGTAAACCTGGTGATTCACAGACCTGTACTCCTGGGGATGAAAATATATGTTCACAAAAAATAAAACATTTTAAAAAAAGTTAATATCATTTTGACTATTTTATTGGTCCAGCAGAATTGACTAGTTTATTATGTTTATTGTGCTCCCAATATGTTTCAAAACATTGTGGTGAATGTAATGCAAAAACAAAAAAAAAAGCAAATAATAATGAAAGTGGTTTCATATAACACTGGGTCTTATACATAACTAATGAATCATTGAACACTACATCAAAAACCAATGATATACTGTAAGTTGACTAACTGAAAATAACAAAAAAAAAGTTTAATAATAGTTAATACAAATTTCCACCATGTGCCAGTCATTGTGTGGGGGTTTACATAAATTATTCCATTTAATCCTCCCCACCCTCTGAAGAAGAGACACTATTTATCCACTTTTTTTTTTTCCCCAGAAGGAAAAGCAGGTATAGGGAGATTGAAGGACTTGTTCACATAAAAGCTTATGGATAAATCATAACTCCAGTGGATTCTACGGATGCCCTTTTCATTTGTCCACACTGCTCTCCAGAAAATGAGATTTGAATAAGATCATTTGCTCACAAGTCTGAAATCTAGTTGGGGTGTGTGTGTGTGTGTGTGTGTGTGTGTGTGTGTATAAAAGAGTATGGTCCGTATTGTATGAGAGGAATGGACAAGAGATATAAGAGTTCAGAGAATTTTTACTAGCTAATGGCTTTTTAAAACAAGAAAAAAAAAGAGTACTGAGTTGAAAAATGAACCTAGGCCATGAACAATTAATTTCAAAAGTCAGGAAAATGGATAATAATGATATGCATAATATTAGAGGCAACCTATTAAAAAACAAAACAAAACAAAAAACCCAAAATTAATATTACTGCTGATGTCATTGTCTTTAACTCTTGAATTAATAAGCTTAACAACATGTTTGGACTAAAGTTGGTAAGTAGGGAGGAAATCAGGCATTCAGTTCTCTCCATAGAAGCAGGAAAAGAATTTGACAAAATAAGTATCCATGCTTGATAAAAACCCTCAACAAAGTAGGTATAGATGGAACATACCTCAACATCATAAAAGCCACATATGAAAAATCACAGCTAATATCATTCTCAATGGGGGAAAAATTGAGAGCTTTTCCTCTGCAATCAGGAAGAAGACATGGATATCCACTCTTACTACTATTTAACATAGAACTAGAAGTCTTAGCCTCAGCAATTGGACAACAAAAAGAAATAAAAGGTATCCATATTGGCAAGGAAGAAGTCAAACTTTCAATCTTTGCAGAAGACATAATACTCTATGTAGAACATCCAAAAAACTCCACAAAAAAATTCACAGAACTAATAAATGAATTCAACAGAGTCTTAGCATATAAAGTCAACATACACAGAAATCTGTTGAATTTTATATACCAGTAATGAAGCAGCAGAAAAATAAATCAAGGAATTGATCCCATTTGCAATTGCACCACAAATGATAAGATACCTAGGAATAAATCTAAACAAAGAGGTAAAGGATCTACACTGAAAACTATAGAGTTTTTATGAAAGAAATGAAAGAAGACACAAAGAAATGGAAAAACATTGTATGGTAATGAATTGGAAAAACAAACAATGTCAAAATGTCTATACTACCCAAAGCAATCTACACATTTAATCCAATGCCTATCAAAATCCCACCAAAATTTTTCACAGAGCTGGAACAAAGAGTCTTAAAATTTGTATGGAACCACAGAAAATACTCCAAATAGCCAAAGCAACCCTGAAAAAGAAAAACAAAGTCGGAGGCATCACAATTCTGGAATTCAAGCTAAGGATACTGTATATTATTAAGTGATTTTATATATATATATATTTTATATATAAAGTGATTATATATATACACACACACACATATATACACATATGGATATATATCTATATCTATTACATATAGATATATATTTATACCAGCTTAGTCATGAAAATTGAGAACTGATTGTGTTTGGACTATTTATACCTTAAATGGCATGGAAGTGAAAAAGCATTTGAAAAAGGGGAAACTATTCTTTGGTCCAAATTTATATATATTTATTATTTATAAATATAAATAAATAAATAATATATATATATATAGGAATATTACTGAGCCATAAAAAAGAATGAACTCTTGCTATTCACAACAATGTGGATAGAGTGATAGTGTATTATGTTAAGTAAGCCAGTCAGGAAAAGATAAATACCATATGATACAACTCATATGTGGAATTTAGGAAACAAAACAGATGAACATATGGGGGGGAGGGAAAAGGAGAGAAGGAGAAAAACCATAAGAGACTCTTACTAATAGAGAATAAACTGAGGTTTGATCCAGGGAGGTGGGGGAGACTAGATGGGTGATGGGAGGGCACTTGTGATGAGCACTGGGTATTGTATATAAGTGATAAACCACTGAATTCTACTCCTGAAACTAATATTGCACTATATATTCACTAATTAGAATTTAAATAAAAAGTTGAAAAAGAAAAGAGAAAGAGAAAAAGGTATTCATACTGCGCTGAGGGGAGTATAAGTTGTAGTAGTCTCCTGGGGATGGACATGATGTCACTTGTCACATTTAGTGATACTATTTAAATTTTTATCCCCTTTTTCCAAGTAATGTCACTTCAGTTTATTTATGATATATATATAGTAGACATACATACAGTCAAATAGGAAATAATAGGTACACATATAAAGTCTCAGCTATAAAGATTTCCATCATAGAGTTGGTTTCACAGTAAAAAAATGGGAACAAAACAAATGTTCCACAAAAAATATGAAAAGCTTAATTAAATATATATTCATATGTAATGGAATAACAGAGATTCTTGAGAGATATTTAACATGAGGAAAAACTCACATTAAGTGAAAGTGTGTAAAATGTTATGTATCTCCTGTTTGTAATTTATGCTCATATATAATTAATTCATCATTATAGACAAATTAAAATGTCACTGACTTCAAGCAACAAAATGTTAACGCTTTTCTCTAAGGGTATAAGATCATGGACACTTGTTTTGTTCATAATGTATACATTCTTCATTTCTCCAATATCCTTAAATTTAAAATATATGTGTATATTAAATTCTTAATGATTATTAAATTAGTTTTAATTTAATAATTAGAAAATTTAAAAATGAGAGAAGAATCAAAGTTACCATAGGAGCTGAAATATTCAAAGTAAGGCTTCATGGAAAAGATCAGATTTCATTTGGAGGGGGCTGGCCATGATACATAAAAGACATTATCAAGAGACATTCCAAATAAAGAGACTAGAATCAACACAGGTAGGACACAAAGGATTCTTATAACATAGAGACTAGATCAACCAGGAAGACAGAGAGAACTCTGAATTTAGAATGTCCCTCAAAGTGGAATAAATGCAAACTCTTAAATAACTGCATTAGAGGACAAGGAGGGAACTTGGACAAGCAGAGTTCAGGTGGTTATCAGCAAAGTAGACTGTGTACTCTTTTATTGATTCACTCAGTGATTTGTTCATGTAGAAAATACCTTGAGTGCTTACTGTGCTCCAGACCCTGTTTCAAATGCTAGGAAATATAAATGGATCAAACTGAGGTTCAAACTCCCTTATGGAGTCAGCAATCTAAGACAGAAATAATCTTACAAATTTTGTGCTTCAGTTCCCTTTCTGAATTCCACACCAACTCCCATAGGAACTCTAGGATTCCATCCTGTCCATTTGTAGTCAAATAATCTGTGTCTATGAAAGTTGTGCTTTTGTTCCTTGGAAGGGAGCGTCAAGCTCCATCACGTCAGCAAAGCCATAAGCCATGATTTTGCTTCCACCCCACTTACCTAGTCCCTGCTGTATCTTCTTGCATACTTCTTAAATAAAACCTTCTCCTCACTGGTCTCCAGTCCACATGGTTTTTCCAGTCTGAACCATCCTTCCTTTTTCTCTGCCTTTCAAATTCAACTCATCTTTTCAAGTCATCCTAAATGTGACTTTCTTACAGTGCTCAAACACAATCATTCCTTCATCTGTTTTCTCCTTGGCCAATGCATTCAGAGAACTTATACTTTACCCTGAGAGCTCTGCAAAACCCTCTATTCACAAGCATTACTGTATTAGATAATTCCTCCCATAAAGTACAGTGAAGAAGAAATGAAAAATTTAAGTGACCCCATAAGACCCTTAATGATCCTGTAAATATAGGATTAAAGTAATTTATAATACCATTAAAATAAATTCTAACTGGATATCCAGCTGAAAAAGCTTGATCAACTGCCTTCTTTACAGGCTTATTTATTCATATTGTTAATATAGAGCAGTGTTTTTCAAAGTGGGGGTTTCAAACCATTAGTGGGTTATAAAATCAATTTAGTGGATTGTAATCAGCATTAAAATATAAAAATAGAAAGAGTTTGGAAAATATCATAGTGTATGACCTACAGTAAAGGCAAGTATTGTATTATTGAAGTTTTGTTTCATTCCTGTGTGTGCATGTGTGTGTACTTATTATATTGTGAAGAAAAGTTATTTTTAAATTTCTTTTCAGCATAACAGTATTCATTGCTTTTGCACCACACCCAGTGCTCCATGCAATATGTGCCCTCTCTAATACCCACCACCTGGTTCCCCCAACCTCCCACCCCCTGTCCCTTCAAAACCCTCAGGTTGTTTTTCAGAGTCCATAGTCTCTCATGGTTCACCTCCCCTTCCAATTTCCCTCAACTCCCTTCTCTCCATCTCCCCTTGTCCTCCATGCTATTTGTTATGCTCCACAAATAAGTGAAACCATATGATGATTGACTCTCTCTGCTTGGCTTATTTCACTCAGCATAATCTCTTCCAGTCCCGTCCATGTTGCTACAAAAGTTGGGTATTCATCCTTTCTGATGGAAGCATAATACTCTATAGTGTATGGACCACATCTTCCTTATCCATTCGTCTGTTGAAGGGCATCTTAGTTCTTTCCACAGTTTGGCGACCATGGCCATTGCTGCTATAAACATTGGGGTACAGATGGCCCTTCTTTTCACTACATCTGTATCTTTGGGGTAAATACCCAGTAGTGCAATTGCAGAGTCATAGGGAAGCTCTATTTTTAATTTCTTGAGGAATCTCCACACTGTTCTCCAAAGTGGCTGCACCAACTTGCATTCCCACCAACAGTGTAAGAGGGTTCCCCTTTCTCCACATCCTCTCCAACACATGTTTCCTGTCTTGTTAATTTTGACCATTCTAACTGGTGTAAGGTGGTATCTCAATATGGTTTTAATTTGAATCTCCCTGATGGCTAGTGATGATGAACATTTTTTCATGTGTCTGATAGCCATTTGTATGTCTTCATTAGAGAAGTGTCTGTTCATATATTCTGCCCATTTTTTGATATGATTATCTGTTTTGTGTGTGAGTTTGAGGAGTTCTTTATAGATCCTGGATATCAACCTTTTGTCTGTACTGTCATTTGCAAAGAAAAGTTATTTTTTAGATAGGTTATGGATAAAAAAAAATCTGAAAGCCACTTATATAAAGCTGGTGGCACATTCTGTCATATATCCAAACCCATAAAGGAATGTGATGTGTTACTTCTTAAATTATCCAACATTTCTACATTCTGTAAAGAACCAGCAGTTCCCTAGACTGCTTCACTTTCTCCTCACATCCATCCCGAGCATTACATTTGGATTTGTTTTCAAATGTAAGGGTTTTATCACTTAATATGGGTTTTGCGCATTAAGGCCATGAGGGGATACAGATGAGAAGACATCAGCATTGCTCACCTACTGATCAGTGATCTGCCTCTTTTCCAAACAACACCAAAGCCTGAGCAGTTTGATCCATGCTTAAGCAAAATAATGAATTATCCTGGTCTGTGGAACTTCAGTGCCTAGAAACAGTTGAAACCACAAATACTGACTTTTCCAAGATGTCTTGTGGAACTTGTCAAATTATACTTAGAATTTGTCTGCATGGGCTGGCAAATGAACCCATTCAGGACAGGAGACTGTGTCCTGTTTCACATTTATATTCCTAGCCATGCCTGACTCTCGCTGCTGCTGAGTGCTCAGTATTTATTGAATTAATTGCACTGGGGAGGAACTCTAACTGAAAAAAAAAAAAAGAAATTAGAAATACCCTTTATGGAACATGTTCACCTATCAAATCTGGTCATTATAGTTGTTGAAAAGATTTTTTGAGAATTACCATTAGCAGTTTCTTGATTGGTGATTCCTAAAATATTATGAAACTGGTTTGGAACACCTAAACTTAGAGATCACTTTCTATCCTCTAGGATCTGTATAACCCCATTACTATCAATCATATTTCTTTTCCTAAACCCTTCAAACATGGCAAAAAAAAAAAAAAAAGGAGAGGTGGCCTCTCAAACATTTCCTTCAAAGAACTGGTGTCCTACTCTGATACATCAGAAACTTTGGGGAGAAAACTATAAGGGGTGGGGGAGGAAAAGGCAGTCTGATGACAGGTTAGTTGCCACATGTTTAGGCCTGGTTACATTTTAGATGTAGAGACAATGAGCTGTGGTTACTGGGCACTAGGACTGTGGAGTCAGGCAAACCTGGGCTTGGGTCCCTCCTGGTTCCACTACTTGCACCCGTGTGACCATTGTGATGATCACAGTAATATCACCTCAGGATGCCTGTAATCTAATACAGCATGTAAATTCTTCAGCACCTATGTTGGCATGTGCTATATGTTCAACATAAGTAACTACTGTTTTGTTATAATTACTGTGATTACTATGAATGCGACAGAGATCCTAGCAGATTGATTCTTCCAGCCAGCTTCAGAAGACAAACATGAAGTAAGTCAAACAGAGAAAATCAATTATCATATGGTTTCACTTATTTGTGGAACATAAGGTCTAGGATAGAGGACATTAGGAGAAGGAAGGGAAAAATGAAGAAGGAGATATCAGAGAGGGAGATGAGCCATGAGAGACTATGGACTCTGGAAAACAAATGGAGAGTTTTAGAATGGAGGAGGTTGCAGGATGGGTGAGCCAGATGATGGGTATTAAGGAGGGCATGGTTTGCATGGAGCACTAGGTGTTATACACAAACAATCAATCATGGAATACTACATCAAAAATGATGCATCATATGGTGACTAACATAACACACACACAAAAAAAGACTAACATGAAGACCCTATGTATTAGCATTTAGAAGAATTAACATTTCTAAAATGTCCTTTTATAACTAATACTATTTTATGTTTGGGGAGTATGTCTACCAGTATAAACAAAATATACTCAGAAGAAAAATGCCACTGAATCAGGAAGTTCTTGAAAAGAAAGGGAGAAAAATTAGCAAAGGTAGCAATAATCATCCTGAAGGAATTGGCATAGTTTCCAAGTATTTAATTTTTCTGCAAGCAAGCATCTTTGTTGGAAAAATGTGTTACAGCAGAATTGGAAAATGGAAGAGAAAAGCCAGTTAGCTTTATTTCACCAAAAACAAGGTAAAAATGTAAAAACAGCAATTTGGGTCAGTTTTCTAAAAGCCCTTTACAGTTTAAGATCTCCTTACTCACAATTTTAATGGGCTGAAGTATTACTAATCCAGGAAAAAAAATTACAAAGTATGGCTAACGGTATGAAGTCAGTCCTTCGAGAGTGAATGAGCTTTAGAAACAACCTCTTTTGTGGTCTGATTTACTAAGACATTGGGAGAGAGCTAGGAAGAAGACAGTTGGATCATGCCTGCTGTGTACCAAAGGAGGGGTTTTTTTGCCTAGCACCTCACCAGCAGCACAAGACCTCCTAAATGGAGAGAAGGAAGGGAAAAATGAAGGGTGGTGATCAGAACTGGAGATGAAACATGAGAGACTATGGACTCTGGGAAACAAACCAAGGGTTTCAGAGGGGAGGAGAGCTAGAAGGGTGTGTCAGCTCAGTGGTGGGTAGTAAGAAGGACACGTATTGCATGGAGTACTGGGTGTTATATGTAAATAATGAATCATGGAACACTACATCAAAAACTAGTAATGTACTGTACGGTGACTAACATAACATTAAAAAAAAAAAAAAAAAAGACTTCCTAAGGGGAAATGAAACCTGCTTCAAGCATTTTTGTTAAATTCCTCACCTGAGTCTTTACTGGGAATTGTCAAGGCCAGGGTTACAACATAGCAGGTTACAAACAGATTTCTGAAGAGGCCAAGGAGATAAGGGATTGGGTATAAATGGAATCATTTGTGATTACTCAATTTATGCCTATTATATAATTTGTGTGCACTTTTACTCACTCAAAATGCACTTAAGATACTGTTAACAGTAAGCATGTATAGCTTTTACTAAGTAATCACACTAAAATAAAACCAATCTGTCAAGAAAGAGAAAGTTTTCCTAGCAGCAAATTTTATCAAGCTGAATCATTTCAGGAAACAGATGCCGCCCCCTGCAAAAGAACCACATTTAATTAGATATTATTTTATGAATGGACACTTAGGTGAGTATAGTGAGGACTGAAGAAAACAATTATAGATGTAAGATGGCCAGAGAGCGGTAACAGTGGGAATCTATTACCAGCCCTAAGTTTGCAGAGGCAGAGAATGAAAAAGATGTTACCGGGCCCAGAAGAGCTGGAGTCACAGAGAAGTAACTGGTTGGTAGATGGATGGGCTGCAGAAGACCATGGTTAACAACCACACCAGAACAAATCAAAAGGACAGGCAGGGGAGTAATAAATACTTTACTCTCCCTTTCCTCTCACTCTTTAATCTCCTATCCACAGCTGTCATTGGTCTCACCCACCCAGTGACCATAGGGCAAAAGACTCTGCCATCCGATGCCCAGAAGTCAGCTTCCTGAGACAAAGCAAGAGAGAAAAAAGCAAGATCTCTCTGGTAGAGGCAAACTAAGAATAAGCAGTAAACCCACAAACCATTCTTTTTGCCTATAAACTCTGCAAGAATTATTTATTTATTTATTTATTTACTTATTTACTTATTTTTTTTTATGAACATATAATGTATTTTTATCTCCAGGGGTACAGGTCTGTGAATCACCAGGTTTACACACTTCACAGCACTCACCATAGCACATACGCTCCCCAATGTCCATAACCCCACCTCCCCTCTCCTGGCTCCCCTCCCCCCAGAAACCCTCAGTTTGTTTTGTGAGATTAAGAGTCACTTATGGTTTGTTTCCCTTCCAATTCCATCTTGTTTCATTTATTCTTTTCCTACCCCCCAAACCCCCCATGTTGCATCTTCACTTCCTCATATCAGGGAGATCATATGATAGTTGTCTTTCTCCGATTAACGTATTTTGCTAAGCATAATACCCTCTAGTTGCATCCATGTCATCGCAAATGACAAGATTTCATTTCTTTTGATGGCTGCATAGTATTCCATTTTGTATATATACCACCTCTTCTTTATCCATTCATCTGTTAATGAACATCTAGATTCTTTCCATAGTTTGGCTATTGTGGACATTGCTGCTATAAACATTCAGGTGCACATGCCCCTTCGGATCGCTGTTTGTATCTTTAGGGTAAGTACCAGTAGTGCAATTGCTGGGTCTTAGGGTAGCTCTATTTTCAACTTTTTGAGGAACCTCCATGTTGCTTTCCAGAGTGGTTGCACCAGCTTGCATTTCCACCAACAGTGTAGGTGGGTTCCCCTTTCTCCACATCCTCACCAGCATCTGTCATTTCCTGACTTGTTAAATTTAGCCATTCTGACTGGTGTGAGGTGATATCTCATTGTGGTTTTGATTTTATATTTCTCTGATGCTGAGTGATATGGAGCACTTTTTCATGTGTCTGTTGGCCACCTGGATGTCTTCTTTGCAGAAATGTCTGTTCATGTCCTCTGCCCATTTCTTGATTGGATTATTTGTTCTTTGGGTGTTGAGTTTGCTAAGCTCTTTATAGATTTTGGATACTAGCCCTGTATCTGATAATGTCGTTTGCAAATATCTTCTCCCATTCTGTCAGTTGTGTTTTGGTTTGTTAACTGTTTCCTTTGCTGTGCAAAAGCTTTTGATCTTGATGAAATCCCAATAGTTCATTTTTGCCCCTGCTTCCCTTGTCTTTGGCGATGTTCCCAGGAAGAAGTTGCTGCAGCTGAGGTCAAAGAGGTTGCTGCCTGTAGTTCTCCTTAAGGATTTTGATGGATTCCTTTCTCACATTGAGGTCCTTCATCCATTTTGAGTCCGTTTTCGTGTGTGGTGTAAGAAAATGGTCCAATTTCATTTTAATGCATGTAGCTGTCCAATTTTTCCAACACCATTTGTTGAACAGACTGTCTTTTTTCCACTGGACATTCTTTCCTGCTTTGTCGAAGATTAGGTGACCATAGAGTTGAGGGTCTATTTCTGGGCTCTATGTTCTGTTCCCTTGATCTATGTGTCTGATTTTGTGCCAGTACCATACAGTCTTAACGATGACAGCTTTGTAATAGAGCTTAAAGTCCGGAATTGTGATGCCACCAACTTTGGTTTTCTTTTTCAATATTCTTTTGGCTATTTGAGGTCTATTCTGGTTCCATATAAATTTTAGGATTATTTGTTCCATTTCTTTGAAAAAAATGGATGGGATTTTGATAGGGATTGCATTAAATGTGTAGATTGCTTTAGGTAGCATAAACAATATTTATTTTTCCTTTCCAGGAGCATGGAATATTTTTCCATTTCCTTGTGTCTTCCTCAATTTCTTTCATGAGTACTTTATAGTTTTCTGAGTACAGATTCTTTGCCTCTTGGGTTAGGTTTATAACTAGGCATCTTATGGTTTTGGGTGCAACTGTAAATGGGATTGATTCCTTAATTTCTCTTTCTTCTGTCTTGTTGTTGGTGTAGAGAAATGCAACTGATTTCTGTGCATTGATTTTATATCCTGACTAATAAATTCCTGTTCAAGTTCTAGCAGTTTTGGAGTGGAGTCTTTTGGGTTTTCCACGTATAGTATCATATCATCTGCAAAAAGTGATAGTTTGACTTCTTCTTTGCTGATTTGGATGCCTTTAATTTCATTTTGTTGTCTGATTGCTGAGGCTAGGACTTCTAGTACTATGTTGAATAGCAGTGGTGATAATCGACATCCCTGCTGTGTTCCTGACCTTAGTGGAAAAGCTTTCAATTTTTCTCCATTGAGAATGATATTTGCGGTAGGTTTTTCATAGATGGCTTTGATGATATTGAGGTATGTGCCCTCTATCCCTACACTTTGAAGAGTTTTGATCAGGAAGGGATGCTGTACTTTGTCAAATGCTTTTTCAGCATCTATTGAGAGTATCATATGGTTCTTGTTCTTTCTTTTATTTATGTGTTTTATCACATTGATTTATTTGGGGATGTTGAACCAACCTTGTAGCCCTGGAATAAATCCCACTTGGTCATGGTTAATAATCTTTTTGACGTACTGTTGGATCCTATTGGCTAGTATTTTGGTGAGAATTCTCGCATCTGTGTTCATCAAGGATATTGGTCTATAGCTCTCTTTTTTGATGGGATCCTTGTCTGGTTTTGGGATCAAGGTGATGCTGGCCTCATAAAATGAGTTTGGAAGTTTTCCTTCCATTTCTATTTTTTTGAACAGTTTCAGGAGAATAGGTATTGATTCTTCTTTAAATGTTTGGTAGAATTCCCCTGGGAAGCCGTCGGGCCCTGGCGTTTAGTTTGTTTGGAGATTTTTGATGACTGTTTCAATCTCCTTACTGGTTATAGGTCTGTTCAGATTTTCTATTTCTTCCTGGTTCAGTTGTGGTAGTTTATACATCTCCAGGAAAGTATAATTTGTATCCATTTCTTCCAGATTGTCAAATTTGTTGCCATAGAGTTGTTTATAATATGTTCTTATAATTGTTTGTATTTCTTTGGTGTTGGTTGTGATCCTCCTCTTTCATTCATGATTTTATTATTTGGATCCTTTCTCTTTTTGATAAGTCTGGCCAGGGGTTTATCAATCTTATTAATTCTTTCAAAGAACCAGCTCCTAGTTTTGTTGATTTGTTCTATTGTTTTTTTGGTTTCTATTTCCTTGATTTCTGCTCTGATGTGTATTATTTCTCTTCTCCTGCTGGGTTTGGGCTTTCTTTCTTGTTCTTTCTCTAGCTCCTTTAGGTGTAGGGTTAGGTTGTGTATTTGAGACCTTTTTTGTTTCTTGAGAAAGACTTGTACCGCTATATATTTTCCTCTCAGGACCACATTTGCTGTGTTTCACAGATTTTGAACCATTGTGTTTTCATTATCATTTGTTTCCATGAATTTTTTCAATTCCTCCTTAATTTCTTGGTTGACCCATTCATTCATTAGAAGGATGCTGTTTAGTCTCCATGTATTTGGGTTCTTTCCAAAATTCCTCCTGTGGTTGAGTTCTAGCTTCAGAGCATTGTGGTCTGAAAATATACAGGGAATGATCCCAATCTTTTGATACTAGTTGAGACCTGATTTGTGACCCAGGATGTGATCTATTCTGGAGAATGTTCCATGAGCACTAGAGAAGAATGTGTATTCTGTTGCTTTGGGATGAAATGTTCTGAATGTATCTGTGATGTCCATCTGGTCCAATGTGTCATTAAAGGCCTTTATTTCCTTGTTGATCTTTTGCTTGGATGATCTGTCCATTTCAGTGAGGGGAGTGTTAAAGTCCCCTACTATTATTGTATTATTGTCTGTGGTTCTTTGATTTTGTTATTAATTGGTTTATATAGTTGGCTGCACCCATGTTAGGGGCATAGATATTTAAAATTGTTAGATCTTCTTGTTGTACAGACCCTTTGAGTATGATATAGTGTCCTTCCTCATCTCTTGTTATAGTCTGTGGCTTAAAGTCTAACTGATCTGATATAAGGATTGCTACCCCAGCCTTCTTCTGATGTCTATTTGCAAGGTAAATCATTTTTCACCCCCTCACTTTAAATCTGGAGGTGTCTTCAGGTCTAAAATGAGTTTCTTGTAGGCAGCATATTGATGGGTTTTGTTTTTTTATCCATTCTGATACCCTGTGGCTTTTCTTTTTTTTCCTCCCTGTGTCTTTTGATTGGGGAATTTAGCCCATTATCATTCAGGGTAATTATTGAGAGATAAGAGTTTAGTGCCATTGTATTGCCTGTAAGGTGACTGTTACTGTGTATTGTCTATTTCTTTTTGATCTACTACTTTTAGGTTCTCTCATTGCTTAGAGGAACCCCTGTTCAATATTTCCTGTAGAGCTGGTTTAGTGTTTGCAAATTCTTTCAGTTTTTGTTTGTCCTGGAAGCTTTTGATCTTGCCTTCTATTCTCAATGATAGCCTAGCTGGATATAGTATTCTTGGCTGCATGTTTTTCTCATTTAGTGCTCTGAATATATCACGCCAGTTCTTTCTGGCCTGCCAGGTCTCTGTGGATAAGTCTGTTGCCAATTTAATATTTTTAACATTGTATGTTACAGACTTCTTTTTCTGGGCTGATTTCAGGATTTTCTCTTTGTCACTAAGACTTGTAAATTTTACTATTAAGTGATGTGGTGTGGACCTATTCTTACTAATTTTGAGGGGGGTTCTCTGCACCTCCTGGATTTTGATGCTGGTTTCCTTTGCCATATTAGGGAAATTCTCTACAATATACCTTCTGCTCCCCTTTCTCTTTCTTTTTCTTCTGGAATCCCAATTATTCTAATGTTGTTTCATCTTATGGTGTCATTTATCTCTCGAAATCTCCCCTCATGTTCCAGTATTTGTTAGTCTCTCTTTTGCTCAGCTTCGTTATTCTCTGTCATTTGGTCTTCTATATTGCTAATTCTTTCTTCTGCCTCATTTATCCTAGCAGTAAGAGCCTCCATTTTTTATTGTACCTCATTAATAGCTTTTTTGATTTCAACTTGGTTAGATTTTAGTTCTTTTATTTCTCCAGAAAGGGCTTTTATCTCTCCAGAGAGGGTTTTTCTACTATCTTCCATGCATTTTTCGAGCCCAGCTAGAACCTTGAGAATCGTCATTCTGAACTCTAGATCTGACACATTACCAATGTCCATATTTATTAGGTCCCTAGCCTTCGGTATTGCCTCTTGCTCTTTTTTTTTTTGTGGTGAGTTTTTCCACCTTGTCATTTTGTCCAGATAAGAATATACAAAGGACCAAATAAAATCCTAAAAGGGTGGCAAAAACCCCAGGAAAATGTGCTTTAACCAAATCAGAAGAGACGCCAAATCATGGCGGGGTGTGGAGAAAGGGGATAAAAAGAAGTTCAGAAAAAAAATAAATAAATAAAACACAAATTTTAAAAAATATAAAAAAGAAAAAATATATATTAGACTGGTGACTAGAACAGGATCACCCACTTAATTTGGGCAGTATTTTGGTCTCTTAGAAGAAACTACCTCCCAAAATTTTAAAGAATGAAAAACATATATAAGGGTAAACACAATGAAGAGATGGAATATGCCTATAAAGATGAAATTTTTTTTTTTAATTTCTAAAAAAGGAGTTGATAATGTAAGTTGGTTGGGAGAATAAAGAAAAAGAAAGTAGAGAGATTTTGCTCGGGCTGGAGACTAGAACAAGCCCGGAGCTAGATTTAGGGCATGTTTTGATCTATTAGAAGAAGTTGTACCCCAAATTTTTTAGAAGAAAAAACCCTATGTGTATACAAAAAATAAAGTTAGATACAATGAAGGATAAAATATGACTATAATAATGAAGGTTCAAAAAAAGTTATTATTATTTTTTATGAAAGTTATTGTTAAGATAAACTAGTTAAAAAACATTAAAAGAGGAAAGTGTATAAGTTGAAAAAAATGTAGAAGAAGAAAAAAAAATTTTTTAAATTAAATTAACTACGAGACTAAGGAATCATGGGGAGAAAGCCATGAATTCCATGTTTTGCCCTCTCCTCCTCTGGAATTCTGCTGTTTTCTCCGGGCCGGAGACCAGGAGCTGCCATTTGTATTCCCGTCCTCTGGAACTCTACGGAAAGCACCTAGGGAACAAAAGCTCCTGAAAGCAAACCCTAGCGGATTACTCACCCCGGCCCCTGGTAAGGGTGGTGCAATTCTGCCTGGGGCAAAGAAACTTGAGAATCACTACAACAGGCCCCTCCCCCAGAAGATCAACAAGAAATCCAGCCAGGACCAAGTTCACGTACCAAAGAAAACAGGCAGAATTGGCCCACCCTTATCTGGGGCTGGGATGATTAATCTGCTCTGGTTTGCATTTGGGAGCTTTTGTTCCCTGAACACTTTCCATAGAGTTTTGGAGGACGGGAATGAAAATGGTGGCCTCCCAGTCTCCCGCCCGGAGTTCCTGAGAGCTCAGGGCCCCACTCCTCAGTGAACCCTCAGAGAAAAGCACTCAATCACTCTGTCTCCCTGGTCTCCAGCCATGCTCCAAGCTCACCCAGCCTGCAACCGGTTCAAGATAACCCTGAGCTGAGAGCTCACTCCTCAACTCTGTCTCTATAGCCAGCTTCCCTCCTGCTCTGATACCTGCGAGCTCTGTGATATTAAGACATCCCCAATCCTTCTGTGACCCTGCAGGACCTGGGGCCACGCTGACATTGCGTGGACTTCACCCCAGTTTAGCCTCTGGAGCGATGTCCCTCCGTGGAGCAGACTATTAAAAGTTCTGATTTTGTGCTCCATTGCTCCGCTACTTGCCAGGAGCCAGCCCCTTTCCCACAGTCTATCTTCCTATCGCTTTGGATTCACTTCTCCACCGGTTCTACCTTTCAGAAAGTGGTCGATTTTCTGTTTCTAGAATTGTTGTTGTTCTTTTCTTTGGTCTCCTGTTGTATTTGTAGGTGTTTGCTATGGATTGATAAGCTATCTAGCTGAGCTCCTGCTACCTGATGCAGTCTCAGCCTGCTACTTCTCCACTGTCTTGACTCCTCCCTAAACTCTGTAAGAATTAGATTGATCTAAAAGAGCTTTGTTTCCCTAAGAAATCAAAATATTTTGTCAAATCAAGGTAACTTCAGATGTTCACATTGGATTAGGGCCACCATTTTGGTGGACTTGAGCACCTGGTTTATTCAAGCAGTCTGAGTGGTTCAGGGGGTGCTTTCTAGTTGTTTACGGGTTACTTCCTTGGCATTCCTATAGATACTGCATATAAATACTTTGCATTTTCAAAGGCACTGTAAGGTTTAAAGTTCAGTCTTCTAGAGATCCGTTTGGGCTCTGGGGCATTTCTCCTGAAGATGCATATTACTCTGATAATAGAATTCAGGAAGTAAAGGAGCCTGGATGACTGCGGTGCATTTCATCAGCCGGTGACTCTCCTGTTTTCCTACTGCTTGAATGGGCAGCTGGGTTCATGAAAGCACAATATGCTTTTGCCTGTGGCAGAGGTATGCTACTAGAAAAAGAAAGAGAAGAGAGTGAGAGAGAGGGGGGCGGGGAGACTGGCGTGAAAAATAAAAAGTACTTAAGCAAGCAGGACCACTGTTGCACTCTAAAAGATAGATGATTGCAGTGAACATGATGTCTGCAACTGTAGTTTGCCCAAATTAAAGTGGAACATAAAAATAGGGAGGAAAGGAATCTAATTTCCATTTAAAGTTGCTATCAGTGGTAGTTGTACAATATTCTTTGTCACACCTTCAGGTGATGGACCAGCAGTGCCGCAGAGCTGTGGTAATTCAAAGGTAGCCAGGGGCAAGAGAAATAGAGAACTTGCATCTGCCGAAATAGATGTGAATGTAGAGTTGGCCAGAGAAATGGGGCAAGAGAAACAGCAGGATGCAGTTATGAAGAAGTAATCGATTGTGATTAATGGTGCCTGCCTGCATACCAGGAAGTGAGGAGGGAAGGACTTGGCATGGATTTTCCTCTCAGGAGAGTGTTCGAGAAGCTGGGCTGTGACTATTCAATCTTTGACTCTTGCGAAGTCAGAAACTACTTTGCCATGTGTATTTCAAAACATTTTGAGCCCTGTTCGTACCCTAAGAAGAAAAATATAGCTCGGTCTTACTACTTAAACTAATCATAGATTTCTCTGTGTGAAACCATGATAATCTGGTTTTTGCTGACCATACCATCCCAGCGGGTAGACAGAGCACAGGACTAGAAGTAAGGAGACACGTTGCTTATGTCAATCCTTATGATTTTAAGTTGGACAGCAGACATGAAAAGACAGGGTCCTTCAGCCTGGAAAAGTCTCACTCAAGGAGAGGGGCTGAATGGATGGATCCTCATATCACTCCTCTCAGGAAATGAATCATCATCTCTGTGACAGAATCCAACATGTTGCCCTAGTTTCTCCTTTTAACATTTGCTCACACAGACTTTTCTGACTCTTGGGTCTGTTTTCCTACTAATAACCCCTGACTTCATTCCTCTGACTACACATCCATTCAATGGTTTGAATTAGCACTCTTACAAATGGGCAGTTTGGGATGACTCACATAATCTCTGGGAGATCTATTTTGATCACCTGAGAAATGGTGGACAATCACAGTACCATATAAAGTAGATGAAAGCATTCAGTATGCTAGAATAAATGAAGTGATAAAAAGAGTAAAAGGAAAAAATGATTAAATTTAATCAAAATTTAAAATATTTCTCTTTGAAAAACACAATTAAGAAAACGGAAAGGTTAGGAGCACCTGGATAGCTCAGTTAGTTAAGCATCTACCTTCGACTCAGGTCATGATCCCAGGGTCCTGGGATCAAGTCCCACATTGGGCTCTCTGCTTAGCAGAGAGCTTGCTTCTCTCCCTCCCTCTGCCTGCTGCTCTTCCTACTTGTGCAATCTCTCCATCTCTCTGTCAAATAAATAAATTACATCTTTTAAAAAAATGGAAAGGCAAGATTCAGAATGGTAAAAATGTTTGAAGTACATTTAGCTGGCAAGAGAATTGTGTTCAGAATATTTTAAGTGTTTTTATAACTCAGTAATAAAATAAGCAATCTAATAAAAATTTGAGAAGTATTTGACTAGATGCTTCACAAAAGATGTAAGAATGGTGAAAAATATCTGAAAAGATGCTCTACATCATTAATTATGGAGATGCATATTAAAACCACAATGAGATTCCACTTTAACTCTTAACTGTCCACAATCAAAAAGAAAATAAAAAGTGTTGGTTAGGATGCGGAGCAACTGAAATCATCATACACTGCTTATGGAAATACAAAATTATACAATTACTTTGGAAAATTTTGGCAATTTTTAAGAAGTTAATATAAACCAACTATAGGTCTCGGTCATTCTACTGTAGATTTTTACCCCTAACAAAATCAAAACATACAGGAATACTTCCACACACAATAAAATGAGTGAACTCAAACCATTATTCTGAGTGAAAGAAACACAGAATAATAAAAGAGCACATCATATATTAATCCATTTACATAAAATACTTTTTAAAAATTCAAATTAATCTTCAGTGACAAAAAACAAAGTAGTGATTGGCTTGAGACAAAGACAGAGGATAGAATGGACTGCAAAGGGGCATAAGAATCCTGGGCATGATGGAAATACGTTGTCTGGATTGAGGTGGTGGTTTCACAGGTGTATATATCTGTCACAGTTCATCAAATTATATACTCTTAATAGATGCAGTTCATCATAAGTGATTATACCTACAACAAAGCTGAGTTTAAAATAACGAAATGAGTGAAGTGCTGAGATCCACCTTGGTCCAGAATTCTAAATATCAGATAAATATTCTTGTTATGATTTTCACCATACCTGTTGTTATTATCATAGCCCCACTGATGTCTGACTCTGTCCCATCCATACATGATGTTACGGCTCAGTTTTGTTTTATGTAAAATGGTTGGTGGTATTAAGCCCAAGGCAGTCCTTCCTTAATTACTTAATAAAACTTCTTCCTTCTTTAGAGGATAGGTGGTAGGATCCATGATGATAAATGATATGGGAAGTCATATTATAAGTATTATCTTTGGTATTTGTATTATTATGTGCTAACTCATCAGATGCCCCCTCAAAAGTAAGAACTGTTCCCAATAAAGAGCAAATAGGTAGACAAAAACATACAAACAAACAGACAAAACATAAATCTCAAGCTTTTTCTCTGTCATCCTTATGGTTTCATCTACCGGTGGAAGATCTGATGGAGAGAACAGGGTTTGACATGAACTGGGTCTGGATTGAAACTTCATGTCTGTCACTCACCAGGTGTGCGAAATACAACAAGATACTTAACATCTTTCAGACTCCTCCATTGGCCATATATAAAATGGGAAAGATAGTAATACCTAATATTGTTGTGATATTAAAAAAAAAGGGTATGCTGTAGAATATATTACACAGCACAGAGTGTCTGGATCTAATAATCTCAAAGTAGATGTAGCTGTTCTTAAACTGTGCGTGGCAGTCAGGTTTGATGAGTCTTTATTTAAGCACTGAAGAGCCAACCCTGGGGCTATGTATGCTTTTAGAATGAGCGGCACATTGTAGAGGTCTTCTCTTCACATCTGTATTTCCTCACTCTGCTTGAGAAGCCGTGTGCTGAACGGTCGGGTGGACCTAAACCGTTTCACTCTGCATTCTCTCCCCTTGCTAAAGATTTTCCTCTGTCCATGGTGCTGTTAAGGGTGTACATATCAGTGCTAGTGGCCAATCATATGATCTCATCATAGCACTGAATATCAGTTCACTTCTCAACAGCTCTAGATGGCATCTGAGCATTCATTGGTAAGATAGATAGATAGGTAGATAGATAGATAGGCATGGAAAGATTCTTTTATAAAATTTCTAAAGTATTCTCTAGTCAATTTGGATAATTACCTCAAAAATAATAATAATTCTGAATCCTTGCCATAACCCATATGGGAAACCTTAAGATCATGAAAGAAAGAGCTCCTAATTAGCTATGTTCATTTCACCTAAAAAGAATAGGACCAAAGGCATTCAGTCCAGAAACTGAAATCACATCTTCAAAAGCAAGTTTGATTAAGGAAGAAGTGAGGCAAGCATTCAAGGGCTTGCTGCAAATAAGTAGGCACTGAGGCAAATGTTAATGTGCAAAACGGGCCAAGGAAAATGATTCAAAATGACCCAAATTTGAGGAAAGAAAGGGAAAAGCCATTTGCTTCCTGTAAATGAAGAACTCAACCACCAGTTTTTTCACTCCATAGGGTAGACATAGGAATTCTATAAAGTAAAAGGATATAATGAGGGTGTTACATTGTTTTTAATAAAAAGAATATGACTTACCCTTCATACTGCTTAATCTGCAGAAATACCAACATTTCATGAGAAGTATTCAGCCTCTTTCAATTAGTGTTGTTGGCAAAAAAATGTTCCTCTTGCTCCATAAGAGGTAAAATGAACTATTACACATCACTCTACAGGCAGAGCCCTGGATCTTGATGGATGTCCTGCTGAGTTTTAGATGCACCTACCCGAAAATGCTCCGGCATTACATGTGGACGTATTTAATGAAGCAAAGGATAATGGATTCCTTTTTGGCACCAGAAAACACTGCTAAGAAAATGAGGTTTTAGGTGAAAAGTTAGGATTTATCAGACAGACTCCTGTCTTGCTCAAATAAGAACTATATTATCCTTATGAAAATGTTAGTGATGAGTCTAAAGAAGACAAAGTAACCCTCCCCTTTTTTTTTAGGTAATAACCTCACTCTAGTATTTAGAGAAGATTCCCCTGTGAAAAACCGTACAACTCTTCACATGAGTTTCTAATCCTGGGACCCCAAAAACACAGTGACTGAATTTTGAGGCCTTCCCATGTCTATAAAATGAGATGGTGTTTTTGCTGTATTTTAGATATCATAAATCCTCAAACTACTAAAAAAAGTAATTGTGTAGGGCAGTCTGTTGCTTTTTGGTCTGTCACCCATCTCCCTTTATTTTGGTAACAAAACCTCAATGTTCCAAGAAACCACTGCTATGTTCTTAAGCTCTTTGCCTGGTCAGGCAGAACATTGCATCTTTGGACCATAAAATGGCTAACACATGCTATGAACCTACTAAAATTGAAGCAAACACAGAACAGAGACCCAAGCGATGGAAGAGAAGCTCCAATGGATGTGAGTTGAGCCCCGCTACCTAGCCAGGCCTGAAGCTGGGGCACCCTGGACTTTTTTGCAGGAACCAATAAATGTTCTTTTTTGCTCAAGCCAGGTTGTGCTGATTTCTGTCACTTCAAACCAGAAAGAGTCCTAGCTAACACAGAAATACAATTCTTATATTTTCAAGTTGGATATGACATTTAGTAAAGGATATTTAATTTTTTTATGTGAAAACTTACACAGAAATATGTCCTGATTTTCAGATCATTGTCACAGCTCTTCTGAGGAAGAGAATAAAACTGAAATTGAAACAGGTGATATTAATGAGGTAATAATGACTAAGAACTAGAGATTTTGAAGAATCCAGTCTTTTTATAGCTCAAGAGGGCCTCTAGGAAGTACATTAGACCCAGAAGGAAGATAACTTGGAAAAATTTTATTACTAATAAAATCCTGCTTAATTTCCATAGGCACAACTGAAAAAAAAATCTTTGCTGGCAGGAATAAAAACTGTATGAAGGAAAAAATAGTATTTATGTGTTTCTTTCTTTTTTTTTTTTTAAAGATTTTATTTATTTGACAGACAGAGATCACAAGTAGGCAGAAAGGCAGGCAGAGAGAGAGGAGGAAGCAGGCTCCCTGCTGAGCAGAGAGCCCGATGTGGGGCTTGATCCCAGGACCCTGGGATCATGACTTGAGCCAAAGGCAGAGGCTTTAACCCATTGAGCCACCCTGGTGCCCCTATTTATGTGTTTCTTAATGATACCATTAAGTCCCTCCCCCAATACTTATAGGAAGGCAGTAATTTATTGAAATCTAAAACTGCACACTATATTTGATTACAGGTCATGCAAACATTAAAATATTTTTCCAAAAATCTTTCTGAGAGAGAGATATAAGGATGACCAGATCTTCTCAGAAACAAAAGTATACTTACATTATAAGCTTATTAATGACTCTGCTGACTCAAATTTTCCATTAAGCATGTGTGGGAAATACACAGCAAGGTGACAAAAACTAAGAAATATTATTTTTGGCATCCACTGTTGCTTTGTGGGCTGCAAAAAGGAGTCATTGCAGCATGAGCACAAACATCAACACAGTTTTTCACTTTTCACATTTATATATATATGTGTATGTATATACATACATATTCATGCATGTGTGTATATGCATATATATGCATGTATGTATGTATATACATACATATGCATGTATGTATATATACATGTATGTATGTATGTATGTATGTATATACATACATATATATATACACAGTTACCAGATACAATGGAAAATTGATGAATCTGTAAAGAGCCTGTCACGAGCCGCCCTTGATGACTCTCCATTTCCTGCTACCCGACCAGCCCAGGCTCTCAAACACTAAATGCTGGGCATAGTGAATCTGCACGCAGTTCTTCAAAGGCACCTCACTGCCTCTTACTTCCAGAGTGCCCCATGTCCCCAGAGAAAGCCTCCATCTATCCCCATCGAACACATTCCTCCTTCACCTGGCTAACCTCTCTCTACATCTATTTTCTCCTCGGGGAAGACTTTATTGATGCTCCTGAACCAGGTTAGTCCCTCATTAGCTACAGAAGAATCCTGTACTCTGACCTCACCTGCTCCTCTGGTACTCATCTACTTTCTATCTGCCATGCCAGACTGTACATTCCCTGGAGGTGAGCATGTCTGTCTCTCTTGACATTAGCTCCTCTGTTTCCAGAACACAGTGATGCTCAATTGATGTACATTAGACAGACATTCAATTAATATACAGATGCTTAACACAATTACAACGTCCTGCAGCACAGTAGAATAATACTTGGCTATTCACCAAACATGATCCAAGACCTGATTCAGTTACTAAGTGGAGTGGGGAATTGGACCAAATTATTCAAACTTTCTGAACTTCTTAATCTTTTTTTTTTTAAAGATTTTATTTATTTATTTGACAGACAGATCACAAGTAGGCAGAGAGGCAGGCAGGAAGAGAGAGGAGGAAGCAGGCTTTCCGCGGAGCAGAGAGCCCGATGCGGGGCTTGATCCCAGGACCCTGGGATCATGACCTGAGCCGAAAGCAGAGGCCTAACCCACTGAGCCACCCAGGCACCCCAACTTCTTCATCTTTAAATGAGGTATATATTCTCACATCACTGTGATAAAGATTAAATGAAATGCCACATCAATAGCTTCTAGCTTTAGCAAACCTTCCACAAATGTTCATCCTAATTCCTTTCTGTGAACTTCTTTATTCTCCTGCCCTCTACTGTGTTTCTCCCTGTTTTCTGCCCGCCCCCCCCCCGCCTCCTCCATGATGGCTTCCCAGACCACTCTTCTCCTGGCACCATTCTCTGAATATCTGTGGCAACCTATGTGGATCCCACATTTTGGCCTTTCACTCCTGGAGGGCAGTAGTAATCCTAAGACTTTGAATGGACTACTGTCAATCTGTGAGAAAATCTCCACTCTTCAGGGGCAACATGACTAAAAATGAGGTTTTTCAGAAACTGAAAATGAGATTTTCATTTAAAGGAAGCTGGTTGCTATTTTTTTCCTACTTTCTTTTAATTGTAGTTGACATACAGTGTTATATTAGTTTCATCACTTAGTGATTTAATAATTCTATATATCACACTAAGTTCACCATGTTAAATACAGTTACCATCCATTACCATGCAAAATTATTACAATATTTTTTATGATTTTCCTATGCTGTACTTTTCATATTCAAGACTTACTTATTTTATAACTAGAAGTTTGTACTTTTTAATCTCCTTGACCTATTTCACCCATCCTCCACTCTTCCCGTCTGGCAAGCACCAGTTTGTTCTCTATTTAAGAGTGTGTTTGTCGGGCACCTGGGTGGCTCAGTTGGTTGAGCAACTGCCTTCAGCTCAGGTCACGGTCCTGGAGTCCCGGGATCAAGTCCCACACCGGGCTCCCAGCTCCATGGGGAGTCTGCTTCTCCCTCTGATCTTCTCGCCTCTCATGTTCTCTCTCACTGTCTCTCTCTCAAATAAATAAATTTTAAAAATCTTTAAAAAAAAAAAAAGAGTGTGTTTGTCGGGCCACTGGGGTGGCTCAGTGGGTTAAAGCCTCTGCCTTTGGCTCCGGTCATGATCCCAGGTTCCTGGGATCGAGCCCCACATAGGGCTCTCTGCTCAGCAGGGAGCCTGCTTCCATCTCACTCTCTCTCTGCCTGTCTCTCAGCCTACTTGTGATCTCTCTCTGTCAAATAAATAAATAAAATCTTTCTTTTCTTTTTTTTTCTTTTTTTTTTGCATTTAGTTGTCCAGTTTTCCCAAAACCATTTACTGAAGAGACTGTCTTTTCCCCATTGTATATTCTTACCTCTTCTGTCATAGATTAATTGACAGATAAGCCTGGGTTTATTTCTGGGCTCTCTATTCTGCTCCATTAATCTATGTCTATTTTTGTGCCAGTACCATTCTGATTTCATTACTACAGCTTTCTAGCTTCATTCTTAAAGTGTATAGTTCTTACCCTTGAGCTTTGTTCTTCTTCCTCAAGATTGCTTTTTAGCTATTTGGAGTCCTCTGGTTCCATATAGATTTCAGGATTATTTGGTTCTACTCCTGTTAAAAAATGCTATTGGCATTTTGATATTGATTTTATTGAATCTATAGATTACTGTGGGTGGTATAAACATTTTAACAATATTAATTCTTCCAATCCATGAGTCATTTTGTGTTTCCATTTATTTGTGTCATCTTCCATTTCTTTCATCAGTGTTACAGTTTTCAGAGCGTAGGTCTTTCACGTACTTAGTTAAATTTGTTTCGAGGCATTTTGTTCTTTTTGGCATAATTATAAATGAAATTCTAAAAATGCTCTTTTACTTAATTATTAGTGTACAGAAATAGAACACATTTCTGTATATTAATTTTGTATCCTGCAACTTTACCAAAATCTAATAGATTTTGGTGACGTCTTTAAGGTTTTCTACATATAGTGTCATGTCATTTGAAAATAGTAACATTTTAATTCTTCCTCACCAGTTGGGATGTCTTTCACTTCTTATTGATTGCTACAACTAGAACTTTCAGTACTATGTTGAATAAAAGTGTCAAGAGTTGACATCCTTTCTTGGTCATGATCTAAAAGAAAATACTTTTTTTTTTTTTTTTAACCATTTAGATGATGTTAGCTGTGGGTTTTTCATACATGTCCTTTATTTTATTGAGGTTAAACTGCAGCATTTTTTCCTGTGCCACAGGGTGGATGAATCTGTGTGTAGGTCCTCCGGTCCCTCATTTATTTTTAAAAGAAATGAATTGTTCCTAAATAAAATGAGGGTTTTTTTGCCCCTGATGGCTTAGGTACCACCTATATTGTAGTGTTGAATTTCCTCTTCTTCATCCAGGTGATAATAGATTACATAGGTAAATATATTTTATGTAGATTACATATATTTTATTTATATATATTTTATATTTATATAAAATTATATATGTGATTGTTTTGTTGAAACTTAAAATTTGAGAAATGCTAGCACAGATTGATTCTTCAGCATAAGGTAAAGAATTGGAGGAATTAGGGCTATTTAGTTGTAAGAAGCAAAAACTCAAGTTTCACAATAATTCATTGGTGTCCTAGCTAGTCTCCAAAGTCACTCTAAAGAACCACAACTTCTCCTATGCATGTTCATGGGTAGTTCCTTTACCTTCAGTCGGGGCTCATTCTGTGACTGTTTTGTGACTAACTGAATTCAACAAAATGACTGTTAATTGATTTTGGAGCAAGGTTAAATGAAGCTTTGTAACTTCCGCCTTAGACTCGTGGCACATCTGCTGTGAGGGAAGCCCTCCACCTTGCATGTAGTCTGACTATTCCATGAACTGACATGATGCGAGAAAGCCCAACTACCAGGTGAGAGATCACCCCAGGGGAAAAAATACCCGGCCAACTCCAGCTATCCTAACTAGTCCTGTCAATGTACCAGGCATGTGAGTGAAGGAACCATTTTATATATTCTAGGAGATGTGATATGGAGAAAAACTAAAAAATCTAGCTGACAGTCAGACTGACATATGAAACTCCATAAACCGTCCAGTCATCTTTAGTCACTGGGACCACACAAGCTGAGAGCCAGTCATGGTGAAGCAGAGAATAGCCATCTCCTCTCTGACCTACCCTAATTCATGATTTCCAGAACTAAGGGTTTAATAAAATCTCTGTCCTGTTACACCACTAAACTCTGGGGTCGTTTGCTATGTGTCAGTAGTTTCCAGAACAATTTTAATAACCTGGAGCAGTTCCTACAATTCAGAGAAAAGTTTGAGAACTAAATCCTGAAGACGTAAGTAACCAGGAGCTCTAGAAACCTTACTAACAGAAACCAGTGAAAATCTCTTTTGGACCCACCAGCACATACTACTATTTTCAATCTTTGAGTTATTCTACTCAAGATTAAAATTCCATGGAGAGATGATCTCACTGGCTTGTGAATTGTTTCCATTCTTATATCTAGGGTGGATTCATCTCAGCTAAATCACTGGACTAAGAGTTAGGGAAGGATTCCTTGCCAAAGAAAAGTCAAGATGTTCTACCAGATGAAGGAAGAATGTATTGAGGGTAAGAAAACAACCACCAAAAATAGTTGTAGACATAAAGAAGATTCTTAATTACTGCTTTTTTTTTTTTTTTTACTTGATTCTTTTGGCTTAAGTATCTGAACATGCAAAGTGGCAGCCTTCAAAGAGATTTATATATGAGCCAATTCTTAAATGTGAGCTCTAGAAAAAGAAGTATCATTTATTGTTTGAAAGCATTTTAACTTAATTTGTGTCTAACATTTAAGCAAAGAGAATTATCCTCATGCAGCCTTTGGAGGAATCCACCCGTGTTTCATTTTCTGACCATTGAAAGTGCAATCTCATCACCACCACAGGATGCTTTGTGAGTTAACAGCAGATGAGGACTTTTGCAGCAGAGAAGCACATGAAGCAGTTCATCATCGTTTGTTTTTGTAATTGCCTAGAGCCAAGTACCTTTAATTATGTTCAATGGACCCTCCATATCCATGCTGGGGAGGCCACCATGAGCACAGTGAGCAGGGCCATGAACCAGGAAAACAGTTGCCTTTTGTGTGGAAGAGAGAGCCATGAGTTATCTCAGGAAATTCCCTCTGATTGGATATCATCAGCCTAGACGGTATCAGTATATATGGGTTTTCCTAGTTTAAAAGACTCTGCTCTGTGTGAAATTTAAAGGACAAAGGAGATACATCACACACAAATCTACTCTTTTGTTTTTCCAGAATTATACCTTCCAAATTAATTATAACGTTACACACATCACCGCATTTTTTGCATATTTTACAAGGAAATATTTAAATGACTTATTAACACTGGATTTAAATGCAACAAATATTATAAGTTCTTTACTTAGTTCCAGGTATAGTGCTAGGCACTGAGGAACAAAGGAGAACAAGTCAGATGAGCGAATGACTTCATGTAAGTAACATTATATTAGAGGAAGCCAGCCACTAAACAAGTAATTTTAGATAATAATAAATGCTAGGAGGGAAATACAAACACCTTCTGGGAGAGACTATGAAGTAGGAAGTGTCCATAGAAAGTAGGGACCACCTCCCTGAGGTGTTACAGTTCAAGTGAGATCTGAAGAAACAGAAGGAATGATTCAGAGGGAAAAAGCCAGCAGGCAGATGACATCATGAGCAGCCCCGGGCAGAGGGAAAGCTCAGTATATAAACTAACAGAGACTGGTATGTCTGGAGCTAGGCAGGGACTAGCTGACAAGCATCCATGGCCTTTCAGGAATGTGGGTTTTATTCTGTTAGCAATGAGAGTCCATTAGAGTGTTTCAAGTGGGGAAAAGTTATGGTCTGATTAATACATTTGAAACCTTGCCAGCTGCTATGTGGAAGGTCTGTTGGAGGGCTCAAACTGCTAAACCAGTGAGAAGTCTTCAGAAATCCAAATGAGATACAATGTTGACTTGGATGAGGATGATGACAGTGGGGAAAAAAGTAAACAAAAGCTATATTTTGGAGCTAGAACAAAGGGTTTTCCTAATTGATTAGAAGTTGGAGGAAGGGATGAAGACTAGGAAAGTGCCCACCTGGGTAGGCTGAGAGGAGACAAGGGTGAATCACTTTGAATAATCAGGTGGTTACTGGTGCTCTTCATTGTGATGGGTACGATGTGGAAGTGGACAATGTTCCAGGGGGTAAAATTTCAAAAATTCTGGGTGGGGCTGTGGACAAGAGGATTAGGAAACAGCCAGGTAGAGATGCCGTTAAGGAAGATGAATACATCAACCTTGAATTTGGACTTTGGGGAGTATACATCTATGGGAAGACCTCAAAGACAGCATAAGATTGTTTTGAAAATAACAAGCTTTATAATAGCTACATTTGTCTAAATGTTTGCAGCGCCACAAAATTCCCATGTTGAAATTCTAACTCCCAAAGGTGATGGTATTAGGAGGTGGAGACTTCAAGAAGTGAGGAGGTTGAATCATCATCAGTAGTAGTGCCTCATAGCCTGGTGGTGGGTATTATGGAGGGCACATATTACATGGAGCACTGGGTGTGGTGCATAAACAATGAATTTTGGAACACTGAAAAAAAAAAGTGCCTCATAGAAGAGACTCCAGAGTGATCACTGGCCCTTCTTCACATGTGAAGACACAAAGTCTGCACCCAGCAGAGCGGCCTCCCCTAAACATGCCGGCAGCCTGACCTAAAACTTTAGTCTCCAAAACTGTGAAAAATAAATTTCTGTTGTTTATAGGTGACCCAATAGGTGCTATTTCATTTGAGCAGCCCCAATCAACTCTAGAGCATCTCTAGAACAATCTTCCTTTAACATTATTTAATTGCATCAGAATGACTTACTGAACCTGATAAAAATTCACGTCTTTTATGATTTGCCTCCCTCTGTTTTCATCTTATTTTATTTTTCCTTCCCTTCCCCTATGCCCATCTGTTTTGTTTCTTAAATCCTACAAATCATAAGAGACTCTTAACTATAGAAACAAAATGATGGTTGCTAGAGAGGGGGATGGGGTAACGGGGTGATGGACATTAAGGGGGGGCACTTGAAGAAATGAACACTGGGTGTTCTATGCAACTGGTGAATCACTAAATTCTACCTCTGAAACTACTAGTACACTATATGTCAATTAAATTGAATTTAAGTTAAAAAAAAATTGACATGCCTGAGTCTTACATATTGGATCAGAATCTCCATGATGGCACCCACAAACAAGTATTTTCAAAAGCAGCTTGGGTGATTCTGATGCCTCCTGAACTTTGAGAGCCGCTGGCACTGAGGTTTATTTTTCAGGAAATTTTACTTCCTGACTCCTCTTTCCTTTAAGTTGAAGGTAGTTTCTTGAAATTGATTTTGAATATTACAGCTGAGTATACAATTCTTCTATATCCTGGTTCAGTTCTACTCTGGAGGGAAATAGAAAAAATCAAGGGGGCACTGGGAGCTATGTGGTTCTCCAGGTTTATTCCGGTGTCATTTTTCCATTGTGAACAGAAGTGGCTGGAGAAGAAGACAGGGCAATGAGTTGTTAACGTTAGTCTTTATTAAAATCCACACCCCGTCCCCCCAGGCCAGTCAATGGCTAAAGTAGTTAGAAAAATTGCAGTTCATTGACTCAAGTCTTTCAGCTCTGAATCCCAGATCCTGAGACCCAGACAGGGTCTTGGAACCAGCCTAATGGTTAAGCAGCGGGATGTGGCCTCTGCGGCTATGGTTCACCCTCTGCCTTTTGCATTTAATCCCTGAGTGTGTCCTTGGGCAAGTCACTTCACATTTCTCTATCTCATCCTCTGTAAGGAAGGGAGACAATAATGTCTAACCTGTAAGATTTTAAAACAAAAGAACAAAGACTGATAGAAAACTACTCACAATCATAAAGATGTAAAATTTTGAAGCCAGAAGAGATGATAAATCCCGTCCAATACACTTACATTGCAGGTAAGAAAAGTGGAAGACCCAGCTGGTTTGGTGCCCAGTGAGAGCTATAGCCCAGCTTTTAAAGGGTTCTGCCACTATAGATCATTACCTGAGTAATTGGATTTCACTCGGTGTGTTCATTTCTTTATTTAAATCATAGATCATTTAGGAAGAGGACAATTAGCTGATATTTACAAGTTCTAAAAAATAAAATGCCTTTCTTTTTAAATTTTTTATTTAAATGCCAGTGAGTTAACATACAGTATAATATTAGCTCAGGTATACTAGTATAATGATTTAACCCTTACGTATACCATTGGTGTCTATCACTACGAGTGCACCTGTTAATCCCCATCCTCCGACCCCCCTCCCCTTTGGTAACCATCAGTTTGTTCTCTATGGTAAAGAGTTTTTCTCTTGATTTGTCCCTTTTTTCTCCCATTGGCTTGTTTGTTTTGCTTCTTACATTCCACATGAGTGAGATCCTGTGGTATTTTTCTTTTTCTAAGTTATTTTGCTTAGCATAATACTCTCTAGCTCCATGCATGTTGTTGTCTTGCCACACTATTAAAAAGCAGAAATGCTTTCCATGGATTGCCTGGCCGTGGCCCTGAGGTTGTACATGTGGAAGATCCGCCTGTGGTGTGGTCAGGCCAAACCCTCCCTCAAGCTGCTTGTCTGGAAGCATTTCAGGACAAGCAGGGAAAACAGATAAGTTATTTCCAGTGTGTTGGGACCTTCAGCCAAATAGCTTTGATGGCTGTTCATGTGAAATCTCAGGAAAACCCCAGAACAGAAACTGTCCTGAAACTGTGTAAATAATACTTAGGCTCACTTAGTAAAAAGGGAAACCGATGACAACTTTGTTCTTCTGTTTCTGCCTTCAAGGTTTGGGGCCCATCTTGTGCTTTGGTCATCTTAAGACCTTTTCCCTTTTCTTTCTATTTTCTTTCTTTGCCATGTTGATCAAACTTACTTACGAATCTAGAGAATTCTCACTTTAGGGACAGAATCTATAAGAATGGAAATTGGTTTCTAAGCAGACTCTGAATGCTGGCCATGTAATAAATGTCACTGATGTTGCTTTTCTCTTCTGATGGACTGCTCATGCCTTGCATTTGACAGCTAATGAGCCCCACTAATCAAACCAAGGAGCAAATGCTCTTTCCCATCCTCCCCTCCTACCTGAAAAGGTGAGGGGTTCTAACCCTCACCCTGGCAGACTGACAGCCCTGAATAGGAGCAGAATAACAAGGAAATCTGGAAGGTTAATTAAGGTAGTACCCAAAAGTTGTTTTTAAATGAATTTAATTAACCTGTGATCTCTTAAAATTAGAATATGTTGCAACTAGAATGAAGGCAAATTATATTCTAATTTTTTTTTTTTTAAACTTCATCTTAGGAGACAGAAACTGAAGAAGTCTCTGGGTAAATAGTAGTGGGGAGAGTGTTAATTACCACCTGGACTTTTTCAAATCTATCATTATTCCCTGAGGATCACAGAATAGACGGTTTCCTTTGTTGGAGGAAGAATCCATAGTATTAACATCTGGTGCTGTTGTCAATCATCCAAGTTTCTGGTGGCACACTCCCTCACCCCTCATCATGACTTAGAAGAAGTGATAGAGTGACAGAAAACAGTATGAATAAGAGAGTGATTCAGGCTACCAGAGTCCAAAACCAGCCTCTACAGCTTCCTAACAGTTTGGCCTACTGAACCTCTCTTTCTCTCTCCACCCATTTATAAAACAGGGTTACCAATAGCATGTTCTGCAGGGGCTTGTAAGAAGAATTAGACAACCTAATGTCATAATGTATGCAAATTGTTGAGTTCAGGACCTGGAACATGGTATGCTCTCAATAAATGCTGATGCTTAGGTAGGGTTGGTTTTTGGCTTTTGTTTTGCTTTGCTGTGTTTTGTTTTAACATGAGATCCATGGCACCTCAACACAGAGTTTCAGGGATGGGATTCAGAAGATCCCTTATCCCACTCTCTGACAATCGGGGCCTACATTTATGCTCCAAGTGCATTCTTCCCCAGGGAGAAATTCCAGCTTTCAAGAGCTTCTTAAAAGAGGTCTGTGACCCCAGTATGGTAAAGAGTGACTTTTACAAGGTATCAGTTTTAAAGATCTCATCTAATCTCTTTGAGCATTGAGGCCAATACAGTGTAGCCATACTCAGTGAATCTATTACTGATTCTTAGGCAGTAAGGCTCCTGCCTGCTGCTCTGCCTGATTCCTTTCTGCTCTTCTCTGTGGTCCAACCTAACACAAATGACAGGAACACAATGTGCAACGCTCTGAAAAGCGTCATGTCACTAGGATCAGGAATGTTGAAGGAAGGCTTCCCACATGAAAGGGGGCTTGGGTTAGAAATAGAAGGAAAGCCCAGAACTTAAATCATTGTAGATTGCAATAGGATACTAGGTGCTATGGGTAAACTTTGGGAATAGAGGACATAATTTTAAGTAAGCCATAGATACCTTTTATAAAAAATTAATATTGATGCATTTATTTTAATGTATATTAGAAAATATAGGTATGACATTGAATATAATATAATCTTACAGATATTAATGCTTAGTATATGGCTGTGCTAGATATTTAAGTTTTATTTTTAAGTAAGTCAAATAATAATACATATAACAACAATGTGGGTGAAATTCAGATATGGTAAAATTATGATAGTTGAACATACATAGCTGAGTTTTAGAAACATGGGAGCATCAGTGCTTGGGCATTTCTGGAAGGAATGGAACTTTGTCACCAGGTCATGGAGGCTATAACATACTTGCAATATAGAGATTGGGGGGAATCATTTTCCTAACACAGATGCATGATCATTCCATATGGCTGCCAGAAGTCTCTTGAAGATACCCGTGCTGAGAAAAAAGGGTTAGTCAGTGTTCCTGAGCAATATCATCACACATGTAAATTTACATAGAAGAGTCATACAACCATTTATTTAATTCTTCAAGTATTCAACAAAAGTATCAGAGTCCCTAACTGTTAAAGGGAAGATACTATGTGCAGGGTGCAAGTTTTGCTCTCAAAGTGACTACCAGCTTTTGGGAGAGAGACTCCGGTAGTGATGATGCCAGGGTCTGACCCACTTGTGGCAGCACAAACACAACAGCTTCTCTTTCAGGACAAGGTCTTTGCACAGGCTTTCATTTCAGCCTGGGGTTCTTTTTTCCCCCACCACATCGCCTATCTAACTTCTTGTCATGTTATGTCTCAGTAGACTCTTTACTTCCTCCAAGAAGTGTTTCTCATCACCACACTTAAATTGCAAACACTTTAATCACATCTTCAGTGATCCCATAAGTCACACTGTTGGCTTATTTAATAGAACTTACACAAATTGTAATTATTTGACTTATTGGATTCTTCGGTATTTTTCTTAACCCCTACCGAGTGTTGGCATTATGAAAGCAGAGACTTGGGTCTTCCCCAAGACCTAATACAATGCTTGGACCAAGAAATATTAAGGCTATTAAGATAAAATGAATGAATTAAAGGAATGGAGGGAAGGAGGGAGTGAGTGAAGAGTTCTCCAGTGCATATGTAAAAATCACTCAAGCAGTAAGAAGAAAGCCAGGGACTAATTGTAATAAGAATGCACTAGGAAAGAGTTCTATTTATATATAAGAATTATTTTGATCAGGGTGAGTAAAAGTAGTAGAATCATAGTTTAATCCATACACAGATACTCAGATTATTTACTCAATGTCAAATATCATTTGAGAGTCTTTTAATAAAACCACAGTTGAAAGTTAGAGAAAACTTTGATAACCCAACATGAATTTGCTAACAAAGACCCTGGCATTTTCCTACCAAGTGTGTATCCCGGTAGCAGAGATTTACGTATTCCCAATTCAGAAAATGGATTATAGGAACACAGTCCCAAACTCTGTGCACTGCACTCTATTAGTCTCCAAATGCCAATAGAGCATGGCCTGTTGCCCACCTAGTCAAGCATCTGCTGGTCCCAACCAGAGTGTTTTAATAATGTTGCCACTTCCCTTGGGGAAGTCTTAGGTGGGCTGGGTGTTTAAGTTGAAGCTGTCCTGACAAAGGCAAGATCATATGCAGTATGAATGCTGTTCTGTGTTGTAAGCTGTAAATCCACATAAAATAATACCAGAATTATCTCCTCCGACATTGTACACACACATATTTTTTGAGTTTTAGTTTTCATTTTAATGTTGGCATCAAATACCCTTTCAAATGTCAGGATTAATAAGTTGTTTGTTCATGATATGAATGAGACAAAGTAGGTAACTGCTACTTTTATTCTATAGCCTTCCCAATCAACTCCTACAGGCAGAGACTTGGTTTTACTAATAAAACAATGTCCTAAGAAACAAACACAACTTTCATATCTTTTAGCCTTATAAAATGGGAAGACAACTGCCTTTCCCTTCTCTTTCAAAACACAGATGGAGGTGTGAATTGCAGCATCCTGGGAATGTATTCTTAATTATCCAGTCCCAAGTACGTTTGCAAATAGTACTAAGAACTCTTAAAATGTTTAACCTAGTCATCTGGTTATGGAAATCTTTTCTGAGGAAATAACCAGAGTTGTTGTGAGGGGGTTTTTTGGGAAGCAAGAATAGTTCTTTTATTCCTACAAATAAGAGTTAATATATGGACTTCCAGTACTGTTGAATAAAAGTAGTGAGAGTGGATATCCTTGTTTTATTCCTGATCGTAGAGGAAAAGCTCTCAGTTTTTCCACACCGAGTACGTTGTCAACTGTTGGTTTTTCATCTATGGCATTCATTACATTGAGCTATGTTCCCTCTAAACCCCCTCTGGTGAGCATTTTTATTGTGAATGGATGTTGAATTAGTCGAGTGCTTTTTCTGCATATTGAAATTCTCATATGATTTCATTCTTTATTTTGTGAACGTAGTGCATCAGTGATGGATTGCAGAGACTGAGCCATTCTCGCATCCCTGGAATAAATCCCACTGGATCATGGTGAATGATCTTTTTAATGTATTTCTGAATCCACTTTGCTAATATTTAATTAAGAATTTCTGCATCTGTGTTCATCAGGAATATTGGTCGATAATTTTGTTTTTTTTTCTAAGGGTCTTTGTCAGGTTTGGGTATCAGTGGAATGATGTCCTCACAGAATCAATTTGAAATCATTGCTTCTTTTTTTTTTTTTTTTTTTGGTACTGTTTGGGAAAGATAGATATAAATTCTTCTTTAAATGTTTGGTAAAATTCACCAGTAAAGCCATAAGCCATTTGGTCCTGGACTTTTCTTTGTTGGGAGGTTTTTGATTACTGATTCAATGTTGTTACTAGTAATTGGCCAGTTCAGATTTTCTATTTCTTCTTAAGTGAATCTTGGAAGATTGTACATTAGTAGGAATTTATCTGTTTCTTCTAGATTGTCAGATTTGTTGGCATGTGATTGTTTCATAGCAGCCTTATAATCTTTGTATTTTTATCTGTGGTGTTAGTTGTAACATGCCTCTTTTATTTCTGATTTTACTTATTTGAGGCCTCCTTTGTTTCTGATGAATACTGATAAAGATTTTATCAATTTTATCTTTGCAAAGAACCAGCTTGTAGTTTCATTCATTTGTTCTATTGGGTTTTTTCATTTCATTTATTTCTACTCTGATCTTTATTATTTTCTTCTAATATCTTTGGGCTCAGTTTGTTCTTTTTCTCATCCCTTGAAGTGTAGATTAGATTGCTTATTGGATATTTTTTCTTGTTTCTTCAAGTGGCCCTATATTACTATAAAGTCCTCTCTTAGAACTGTTTCTGCTGTATCCCAAATATTTTGTTCTGATTTTTTTCCATTTTCATGGCTCCTATTTGATTTCTTCATTGACCCATTGGTTGGTTGGTTAGTAACATGTTGTTTAGCCTCCATGTGTTTGCTTTTTCCAGTATTTTTTAAATTGATTTCTAATTTCATAACATTGTGGTTGGAAAAGATGCTTAATATGATCTCAGTCTTCTTAAATTTATTGACAATTGCTTTGTGCCCTATTGTGTGACCAGTCCTGCACAGTATTCCATATATACTAAAGTGAACCTGTCAAAAGGACAAGGAGCCAGGTTGAAGGAGCTTCCACTGGCCAAATCTGGGACAGTACGAACACCAAAATAATGATAATAAAGGATTATTAACAATCAAATAGAAAACATCAGTCTGCACTTAAATAAGAGAAATCTCTAACAATAGGAAATGAACTAATTAATACAGAGGGATGATGAAGTTAAAAAAAATCAACATTTGTCAATTAGTACAACTAAAGACAATACTATCGCTGGGTACTAAAACTGTATGGGTAAAATTTGTGGAGAAACAGGAAGTTCCACTATGAGATACTTAATAAATACAAAGGGAAAATGAGTAAGTTTATAATGGAAAACCCCACAGAAATTATCTTACTCAAGTGATCAAATTATCGTTATCAGTAATGGAACAAACTGACATCCTGGGTTCCTGATAGGATGTCCTGAGAAAAACACATAACATCTGCTGTATATTTGCCAAAAGTTCGTAACTTTGTTTTAATCATGAGGAGACATTAAACCCATACTAAGAAATGCACTACAAAATAGCTGGTATGTTCTCTTCAGAAATGTTAATGTCATTAAGCAAAAAGGAAGGCTGAGGACCTGTTCCAGATTAAAGGAAACTAAAGTGATATGACACTTGAATGCAACATGTAAACAGGTTTTCAACTGCTATCAAGGAAACTATTGGGACCAATGAAAATATCTGAATAAGATCTATAGATTATACCCTTGTATTAGTGCTCATTTCCTGGTTTTGATTGTTGTATTACACTTATGTAAGAGAATGTCCTGGCTTTTAGGAAATATGCAGTAAATATTTTAAGAAACACACTGATGTTTTTAGTTTGTTTTAGATTTTAGTTTTTAGTTTTTAGGTCAAAGGAGGATATCAACTATTCTCAAGAAGTTCAGAAAAAAATTAGAATAAACAAAATGTGCCATGGAAGACATTATGAGAAAGAAGAGGAAAATGAAAGGGGGGAGGAATCAGATGGGGAGATGAACCATGAGAGACTCACATAGAGACTAACATAACATAATCAGTCAAAAAAAAGTTTTTTTTTGTAGAATTAATGTAATAAATTTTGTAGAATTAATGTATAAAAAAACAACAAAGTAAATGTAATAAAATGCTATCATTGATGACTCTGGGTGAAGGTATATAGAAATTCTTTGTATGATTACAGTTTTTCTGTGACTTTGAAATTATGTCAAAATTAAAAGTTAAAAGACTTTTTTTAAAAAAAGGATGTTCTGCTTTTGGATAGAATGTTCTGTACGTACTGTTATATGTGTCATTCAAAGTTGCTATTTCCTTGTTAATTTTTTAAAATTTTTATCGTGTTATGTTAGTCACAATACAGTACATCATTAGTTTTTGATGTAATGTTCCAAGATTCATTGTTTACATATAACACCCAGTGCTCCATGCAATACATGCCCTCCTTAATACCCACCACCAGGCTCACCCATTCCCCCCACCCCTCTCCCCTCTAAAGCCCTCAGTTGGCTTCTCAAAGTCCACAGTCTCTCATGGTTCATCTCCCTCTCTGATTCCCCACCTTCACTTTTCCGTTCCTCCTCCTAATGTCCTCCATGTTATTCCTTATGTTCCATAAGTAAGTGAAACCATATAATAATTGGCTTTCTCTGCTTGACTTATTTCACTCAACATAATCTCCTCCAGTCCCATCCATGTTGATGCAAAAGTTAGGTATTCATCCTTTCTGATGGCTGAGTAATTTTCCATTGTAGCTACGGACCAATTCTTCTTTACCGTATTAATTTTTTGTCTAGGAGATCTATCCGTTGATATAAGTGGGATTGCAAAGATCTCTACTCTTAATGTGTTACTGTTAATTTCACCCTCTATGTCTGTTAATATCTGCTTTACAAATTTATGTACTCTTGTACTGAATACATAGATATTTAGCATTTACAATTGTTATACCCTCCTGGTGGATTGTTCTCTCTATCATTATCCCTTTATTTTTCTTTTTGTATAGTCGTTTTCAAATCTATACTTAAAGGTATTGCTGGCCTGCTTTTTTTTTAAATTTTTTTTCAGTGTTCCAAAATTCATTGTTTATGCACCACAGCCACTGCTCCATGCAATATGTGCCTTCCTTAATACCCACCACAAGGCTCGCCCTTTCTTTTTTCTTTCTTTCTTTCTTTTTTTTTTTTTTTGCTTCTGTTTGCATGGAGCATTTTTTCCCCTTCACCTTCAGCCTAAATGTGTCTTTATTTTGAATTGACTTTCTTGTAACTGTCTTATAGATATGGGTCTAGTTTTTTTTTATTAATTATTTTTATTAACATATAATGTATTATTTGCCCCAGGGGTACAGGTCTGTGAATCATCACACTTACACAATTCACAGCACTTACCATATCACATATGCTCCCCAATGTCCATAACCGAGCCACCCTCTCCTTCCCCCGTACCCACAGCTAGTTTTTTTTAATCCAGTCTATCACCCTATATCTTTTGATTAGAGCATTTAGATCATTTAAATTAATTATTGATGGGTGTGTACTTAATGCTTTTTGGGAGGAGTTTAAATTTTGCTTTAATTTTTATTTTTTTAAATTTCTTTTCAGTGTTCCAGAATTCATTGTTTATGCACCACATCCAGTACTCCATGCAATATGTGCCCTCCATAATGCCCACTACTAGTCTCACCCAACTCTCCACCCCCCTCCCCTCCAAAACCCTCAGTTTGTTTCTCAGAGTCCACAGTCTCTCATGGTTCATCTCCCCCTCCAGTTTGCCCCAACTCACTTCTCCTCTCCATCTCCCAATGTTCTCCGTGTTATTCCTTATGCTCCACAAGTAAGTGAAAACATATGATAATTGACTTTCTCTGCTTGATTTATTTCACTCAGCGTAATCTCTTCCAGTCCTGTACTTACTGCTTTTTGTTTATTCTCTTGCCCTCTTCCTTTTGATTTTATAATTCTAACTAGTACAATGCTTGGATTCCTTTTTATTTGATATATGTTTATTATAGGTTTTTGGTTATAATGAGCATTAAATATTACATCCAATGTATATAGCAGTCTATATTAAGTTGATGGTCAATTAAATTTGATCAATTAAGTTATTCTAAATATACATTTTTATTGCCACCCTGTTTTACATACCTGTTTTCATATTTCACATCTTTTTTTTTTTCAAATTCCTTAAGTAATTTTTGAGATATAATTGATTTTAGTACTTTTGACTTCTAATCTTCTTACTGGCCTTGTAAATAATTAATTTCTTACTTTACTATATATTTCTTTACCAGTGAAACTTTTTATTTTCATGATTTCTTACTTATAGTTAAGGACTTTTATACCTAAAGAAGTCCCTTTAACAGTTTTTGTGAAGTTGACTTATTGGTAATAAGCTCTTTTTACTTTTGTTTGTTTGGGAATTTTTTTTTTATCCCTCCTTCAGTTTTGAAAGATAACTTTGCTGGGTAGAGTATTCCTGGTGTAGGGTTTTTTTCAAATTTTTGAATACATCATGATACCTTCTTCTGACCTGCAAAGTTTCTGCTGAAATATTAGCTGATAGCCTTATAAGGTTTCCCTTTATGTAACTAGTTGCTTTTCTTTTTGTCTTTGTCATTTTAATTATTATTTCTTGGTGTGGGCCTCCCTGGGTGCATCTTGTTTGGGTTTTTCTGTGCTTCTGGTCCCTGAAAGTCTATTTCCTTCCAGGTAAGGGAATTTTTCAGCTATCATTTCTTCAGATAAGTTTTCTGACCCTTTCTTTCTCTTTTCCATATGGGACCCCTATAATATGAATGTTAGTACTCTTGAAGGAGTAGCTTTGTGTAGGAATGTCCCCTATGTAGACTTGTATGCCTGGCAGCTTAAGCTGGCTGGCTGGCTGGAGGGGTAGTGGGAATGGGCTAGAGTTCCCAAGGCACTCTGCACTGGAACTACCCTGGTGGGATGGTTAGGGCTGGAGTGGGTAGAGATGATAGGGTCCCAGAGTACTCTGTACTGGGTCCACTTGGGTAGGAGAATGGACTCAGGAAAGGCACGGGCTGGGGTATTCCTTGCAGGAGGTGCTCTTGCATGCTGGTTGGAATGGAAGTAGGGTTGGTCTGGTGAGTCCTAATGTGCTGCACACCAGTGCTGCCCTGGTGGGAATGGCTGGAGCTGAGGGGTGGGGCAGGGGCTAGATTGGTCTGCATAGTGGAGACCCTAGTGATATAGCTGGAGCTGAAGTAGGTGCAGGCTGGAACGCTTCTCACAGGTGACTTTGTGGTGGGATGCCTAAAGCTGAAGTAGGTAAGGGTCAGAGGTGTCCTGGCATTTTTCATACCATGGCTGCCTTGGTAAGATGACTTGGAACTGTGGTGGGCATAAGCTGAGGTTTTCCAATGTACCCCTTGCCAGGGCAGGTTTGGTGGGATAGCTGGAGCTAGGGCATGCATGAGCAGTAGGGGCTATGTTGGAGGAATGGCAGGAATTGATGTGGGATAGAGGTCAGGGCTCACTGAGGTGGTGGACTAACTAGAACACTTGGAGTTGCTCCCCTCCATGCTAAAAAGGGGGAACATAAACAATGGTGCTTTCTGGTGCCTCCAACCCTAGAAAAAATTCCAGCAGTTTTCCCACTGTTTGGCATATCCTTAGTCTTATAATCTATTTGGTCTTTAAACCACTCATCTTGTTTGTTTGCAGTGCGCCAAGTCAGACAGATGTGCTCACAGGTCCCTCAGTAAGGCTATCTCTCCCTACTTGCGAGTTGCCACATTAGGAGTGGGTTGCCATTTCTCTGGGTGGTCCCTCTATCTTGTGTGATATAGAAAGTGCTCAGTCAGACTTCTGTTCTTCTTTAGCAGTAATTTATCTCTATAGATTTGGTGTGTCTGGGGAAGAGTTGAGTTCAAGGTCTTCCTATGCTGCCATCTTGGACTCTTCTCCTCTAGCCTTTGTGTTTTTAAGCCTTTAAAAACCTTGTGAAATTTTAAATTAGATTATCTTATTTTTAATATATCAGATTTTGAACACAATGTTGACTTATACTTAGACACAACCCCTTTCATTATATCAGCACCACTCCACATATGTCATCTCTTCTGTTGAGAATTATCCATATTTATTTGACTTCTCGCCCAAAATTGAAGGTTTTGTTTTGCGTTATTTCCCTCTTCTGTATCTCCATGATAATTGCCATGATAAGAGAGCGTAAAACAGGAGTTGAATTCTTCTCAGTTATAGTCCTGTATAAAACACCAACTGTGCACAGCAAATTGGATATGCTATGACTCTGTGTTGATTTGTGCTTTTCATAGAAACTGTCTACCCAAATGCATTACTGATTTAAATTCTACAGCAACAGTGTGGCAACATGGGGAAAAAAAAGTAGGCTGGGAAGAAATAAAGTCCTCTTTGCAGCAAAAAAACATGGAGGTTACCAGCTAAGGGAGATAATGTATCTGAAGCCAGAAATATGAGCAGAGAAATTCAAGATTGCCTGTGTAGATGAGAGATGAATCTTTACCAAGAAAAAAAAGAATAGAAAATATAATCCAGGGAAGTGTGTTTGTGTGTGTGTGTGTGTGTGTGTGTGTGTGTGTGTGTTTTGAGAAAGGTGATTGTGTGATGCTGAGGAATCTTGGAAATGCTCTACATCAGCATGTGTTCTACTTTCCTAACCTCTAGGAAGTAAGAGAAGTATTAATAACACCAGGCATCAAGTCTGGTAAGGGACTTTATGGAGCTCAGTCTTTTCCTGAAGGCATATTGCACTTGGGCCTTTAACCATTCTCCCTTTTTTTCTTTTTCTTTCTTTCTTTCTTTTTTTTTAAAAACTACCTCTGAACTCAAGCACACTTAACCTTAAACAAACCTCATCTGCACTATCACAAGCAGACTCACAACAAGTGTACTTATTGTCAGGGGTTTTCCCATTCACAAATATTTAATAGAAGCCCCATCTCTTCTGTGAATACTCCTTCAAGAGCCTCTGTCATTTGATTTTCTCTGTCATTTATTAACAGAACACCATATCTGAAATTCATCTGTATTGTAGTTTGTAGTTTCTTAGTTTAGTCAGGTAGATCCTTCTTCCTTACTGAATCTGGAATTCACACAAATTCTTATCATTAAATGTAGTCCCATGTGTTATTTGTATATCTGAGTCCCTGCTATGCTTGATTAAAGAAAAATGAGTAGATCTGATCTATTCCTCTATTCTTAGCATTTAGAAAGGATTCTTGCCCAGTGGTTACAGTGCTTGATTTCTGTTGTATGAATGAATATTTTCCATTTTCTGATAGGAGTATCTGTCTATGGGCATGTGTATTTTATGCACATTGTACTCTCAGTGTTTGTCTGCCATTAACACTAGAACTACTTTCTCAAAGCCTATCTCACATAAAGTTGTAATCTCTTTAGGGTACTAGGATAACAGAGAAAAAAGTATTCATGTCCACAAAATTTTAAGGAGCATTTTTGATATAATGGCATTTATTGGCCTTTATGAAAGCAAATAATGGAATCCACTAATACCACCATTAGCAGTTAACTATTTCTAAATTTTTATAAGCCCCAGTTGCGGTCTTTTCACAATTTCCTCTCATTCCAGCCATTTTCTACCATAATCACCAATATCCATATTAAATAGTGGGAGGGACATTATCAGGAGAGGCAATATAAGCAAGCCTCCCAATTTGGAGATTTTTCCTTTTGAGTTTTTATTCAGGAATATTCATTCTATTCTTGGCAAACTGTCATACAGAACCCTCTCTGTGGGCATTGGAAAGCTTCTAGATGGATTCTAGGTCCCATGGCATATTGGCATCTTGGCTTTCTCTCAATTACAGTCATAGAAAAGTAGCAGCAGACTTTCTTAGACAAAAATAGAAAGCAGACTACAATCTGTGACCTTCTTTGAGAGGCTATTAAAGGACTGTACTTCTAGAAAACAAAGATGCAAACTAAAGCAGGTTTGATTTCTGACTCTCCCTCCATCCCCCTAAGCAATGTTGTCTCCTGTCACTTGTTACTATTGCTGAAGAATGGGACAACAAAAATTTAAAAATTCAATATAGCGAGTTTCTTTAAGTAACGTGATGACAAGTATGTGGTTTGATTCAGTTATTCACTTTTCATCCAGGTGTTTTGACCACAAGATCAAGTGTCCACTAAGTGCTGACCTTGGAGCTAAAGAAAAGTAAAAAGGAGTGTGGGTTAACTTGACCACACCGAATTCAGTGCTCTTGACCATCAATAATCCTACTTAGAACCCATCACTTTGGAATTGCTCTAGAAATCAAATGAGAGAGAAAGCATGACAGTGCTGTGGGATTTAGTAAGCACTGTCAAGGTGGAGTCAGTATTGCTACTTTGAAACACAGAGTGAACTTCCCAGCATCTGTTTTACCCCTTCCTCCCTGTACAATAGCTATGCAGTTTGAAGAGTATTTATTCATCTCTGGCTGCAGAGTGACACAAGTCAATTTATGTTTGACACTTCTGTGGTCACATGAGCTGATGCAAGGGTTAGCATGTAATCTAACTTAGTTCCATCAGACTATAAAGTAAATCTTCTGTTAAATGGTAGGGAAAACATTTCCCCCTCACTCCTTTCCTCCTGCTTATTCATAGCACCTTTGGCAGCCACTGTGTGGCTGAAGGACAATCAGTCTTGGGATGAAACAGATAACGCAGGAGACAGAAAGTTAAGAATAGAAATAGGGATGACTCTTTTGGATCACTTCGCAAAATCCTCATAAAACTTCTATCTTTGAACACCATGGTTACTGAATATGCTTAAATAAAAGGAATAAAAGCTTTAGTCCACCACTCAAAACAAACAAATAAAAACAAACAAAAAACAGCTCTGAGAAAAGAAAATGAAGGCTTTTCTTAGCATTCTAGTGCTAACAAGTCTTTTAAATGAAAGAAGTTCTCTTAAATACTTCATTTGGGAAAAAATTTAATACTATTTGAGCAAGTTACCTTAGCCTGAGAAACGATGTTAATTTTGGGTGTACATAAAAATTACTTGACAGAATCAGTTAAAAAAAAAATTAACATGACGGGGCGCCTGGGTGGCTCAGTGGGTTGACCCTTTGCCTTTGGCTCAGGTCATGGTCTCAGGATCCTGGGATAGAGCCCCACATCAGGCTCTCTGCTCAGCAGGGGGCCTGCTTCCTCCTCCCCCTCTGCCTGCCTCTCTGCCTACTTGTCAAATAAATAAATAAAATCTTTTAAAAAATTTAACATGAATTCAGTACTTATTTTTGGGAGGTATGATTTTATAATTGAAGGCATTGAACAACATTGTAAGAAATACTTCGTATCACCTTTTCAGTATCCATTCAGTAAGGTGCATACTCTAATATATAAATATTCATATACTACATTCCATTATAATAAATACATTATATATTGTTATATATATTACTATAATATATGCATCAAGATATATATATTAAAGATGAATAAGAAAAACAGCCATCAAAACCATATAATTCAGTACTGGTGGCTTTGAATAACATTTTTATAATAATATGAGACACAGATATCAAAAATGCTATGTCACAAACACCAAACACTCTAGACGGAACTGAAAATCATTTGCTTTGGAAAACTGTTAGAAAATCAAAACTGAGTCCTTATGAGGGCAAAAAAGATGCATGTCCAGAATTTAAATCAGATACTTCCATGAAAAATGAGATTGGAGGGGGGAAATAAAAAACAAAACTATATTCCAAATTTTAGAATATGCTATTTAAATGCCTAAGTAATGAAGTTAATATTAGAAGTTTTATAAATAGCACAGATTATAGTTTATATATTCACATTCAGACAATCATTTGTAGATTTTGGCAGCCAAGCACCTTCAGCTCTGTGGAGTAGCAATGGGGTTAGATCCTGGCACCTGGAGTTAGAAAAACTCACTCCTCCAACCACCATGCAACGGAGGAATGCTTCCAAGTCCCTACAATCTTCTGCTTTATAAGTGGAGATAATCATAGTATTTCCTCCATAAATAGGTATAAAAATTAAAAGAGGTAATATAAGAGAAATGATGAGCATACCATTGAACATATTACACTCTAAGTATTTATTGAACAAATGAATGAAGAGCAAGAGAAGAAAGAAGACTATTAAAATTTATTTTCCCTATACTTTTAGTCATTGAAAGAAAGACTGTCTTTATGTAAGGTCTACAGATGACCCCTGAGTACACGTGTCTAAAAATTCTTTTCAGTTTCACTCTTTCATTCATAATGTTCATAAAATTTTAAAGCATTCAAGTGTTTTACCTTCTGACCTATGCTACCAATAGGAACACCAGCATCCTGCTTCTGAATGTTTCCATTTAACAGACATTTTCTAACCATAAATTGGTGTATCATGTGTCAAAGGTACTCTGGAGGAATGTTTAGTTAATGACTGATAAGTCCTTTGAGATCTTCGGATAAAATGGTGTGTCTAACCTTAAGTTATTTCATCGGAAATACCCTTTCAGCAGATTGGTCCTTTTGAAGATTTTTTTTTTCCCTTTTGTGGATGTGAATATTTTAAAAAGGAATTTCAAGGAGAAAGTACACAATTTGTCTTACCAAATCAAAATCACTTTCTTCCTTAATCTATTTTCCACCTCAATAAGAATTATCTGAAATAAAAATATATTTAGTGGGGCTCCTGGGTGGCTAAGGCAGTTAAGCACCTGACTCTTGATTTTAGCTCAGGTCATGATCTCAGGCTCTTGAGATCGAGCCCCACCTTGGGCTCCACATTCAGTGGGTAGTCTGCTTGAGATTTTTTTCTCTCTTCTCCCTCTCCCTACTCTTGTGCACTCACTCTCTATATTTATATTTATATTTATTTATTTATACTTTAAAATAAACACAATGCTTCAGAGCACAGCAGTTCTTCCTAGGGAAAAAGCAGCTTAACTTACACTCAGGGGTTTTTTTTGGTGCTCATGTCTATTAAATCATATCATTTTGCAACTAAGCATTTGAAAGAACAGATAATAAAATGGCAGTTAACATTTGCTGAGTGCTTCTAGTATGCTAAGCACTACTAAAAAACACGCATTACCTCAGTTAAACACTGAAACAACCTTATTAGGTACCATTTTTATTATTCCCATTTTATAAATGTAAGAAACTAAAGTTTAGAGAGGGATCAAGTAACATCACATAATGGAATGAGGAGTTAAAATAAGGCTGTTGGATGCCAGAGCCCACAGTGGTAGCCACTACCTTACAGTGGCTCCACTCCATGATACTTTTTTATTATTATTATTATTAAAGATTTTTATTTATTTGATACACAGAGAGAAATCACAAGTAGGCAGAGAGAGAGGAGGAAGCAGGCTCCCCGCTGAGCAGAGAGCCCGATGCGGGACTCAATCCTAGGACCCTGAGATCATGACCTGAACTGAACTTGAAGGCAGAGGCTTAACCCACTGAGCCACCCAGGCGCCCCACTCCATGATACTTAATAGAATATACCAGGTTAGTCGTTCAATAGTAGTTTATGCCAAAATTATAGAACATTGGTCTGTAGGTGTTTTCTGAAGATTTCTGCATCTAATTTTCTCTATCTTCCAGTCTTACTAAAAAGTCTCTTTCTTCCTTCCTACTTTGCCCTGTTCCCTCTATTAACATAACACCCATGTGCCAGGCACCATGCCAAGTGCCTTATTACAGACATGAATAAGACATTGCTCTTGCCCTCCAATGAATGCATGCTGATTGAGGGAAGAAACCAGTAAACAAACTACTACTATATAAGCTGTGTAAAATGCTCTGTGAGAGAAAAATACAGGTGTTTCTTCAGAGCTATGCTTCTTGAAGTGTGGTTCTGCATCAGCATCATCTAGAACTTACTAAAAAATCACATTTTCGAACCCCACCTCAGAATGGAAGTGAATATTCAATATTGAATCAAAAACTCTCGGGATGGGGTCCAAGCATCTGTGTTGCTACAAGCCCTCCAGGTGATTCTGATCATAGAAATTTGAGAATGACTGGTCTAAAGCAGAGATGTTAGGGCAGGATTTCTGGAGGATCTGATACCTGAGTCGAGTTTTGAAGGACAAAGAGAAACTAACTGGACAGAAACCAGTGTTCCAAGGAAAGGAAAAAACCTTGCGAGTCCTGGGGGTGTGAGAGAGCATAACCAGAGCAGGGATTTGTAAACCATTAAATTTGGCCACAGTTTTAATAATCCTGGTGTGGTTGAGGAGGGACATGGGCACAGATGTGGCTGGTCAAATGCAATGAATCAGAACGTAAAAATTCTCTCGTTAGTCACGTTAATGGGATGAAACATTATCTTGGTAGGAATGAAGCACCACTGAAGGATTAGAATCAGAGAAATGATTCACAGTGGGGCAAGGCTGAAGACAGAAAAGCCAAGGAAGATTATGTCATAAACATAAGTGAGGAACAGAGGGATGCGAAAATTAAAATAAATATATATATAGCAGTGGAGGGGAAAATAAAAAGATATATTTTAGAGATCTTTTGATTAAATTATGTTGACTTATTGGAGGTGAGGAACCACCCAAAAGAGAGAGAGGGTCTAGGATGAGCCCTGAGACCTAATTTGAGCATTACTGCATCTAACATTCTATATACTTCTTGCCTTTTGTCCCAGGGCTACCCTGTTGACTCTGAGGTATGACAAGAAATAGAACCCCGCTTGATACCCACCCATGAGTAACTAGAAGTGAAGAAATTTTAGTGTTTTATGAGGCAAATCTATATCCACTGGGAGAAAGGGATCAATAAATAAACTCCCTGAAATGAGTTTATAAACTACTTCTTGCGGGGCCAGCTTGCATTGGCTCTCTGTCCTCTGTTTAACCACCCCCTGACCCTAACCCATCAAGTATCTTAGGTTGAAGGGGAGAGGTTCTCTTGACTTCCTATAGAGTCAAATCTGCAGCCACATAACCAGCATTCCCAGAAATCACCTGTATGTCTCCAGTGCATCTGGGTGATGAAGACCCCCTTGAGCAGTTAACTGAGTTGAGTATTTGTATTACCTGTGGGTTCTCAGTTGCTATAACAAGTCTAGTGGATTGCACTCCCTAATGAAGTAGTAGCAAGTATCCTTTGCCTCAGTCTCTGCCTTCTGAGGAACTCGGGATAATTCACCACCGTGCTACCGAGCCCTTCATGATCATTCTGCCATGTGTGAAGTATTATGCTAGGTGCTAGGGATAAAGTAATGAACCAAACATAGCCACTGCTACCATGGGCTGGTATGCTATATACAGTTGAGCTCACTGACAAATATAGTATTATAAGTACTCTGATGGAGACATGTGAGTGCTATGGAAACACCAGGAAAACTGCCTTAAAAAGAAATGGGAAGACAAGTTGAATTGAAGGCATCAAAGCATTCATGTGAAGAAGTCTAAAGGCTAATGACATTTGGGCTGGAGAACTGACTTGGGATACAGCAGTTTATAGACAGTCTTTAAAGTCATCAGAATGGATGAAAGGGGAAGAAATTATAAAAGACAATCCTGTATGTGAAAGGGGAGGCGTGGGCACTAAAGTAAGAGTCTAAGAGGCAGCAGCTAGAAGAGTTATTGGCCTGATCACTAACAAGCTCCACAAAAATGTGACTTACCTCAGTCCTCCAACCCTTTGGGCCTTGGCTTCTCCATCTCTCATTAGAGTGCTTTTGTTTAGATAATTTTTAAATTGCTTCTCCTCTCTGGCATTTTCTATCACCCATTTAGCTGTTAGATTACAGTCTGCAGGTAGAAGAAATGTGAGAGCTTGAGCAAAATACATCTTATTCTCAATTTGCTTCCTATAAAATATGTCCTTAAATAGATCTCTGTTTTCTACATGCAAAGCAAGAAAAAAAAAATGTATTTGCATTAAGTTTATTTGAGTTCCAGATAAAAGGCATGTACAATACTGCAAAATATAAGCCCTCCTATTACCGTGTTTTCTCTCCCTTGTACACAGGGAATAAATGCACTCGGGCATGACAAAATGGCTTATGCAGTTGCAAAGGAAAGCAAAAAATCCTAACTTTCTGATCCCCACATGCTTTGCAGTGTACATGCTCTTCTCTGTCAGGAAAAGCCTTGCATAATAGTGCAAGGAGCTGGTTTTTCAGCTCTCCTGAGAGAGTTCTGGAGATCAGAAGCTGGATTGCATTTGCTGCTCTGTCCCAGCATTGCCAACCAGAACCCTGTCCTGCGAGTTGCCAAGTGATGGGAGCTAAAGGGACAGCAAAACCCCATACAACAACCAAATGCATCATTGGAACCCACAAAACAATGCAGTAGGAAACAGTGGTTTGCCCCAGTGCTTCTCAAATATATGAACTGGCTGGAGAACTTGTTGACATGAAGATTTTGATTCAGTAGTTCTGAGGTGCAGTGATGTTGGGAACCGGGTCCTACTGCCTTGACAGATCAGATCATTAACATCTCTCCCTTACTCTGTGGTTAGTGATTTCCCCTGTCATGTTGGCGTAGCATGGAAATCAGCAAACACTACAAAGGGCCCCTCCCCCCACACACATGCACAGTCCCCCCAAAAGCTGACTGTAAAATATTTACCGGGACTATAAGGGGGATAAGTCTGAAATTCAGCATTTCTAACAAGCTTCTTTGTGATGCTGTTGATTCACACAGGACAGTTTGAGTAGGAAGGGTTTCTAGCACAGGCTCTGGAGTCAGTCAGGTTAGGAGTAAATTCTGATGCTATCTGATAAACAAGTATAAATTGTGCAGCCTATATAATTATTTACCTATTAAGGCAGGGTATTTCTCTGAATTTACATGCTTAAACTGGTCTGACATTTTCTGTTATAATCTCTGTGGGCCTCAGGCTCTCCATCAGTAAAACAGACAGTGGGGATGAGTTCCTACTATCCACTACTGTCTCAAGCATTCTGCTAAATAATGTGCTTAGAACACAGGGCCTGGAACAGAATAAGCATCAATAAATATCAGTGCTTGCTACTTTTCATACCAGGATATAATTCCATGAAATTGATGCCAGTGACTGAGAAAATCAAATAATATGGCAAGCAAACACTTTGTTAGAATGGCTCAACATCGTGAAATATCAGTATGTACATTTTAAACATTTCTGTCTCCCACTTAAGGCATTCTTTGTTCTTTAAATCTAACTCCACAGTGTTAAGATTCCAGGAGGTTTGGAGGTATGGAGAAGATTGACAGGGAGAGAAGGAAGAAAAGTAATTTTGTATTAAGCATGTCATGGAAAATACAAAAGTTGTGTTTTTTCTGGGGTTTTTTTGTTTGTTTTTTGTTGGGTTGGTGTTTTTTGTTTTTTTGTTTTGTTTTTGAAAAAGCATTCTCTTTCTGTTCTCTCTTTCATGAAGATGAAAGTGTTTCACCTTGACACAGAGACAACATTAGGCATTTTATATTTCTGAAGCCCATCCACATGCCTTTCATCCCCAAGTTCATGAATAACTTATATTCGGTGTGAGGATGGGTTCTCTTTACTTCCTGTGGAGCCAGATCTGCAGTCACACAACCAGCATTCCCAGAAATCACCAGTATCTCTTCACTGCATCTGGGTTATGAATATCTCTTTCAGCACATAACTGAGCATTAGTGTTACCTGCTGTTTCTCCATTACCTTAGCATGTCCTTCCCCTAACACATCCCAAAGGACAGGGCGAGAACATGAATCATGACAGAGGGTAAAGAAAACTGCTTTTCATTTTCCATGCAGAATGGGGTGAGATGGGTGACATACACCTTTCATGATCTCTTAAGTAGAAAAGAAAAAGATGATGGATGTAGAAATTTCAAGTACAAGAACTACCATATAAAGTTTGTTTTCACCAAAATTTCTGAGGTAGGCGTTACCCAAAAAGTTGCATCAATTATGCGACATTACTTTATGCTAACAGGCAAACAATTTTGATTTAGCCAGATATTTTTCTATCAGGACAGAAACTTTCAACATTTTTTTGTTTTTTTTAGCACCAATACACTGAACGAACAAGACGCAGAGCCATCAGTAACAAAGCCAATTACAACATTAATTCTCAGTGATATTTGAGGCATATGTGTCACAGGTTCAAGAGAGAGGCTGACCTCAACTCCCATTATTTCTTTTAATCATTCCTGATTGGGATTTACTTTTGTTAGGGAAGAAGCACATGTATCCCCGAATACCACAGTTTATAGTCTTCTGCACTCTGAGTACCACTTTGTTTTGGCAGGAACCACAGTGGCAAAATGAAGGGGCTTCTTAACCATTGGAGGCCATAAAACCCAAAGGAAAATGTTGGCCCATATGCAGTGTTCCATGCTCAAGATTCAAAACTTTCATGAGGTCCTTGAAAAGTCAATGAGCCAAAATAAAAACAAAACAGAAGTAAAACTACTTCAGTGGTAAGAACATGGAATTCAGAGACATAAACGGTCTATCAAATTAGAGTCTATCAATTACTGAAACCGCACACTTTCATTTATTAATTACGGTCTCCAAAATATCCTTTCATATCTCATCGACGAAATGAGAATCATATCAACCTGGAAAAATTGTTATAAATGTAGAAAACCTGTAGAACAGGTTATTGTCCTGTCCAGACCAGTTACTGGATTTATAAGACCATGAGTGCATGTCAGCTTCCTGACAAGCAGCTCAACTACTTCATCTAAAAGCAGAAAGGGAAATAGCATTCCCCCCTCCCCCCCCCCCCCCGGCAGGACAACAAAATGTGCAAATACTCAATGTGATTTTCTTATTGCTTGTCCACGTGGGTCACCCAGATTCAATCAGAGTTTTCCCATTGTGACTGCCCTGCTAACACTGTCCTATTACCTAGCTGCCTTTTTATTTAAAAAAAAAAAATTTTTTTTTAACATACAATGTATTTAGCTGCCTTTTCATTCAACAAGTTCTCTGTGAGACCCATCATGTTCTTCAAAAGTTCAAGTCCCCAGTAAAGAGCCTGAGTATTTGGTCATTAGAATCACTCAGCTGAGTTGAAATCTCTCTGGCTTCATTTCTTTTCAAGCAACATTCTCTTCTTTTGTTTTGTTTTGTTTGTTTGTTTGTTTACCAAACTATGATCCGCTCTCATTCTATGCCCCGTAGAACAACAAAGGGATTAGAGTCAGACTCAGTTAACTTTGGCTTTGTTTATCCAAACAGGGAAATTTGGAAATGAAGAGGACATTAGGGAATGCAGGGACTAGGAGAGCCACCAAGCCTTACAGCTGAGGGTCTAAGTAGCCTTAAACCACAGCTAGCCAGTGGCCCTACAAATTATGCCTGCCAACCCAGTGAGCAAATTGAAAAACCAAAACAGATCCGGCAGGAATGTGAAATGTGGCCAGGGAGAGGAATTTAGCTACAGTAGCAATGGAAGTGCTACCCAGGAGTTGTTCATGGTACAGTGATGCTAATTTCAGAGAAGCAATACAATTAAGTTGCCAGGCTAAATGATAGCCACATGCAGATGAGTATAGATTAGCAGACCTTAGAGAAAAAAACAAAACCCACAAAGGGACTCGCTGTTAAATGGATTGCTGCTGAACCATATAAACGGGGAAATTGTCTAAGATACTAGAGCTGTCCTTTTGTCCAGCTGTAGCTTCTTAGACCAGCCCTTAGGGAGAGTTCACTGTCAGAAATCTTAACTAGAAGAGAAGCATGGGGTATTTATGATTTTCATCATGTTCTACACACTAGTTAGTTCTCTTAAATATATATCAAAGCAGTGCAGAGCAGAATTAAGCCCTTGCCCCTTCTTAAATTATATCTAGAATCATTTTTCAATTATGACAGTTAATTGTGTGTATAACTTAAATAATAGATGAGGCACTTTTGTATGACTGTTTGCTAGTTTGTTTTTTTTTTTTTCTAATTTAAGTACAGTGGACATACCATGTTGTATTAGTTTCAGGTGTACAACATTGTGATCTGACAATTCTATACGTTACATAGGGCTTACCACAATAAATGTTCTCACCATCTGTCACAACAGAGTTACTACAATCTTATTGACTAAATTCCCTATTCTGTAATTTGCATCTCTGCTTTATTTTATAACTGCAATATTGTATCTCATAATCCCCTTCACCTATTTTGTCTATACAGTCTCATCATTAACTTTAGCTTCCTAATATTTTGTTGAAATTTTTGCATGGGTTGATCAGAGATACTGGCCTATATTTTTCTTTTATGGTATCTTATCAGGGTGATGCTGGACCAATTCATTGAACCCATTATGAAACTATCTCCCACTTTCACGTCATTCTTTAGAATAGTTTGAGAGAGTATGTACTAATTCTTTGTTTGGTAGTATTCCCCTGTGAAGCCATCTGGTTCTAGACTTTTGTTTGCTCTAAGTTTTGTTTTTGCTTTTGTTTTTCCCTACCCAAGCATAATTAATATACAGTGTCATATTGGTTTGTCAGGAGTTTAACTGAAAATCCAATTTCATTACTACTAATTAGCCTATTCATATTTTTTATTTCTTCCTGATTCAGTCAGGAATTTTTGAGGAATTATCCATTTCTTCCAGATAGTCCAGTTTGTTGGCATGTAATTTTTCATGGTATTCTATTATAATCCTTAATATTTCTATGGTGTCCATTACAACTTCTCTTTCCTTGCTGAATTTACTTGAGTTTTCTCTCTTTTTTCTCTTACTGTTGCTTAAGTATAGTTGACACACAGTGCTGCAATAGTTTCAGGTATGCTGTGCTCACCACAAGTGTAGCTATTATCTCTCACCATACAATGCTATTACAATATCATTAATTATATTCCCTATCCTGTATCTATTATCCCTGTGACTTATTCAGTCTATGATTAGAAGCCTGTATCCTTTACCCCACACCCCCATTTTGACCATCTTCCCTGCTCACCACTACTCTGGCAACCTTTCTGTATTTATGGGTCTGTCTCTAAATTTTAGTTTGTTTATTCATTTGTTCAGATTTTTAGATTCCAAATATAAGTGAAATTATTTGGCATCTCTCTCTCTCTGACTTATTTCACTTAGCACAATACCCTCTAGATCCATGCATGTTGTTAAAATGGCAAGATCTCATTCTTATTTGTGGCTAATATTCCATTCTTTATATATGCCACATCTTGTTTATCCATTTATTCATCATTGGACACTTGAGTGCTTCTATATATTCCCTATTGTGACTAATACTATAATAAACACAGGGGTGCATGTATCTTCTTGAATTAGTGTTTTTGTTTTCTTTGAGTAAATACCCAGTAGTGGAATTACTAGATTATACAGTATTACTGTTTTTAAGTTTTTGAGGAACCTCTGTACTATTTTCCATAGTTGCCTACACCAGTTTACATTCCCACCAATACTAAATGAGAATTCCCCTTTTCCCTACATCCTCACTAACATTTGTTATTTCTTGTCTTTCTTTATTCTAGACATACTTCCAGGTGTAAGGTGACATTTCATTGTGGTTTTGATTTGCACTCTCTTGATGATTAGTCATGCTGAACTTCTTTTCATGTGTCTGTTGCTCTCTTTATGTCTTCTCTGGAAATATGTCTATTCAGGCCCTCTCTTCATTTTAAATCAGATTACTTGCTTTTTTTTTTTTTTTTTTTTTTTGGTGTTGAGTTATATGTGTTCTTTATATATTTTGGATATTAACTCCTTATTGGATCTATTTTTTGCAAATATATTCTCCCATTAATAGGTTGTCTTTTTTGTTTTGTTGGTAGCCTTCTGTGCAAAAAAGTTGTTATTTCACTGTGGTCACAATAGTTTATTTTGTCTCCTTTGCCTAAAGAGAACTATCTAGGAAAAAATGTTGCAATGACCTATGGCAAGGACATTACTGCCTATATTTTCTTCTAGGAGTTTTATGGTTTCATGTTCACATTCAGGCCTTAATCTACTTTGAGTTGATTTTTGTATATGATGTAAGAAAATGGTATAGTATCATTCTTTGGCATATAGCTGTCCATCTTTCCCAATGCTAATTATTGAAGAAACTGTCTTTATCCCCATTGTATAGTCTTGCCTCCACTATCCTAGCTTAATAGACCACATACATGTGCATCTATTTCTGGGCTCTGTTCTTTCATTGACCTATGTGTCTAGTTTTGTGCCAGTACCATACTGTTTTGATTACTGCAGCTTTGTAATAGAACTTGAAATCTGAGACTGTGTTATCTCCAGCTTTGTTCTTTCTCACATTTACTTTGGCTTCCTGGTCTTTAGTGGCTCCATACAAATATTAAGATTATTTCTTCCAGTCTGGGAAACATGTTGTTGTTATTGTAATAGTAGTTGCATTGAATTTGCATATTGCATTGAAACAACATTCTTTTAATCCATGAGCACAGGGTATCTTTCCATTTGTTTCTGCTGTTCTTCAATTTCTTTCATCATTGTTTTCAGAGTGTGTGTTTTTCATTTCCTTCAGTAAGTTTATTCCTAGGTATTTTATTCTTTTTGATGCAATTGTAAATAACCCTGTCTTAATTCCTCTTTCTGTTACTTCATTATTATTGTATAAAATCACTTTGTATTGTACAGATTAACTTAAATAGTTCTAATAGTTTTTTTGGTGGAGTCTTTGGGGTTTTCTCTATATAGTATCATGTCATCTGCAAATAGTGACACTTTTAAATCTTCTTTACTAAGTAGGAGGCCTTTTACTTCTTGTGTGTTTGCTGTGGATATGGTTTTCAGGACTACGTCAAATAAAAGGCAAGCGTGGACATTCTTGTCTTGTTCCTGTTCTTAGGGAAAAAGCTTTTACTTTTTTAGTATAATGTTAGGTGTGGGTTTTTCATATATGGCCTCTACTATGTTGAGGTATGTTCCCTTTTATATATATATTTTTTTTAATTAATTTATTTATTTTCAGAAAAACAGTATTCATTATTTTTTCACCAAACCCAGTGCTCCATGCAATCCGTGCCCCAACCTCCCACCACTTCAAACCCCTCAGATTGTTTTTCAGAGTCCATAGTCTCTCATGATTCACCTCCCCTTCCAATTTACTCCAATTCCCTTCTCCTCTCTAACACCTCTTGTCCTCCATGATATTTGTTATGCTCCACAAATAAGTGAAACCATATGATAGTAGACTCTCTCTGCTTGACTCATTTCACTCAGCATGATCTCTTCCAGTCCGGTCCATGTTGCTACAAAAGTTGGGTATTCATCCTTTCTGATGGAGGTATAATACTCCATAGTGTATATGGACCACATCTTCCTTATCCATTCGTCCCTTGAAGGGCATCTTGGTTCTTTCCACAGTTTGGCAACCGTGGCCATTGCTGCTATAAACATTGGGGTACAGATGGCCCTTCTTTTCACGACATCTGTATCGTTGGGGTAAATACCCAGGAGTGCAATGGCAGGGTCATAGGGAAGCTCTATTTTTAAGCCCACTTTGTTGAGAGTTTTTATCATGAACAGATGTTGAATTTTGTCAAATGCCTTCTCCGCACCTACTGAGATGATAATATAATATTTATCTTTCTTTCTGTTGATATATGAATATTGAGCTGTTCTTGCATGCCTGGAACCAATTCCGCATGATCATGGTGAACAGTCTTTTTAATGTATTGTTAAGCGCTATTTACTAGTATTTTGTTGAGGATTTTTGCTTCTATGTTCATCAAGCATATTGGCCTATATTTTTTTTTTTAGTTTAGGGTTTTTTTTTTTTAAATCAGGTTAATGCTGGCCTTATAAAATATATTTAGAAGGTTTTCTTCCTTTTCTATTTTTTTGGAATGGTTTGAGAAGAGTAAATGCTAAATCTTACATGTTTGATAGAATTCACCTGTGAATCCATCTGGTCTTGGACTTTTGTTTGTTGTGGGTTTTTGGACTACTGATTCAATTTTGTTAGTAGTAATTGGTCTGTTCAGATTTTCTCTTTCCTCTTGAGTCAGTTTAGTAAGAATGTATGTTTCTAGGAATTTATCCATTTTTGTCTATATTGTCCGATTTGCTGACAGAATTTTTCATGGTAGTCTCCTATAACCCTTTGTAGTTCTGTGGTGTCAGTTGTTACTACCCTTTTTTTTTTTCTGGTATTTATTTGTGTCCTTTTTTGGAGTCTAGCTAAAATTTTATCAATTTAATTTTTCCAAAAAAAAATAAATAAAGCCCTTGTTTTTAATCTTTTTTAGTTTGTTTTGTTTCTTTTTACATGTTTATTGCATTGATTTCCACCCTGATCTTTATTATTTTGTCTACTAACTTGGGGTTTTTTGTTCTTTTTTGTTTTTGTTTTGTTTTGTTGTATTTTTCTGGTTCCTTCAAATGTAGGTGTAGATTGTTTATTTAAGGTTTTTCCTATTTCTTCTTGTAGGCCAATATTGTTATGAACTTCCCTCTTAGAACTCCTTTCACTGCATTCCTAAAAAATTTTAGACCTTTTTGTTTCAATTTTAATTTCTCTACAACATTTTTTACAAAACTTTTCTGATGTTTTTTTCATTGGTCAATTGACTGTTTAGTATCATGTTTTTAACCTCTGTGTATTTGTGTTTTCTCCAGTTTCTTTTTTCCCCCCTTGTGATTAACTTCTCATTTCTTACTATTGTGGTCAGAAAAGATGCATGGTATGATTTAAAGCTTCTTAAATTTATTGACACTTGTTTGGTGGCCTAACATGTTATTTATTCTGGAGAATGTTCCATGTGTACTTGAAAAGAATGTATATTCTGCTGTTGTAGGATGCAATGTTCTATACACATCTGTTATGTCCATTTGGTCTGTGTCTTTGACAGACAAGGTTTCCTATTGATTTCTTCCTGGAAGATCTACTTACAGACTTAAGTTAGGTGTTAACTGAATTATACCCACTGTTACTGTATTACCATCAGTTCCTCTTTTTATATCCATTAATATTTGTTTCATGTATTTAGGGGCTCCAATGTAGAGTGCATAGATATTTGCAATTGTAATATCCCCTTATAGGATTAATCCCTTTATCATTATGTAATGCCCGTCTTTGTCTCTTGCCACAGTCTTTGTTTTAAAGTCTATTTTGTCTGATGGAAGGGAAAAACCCTGGCTGAGTTTTTGTGTTTTGTTTCTGTTTTTGCTTCCAAATGCATAAGTATTTTCTTATCCCTTCATTTTCAGCTGTATGTGTCTTTTAGTCTCAGGGGAGTCTCTTATTGACAGCATATATATGTGACTAGTTTTTTTTTTTTTTAAGATTTTATTTATTTACTTGACAGAGAGGGATCACAAGTAGGCAGAGAGGCAGGCAGAGAGAGAGGGGGGAAACAGGCTCCCTTCTGAGCAGAGAGCCCGATGCGGGGCTGGATCCCAGGACCCTGAGATCATGACCTGAGATCATGACCTGAGCCGAAGGCAGTGGCTTAACCCACTGAGCCACCCAGGCACCCTGTGACTAGTTTTTTAAATCCCATCTGTCACCCTATATCTTTAGATTGGAAACTTTAGGCTATTTACATTAAAGTAATTATGGATAGGTAATTTTGTTAATTGTTTTATTGTTGTTTTGTAGTTCCTCTCTTTTCTTCTTTTCTTGTTCCACTTCTTTGTGATTGATGAGTTTCCATAGTATTATGTTTGGCTTTCTTTCCTTTTATTTCCTGTATCTCAATTACAGGTTTTGGGTTTGTAGTTACCATGAGGTTCATATATAACATCCTAGGTATATAGCAAGCAATCTTTATTAAAGTTGATGGTCATTTAAATTCACATTCCAAAAACATTTTTTCTTGCTCCTCCATGTTTTATGTATATGCTGTCATAATTTGTATATTTTTATTTATAACTTCATGTCTACTTACAATCTCTTCTCGTAAAGAATTCCTTTTAACATTTCCTTTAAGGATGATTTAGTGGTGATAAACACCTTTGTTTGTCTTACCTTTGAAAGTTTTTATCCTTCCTTTAGTTCTAAATGATGGCCTTCCTGGGTAGAGTTTTCCTGATTATAGGTTTTTTCCCTTTCAGCACTTTTTTGAGTATATCATGTTACTCTCTTCTGGCCTGCAAAGTTTCTGCTGGTTAAACCAGCTGATAACCTTATGGAGTTTCCCTTGTATATAAGTAGTTGCTTTTTATCTTGGTGCTTTTAAGACTCTCTGTTTATCTTGAATGATTGACATTTTAATTATATTGTGTCTCTGTGTAGACCTTCTTGGATTCATTTTGGTCCGGGGCTTTCTATACTTCCCGAACAGGAAAGTCTATTTCCTTCCACAGGTTAAGCAAATTTTCAGCTGTTATTTCTTCAAATAATTTTCCCCCCTCTCTTCTCCTTCTGGAATCCAATAATGTGAATGTTAGTGTTCCTGATGTTGTCCTAGCAGTCTCTTAACCTATCCCCACTTTTTTTCTCATGCTCACATTGGTCCTCTCCAGTGCTGTCTTCCAGATCACTGATCCTTTCTTCTGCATCTGCTAATGTCATGTTAATTCTTTATTATTTTCAATTTAGTACTATATTCTTCAACTCTGATTTTTTTTTTTTTTACATTTTCTTCCTCTTTGTCAAAGTTCATATTGAATTCATCCACTCTTCTCAAGTCCATTGAGCCTCTTTACATGAGTTCTTTTTCCTGAATATCTGCCTTATTTTTTTGTTTGGATCATATTTCTCTGTCTCTTCATTTTGTTTGACTTTTTGTGCTTGCTTCTCATAGAAGCCAGTTTGATTACTGTCAGAACAACTAATTTTTTCAGGCTTGAAAGAGCTTGTGCAGGAACATCTCCAGTCCATTCTCTATGTGGTCCTCTGTCCTTTGCTGTGCAAAAGCTTTTCAGTCAGCCCTCAGTTCTTCTTTAGGAGGTATTGCTCTATACATAGGTACAGATTTGCTATGTCCATGGGAGGAGGCTAGTTCAGAGTTTTCACATGCTCCCATCTAAGAAGTTCCTTCTCCCACATGATTTTTATTTTCTAAACTTCTGTTGCTCTGAGTGAGGTTATTTTTGTAATCAGCACAATAGACATGAAAACTAGCATATACAAATTTGTATATGCTTTATATCTAGATTTCAAAATGTAAGAGCAAATGACTGGAAAGAATTAAGTAATGTTAGTAGTAGCTACTTCTGGGTGATCAGGCAGTTCCTTTTTTCTTTTTATAATGATAAAATAATTTTTGGTATTTGATGTTGGGAGATGCCTTATTAAAGCATTAAAATTCACTGTGTCTGGTTGTCTGGACTACTCTGACATTTTCCACTGACTTTCAAGTTGAATAGTTAGTAAAAGAACATATTTCAAAGTATATTCCATTTTTGGTTTTTTTTTAAGTGTGAAAGTTATATGTTAATATATTGTTTCAGGGGTACAAGTCTGTAATTCATCAGTGTTACACAATTCACAACATCCACTATAGCACATACCTCCCTAGTGTCCAGCAACCCTCCAAGTATATTAGAACACTAGTTCTTGGCATGTTATTAACTGTTAGTAAAAAAAAAGTTTCAGTGGTCAAGTGAGTTGAAAAATGCTGAGTGTACTAAAGTTAAACAATCTGAACTTTTAAGAACCTTTAATACAGTAATGGACACTATGCAGTCATGTGCCAACAATAAAGTATGCTTTATTTGTGAAATTTACTTGGTTATGAAATTTTTTAAACCATTATAGGTTCTTTACGGTAATATATTTTAGAGAATATTAATATCATAGCTTAAGCAAATCTAAGATTTATATTTATATTTACAATTTTTAAATTCATTGGTTCATTTATTAAATTATTCACTATGAATTTCCTTAGTGCCTCTTGCCTTAATGTAGTTTAATAGCACCCAGTTTATAGAGCTATTTCTCTCCTACATAGTAGTGTTCCCAGAGTGCTTTGGATATAACTCCATTATTACATTCATATCATATGCCTTATATTTATTTGTTTTGATAGCAGACTCCACCATTTAAGTATGATCTTCTTCAGCTCAGGGACATTTTCTGAATCATCCTGGTATTGCTGACACATTAGACAAGCTCAATAAATAGTTACTGAATAGATTAACTAGACATTATATAACTCAAAGTAAGCACAATTCTGCAAAAATAGGAATGGAAAGGCTGGAGTAGAGTTCATACGCTTTGGAAAGAAAACTTTTTTTTTTTTAAGAGGAATAGCAGAGTGCTTTGGATTTACAAAGAACAACTCATAGTTGAATCAAATTAGCCTAATAAAAGGAAAATGAAGGAAAATGAAACTGACAGGGCAGGTCCTTCAAATTAGGTGTAAAACTCCTCTTGAACCAAGCTTGTAATAAAATGTAATGAAAATATTCGAAGCAGAGCAGACAGTTGTATCTTCAAGAGATGTGGGTTTTAAGATGTGGTGAACGAGTCAGTCCATTAAAATGAAAAGAGCTAAAGGCACAGGAGTAAAAGGGACTTGAGTTTAAAGATTGAAAAGGAAAATGTGGCCCTCGAGGACTTAAATGCTATTGAGGGTACCCTGTGGGCTGTTTTCTGAATCCTTAATTGTGTTTTTTTTTCTTTTTTCTTTTTTCTTTTTTTTTCCTGCTTACGCTTTGCAAATTCTCCTCAGAAAAAAAGAACTGCATTAAAACTTGTGGTGCAACTAGAATACATTATTTCAAATGGATGGTATGCCGTGATGGATTTCAGTGGCTCTGTTTTGGGTCTCAAAACCATACAGATAAAATTTGGGAATGAGGAGGCATTAATAGAAATGATAATTCCAGTATAGTCAACATACAGTGTTACATTAGTTTCAGGTATACAAAATAGTGATTTAGCAATTCCATATATTACTCAGTGCTCATCATCATGAGCTTAATCCCCTTTATCTATTTCATCTGTCCCCCTACCTTCCATATGGTAACCATCAGTTTGTTTTCTGTTGAGAGTCTCATTTTTTTGTTTTTTTGTTTGTTTTATTTCTTAAGTACATTTATGAGTAAAAGCGTATGGTATTTGTCTTCCTCTGACTTATTTCACTTAGCATTATATTCCCTAGATCCATCCATGTCATTGCAAATGGCAAGATTTCATTCTTTTTTATGGCTGAGTAATATTCCTGTGTGTGTGTGTGTGTGTGTGTGTACCCTACATCTTCTTTATCCATTCCTCTATCAGTGGACACATGGATTGCTTTCATATCTTGGCTATTGTAAGTAATGCTGCAGTAAACATAGGGATACATATGTCTTTTTGAAGTGTTGGGTTTTTTTTTTTTTTTAATTCTTTGGTATCCAGTGTGATTACTGGTTCGTAGGGTAGTTCTGTGTTTTTGAGAAACCTCCACACTGTTTTCCACAGTGACTGTACCAGTGTGCATTTATTTCCACCAACAGTTTCTAAGTCCCCTGACTCTTGTCCTCCCAGAAAATGGGAGGGGTGGGTGGGTTCACTTGCAAACATGAATGTCTCTGTGCAGCTCCTCTCACTAGGTCCTGTAAACTAATTTCTGCTTGTGGCATGGCTAAAGAGAGCCCTACACTGACTGAAAAACAGAAGACATTATTTCCAAAGAACAAATTCTTTTTTTGTGTCCTTGTTTCTCATTTGGTATTATGCTTTTAAATGACTTAGTATCCAAAATATCACCAGATGGAAATAGGAGTAGCATTTTCATTTAACAAATATAATACCCCATGGGTTGTACAACTGGTTGCAGATTAGAAATCTCCATCAACCAGACACTTACCTAAATTGGCCAAATATTTGTGTAATAGAAAAATTGCAAAATCTGGCATTATTTATTAAATATATATGCATGACTTGTAAATCCTTAAAGCAACCCCACAAAGTATATATACAATGTCTCCTCTGTTTTATAGTTGAGGAGACAGAATCCGTGAGAGTCAGTAATGCATCCATAGTCATCTAGTTGAAACATGGAGATACATATCTAGATTTCCCTGTTGACAAGAGCCAAGGTTTTTCTGTCACCCTAACTGCCATGACTTAAACTGATTGGGGTTTTGTTTGTTTGAAAACAAAAACATCAAACTGGTTCCCTATGATCAAGACAGCCTCAAAGTTCCCCTCAACTTGACTGAACTTTAGACAGGTTGCTTCTTAACCAAAAGTGGGCCAACCCTCACTTTTTTAGGTCATTTACTTTAGAAAACTTCCACTTAAAAGTCCTTTCTCTGCCTCTTTGAGATGTAAATCTTTTCCAGCTCCTTGCCAGTTTTACATCCTAGGAATGTCTTCCTTGACACTGAGGAGTTATCCCTTTGAAATGGAATTATATAAGGAGATCTTGCTTCTATACCCCAGTGTCTGTGGGAGGGTAGGAGTTTAACTTTGATAAGTACCAATTAGCAAACAATCCTGGTTTAATCGCATTGACCAAACTCTCCCCTAAACTCCAGCCAGTACTCTTGCTTTAGCTCACTGATGTGAGCTAAAGCAGTTTAGAAACTCCTGCCTTTTGTTTCAGTAGAGTGGGGTTCATTCACTTCTCCCCGATGGCAGTAATTTTGAATAAATTCTTTCTTGCATGTTTCACTTGTCCAGTGTATTTTTTCTTTTACAGATATTAATAAAGTTCAGGTTTAAAAGAGAAATAGTTTAATAGGACATCACAACCTTGTTCTTTTAACTCAGAGGATCTACAAGGCAGATACTATTTGTTGCAAGATGGTATCTCACTGAAATGTTGCATTCCCTATGTCTTTCCCCGGAGTTCCTTTCTCTTTTGAGAATTCATTTTATCTTGGCATCCAGAGGTTATCATATAGAGCTGGCTCCTTGCTCTGTTCGTAACTTGCTCTTTGGCCACAAGGCAACATACCGTAAATGGGCCATAATCTTTGTACATGTGTGCCTTCCATCAAAAATGCTGTCCTGGGGGGAGGAGTCAAGATGGCGGAGAAGTAGCAGGCTGAGACTACTTCAGCTAGGCGGAGACCAGCTAGATAGCTTATCTAAAGATTGCAAACACCTGAAAATCCATCGGCAGATCGAAGAGAAGAAGAACAGCAATTCTGGAAACAGAAAACAACCACTTTCTGAAAGGTAGGACCGGCGGAGAAGTGAATCCAAAGCGACGGGAAGATAGACCCCGGGGGGAGGGGCCGGCTCCCGGCAAGCGGCGGAGCAACAGCCCACAAAATCAGGACTTTTAAAAGTCTGTTCCGCTGAGGGACATCACTCCAGAGGCTAAACCGGGGCGAAGCCCACGCAGGGTCAGCGTGGCCTCAGGTCCCGCAGGGTCACAGAAGGATCGGGGGTGTCTGAGTGTTGCAGAGCTTGCGGGTATTGGAACGGGAAAGCCGGCTACAGAGACAGAGCCGACAGTAAGCTCACAGCTTGGTGTTACCTTGAACCGGTTGCAGGCTCGGTGAGCTCAGAGTGCGGCCGGAGGTCAGGCAGACGGGAGTTACTGGGCGCTGTTCTCTGAGGGCGCACTGAGGAGTGGGGCCCTGGGCTCTCGGCTCCTCTGGACCGGAGACCAGGAGGCCGCCATTTGTATTCCCGTCCTCTGGAACTCTAAGGAAAGCGCTCAGGGAACAAAAGCTCCTGAAAGCAAACCCTAGCGGATTACTCACCCTGCCCCAGGTAAAGGTGGTGCAATTCCGCCTGGGGCAAAGACACTTGAGAATCACTACATCAGGCCCCTCCCCCAGAAGATCAACAAGAAATCCAGCCGAGACCAAGTTCACCTACTGAGGAGTGCGGTTTCAATACCAAGGAGAGCAGCAGAATTCCAGAGGAGGAGAAAGCAAAGCACGGAACTCATGGCTTTTACCCTGTGATTTTTTTTAGTCTTGCAGTTAATTTAATTTTTTTCTTTTTCATTTTAAGTTTTTTTTCTCGCCTTCTGGTAATTTTTTTTTTCTTAACTTTTACCTTTTTCTTTTTTAACGTTTTTTAACTAGTTTAATATATATATTTATTCTTTTTTATATTTTTCTTTATTTGTTTTCTTTTTTTAAATTCTTTTCTTTTCGTTTTTTTTCTTTTTTCTTTTTTTTTTTTTCTTTCTTCCTTTTTAAACCTCTTTTTATCCCATTTCTCCCCCCTCACGATTTGGGATATCTTCTAATTTGGTTAAAGCATATTTTCCTAAGGTTGTTGCCACCCTTTTAGTATTTTACTTGCTCCTTCATATACTCTTATCTGGACAAAATGACAAGACAGAAAAATTCACCACAAAAAAAGGAACAAGAGGCAGTACCGAAGGCTAGGGACCTAATCAATACAGACATTGGTAATATGTCAGATCTAGAGTTCAGAATGACAATTCTCAAGGTTCTAGCCAGGCTCGAAAAAGGCATGGAAGATATTAGAGAAACCCTCTCGAGAGATATAAAAGCCCTTTCTGGAGAAATAAAAGAACTAAAATCTAACCAAATTGAAATCAAAAAAGCTATTAATGAGGTGCAATCAAAAATGGAGGCTCTCACTGCTAGGATAAATGAGGCAGAAGAAAGAATTACTGATATAGAAGACCAAATGACAGAGAATAAAGAAGCTGAGCAAAAGAGGGACAAACAGCTACTGGACCACGAGGGGAGAATTAGAGAGATAAGTGACACTATAAGACAAAACAACATTAGAATAATTGGGATTCCAGAAGAAGAAGAAAGAGAGAGGGGAGAAGAAGGTATACTGGAGAGAATTATTGGGGAGAATTTCCCCAATATGGCAAAGGGAACGAGCATCAAAATTCAGGAGGTTCAGAGAACGCCCCTCAAAATCAATAAGAATAGGCCCACACCCCGTCACCTAATAGTAAAATTTACAAGTCTCAGTGACAAAGAGAAAATCCTGAAAGCAGCCCGGAAAAGAAGCCTGTAACATACAATGGTAAAAATATTAGATTGGCAGCTGACTTATCCACAGAGACCTGGCAGGCCAGAAAGAGCTGGCATGATATTTTCAGAGCACTAAATGAGAAAAAATGCAGCCAAGAATACTATATCCAGCTAGGCTATCATTGAAAATAGAAGGAGAGATTAAAAGCTTCCAGGACAAACAAAAACTGAAAGAATTTGTAAACACCAAACCAGCTCTACAGGAAATATTGAAAGGGGTCCTCTAAGCAAAGAGAGAGCCTACAAGTGGCAGATCAGAAAGGAACAGAGACCATATACAGTAACAGTCACCTTACAGGTAATACAATGGCACTAAATTCATATCTCTCAATAGTTACCCTGAATGTTAATGGGCTAAATGCCCCAATCAAAAGACACAGGGTATCAGAATGGATAAAAAAACAAAACCCATCGATATGTTGCCTCCAAGAAACTCATTTTTAGCCCGAAGACACCTCCAGATTTAAAGTGAGGGGGTGGAAAAGAATTTATCATGCTAATGGACATCAGAAGAAAGCAGGAGTGGCAATCCTTATATCAGATCAATTAGATTTTAAGCCAAAGATTATACTAAGAGATGAGGAAGGACACTATATCATACTCAAAGGGTCTGTCCAACAAGAAGATTTAACAATTTTAAATATCTATGCCCCCAATGTGGGAGCAGCCAACTATATAAACCAATTAATAACAAAATCAAAGAAACACATCAACAATAATACAATAATAGTAGGGGACTTTAACACTCGCCTCACTGAAATGGACAGATCATCCAAGCAAAATATCAGCAAGGAAATAAAGGCCTTAAACGACACACTGGACCAGATGGACATCACAGATATATTCAGAACATTTCATCCCAAAGCAACATTCTTCTCTAGTGCACATGGAACATTCTCCAGAATAGATCACATCCTTGGTCCTAAATCAGGACTCAACCGGTATCAAAAGATTGGGATTATTCCCTGCATATTTTCAGACCACAATGCTCTAAAGCTAGAACTCAACCACAAAAGGAAGTTTGAAAAGAACCCAAATACATGGAGACTAAACAGCATCCTTCTAAAGAATGAATGGGTCAACCGGGAAATTAAAGAAGAACTGAAAAATATCATGGAAACAAATGATAATGAAAATACAACGGTTCAAAATCTGTGGGACACAACAAAGGCAGTCCTGAGAGGAAAATATATAGCGGTACAAGCCTTTCTCAAGAAACAAGAAAGGTCTCAGGTACACAACCTAACCCTACACCTAAAGGAGCTGGAGAAAGAACAAGAAAGAAACCCTAAGCCCAGCAGGAGAAGAGAAATCATAAAGATCAGAGCAGAAATCAATGAAATAGAAACCAAAAAAACAATAGAACAAATCAACGAAACTAGGAGCTGGTTCTTTGAAAGAATTAATAAAATTGATAAACCCCTGGCCCGACTTATCAAAAAGAAAAGAAAAAGGACCCAAATAAATAAAATGATGAATGAAAGAGGAGAGATCACAACTAACACCAAAGAAATACAAACTATTATAAGAACATACTATGAGCAACTCTACGCCAATAAATTTGACAATATGGAAGAAATGGATGCATTCCTTGAAACATATAAACTACCACAACTGAACCAGGAAGAAATAGAAAGCCTGAACAGACCCATAACCAGTAAGGAGATTGAAACAGTATTTAAAAATCTCCAAACAAACAAAAGCCCAGGGCCAGACGACTTCCTGGGGGAATTCTACCAAACATTTAAAGAAGAACTAATTCCTATTCTCCTGAAACTGTTCCAAAAAATAGAAATGGAAGGAAAACTTCCAAACTCATTTTATGAGTCCAGCATCACCTTGATCCCAAAACCAGACAAGGATCCCATCAAAAAAGAGAGCTATAGACCAATATCCTTGATGAACACAGATGCGAAAATACTCAACAAAATACTAGCCAATAGTATTCAACAGTATATTAAAAGGATTATTCACCACGACCAAGTGGGATTTATTCCAGGGCTGCAAGGTTGGTTCAACATCTGCAAATCAGTCAATGTGATACAATAAAAGAAAGAACAAGAACCATATGATCCTCTCAATAGATGCTGAAAAAGCATTTGACAAAGTACAGCATCCCTTCCTGATCAAAACTCTTCAAAGTGTAGGGATAGAGGGCACATACCTCAATATCATCAAAGCCATCTATGAAAAACCCACCGCAAATATCATTCTCAATGGAGAAAAACTGAAAGCTTTTCCGCTAAGGTCAGGAACACGGCAGGGATGTCCATTATCATCACTGCTATTCAACATAGTACTAGAGGTCCTAGCCTCAGCAATCAGACAACAAAAGGAAATTAAAGGCATCCAAATCAGCAAAGAAGAAGTCAAATTATCACTCTTCGCAGATGATATGATACTATATGTGGAAAACCCAAAAGACTCCACTTCAAAACTGCTAGAACTTGTACAGGAATTCAGTAAAGTGTCAGGATATAAAATCAATGCACAGAAATCAGTTGCATTTCTCTACACCAACAGCAAGACAGAAGAAAGAGAAATTAAGGAGTCAATCCCATTTACAATTGCACCCAAAACCATAAGATACCTAGGAATAAACCTAACCAAAGAAGCACAGAATCTATACTCAGAAAACTATAAAGTACTCATGAAAGGAATTGAGGAAGACACAAAGAAATGGAAAAATGTTCCATGCTCCTTGATTGAAAGAATCAATATTGTGAAAATGTCTATGCTACCTAAAGCAATCTACACAATTAATGCAATTCCTATCAAAGTACCATCCATCTTTTTCAAAGAAATGGAACAAATAATTCTAAAATTTAGATGGAACCAGAAAATACCTCGAATAGCCAAAGGGATATTGAAAAAGAAAGCCAACGTTGGTGGCATCACAATTCCAGACTTCAAGCTCTATTACAAAGCTGTCATCATCAAGACAGCATGGTACTGGCACAAAAACAGCCTCATAGATCAATGGAACAGAATAGAGATCCCAGAAATAGACCCTCAACTCTATGGTCAACTAATCTTCGACAAAGCAGGAAAGAATGTCCAATGGAAAAAAGACAGCCTCTTCAAAAAATGGTGCTGGGAAAACTGGACAGCCACATACAGAAAAATGAAATTGGACCATTTCCTTACACCACACACAAAAATAGACTCAAAATGGATGAAGGACCTCAATGTACGAAAGGAATCCATCAAAATCCTTGAGGAGAACACAGGCAGAAACCTCTTCGACCTCAGCCGCAGCAACATCTTCCTAGGAACAATGCCAAAGGCAAGGGAAGCAAGGGCAATAATGAACTATTGGGATTTCATCAAGATCAAAAGCTTTTGCACAGCAAAGGAAACAGTTAACAAAATCAAAAGACAACTGACAGACTGGGAGAAGATATTTGCAAACGACATGTCAAATAAAGGACTAGTGTCCAGAATCTATAAAGAACTTAGCAAACTCAACCCCCAAAGAGCATATAATCCAATCAAGAAATGGGCAGAGGACATGAACAGACATTTCTGCAAAGAAGACATCCAGATGGCCAACAGACACATGAAAAAGTGCTCCATATCACTCGGCATCAGGGCAATACAAATCAAAACCACAATGAGATATCACCTCACACCAGTCAGAATGGCTAAAATCAACAAGTCAGGAAATGACAGATGCTGGCGAGGATGCGGAGAAAGGGGAACCCACCTACACTGTTGGGAATGCAAGCTGGTGCAGCCACTCTGGAAAACAGCATGGAGGTTCCTCAAAATGCTGAAAATAGAACTGCCCTATGACCCAGCAATTGCACTATTGGGTATTTACCCTAAAGATACAAACGTAGTGATCCAAAGGGGCACGTGCACCCGAATGTTTATAGCAGCAATGTCCACAATAGCCAAACTATGGAAAGAACCTAGATGTCCATCAACAGATGGACAGATGAATGGATCAAGAAGATGTGGTATATATACACAATGGAATACTATGCAGCCATCAAAAGAAATGAAATCTTGCCATTTGCGACAACATGGATGGAACTAGAGCGTATCATACTTCGCGAAATAAGTCAAGCAGAGAAAGACAACTATCATATGATCTCCCTGATATGAGGAAGTGGTGATGCAACATGGGGGCTTAAGTGGGTAGGAGAAGAATAAATGAAATAAGATGGGAATGGGAGGGAGACAAACCATAAGTGACTCTTAATCTCACAAAACAAACTGAGGGTTGCTGGGGGGAGGGGGTTTGGGAGAAGGGGGTGGGATTATGGACATTGGGGAGGGTATGTGCTTTGGTGAGTGCTGTGAAGTGTGTCAACCTGGTGATTCACAGACCTGTACCCCTGGGGACTAAAAATATATGTTTATAAAAATAAAAAATTTAAAAAAAAATGCTGTCCTGGGCCGCTGGGTGGCTCAGTGGGTTAAGCCGCTGCCTTTGGCTCAGGTCATGATCCCAGGGTCCTGGATTGAGTCCCACATCAGGCTCTCTGCTTAGCAGAGAGCCTGCTTCGCTCTCTCTCTCTGCCTGCCTCTCTGTCTACTTGTGATCTCTCTCTGTCAAATAAATAAATAAAATCTTTAAAAAAATAAAATGCTGTCCTTTTCTCTACCCCACCATATGCCTGCCAGTTTTCTACTTTTATGGATGAAGTAAGTCCCTTTCCCATTTCAAGATAGCACTATCTCCTAGAAGTATTACTTGCTATTGGGTATGCTTCTCAAGTTCCCCACATCATCCTGGGAATCACTATTTTTCCCTATTTAGTCAATACTTAATGGTTTAGAGTGAGAAACTGTACCTTTTCCCTCCTTTGTCTCCTCAGAATACAGTATAGTACCTGGGCAAAATAGACTTCAACTGGGGAAGAAAAGAAGTAGATTTGGTTCTTTTCACTTATCCTATACATGTTTCAAGGAAATAGACTGTTTTTATTTATTTTAGTGGTTTGTCTGGTTACAGAAATATTCCTTTAGTAGATAAGAGAAAACTGACTTGGTAAAGGGTGAACTGTGTAGGCTCGGAACTGAGAAGAGCTAGACTTAAAACCCTGAGTTTGAATTCTAGCAGTGCACTTGAAATTTGTGCACTGTCAAGTTACTTAACCGCTGTTCTTTTTAATCTCCTTTTCAGTAAAATGGGGGTGAGATTACTTATCACAGGGCTACTGTCAGGATTAAAGTGTTACCTTAATTTCCTAGGGCTGCTGTAACAAATTACCATAAACTTGGTGGCGTAAAACTACAGAAGAAGTATATTATCTCACAGTTCAGCAAACCAGAGTCTTTAATCAAGGTATTGACAAGATTGCTTCCTTCTGGAGGTTGTGAGAGAGAATCTGTATCAAGCCCCATCCCTAGCTTTTCTTGGTTGTCTGCAAACCCTAGTGTTTTTAGATTGCACACCCATCACTCCAATCTCTGCCCCTGTCTCTGCATGATTTTGTCCTCTAGGTTATTATTTCTCAGATATCCTTTTTTTTTTCTTTTATAAGGTTACCAGTTGTTATGGATTTAAGCTCCACTGTAACCTGAGGACAATCTCTTCTTGAGATCCTAACTTTATTATATCACATTGGTTTCCTAGGGATGATAGGTAACAAAGTACCACCAAAGTAAGTCGCTTAAAACAATGGAAATTTATTCTCCAACAGTTCTGGAGGCCAGAATCAAGATGTCTCGCTCTTTCCAAAGCTTCTAGAAGAGATTTCTTTTTTGTCTCTTTTAGCATCTGGAGGCTCCTGGCATGTGCTGGCTTGTGGCAGCGTAGCTCCATCTTCGTGGACAACCTATATTGTATTCTGAGGAGACAACCTACTTTCTCTGTATGTTTATCTGAGTCTTCTTAAAAAGACAGTAGTCATCAAAGTTAGGGCCTACCTTAATGAAATATGGGCGAATTTCAGATCCCTAGATAATCATATCTGCAAAGACTCTATTTCCTAAGACACATTCTAAGGCTCGAGGTATACATGAACTTCAGGGTGACATCATCAAACTCATTACAAATCTACAAAGGCCTTATTTCTACACACATGAGCAATTAGGACTTGGACGCATCTTTTTAGGGAATACAGTTTTGAGGGAGAGCACAATTTAACCCACTACAATGGTAGAGGCCTTTTAAGTTCTAAATACAAAGGCTGGTACACAGTAAGCACTAAATAAGTAGAAGTTATTATTATATGCCCATTTTGGTGGACATTGGGCTGGATGGGTAATGGAGGTGGGAAAATGGAACTGAGACTCCAACACAGAAAAGAGCAAAGGCTACTGGTGAATATGTTTGTTTTAAAGGCACCATCATGGGCCCCTTGGTTGTGGATCTCCAAACAGTGGCATACGCCTTTTTCCAACTTCTGATCTCTGCAGCCAGCTAAAAAATAACATCCTAGTCCTGCCAAGAAAATAATGAAACATTCCAGACTATTAGGCCTTAGCAGAGTTTAATCAAAGACTCAGTGATCTATACTGGCTCTGGAGGCCTCTTCAAAGATGAAATCCACAATGTAATGACCGTGACATGAACTACCACCGAGAAAGAGCAGCATCTGTGAATGGTGGAAGACGTGCCTCTTTCCTGGTTAGTTATCCACTGCTCCACAAAGCTACCTGGCACTCAGAGGTGAATTCTAACCACACATGCATGCATGTAGCAGAGTTTATGTGTTTTACATGTCCTTTGACAAGATAACTTATTAATACACAAATTTGCATTATTCTGTTTTTGCCCCCTTCATCTTCTGAGTGTGTAGCCAGGTCCTGTGTATGTTCTGGTTCCCCCTGTCTCAGGCCAGTTTTGCAGGGTAAAAGCAAAGCAAAATCTGCTTGAGTTCAATGGATCGTTCTTGTTTTGATGAAAGGAACTTTTTTTTTTTTTTTTAATAATGGGTGTTCTAGAGAAGGTGGGAAAAAAGAGAGTACCACTCTGGCTGGGAAGTGACTGACTCTCATTCATGGGAATGAAAGGAGGGAGCAGACAAATGTTTCTGGGGAGGCTGTTGCCTGGCCGAGGAGTCCAGGCTTTGCCAAGCATCTCCCTTTCTGTAGGGAAGCAAAGAAATAAGGAAAATGTGAGTGAAGACAGTGGATATGTCTCATTGTTAGTTAAGAGTAAACAAAGGGTCTGAGGCCCAAGGGAGTCTTCTCCATGCTTTAGTGATGCCAGAACACCCTCCTGTCAGTGTAGGGAGGAGGAAGACTCAGAATGACTAAGGCTGAATCCTCTGCCAGCCCACTGGGAGGAGGGTGCAGATTCCATTTTAAATAAGTGTTTTTTGATATTTTTGCACATCTGGGAGTTTATGAACAGAGGCTCATTACGTTTGCACACTTACTTGTTTTCTTTACAGCAGGCTTTGGAAGTGTTCCATGAGATATTATTGTTCCCCTTCAATAATGGTAAAAACTGAAGATCAGAGATGACTCCGCTAAGGTCCCACAGTCAGTGTGTGACCGGTATGTGACCGGTCGGGAAACAAACCCCTGGCACAGTGGCAGCCCGCAAGAGGAAGGAGTATCATAGCCACAGAGTCACTCCCTGAGAACCAAGGGATTCAGCCCAGATGAAACACCCCAAGCTCTGAGAACCCGCAGTGGGCAGACAAGCCCACACAGTAGTAGGGCTTTGAAAATCGCGGAAGCTTAATGCCTGGAGCTGGAGGGCTATAGGAAGCTGAGTCTCTCCTCCTAAATGCCAGTATGCTGTGTCACTAGGCCTGAGACCCAGCAGAGAAGCAGCAGAGTGAAAAGTGTCTGAGAACACAGGAAGATATATTGACTAATTTTAGGACATAGGCTAGAGGAGAAGGGATCTGCAGTAGCTTTCTCTGGGAATGAAAGTGCTGGCAGGTGATATTTTTCTTCTTCTCCTGCAGCCTTGCTAGCCAGATAATTGTGAAACCACTTCTGACGCCTTCCATCTACCTTGCTTGCACCGCCTGGTCAGTTTAGACATTTCTCCACAGATCCAATCTGTCCAACCCACCTGTCCTAAGAGGAACCCCCACATGGTAACTCCTACCACACCTTGGAGGCAGCCTCGGTCAGGACTGGCGTCCCTCTAAGAAGTGTAAAAGGAACTTCCTTAAATGGAAAAGAAAAGGTCAGGTAAAAGTTTTACCTAAAGTAAAAGTTTTTGAAAGGAATAATTGCACTAGTAAAAGCCGACGTGCAATAAAGATAGTAGATCGGTCACTTGAAAGGCTAGTATAAAAAGATAAAATTAGTAAAATTAATGTACAATACATGCGCACAAATTAGTTAAGGGATACACAAAACAGAAAGATGTAAAATATAACATCATTAAACATAAAACTTGGGAAGGGAGGTAAAATGTGTTCAAACTTAAGAGGCCATCAACCTAATATAGACTGCCATATACAAGGTTATTATATTTGACTCTATGATAACCACACACCAAAACTTACAATAAAGAAAAAATAAAGAGAAAGGAATCCAAGCATAACACTAAAAAAAGTCATCAATCACAAGGGAAGATAGCAAGAGGAGAAAGAAAAACAAGAACTATACTACAGCCAGAAGAAAAAAAAATCAACAAAATGGCAATAAGTATATACCTATCAGTAAGTACTCTAAATGTATTGGTCTAAAAGATCCAATTGAAAGACACAGGGTGACTGAATGGATTAAAAAAACAAAACCTGGGCGCCTGGGTGGCTCAGTGGTTAGGCCGCTGCCTTCGGCTCAGGTCATGATCTCAGGGTCCTGGGATCGAGTCCCGCATCGGGCTCTCTGCTCAGCAGGGAGCCTGCTTCCTCCTCTCTCTCTCTCTCTGCCTGCCTCTCTGCCTACTTGTGATTTCTCTCTGTCAAATAAATAAATAAATAAATCTTTAAAAAAAAAAAAAAAAAAAAAAAAACCTATCTTTACACTGCCTACAAGAGACTCATTTCAGACCTAAAGACACACACAGATAGGGAGAAAAGGGTAGGTAGTATAACATATCAGACAAGATAGACTTTATTGTTTGCAGTTGTGTTTCCCCATTCAGTAGGCTGCATTTTTCTTTTGTTGATAGTTTCCTTCATTATCTAAAAGTATTTTTGGGGGGGGCATAATAACAATAGTTTTAATTTTGTTCCTTTGTTTTAGGATACATATCTGGAAAACTGTTGCTAAGGCTGATATCAAAAAGATTACTGCCAATATTTTCTTCTAGATGTTTTATGGTTTCATGACTCCCATTTAGATCCTTACAGTTATGAGTTTATTTTGTGTGTCTGCTGTAAGAAAATGGTCTAGTTTTTCTTTTGCATGCAGCCATTACAATTTTCCCAGCACCATTTATCAAAGTGATTGTCTTTTCCCATATATTGTTGTCCCCTTTGTCATAGACTGACATATAGGTTTGGCTTTAATTCTGGATTTTCTATTCTAGTCCATTGTTCTATGCCTTTTTGGGGAAGGGGGTGCTAGTAGCATACTTAAAAATCTGGGACTGTGATACTTTCAGCTTTTTCTTTTCTTTTTCAAGATTACTTTGGCTCTTCAGGTTTTTTTGTCCTTTCCTAACAATATTTGGATTATTTATTCTACTTCTATAAAAAAATACTGTTGGTATTTTGATAAGAATTGACTGAATCTATAGATTGCTTTGAGTAGTATGAACATTTGAACAATACCCTTTTCAAATCCATAAGCATGATATGTCTTTATACATTTTTCTGTTGTCTTCGATTTTTTTCATCATGTTTTATAGTTTTCACAGTTACAGGTCTTTCACTTACTTTGTTAAGTTTATTCCTAAGGATATTACTCTTTCTGTTGAAGTTGATCGTTTTCTTAATTTCTCTTTGGGCTACTTCATTGTTAGTGCAACCGACTTCTTTATATTAATTTTGTATCCCGCAATTTTACTGAATTCATTGATTAGTTTTATTATGTCTTTGGTGGAGTTTTTAGGGTTTTCTCTGTCTGGTATCATCTGAATATAGTGATAATTTTACTTTATTACCTGCAGCTAGAACTCGCAGTACTATGTTGAATAAACAGTTGAGAGTGGAAATCCTTGTCTTTTTCCTTATCTTAGAGGACAAGTTTTCAGTTTTTCATCATTGAAGATGATAGCAGTTGTGTGTTTGTCATAAATGGCCTTTATTATGTTGAGGTATATGCCTTCTAAACTCTACTTTGCTGAGAGTTTTTGTCATGAACCAATGTTAAATTATGACATGACTTTTTTGCATTTCTTAAGATAATCATACGATTTTTACCCTTCATTTTGATTATGTGGGGTATAAATGTTGATTGATTTGCAAATATTGAACTCTCATAGTGTCCAAAGAATAAATTCCTTTTGATTACGGTATATGATCCTTTTGATGTTTTATTGAATATGGTTTGCTGATATTTTGTTGAGGATTTTTACATCTTCGTTCATCAGAGATATTGGCCTTTTAAGAGTCTTTGGTTTTGGCATCGGGGTAATACTGGTATCATAGAATACATATGGAAACTTTCCTTCCTGTTCTATTTTTTGGAATAGGTTGAGGAGAATTGGTCTTAACATTTCTTTGTTTGGTAGAATTCACCTGTGAATCTGTCTGGTCCTGAACAATTCCTTGTTGGTTTTTTTTTTTTTTTTTAATTACTGATTGAATTTTGTTACTAGTATTCAATTTTAGATTTTTTTTTTACTTCCCAATTCAGTTTTGAAAGATTATATTGGTAGAAATTTACTTCTTTAGATTGTTGAGTTAGTTGTCATAAAATTTTTCATAGCAGTCTTATAATCCTATTTCTGTAGTAGCTGTTACTATTCAATTCTTTAACTTCTGATTTTACTTATTTGGGTTCTTTCTCTTTCTTGATGAGTCTAACTAATGGTTTACCAATTTAGTTTTTCCTTGCAAAGCCACAGCTCTATTTTTAGCCTCAGTTTTTCTCTGTTCCAGTCTTTAGGTGTATGGTTAAAGTGCTGGAGACTTTTCTTGTTTCTTAGAGGTCATTATCACTATAACCTTCCCTCTTAGAACTGCTCTGCCTATGTCCCCATGATTTTGGCCCATTTTGTTTCCATTTGTCTCCATGTATTTTTTTAAATTTCTTTGTTAATTTCTTCATTCACCTACTGGTTGTTTAGACAGAATAGACTTTAAAACAAATAATGATAAAGAGATCTATCCAACAGGAGGATATAATAATTGTAAATATCTATGCACTCAACATAATATATATATATGTATGTATATATATATATATATATATATATATGTATATATATGGCAAATATTAATAGACATAAAGGGAGAAGTTGACAGTAATACAGTAATAGAAACAGGCTTTAACACTCCACTTATATCCATACAGAAAATTAATAAGGAAATAGTGGCTTTGAGACACACCCTTGACCACATGGGCTTAAAAGATATATACAGAATATTCCAGCCCAAACCAGCAGAATACACATACTTTTCAAGTGCAAATGATATATTCTTGAAGATAAATCTCATGTTAGGATCAATACATTTAAAAATACAAAAATCATACCAAGCATCATTTTCAACCACCACAGAATGTAACTAAAATTCAATCACAGAAAATGAAAAATGAGGGTGAGGGGAAGAAAAATATATAGGCTAACAACATGCTATGAAACAGCGAATGGGTCAACAAAGAAATAAAAAAGGAAATAAAAATGCATGTCAAGAGTAAAGAAAGTGGAAACACAATGGTTCAAAATCATTGTAAGGTAATAAAAGTAGTTCTAATAGGAAAGTTTATAGCAATATAAGCCTACCTCAAGAAACAAGAAAAATCTCAAAAAATCTAACCTTACTCCTAAATGAACTAGAAAGAGAATAAAGCCTAAGGTTAGTAGAATAAAAGAGCAGAAACAAGTGAAATAGAGATAAAAACCAATAGAAAAGATCAATAAAAATCAAGATCTGGGTCTTTGAAAAACAAACTTGATAAACACTTAGCCCAGACTAAAATAATACCTAAAAGAAATGAAAAGTTACAATTGATACCAAAGAACTAAAAAGGATTATGAGACTACTATTAAAAATTATATGCCAATGAATTGGACAACCTAGAAAAAATGTTGCAATTTCTAGAAATATGCAGTCTTCTAAAACTAAATTAGGAAGAAATAGAAAATATTAAAAGAGCCATTATTAGTAATGAAATTGATCAGAAATTAAAAAAAAAAAAAACTTACAACAAAAGTTGGAAGAACCAGATGGCTTCACAGGCAAATTCTTCACAGGCAAATGTTCTACTAAACATTTAAAGAAAAGGTAACACCAATTCTCTGCAAACTACTACAAGAAATAGAAGAGGAAGAAATGCTTCCAAATTCATTCTATGAGGCCAGCATTTCCTTGATACCAAAATCAGACAAATAAATAAATTAAGTGCAGGCAAATATATATCTCTGAAGAACATAGATGCAAAAATCCTCATCAAAATATTAACCAATTGAATTTCAAAATATGTGATCATTATCCTTGACCAAGTAGAATTTATTTCAGGGGTAGAAGGATGGTTCCATATCTGCAAATCAATGTGAAATATATATTAACAAAATAATAGATAAGGGTACCTGAATAGCTCAATTGGTTAAGAATCCAACTCTTGATTTCACCATGGGTCATCATCAGGGTTGTGAGATTAAGCCCCACATCAGCCTCCCATGTTGGGCATGGAGCCTGCTTAAGATTCTCTCTATGCTCTCCCTCTGCCCCTCCCCCATCTCCTTCTCAAAATAAATACATACGTACGTACAGGATAAAAATCATGATTGTCTCCATAGATGCCAAAAGTCTTTGACAAAATTCAACACAATAGAATACCTTAACATATTACTAACCCAGCTAATATCTTACTTGATGGTAAAAACTTAAAGATTTTCCTCTAGATCGGGAAGAAGAATGTTCACACTTACCACTTTTATTCAACATCGTACTAAAGTCCCAGCCATAGCCATCAGACAAGAAGTAAAAGGTATCCAAATTGGTAAGGAAGAAGTAAAACTATCACTATTTTCAGAGGACATGATACTGAATATAGAAAACCCTAAAGACTTCACCAAAATACTATCAGAATAAATGTACTCAGTAAAGCTGCAGGATACAAAATCAATACAGAGCTATCTACTGCATTTCTGTACACTAGTAACAGAAGAACAGAAAGAGACATTTTTTAAAAAATCCCATTTACAGTTACACCAACAAAATAAATATATAAAAACCTAGGAATAAATTTAACCAAGGAGGTGAAAGTCTTGTACTCTCAAAACTATAAGATGCATATGAAAGAAACTGAAAATGACACAAATGCAAAGATATACTCCTGGAAGAACTAATTGTGTTAAAATACCTATACCACCCAAAGCAACCTACAAATACAATGCAATTCCCATTAATACATCAATAGTATTTTCCAGGGAACTAGAACAAAAAAATCCTAAAATTTGTATGGAACCACAAAATACCACAAAAAAACAAAGATTAAAGAGATTAAAGAACAAAGCTGGAGTTATCACATCCCAGATTTCAAACTATACTACAAAGCTCTAGTAATCAAAACAGTATAGTACTGAAAAACAGATATAGAGAGCAAGAGAACAGAATAAAGAGCTTAGAAATAAACCCATGCTTATATAGTTAATCTGCAACAAAGGAAGTAAGAATATACAAAGGGGAGAAGACAGTCTCTTCAATAAATCGTGCTGAGAAAACTAGACCACTTTCTTACACCATGCATGCACAAAAATAATCTGAAAATGGATTAAAGACCTAAATGTGAGTCCTGAAACCGTAAAAGTCCTAAAACAAAATTTAGGCAGTAATCTCTTGTATAGTAGCCTTAGCAATATTTTTCTGGCTATGCCTTCCAAGGAAAGGGAAAGAAAAGCAAAAATAAACAATTGGAAATTTATAAAACTAACAAGCTCTTACACAGCGAAGTTAATCACCAAAAAAGCAACTTACTGAATGGCAGAATATATTTGCAAATAGTATATTCAATAATATCCAAAATATATAAAGAACACATATAACTCAACACCAAAAAGTTAAAAATGTGGTTAAAACATGAGCAGTGGACCTGAACAGACATTTTTCCAAGGAGGAAATTAGGGTGAACAACAGACAAATAAAAAGATGTTCAACATTACTAATCATCAGGGAATTGCAAATCAAAACAATAACAAGATTTTACCTCACCCCTGTGAGAATGACTAGTATCAACAAACATTGTCAAGAATGTGGAGAAAAGAGAATATTTGTATGCTATTGGGAATGCAAGTTGGTGCAGCCATTGTGAAAAGCAGTATGCAGTTTCCTCCGAAAATCAAAAATAGAAATACTGTATCATCTAGTATTTTCACATCTGGGTATTATTCAGAAGAAAACAAAAACAGTAACTGGAAAAGCTATAGACACCTCTGTTGATTGCAGCATTATTTACAATAGCCAAGATATGGATGCAATCCAAGTGTCCACTAAGAGATGGATAAAGACGGTGTGTGTGTATAAAGATGGTATGTGTGTGTGTGTGTGTGTGTGTGTGTGTGTATACATATATATATATACACATGATATGTATAATGGAATACTAATCAGCCATAAAAAAGAATTTTCTCTTCAGGAGAGCAAAAATGGACCTTAGAGTACTAGGCTAAAGTCAGAGCAAGATCAATAACATATAATTTCACTTACATGAGGAATCTAAAAAAGAAGGCAAATTGACAAACAAAAGAAATGAAATTATAAATCCAGAGAAGAATTTATTGCCAGAAGAGAGAGTGGGCTGGGGTATATGTGAAACGATTGAAGAGGAATATGAGATACAAACTCCCAGCCATAAAATAAATACATCATGGGGATGAAAAATACTACATAGGAAATATAGTCCATGATTACGTAGACACTTTTTAGGATGACCAGTGTTTACTAGACTTATTGTGGTGAGCACTGCATCTTGTACACAACTGTGAAATCATTATTATATACCAGAAACTAATATAGTATTACATGCCAACTACACCTAATTGAAATATTTAAATAATTCAATATTAAATGGCTTGCCTGCTTTCTCAAATACAATTTAGATTGTTGCTCTTTATGTGTGGTTCAGTCAGCCTTCCATAAATAGCCCAACTACTCCACCCAATTCTTAGAACCTTGACACAGTGTTTCACTTTCATTCTACTTACAGTATCATTTCCTTGCTTCTATCAGATTGTCTATGGCTCCCAAAGAGATCATGACATTAGAGACCCCAAATCCTGCTTCAGATGATAGTAACAAAAACAATAAAACACTGATAACAATATCTACAGAGTGTTTACTGGGTGAAGACTTATCATGAGTGATATCATTAATCCTTCACAACAACTCTAATGATTTAGGTACCATTTTACAGATGAGGAGGAATATTGAATTTTAGGTGACGAATGGAGACTGATGCAGCTAGAAATGGAACTCAACTCTGACATAAATCAAAGCCATTACAATACTATGTCTAACTAACAGCCTTGTGTGTATTGAAGAAGTCTGTCCATTAAAGAAAAATTACCCCCAAAAAAGAATAGATACAATCCTATTTGGTGAATTTTTTCATTTTGCTCAATAAATTTTGTTCTAGTACCCGGAGGTCCTAAAGTCCATGGTGCCAAAAAATGAACATTGGTAAAATCATAGCTGTTAATATAAACATCACCAAGAGGGTGGGAGTAAAGCAAAATATTGAAATTACGTTTGCCAAATCACTATCACTTACTCTTTAAGTGCCTCCTCTCTGTTCTTTAGGAGAGCAACTTAGGAGAGTCTTAGAAGATGGTTCTGGAAAAGGAGATTCTATGTCAAGTTTTTTCAAATACATAACCATTGCAAACAGAGAAGCTTTTTTGTAGGATCAGATGTGGATTTATTTGTAAATTTCAAATAACATTGAACTGTAATTCAATGGTTCTTTCAACAGACACTTAGCTCTCTTGCCTTGGATAGAGTAAATGGATTTGACTGCTGAACAACCCACTTTTGAAATGTTAATCTTCTCAGAATACACCCTGGGTCAGAGAAGTTATCAATAAAGATGAAGCAGGTCATATAAAAGACAAAGGGTTTGGACCTCTGTGGATTACTGAGAGAAAAACACACAAAACCTGAAGTAGACCTGAAGAAGCATAAAGAAGGATAAAGCAGGAGGTTTTCCCAGTTTATACTGGCTCCATTCCTTCTCTAGAAGAACTTGAAGGAGAACAACAAAGGAAGAGAACTGCCTGTCCTTTACCTACATGCTACCTTGCTTCTCTCTCTCCTCATCATGAGTGGAGGAGGAATAGATAAGAGCCTGGAAGGAGGTGGAAAATGTGATGAAAGACTCAGCAGAATGGCTTTGGAGAAGTTCAGGCATCTGTGAAGTTCAGAGAAGGAATTAAAGGCCCAGGAGAGAACGCAAGATTTTCTGCTGCTGGCATCTAAGATGTGATTCAGAGAATGTCTGTGGGTACCGAGAGATGCTTCTCCATCCTTGGTCAGATCTCTGTTACCTGCCTAAAAAATCTCCAAGGCTGAAGTCAAAACTAACTTTGGTTAAATATCAAAATCCCTTGTGGAATTTAGCAAACTTGTGTGTGCCCCACCTCACCCCAAAGGTACATGGCAAGGCTGGAAAGACTGGCAGGTTTACAAAAGTTCAAAGTAATTTTGATGCCCCCAGGATTGAACACCAAGGAAATAATGACAAACAGCAATGCCATTTAACTCTTAGGTGCATGCAGACTTTGTGGGGAACTTGATAAAATGTTGATTATGAACCAGGGGAACTTGGAGTGGGGCCTGAAATTCTGCATATCTAGCTGACTGCTCAGGGATACTGATGCTATTGCTCCCTGGACCCCACGTTGCATGGCAAGGGTTTCAAGAATCTGTCTTGGAGTCAGATTATCTGAATGTGAACATTGTGCTAAAAGGCCAGGATACTTCTCCTTCTCTAACATTGGCTCCTTCGTTCTGGATAATAACAATTTAAAAGGGCTACTTGTTCAGTGGAAAGAGAAAGGGTGTTTTTGGTTGCATAATATTGTCCATGCTTTGAATTTAAGTTAAAGCTTTGTGTTAGGAGAAAGAAGATGGACTTTACATAGATTTCCTGGACTTCAGAGTTAGAATTCCCCAATCCCTTGCACCTTGTTCCACCCTTCTCCCAGAACATTGCCATGACTGCCTAGATTCATTTCACAGGGTAGGTTCAGGAAGCCTAAGAAAGCCCAACGGGAGAGAAGTCTTGCAACTGGTCTCTTCTATTCCCAAAGGACTTACTTCTGTACCAGTAATCACATTTTATTTCCGCATCCAGTACTTCTTCACAAAAACTATGTCTTCATCTATAGAATTAAAACAAAACAAAACAAAAAAACATAGTGATGCCGGTAGAAGCCTACATCAAGGCCTTGGGTAAAGTTCTCCAGTTTCTCGTGAACAGCAAGAGCTCAATAAGGCTTATTATAACAGCATTCTTTGTACTCGGCACTCACTGCTATTTTTGGCAGAAGTGGGCTAGTGACTTACAGAAGCGAAACAGAGTCAAGTTTATGGAAGAACCCGTCTCTGCCTCTGGTTCAGGTGGGTAAACTGAGTCTACTTTATTCCAACCTCTCTTCCCAGGGCTTTTCCCAGCTCTCATGAGACTGCTTTCATTGTCCAAACACGCACAAGCACCCTGGATTTCTCTAATGAAAGAACTGGGAGAGGGAGCAGAAAACTTTTTGTCCAGTGAACCTGGATAATCAATTGCTGACCGTTTACTTCCTGTGCTTGACATACATGTCTAGAGGTAATAAGGAAAACTTCTCAAAAAATAAATAAATAAAAGGAAAAACTGAGTTTATAATTCAGCCTGAAGGTGTATAACTTTTTACTTGCCAGCTCAGACTTGAGCTAAGAATCACCTAATCTATAAAATACTCAGTTCTTCATGAGTTCAATTAAAGCCATGGAGGCCCAGATGCAGACTATTCTGCTTTTTGTAGTGATTAAATTGCTCTGGTTCAAATGGAATCTGGTTTTACTACTTTTTTCAACATGCCGCCAAATTCTATACTTGTGTTCAAAAGGCCAAGATTAATCTGATCTCCATCGCTGTCCATATTTCCTCCAAGTTTCTCCAGCTAAGCACTTCCACTAATCTTTGCAGAAGGGGAGATTAATGTAAAAGGAATAATGAAACATTTGATTTATATTAGGTGCTTGTCATTCTTCATTAGCTGCCCCCGAGTCACCTTCTTAAAGCCCTGCAAACAGAATAAAATGGGATATGCCAATAGTCCATGTAGCATATTAATAAGAAGAAATGTAAATGGGAGAAGACTTTCATTTTGCCAGAATAAACAGAGCCATATGCACCTCTCCATCTCTCAGCTTTTTGTACTTTCTCCAGGGGCTTGGTCCAATTAGCTATTTCATATTAATCACTATTTGTGCTCTTGATTCTTCCTATGGCAGCTTTCCATTTTTCAGTTGCCCGGAAGATCAAAAGGCTTTTTATATTTCCTCAGATATTCTGCAGGATTCAAAAAAGAAAAATAGCAACATTTTGTGTGTGTATTAGAATTTATCCTTTTCAAATTCATTCCATGTTTTAGCTCCTTGACACTCAAATCCCTTTATGAAATGGTCAAGCCATATGTGCACTTCAATAGCTAGTATCAAACTTTGCATCTCGTAGGTACTCAGAACAATTTTTTTTTCAAATGGATAGATCTTCATTTACCTTCATGGCAGGTAAAGGAAATAATTAACAAAGATTCTAAGGGAAAAAGAAGATGGAAATATTTAGGAATTAAGGTTAGAGGTGCTCCCATTTCTCCTGGTAACTTTTTTGGATACTAACAGATAAGCAAACTTCAGTAAAAGGTTTAACAAACCCTATATAAAGTACAATGGAGCTACTCTGACCAAATGAACTACGAGTAAAAGTATGTGAGACAAGTCCACATCAATGGTATATTTAAAATATTTATAGCACTTGTATTTTCAGACAGTATTTCTTTAAGCTATTTTTGTAATGTAGCCCAATAACCCAAATCAATTAGGTAATTGGTATTTTCATTTTTCCAAAAACTATGTGGGGTCAATAAACTTTTAGTCTGTACTAAACAAATGCATTAAAAGAATAACATGTATTGGTTCTTCCTCAGGCTTTTACATGAACTAATATTTTAGAGAAATTAACTTTGTTTTTGAAGTTGAAAATTTAGATCCAGTTTCCTTTGAAGCATATATGGATATGACATCCTTAGACCTCCCTTTCAAAGAGTTTCTAATCATTCTTTTAATGATCTGTTTTGCATTTTCAGAAGAGCCACCTATGTTAGCATTATCTATCATTTCCTCCTGGAGGATACTGACTTATGTGCTGGTAAGTATCACATGAGATACGGTAGATAAACCCAACTGCCATGACTACAAGTGATTGGAAAAGAATGGCTCTCGACTAGGTTACCTTTCCCATGCTTTTGAAATACCATCTACAACACTGAGAGAGTTGGTTTGGGAAAGCAGGTCCAGAGGCTGAGTCTTCCCTGTTTTGAGTACCTACAGCTGGCCATGAGTAAAGGCATGAGTTGGGAAAGGACAAGAAAACAGTTTAAAAAAAAAAAAAAAAAAAGGACAGATGCAGAGAGAAAATGGGAAATGGGTACGACAGGCAATAATTCTGGCAAAAGGCATCCATGACTTTCCCCCATATAAGAGGCTTCCTGATTGCTTGATTTGAACTACTTTAGATTTCCTTATAAGATAATACCTTACATGCTGAGGCAGCACTTTTCACTTCTTTTTTTCTTTTTGGGTTGATGGCTTCAACTTCTAAAACCACCAGAAACATATAATTACATGAAGAACAAACTACCATTTTCTAAAGAGGGATATTGTTAAAAAAGAATTTTATGCTATACAAATGAAAAGTAAAATACAAAAAGTAGAATTGCACACACACACACACAAATCATAGAAACCCAGGTCTGTGAATGAAGAACCCAACATTTCTCCCACATTTGTTTTATGAAGATGAAGCCAAGTAAGTTGAGTCCTTAGAGTAAAAAGAGTTTGGGAGACATACACTGAAACAAATGCGATGCCCTATTTAATTCAGTAATTCTGGTTTCACAAAGTAGACTCATTCAGTAGGACCTGACAGTTTGACATGGATTTTTTAAAACTATAATACATTTTAGAGGAAAAAAAAAAGCCCGAGATTTTTCATTTGAGAGGTAACATGGATCATGGGCTGTGGAGGCAGACAGACCTGAATTTGAGTCTTAGAATGAGCTCTTACTTCTTTGCTACCTTGAGGAGCTTACTTTGTCTACCTCAGTCTGGATTTCCTCATCTATTCATTGGGCCAAATAATAAGTGACAATTAGTTTCGCTGTTGCTTTTTGGTGCTGGGGGGAAAGTGACTGAAGATCTTTTAATATGTGATGTACTTTTTGTATGAATCTGGGTGGATTTTTATTGAACTTAGAATCTGAAGCATCAGAATATCACCATACATATGGCATTCTGTGGCCCAAAAGCATTTTTGTGAGGTACTATGACATTTAGTTCTCCTCGCACACTCATTCACTTCTTCCACAGACATCTGTTAGATGCCTGCCTTGTGCCTGATCGTGTGCTAGTCAGCAGAGATTCAGCTGTGCAGATGACAGACTTAGCCCCTGCCCTCCTGGAGCGTAAAGCCCCCTGAGGCGGAGCTGGCTATTTTTACACTTTATTTTTTAAGATGATAAAAATAAGAATTAGAGCACGTAAGGCACTTGTCCAATATTTGCACAGTTGGAGAGGGTCAGACCAACATCAAACTTGCATTGTGACTTTAGAAGTAAGGGAACAATTGTTGTCTTTACATCTGTGGAGGGCACTCTGCTTCTGGAACTGAGGTGCCTTAGACAGAATTAGAACAAGTCATGATTCTACTGAATATATTTTTACTGATTGAGTTTCATTTGCCTGAGGGCTGAAGCCAAGCTGGTGCTATGATTCATAAGTCTCATTTTCCATATGTTTGACTTAAGATTTTCCTTGACAACAGTTGATTAGCCACTCTTGTGATTTTAACTCACTAATGATAACTTGACCTGATTTCAACTGATTTCTCTTGGTTCCCTGGAAAAAGAACTCCATTGAGAGACGCCAGTACAGCAAGCATTCTCAGCTTCAACCAAACTAACCATCTCCATGTGCCAAGCCTGGTGTCAGTGCTGTCAGACTGCTTCACAGGTGATAGCCCTCTAGTCCTTTAGTTAAGTAACACACTAGTCCAGAATGGAGTAATGAGTTCCCAAATCCTATGCTGCGATAGTTCTGAAGATAAGAAAGCTCTAGATCAGTTTTATCATCCACGTCCAAGGGGCTTTCTGTTTATATAATTTCTCTGCTTGGTGTTCTCAGCAGTTGTGCACTATAGATAGATAAAATTCAACATCCTTAGTATGGAACCAGATTTTTCGTGACCTGGCCTCGAGAGCCTTTTAGAGCCTCATTTTTGACTAATATTTTCCACATTATCTATGTTTCAGCACAACCAAAATGCTTATGGTCCTGGATCCTCAGACATATGATGGTGTCTACTATTTCTGCACCTAAATATTATGTCTGTAAGTATTGACTTGCCATTATTATTCTAATAACTAGACGGTGGTATGATTTTTTTTCTATGTAATCCTCAACTAAAGAATGAGATCCAAAGCATTCATTTAGAGAGAGTGTTAAAAGATGGCAGATGTCATAAACTCTTCTCCCTGACTTGATTTCATCCAATTGGCTTATAGCTATTTTAATGAAAACTAACAGAATTCTATTTATCAGAAAGACAGGTTATTGTGAGAAGAAATCAATGTGATGTCAGGTTCAGTGGGAAAGTGGGAAGTTTATAAGGTTGAATGGGTTGGCATATTCTATTTCAGTGAGTGCCATCTAATGTGACTGTGATGGAATTTTGCAAGACTGACGGACAGCCAGGACATGTAAAGGAATGCTACAGTGGTAGGAGTAATTATTAGATTTCTAAGCTGGAAACTAAATGAGTCTTGGGTTTTGGGAGCCCAGATAATGTCCCAACTCTTACCAAATTATATTCTTTTTACAACGTATTTGAAATGAGAAGAAATTTAGATCCTATATTAAGTCTTTTTGGTAATTTTGTTAAGAACAAGACATTTTCTATTAAAATGGTGCAGCTGCACAGCTCTCCCTCAATTTACTTAATTCTACCTTTGGGCAGGAAAAATCCTTATAAAATAAACCAATGAAAGCTGATAATACCACATTGCAGGGGGTGATATTAAGCTAAGTCCTATAAACACCAATCCTAATAGCTATAAGTACTCATCAAGCATCCAGAAACTCATATTTTAGTATTCAGTGACAATGATTTGGTCTATAAAAAGAAAAGATGTTTTCAAAATCTGTCAAGCATGTCCCCTTAAAATCACTTTAAAAATTATATTCCACATTTAACATTATTCACATTGAAATATTTAAACTGGCAAGCATTTTGTTCAATAAGAATGTTAGGAAGACAATCATGATAAACTGACTAGTCTAGATGGCTTTTAATAGTGATAATTTTGGCTACATTCACATTTACTTTTTTACTTCCTTCTTAAAATAGTCATCCTTTTCTGCTCAAAGTCTATAAGACAGGTATGACTTTTTTGGAATTTATTCTATATTAGAGAATGCTACTTCCAGGTCAGCTTAGTATTCAAGGTAAATGACTAAGGCTGACCTTGAGAGAGTTACTCAACTTCGCTGAACCTCTGTTTATTCATCTGTGAAATTAGGGGGTAAAACCTCATAGGGTTGTAATAAGGATTAAGTGAATTAATACACAACATGTAAAGGCTTAGAAGAGTGATTGGCACATAGTAATTTCTTAGTAAATAGTAGTTATTATTATTATGACCCAGAGCAAGAGCAGAGTTGTTATTTTATTTTTTAAAGGAACAAGTAAATTTTAGAAGCATGAAAGATCACAAGTGAGACGTATTATTTCTCAGAACCTGTGTTCAGATATCATTATGTCTTCCCTGCATTGCTGCCACAGGCTTCTAAATGACATTCCAGTTTTATATCTTTCCAAAGACATTCATCTGGAGTAATCCTTTGATAACTTAGATCTCTGTAGATCTGATCCTTCAGATCACTCCAACTTTCTCTCAGTCCTGTCTTTATGTCCTATTTAATGTTTTCTGACAGAAACATACTCCATTCCACTCCCATTATTCCCTCTCTTCCAATACCCAACCCACACAGCTACACAAATTCACCTAGAAAATTCTGACCAACTGTTCAAGCCAGGCACAGACTTCACAATTTATCCAGGAATTTTTTTCTGATCTTTTTCAGTCATGTCTCTGAGTACTTCATTTATGCTCCTTGGCGCCTTGCACATCCTTGTATCAAGCTAGGTCACTATTATCTATTGTATCTATTGTACAAGTAATAGTGAATTCACTTTTTTAGCAAAACCTCAAAGAATAGGGGGCAACAGAATTGAGCATACCATAAATAATCACTAAAATACTTACTGATATTAAAAGCTCAGTGGAATATTTTTTAAATTTTTTAAAAGATTTTATTTATTTGAGATATAGAGAGAGCAAGAGCAGGAGGAGGGGCAGAGGAAGAGGAAGAAGCAGAGCAGGGAGCATGGAGCCCAAGGTGGGGCTGGACCCCAGGACCCTGAGATCATGACCTAAGCCAGAGAGAGATGCTTACCCGACTGAGCCACCCAGGTTCCCCCTCAATGGAATATTAAAAGAAATAGGTACATATCATTACCATCCTGCTGAATATTCATGTTTTAAGATGATCTGCATGATGGTATTACTGTGGAGTATGGACACGAAAGAAGAGTTATCATCGTGAAGCCCCAACACAACAGTCCCATCTCCTTTTCCAAGACATCCCCCTTGACTGCTGTAATCTAACCATTTTTAAAAAAATATTTTATTTATTTATTTGACAGAGAGATCACAAGTAGGCAGAGAGGCAGGCAGAGAGCAAGGGGGAAGCAGGCTCCTTGCCAAGCAGAGAGCCTGACTGGGGCTCAATCCCAGGACCCTGGGATCATGACCTGAGCTGAAGGCAGAGGCTTTAACCCACTAAGCCACCCAGGTGCCCCTGTAATCTAACCATTTTGAATACAACGTGATACTCTGTGCTTACCTTCCATATGCCAAAGCCTTTCAGCATTTATGTAACATGTTCCCTTTGCCCACAATGCACGCTCCACATTCTCTCCTGGTGAAGAACCCATTTATGCACAGAGCAGCCCACTTGTCACCTTCCTAGCCATATCTCAGAACAAACCTGATCTTTCTCCACACCTCCCTCTATTCCAAAGAGTTATTCAGCCTCCTTGTTAAGTTAGTCCACACGTGCCTGTCTAGCGTGGGAGCCACTAACCAATCGCCATGTATGGCTATATAAATTTAAATTAATATTAAACAAAGCTTAAAATTCAATTGCTCAACCCCAATAGTTGTATTTCAAGGGCTCACTCATCACATATGCCTACTCACTAGCATCTGGAGAGTGCAGAATATTTCCATCAAGTTCTACTAGAAAGTACTAGTTTTTTTATACCTTGTGGCTAGTACCCTCCCATATAGGCACTTGATAGTCTATGATAGAACGAATGTTGAAGAATCTAGTTTCTCTGTTATAGCCCTTCCATCTCTCAAGAAATAGAGTTCAGCTCCACTGTTTCAAATGAAGATAGTTACAATTAAGGCCTGCTTCTGAGGCACTGCCTGGTTAATGGAATGAACAAGACCTGTTGGGACACTCAGGGAACAGTAGCCATCCAAGCCGCTACCACCAGGAGAGCTGAAGCAGGAAGAATGGATTTATTTGACAAAAATAAAAATAGTCCTAAAAGTCTGAAGGCTTCCACCCTCCAAGGGAGAAGGCAGCATCGTTGCCCAGAACCCAGGGAGGGCTGGAGCTCGGGGAGAGGAGAGGATGGAAGGAGCAGCAGCTGTGGAAGCCAGAGGCACTGCCAAAAGGTAGATGTCCAAGCAGGGAGGAGTGGGAGAGAAAATGTGCGCCCTCTGGCCCTCCGACCAGAAATACAATTGGCTGAACTCATCTGGAAGCTGGTGGGTAAGGGAGCAATTCACTGGCATTAGCTTCCCTCCCAGAGCACAGAAGAAATGCAGAGAATGAATCTATGGTGTAGGAAGGTAAAGAATAGCCATATTGCTTAATTTGTCTGTTGGTTTTTCTCACCAGCAAGATTGAGATCACCCTAAGTTAGGGACCATACCTTACCCACCTGCACCACAGAGCACAAGGCATCACGCAGTGCGTATTCAATAATTGCTGTTGAATAAATGAAGTCATCTCCATTCTTTCTATATTGGGTGGCTGTTTTCAGAAGCTAGGGGCACAACCTGTGTGGACTGCTGCCTTCGTTTGGTTATGGTACATACATGGCCTCAAACCCCGGATTTATTTGACAAAGTGAAAATAACTCCTTCATATGTTTTAACCGTTGAAACTATGGTTTCAGGTTTTGATGCGATTGTCAATACATCCTCTGACAGGCTTAGCAAATATGCTGTTTTCATTTTCCCTGGCATATATCTTATCCTGATGGCACAAGTTGCTGACAAGCCAGTCCCCAGCAGAACAATGCGATCAAACACTCAACAAAAATACCACTTTCTTTAACAATAAGGCACCATCTGCTCTTAGATCTCCTGGCAGAATTTCTGAGGAAAGGGATTAAGTCAAGGAGGAGGAGCACCTCACCGTAAAACATGGCTTACAAACAACACAACCGAGAACCTGGGTCGTAAATGGGGAGGCGTGGTAATGTTCCATGTCAACAGAGACATGTTCCATTTCAGCTTTGTTGTCCAGGGCGGCACACGTGAAGTGAAACTCCATATAATCGCTCACATTCTGTCATCACACTTGAGTTGTTTTTATATAATTGTAAAGGACTCGCGTTCTATTAATTTTGATTTATGTGATATCCAGGCAAAACTCCCATTACTGTACATGTTTTGAGGACTGAGATGAGGGGTAGAATTGGAGTAGGAGCTCTGATCTGTTGCCATATTACACTTCCTTTTTGTAATGTTGGTAATAACAATAAGCAGTACCACTTAGAGAGTGGCTTCTATGTGCCACTGTGGTAAATGGCCTGACTGCATTAGCTCATTACAGAAATGAAGAAACTGAGACCCAGAGGTGTTAAAAAATTTGCCAAAGATGTCACAGTTACTTGGCCAAACTAATGTCCTCAACCATTACACTGTTAACTCTTGACCTCTTTGATATTAATTGGAATTGGAATTAATTGGAATCATTAGAATGGCTGCAAGAAATCTCTTCCTTATTTCTAAAATGCGTACTTTTGATATTACAGTTGGATCTCTTAACACTAAACTGTGCACACTTATAAAAAAAGCTAAACTACTCTAAATAGCACTCACTTTATTAAAATACAAAAGCTTATCATATATTTCTATCTGCGGAAAGACTATGTTAGAATGCTTTAATAGAAGTGACGACCAAGCTTTTATGGAGAGTAACTATTGCAAGCCAGTGGTCATTTCAAAATGTCAATTCTGGGGCGCCTGGGTGGCTCAGTTGGTTAAGCAGTTGCCTTCAGCTCAAGTTATGACCCCAGGGTCCTGGGAGCAAGTCCCCTATTGGGCTCCCTGCCCAGCAGAGAGCCTGCTTCTCCCTCTGTCTGCTGCTCCCCCTGCTTGTGCTCTCTCTGATAAATAAATGAAATCTTTAAACACACACACATAGAGTGTCAATCTTTTAAAATCAATTGTTCCTAGAAAACAGAATTCTTTTTCATACAGATTGATTTTTGCATTCAAAGAAATATAGCATTCATAGGATACATCCAGTCCTATTTGTGGAATCTACATGTGCATGAACAAAAATAGTTTTTTCTTAAGTAATCCAACATGTTCTGATGACACAGGTATACGGTGTCTGAAAATATTTCAGTATATGGTCAAAGCCCATTAAATGGTCCAGCAGCTGGAAAGCAGAAGCGCTCCCCTGCAGATCCCAAGTCACTGGGTAAGGCTTAGTAAAGGAGAATCATTAGGGCGGTTCTTCATTCTCAGACACAGTATTTAATCTCTCTGAGCCTCCATTCTCTCATCTATATGTGGGGATTATAATGGCCTACATCACAAAGTTTCTGTGAGTTATAGACACGAGAACCTAAGGTATCTCCAACAGTCCCTGACATCCAGTAGGTGACCAACAAATGTGGAGGGTAAGCTGTGTCTTCATAAAAAAAATCCCTTACTCCAGGTTGAATTAAGCAGACTCATTTAACCTCTATCTTACAGACTTTCGATGACAAAATTTTCCTCAGAACTCTTCCTTTCTCCCTTTGAAACTAATCCATCAAAATTTAATTGAGACCTTCTCAACCTTTAGGAACAATTTGGATGCCTAGGGCATATGATTTTCTTTTCCTATGGGACATACTATTTTGGGATTGCCTGTAGATCATGCTTTTTTTTTTTTTTTTTAACGCATTACACTTTATTTATTTAATTTTATCCTGTACTTCCTGGCTCCTAATTTTGTATGTTACAACTTGCCAAGCCTAATACCCATTAAAACTATGTTGCTGGTTCCAATGGCTTTGCTTCATGAAAAGCTCAATCATTTACGTAACACTAAGCAGTACACAGGTCAAGTCCAAACTCTCATAGAACTTCCATTCTATTTGAAGAATGCAGACAATAAACAAATACATTAAATATAGACTATTTCATATGGTAGTGTTAAGAAATATAAATCACAGTAATGGGATAGAGAGTGGTCAAAGGGATTATTTTGGAAGAAATGGGAATGAGGGAAAAGGTCTCAGTAAATATTTACAAATCTGAGTGAAATGAGGAGATAGGCTTTCTTGGCCCCAGGAGATGATGGTTTCAGGCAAGGGAAGTGTCCAGGCTACATCTGGCTCTGAGCTAGTAGTATGCCGGCAGCCAGTGTGGCTGAAGCAGAACATGAGAAGGGAGGGTGACCGGAAGTGAGGGAAGAGAGATCCGAAAGGCATTAAGTGAAATGGAAGGCACTTAGAGGGCCTGGGGGGAAGAGGTAGCAGATGCAACCTGCGATGTAAAAGAATCTCTGCTAGCCCCTGTGAGAAAGAGAGGCAACATTTCCATCAGGTGGAAGCAGAGAGACCAGGTTGGAGTGTTGCAGAAGTCCTGGTGAGAGGTGACGTAGCACTGGCCCTGAGTCCGGAATGATTCTAGCATCTGAGGCCTGAACAAATCTTATCACAAAGAGGAGATCCCTGGGATATTATAAGCCCTGAAATTGCAGTAAATTCTCGAGTCCCTTTCCTCCATTTTTGTCATCCTCCTGACGCAACACCTCAACTTACAACATTCATACCATGGGAGAGGGGGAGATAGAGACAAAAGTAGGTCCCATCAGATAAACCATTAACAGACTTTTTGGTGCAGCCTGTGGTTACCCTCAATAATCCTAATAGTTACATTGCTGGTATCAGACTGAGAAAGATAGGAATTCTCCACCCTTCTCCCTGATGGTGTTACAGAGGACTCTGATTAGATGGCCAGAAGTCTAAAGGCCTATTCATTTACAAGGCAGTCTATCAATTTCCTGGGAATGAACAAGCTGTCCTATTTCAGAAAGAATATTCTGCAGAGTTTAGGTAAGAACAACAAATTTAAAGTATTCTGAGTTTTTTGTCATTCTTTTCCTCAGACTATTCAATTTGAGTTTTAAGTAATTCCCTAGAGCTCCTCTGTTTTACCTAGGAAGGTCAATATACTATAGCATAACTTAGACAAGTGGATTCTGCTAACAGAGTGCCTGGGTTCAAAACCCTGTCTGCCACTTACTGCCACGGGCACTGAATAAACTCTCATACACCTGAGCCCCACATTTCTTATCAGGAAAATGAGAACAGTAGTAGAACCTCTACATAATCTCAAAGCACCTATCCTAGGTCCTCTCTCAATAAAATTGCTCCAAGAATGCTAGACATTATTAATTTCTCAATCTACTAGGGAGAAACAAACCCAAAAGAGCCAGTAGTCTTATTAACTAAAGAGTTTCTATCTCCTCTTCCACCTTCAGCCCGTGTGAGCCTGCAGATGTGCTCAGGGGAAGTAGTCCTTAAACAAACAATTTGCATAAAATCATCTGTGCCTCTTCAAACTTGTACAGATACTCAGTTTGAGCTCTATTCAGATTTCGAGCTCAAGTTCCTGCCAATTTTATGTTATCAAAACAGGCTTGCTCATCTTAGTTAGAAATCTCATAAAAAGATCTGTCACTGAGAGATTGCCACCCTCAAAGGGAGATATGGAAGCTTTCTTTGAAATCCAAGATACCCAAATTGTTTCCATTTTGCATTTGGAAACCTGAGTTAGGCAAAAAGCACTTCCACTTTTGTCACACCTCCGTGGTTGGTGGTAGGAGTAACCACAACACTAATCCAATCTCTGACCTGCCTCAACATGGCAGACATCATGGCACAGTAAGAAATTCTCCACATAACCCAGCTTCCTGGGATCCAAGCAACAACAGATGCTTTGCATTTGAGTGACTCCTTCATACTGCCGCCTGCATTCATCATCCCTATTCATTCTGTGCCACAAATTGAAATTCTGACTTGAATTGAAAAACCATGCTGATCTGCAAAGATTGCCTATTTTGTTGCATTTCACTGAAATGATGATGATTCAATATACCTAACAGGCAAGTTCCCTCAGAGCATCTTACTCCTCTGCACGTTTTCTACAGCCAATTTCCACTCTTCTCTTTCCCAGAGAGAGAAATACACCATTAGTAGTTTAGAGTTCCAGTGGGACCTGAGGAATGAGTTACACTAATATTCCTAACAGCACTAAATAAGTGAATAATTACAAAGATGGGTGGGAATCTGATTTAAACACAATCAGATTTTTAATTTCATGAGCTAACCAAGAACATACACCAGCCTGGTAGAATTTGTTTTGGAAGACTCATTTTAGACTTCAATATTTCCTGTACCTTTTGAGGACTTTTTGAATGAAAAGAGCCATGCAAGAGAAATGAGAGAAAGCCTCAAAAGCAAAAGTGAGAACTCATGTCAGATTGAAAAAAAATAAAGTGTTTTTATTTATGGGGTTTTAATCAATATATTCCTTTGGTATTCTTTAGCTGCAGGAAAATTCTAAAATGGGTTATTGCATATAGAGTAAGGAATGTAAAATATTAGCTAGTAAAGTTGCTGTGATTCCTCTCAGCAGATCACAACTTAATGAGGATGGGGCACTGTCAGGGACGTCTGTGGGGGTTTTTGGTTATTGTTGTTGTTTTTGTGTGTGGGTTTGGTTTTTTGTTTGTTGTTTGTTTTTGTTTTTGTTTTTTTCTGTAGTGAACAGGGCTAGAAATGCAGAGACATGAAGCTAAGTTACAGAAATTCCATAACCTGGGCAAGCCTGTTGATGGACACTCCAGCAGACAATAAGCATTAAGCAGTGACTTTATATTAAACATGGGGCTTCTAGGGTTGAATGGAAAAATGAATAGGACGTAAGATGCTGTCCCAATCCACTAGAGAGTAGTGGCATGCACAGTAACATTTGTGTCATGCGATAAACCTTGTGAGTGAACCTTAGAGCTCTTCATGGTCCCCTTCCAGGCAGACTGCACTTTCCACCTGCTGTAAAATTAGGCATGTCCATATAACTTCTTTTAACCAAAGAGAAAGGAACACAGTGACATAGTCATTTCTAACGAGGAGCTTTAAGAGCCAGCTCACGATTTCCCATGCTCCTTTCCCTCTGATCTGGAATCATGGAAACACATGTCAAGATACACTTTCCATCATCCTCAGGCCCTGAGTGACCCTCATGAGCAAAGCCCACCTCACCCATCCTTAAGACACTTAGCTATCATGAAAAAGAAACCTCCTCTGTTTTAACCCTCTGAGATTTTGGCCGTGTTTCCACAGTACAACCTAGTCTACTCTAAAGGACAAACTATTTTAGCAACATGGATCAGATAATGTGTACCAGGAGAGAAAGGTCAATTCAATCTGAGTTAGGCCAGAAGTCTTCAAGAAGTCTGCTAGAAGTCTTCGAGAAGTAATTACCGCTGTCTTATATCTCGAAGATTATGTGGCTTTCAGATAGGCAGAGAAGACAAAGGAAGAACTTTAGGAAGACGAAACAGTGGGCTGAGAAGTATCGAGCCCGGAAAGCACATGGTTGTCTAGGTAAGTTGTCTAATGAAGCTGGAGCTTGGTGTTGGGAACATGTGGTGAGGAGACAAGAAAGAGTAGGTTCTGACTAGAATATTTTTGGAAATTTCTTTTTGATATAATTTTAAAGATTTTATTTATTTATTTGACAGACAGAGATCACAAGCAGGCAGAGAGGCAGGCAGAGAGAGAGGGGAGGAAGCAGGCTCCCTGTGGAGCAGAGAGCCCGATGCGGGGCTTGATCCCAGGACCCTGGGATCATGACCTGAGCCGAAGGCAGAGGCTTTAACCCACTGAGACACCCAGGTGCCCCAATATAATTTTAGAATTATAGGAAATTTACAACAGTATAAACTATCTCCATGTACACTTTACCAGATCCATCAATCGTTTCTATTTTTTTTTTTAGTTTTATCTCTTTCCTTCTATTTTCATAGATAGATTGATAGATGGGTAGGTAGCAATGCAGATATATATGTGTTTGCTTACTTTACATGAAAATTATTTTGAGCTATTTAAGAGTAAGTAGTAGACAATATTTTTCTTTACTCAGTTATTTCACAGTCAATTTACTAAAAATGAGGACAGCCTCTTATATAACCACAATGCAGTTATAAAACTCAAGAAATTTTACTGATACAGTACCATCATCTAGTTCTTAGGCCATATTCCAAGTCTTTCAGTTGTTCCAAGAATGACCTTTACAGCTATTTTTCTGATGGTCCAAGATCAAAATCAGGATCACATATCACTTTTAGTTTTAATGTGTATTTTTTATCTAGGAGAGTTTCTCAACCTTCTCTTGGCCTTGGCATTTTTAAATAGACAGATATTATTAATAATAGAGATACTATTCAGCCATAAGAAAGAAGAAAATCCAGCTTCTGGTGAAAACATGGGTGGACTCTAAGGGCACTATGCTAAGTGAGAGAAATCAGACAAAGACAAATACTGTATGATTTCACATGTATGTGGAATCTAAAAAAAAAAAAAAAGCAACCCACTGAAACAGATTGGTGGCTGCCAGAGACAGGGGATAGGGATGGGACAATTGGATGAAGATGATCAAAAGATACAAACTTTCAGTTATCACATGAGTAAGTCCTGGGGATATAAAGTACAGTAGGGTGACTATAGTTAACTATATAATATAGTATTATATATTTGAAGGTTGCTAAAAAGGTAGATCTTAAAAGTTCTTCATCACAAAAGAAAAAATTCCTAACTATGTGTAGTGATGAATGTTAATTGAAGTTTCTGTGACAATCAGTTTGCCATAAATGTATATATCATATCATTATGTATACCTTATGTACACCTTAAACTAATACAGTGTTACATATCAATCATAGCTCAGCAAAACCTAGGGGGGATGTTTTAGATCAGAGATACTGCATATTGCTTATGCTGCAGTTAGTTTCTCTAATCCACTAGTATTTTAATAAAAATTTAAGTTTAACATTATTCTCCATGAAATCAAAAATCCGAATGATAACAGTTTCATTTCTTTGCCCATTATTATCAGGAGTATTTATTACTTACACAAAGAACCAAATGGTTTTCCTAAAGGTAAGACTATTATTCATTTAGAATTGGGGTGAAGGTATAATACTCTGCAATAAAAAAAGCAATTTAGTCTAGTAAGATTGTTCCATCTCATTTAAATTTCAATAATGTGTTTTTATTAAATAATGGGAAAAAACACAGTGAATGAAAAAATCATTAATAACCTGGTCCACTATTTTGGTTCAGGGAATTCAGAAATGTAATTTTCCATTAAGAATATAATGTTAACATCTGTCATCTGTATTTTAGCATGGGGCTCTACAGTGTTTAATGATTTACATCTAAAAAATAACTTACTCTTTTTTAATCAGAAAACCAATACATGTTTTGTAATGTAATTTAGAAAATACAAAAATTATAAAGACGAAAATGAAAACCACCCATTCTCCCACTACTCTGAGAGAAATTTTGGTAACATTTCATGCATAGACAAAACTAGGTTATGCTATGTAGGACCTAAGAACTCCCATGCCCAGAAGGCAACACATCAGAGGTAACAGTCACAAGTGCTGGGAATTTTGATCAAGCAGAAAACATATGCCAAGTATAAAGGGGCCAAGCTTCCCCATCTCTAGGTCAGTACAGCTTCCAGGTGGATGGACATTGAATATTGCCCTGTCTCCAGGATTTTAGGAAGGACCTAAATATAAGATCATTATAAAGTGAAACTAGGTGGTGCAGGAAAGATGTTGGAGTAGGAGGATCCTGAGTTCACATCCTCCCACTGACCTACCAGATCAACAGCCAAATGTATTGTAACAACCTTCGACAACAACCTGAAGACTAGCAGAACATATCTTACACAGCTAGTTCTGGAGAAATGGCCACATTAGGAGGGGCAAAGACAGGGCTGAGAACCAAATGCCCTGAGAGACTAACCACAAATGGAAGCCACAGGGCTAAAAGAAACTGACACTTTGCCCTGAAAAAAACAATAGGCTAAGTAACTCAGCCGGAGACCTAACACGAAGCAAAGGTTTGAAAATCATGTGAGGTATACCTGAAGGTGATTTATTGACCAATTTTAGGGTGCATGCTAGAGGAGCAGGGATCTGCAGGACATTTCTCTGGGAACTAAAGTGCTCATTCTGATGCCAATTTTCTTGTCCTTCCCTAGTCTAGATAGCCATATGCTTGCCGGAGTCAGTGCTAACACTATCTATCATGCTAGTACCATGTGTCTCACCCCAGAAATCCCCTAAGGACAGTCCCACCCAAAATGCCAGCCTGAGAAGACACCCCCTCCCACTGGGTAGCTCCTATCCCCCCACACCTGGTAAGCAGCCCTGGCCGGGATCAGGGCCACAACAATGTGACTCCTGCCCTAGTGAAGCGGGGGAAGGGAAGATAAACCCACGTACCTCTACGTCCACAGTTCCTATAGCTTGACCTCTTAACTGATTATGTGGGCAGCAAATCCTAACCTTCAATGCACCCGTAGCTGTCATGCTATTATCTGCACATAGCCAGGCTGAGTGACAGCCTGCTCACCAGTGTGCCCAAGATTTCTGCTATTAGACCTCTCAACAACATACAAACAAAAACAAAAACACGGCCCAGTATATTTGCAGGAGGTAATGGGGGTCATTGCAGCAAGCCGGACTGATGGCAAGCCCCACCCACCAACATGTCCAGAGCAAATGCAAGTTATCATAAGAGGAGTGTAGATGGAGCCTCTACAGGGGGTACCCCTTGGGGTGCCTGCTTCTTTTGACCATGGGGGTTTTACACTGAAGGGCACTACAGTACTACTACTACAAAGGGCCACACCACTTTCAAAACCAGGTGATGTAGCTGACCTACCTAATACAGAGAAGCAAACAAACAGAGTCACACCAAATGAAGAGACAGAGGAATATGTTCTAAATACCGTAAAATGAAGGAAAATGAGCTAAATGATATGGAGATAAGCAATCTACCTGATAATAAAGATTTCAAAGTAATGCTTATAAAGATACTCACTGGAATTAAGAGTGGATGAGCTCACCAAAACTTAAAAAGATTAAAAAAATATTTAAAAAAAAAACAGTCAGAGCTGAAAAATACAATAATTGGCATGAAAAATATACTAGAGGGAATCAACAGATTAGAAGATGCAGAAGAAGGGATCAATGATCTGGAAGACAGGATAATGGAAAGGAACCAAGCCCCCCCCCCAAAAAAAAGAATAAAAAATGAGGATATGTTCAGGGACCTCAACAACATTATCTAGCATATCAATATTCACATTATAGGGATTCCAGAAGGAAAAGAGAGGTGGGACAGGGGGCGGGAGGCAGAAACTTATTTGAAGGAACAATAGCAGAAAACTTGCTTAGTCAGAAAACTTCCCTAATCTGGGCAAGGTAAAGGACAACTAGGTGTAGGAATCACAGTGAGTGCTAAACAAGAGTAACTCAAGGAAATCCACACCAAAAATGTCTAAGACTGAATATGAAAAAAGACTCTTAAAAGTAGCAAGAGAAAAGAAAATAGTTACTTACCAGGGAACCACATAAGCTTATCAGCTGAGTTTACAGCAGAAACCTACAGGCCAGAAGGGAATAGTATGATATAGTCAAAATGCTGAAAAGAAAAAAACCTCCAACCAAATTACTCTACCCAGCAAGGCTGTCATTCAGAAATGAAAGAAAAAGAGTTTCCCAGACAAACCAAGTGAAAGGAGTTCACTACTCAACTAGCTTTAAAGAAATGTTAAAGGAAACTTTTAAGTGGAAAGAAATGACCATAACTATAAGTAAGAAAACCATAAAAGGTAAAAACTTCACTGCTAAAAGCAAACATTAGGTAAACATAGTGGACTGATAAAACACAAAAGTAGTAAAATCAATTGTGTACAAAAAATCAGTCAAGGAATATACAAGATAAAGAGATGCAAAATACAACATCATGTACATAAAATGTGGAGGGGGGAGTAAATACACAGCATTTTTTTTTTAAGATTTTTTATTTGTCAGAGAGAGAGAGAGAGCGAACACAGGCAGAGGCAGAGGGAGAAGCAGACTCCCTGCCAAGCAAAGAGCCCGATGTGGGACTCGATCCCAGGACGCTGGGATCATGACCTGAGCCAAAGGCAGCCGCTTAACCAACTGAGCCACCCAGGCGTCCCTACACAGCGGTTTTTGAATGGGTTCAAACTTAAGCAACCATCACTTTAATCTATATTGCTAGACCCAAAGAATGTTATTAGTGAAACCAGTGGTAACCAAAATTCCAAAACCGGTAACAGATATATAAAAATTCAAGGGAACAGAATCCAAGTATAATAGTAAAACAAAAACAAAAACAAAAACAAAAAAACCATCAAGCCACAAGGGAAGAGAACAACAGAAGACGAAACAAAAAGAGAATACCTACCAAAAACAAAAACAGAAACAGAAAACAATTAACAAAATGGCAATAGATAGAGACTCATCAATAAGCATTTGAAATGTAAATGGACTAATATGCCAGTCAAAATACACAGGTTAAATAAATGTATAAGAAAGAGACTCTTAATCTCACAAAACAAACTGAGGGTTGTTGCGGGTAGAGGGTAGGGTTAGGGTGGTTGGGTTATGGACATTGGGGAATGTGCTATATGTGCTATAGTGAGTGATGTGAAGTGTGTAAGCCTGACAATTCACAGACCTGTACCCCTGGGGCAAATAATACCTTGTATGTTAATTAAAAATTTAAAAATAAATAAATAAATGTATAGGAAAACAAAGCCCATCTCTTTACTGCTCTAAAGATGCCCACTTCAGACCTAAAGACATAGCTGTCTTTACTGAAAGTAAAGAAATGGAAGAAGATATTACAGGCAAATGGAAATGAAAATAAATTAAAAGGCTGGGGTAGCAAGATATATATTGGAAATAGCGATTAATAAGAGACAAACAAGGACATTAGATAATGATAAGGGAATCAATCCATCAAGAGAATGTAATAGTGGTAAATATCTATATACCCAACATAGAATCATGTAAATATACAAAGCAAATGTTAACATACACAAAGGGAAAATGTGACAGTAACACAATAATAGAAGGGCACTTTAATACTCATTTGCATCAATGGATGGATCATCCAGACAGAATATCAATAAGCAAACAGTGGCTCTGAACAACATATTGTGTATATGGAATGAATATACATATATTTATTCCATATATATATTCATCATATATATATGTGTGTGTATATATGTGTATGTATACATATATGTATATAATAGTCCATCCCCCTAGAAAAGAATGCACATTCTCTTCAGAGGCACATGAAAAATCTCTCCAGGACAGATCATGTGTTAGGCCACAAAGCAGGTCGAAACCAGAAATCCATTACAACAAAAAAACTAGGGGAAAAAAAAAAAAAAAACCCAAATGCATATAAACAACATGCTACTAAATAATCAATGAGTCAGCAAAGCAAGAGAAAATTACAAAATACATGGACACAAATGAAAATTAGAGAAAAACAATGAGGCAAGTCTAGGATGCAGCCTAAACAGTTCTGTCAGGTGCTACAGGACCACCTTGGGAAACAAGAGAAATCTCCAATAAACAACCTAAACTTACACCTAATGGAACTAGAAAAGAAGAACAAACAAAGCCCGAAGTTAGCAGAAGGAAGGAAATAATAAAGATCAGAGACTTTAGAAATAGAGACCAAAAAAATGAAATATATCAATAAAACCAAAAACTGCTCCCTTGAAAAGATAAAATTGATAAGCCTTTAGCCAGACTCATCAAGGAAAAAAAACTCAAAGAAAATGAGAAAACCTTCAACTGACACTACAGAAATACAAAGGATTGTAAGAGAATACTATGAAAATTACATGCCAACAAGTTAGACAACCTAGAAGAAATGGCGAAATTCCTGGAACCATGCAGTCTTCCAAATATCAATCAGGAAGAAATAGAAAACATGAGTAATAACTATTCCTAGTTATTACTGAACTGATGATCAAAAACCCCCAACAAAAAGAAGTATAGGACCAGGTAACTTGAGAGGTGAATTTTACCAAAAATTTAAATGTAAGTTAATACCTATTCTTTTCAAATTATTCCAAAAACATACAAAAGATAAGAAAACTTCCAAATTCATTCTATGAGATAGCCATCATTACCCTGATACCACAAACAGATAAAATACTACTAAAAACAAAAACTGCAGGCAAGTATCTCTAATGAACAAAATGCAAAAATCCCAGGACCCTGAAATCAAGGTTGAGCTGAAATCAAGAGTTGGCCACGCAACCAACTGAGCCACCCAGGAGGCCTCCCTAGAAACAAATTTAACCAAGTAGATGAAAGACCTATACTCTGGATACTATGACCCTGAGAAAATAAACTGTAGATAACACTAACAAATGGAAAGATAAACCATGTTCACAGATTAGAAGAATTAATATTGTTAAAGTGTCCATATTACCCAAAGTGATCTGTAGATCCACTGCAATCCTACTAAAATACTATTAGCATCTTTTCAGAACTACAACAAATAATCCTAAAATGTATATGAAAACACAAATGACCCCATATATCATGAGTGGTTATTTGAGAAAGAACAAAACTGAAAAGTATCCTAATTCCATATTTCAAAGCTACAGTAACCCAAACAGTATGGTACAGATCCAAAAAAAGATACATAGATCACTAATAGAGAATCCAGAAGTGAACTTCATGTGGTCCATTAACTAATAATAAAGGAAGGAAGACTATAATAGCACAAAGAGCATATATTTGATAAATGGTGTTGAGAAAACTGGACAGCTACATGCAAAAAAAGGAACCTACACCACTTTCTTACATCAAACACAAAAATAAACTCAAAATGACCTCAATAAAGACCTAAGTGTAAAACCTGAAACCATAAAGAGAACACAGGCAGTAATCTTTTAGACATTGGTATTAGCAACACATTTACAAATATGTCTCCTCAGGCAAGGGAAAGAGAGCAAAAATAAACTATTGGGACTGCACCAAAATAAAAAGCTTTTGTAAAGCAAGCTATCAACACAATGAAAAAGCAACCTAGCGAGTGGACAAATATATTTGGAAATGATCTGACGAGGGGTTAATACCCATATATAAAGAACTCACACAACTCAATATCAAGAAAACTAAAACTATGATTTCAAAATGAGGAGAGAAGGGGCACTTGTGTGGCTCAGTACATTAAGCAGCTGCCTTCAGCACAGGTCATGATCTCAGGATCTTGAGATCGAGCCCCACATTGGGCTCTCTGTTCTCTGCTTAGTGGGGATTCTGCTTCTCCCTCTCCCTGCCACTCCCCCTGCTTGTATTCACTCTCTGTCAGATACATAAATAAAATCTTTAAAAGATTAAAATAAAATAAAATGAGAGGATCTGAATAGACATTTTCCAAGGAAGACATATACATGGTCATTAGGCACTTGAAAAGCTGTTCAACATTACCAATCAGGAAAATGCACATCAAAATTACAATGAGATATCCCTTCACATAAGTCAGAATGAGTAGTATCAAAAAGATAAGAAATAACAACTATTGGCAAGGATGTGGAGAAAAGGGAATTTTCATGCACGGATGATGGGAATGTAAATTGATGCAGACACTCTAGAAAATAGTATTGTGGTTTCTCAAAAAATTAAAAATACAAGCACCATACCCTGTAATCTTACTACTGGGTATTTATCCAAAGGGAAAAAAACCAGTAATTCAAAAAGATACAAGCACCCCTATATTTACTGCAGCATTGTTTACAATAGCCCAGAAATGAAAGCAATGTAAGTGGTCTATCAATAAATGAAGAAAATGGGGTACATATATACAATCAAATACTACTAAAAAAATACAAACATCTCACCCTTTGTGACAGCATGGATGAAACTAGAAACATATTAAAGTAATGAAATCAAATACCCTGATTTTTAAATTTTAGAAACTACTTTAAAAAATTACCAACATGATGCCAGACCTAACAAAGCTATAGGCTAGCTTCCACCAAAGAGTTCTTTTTATCTTGTCTATATTGCTTTCATTTCCTACACTTTTTGCTTAATTTTACCAACTGAGCATATCCCTCATATCATTAGTCTTTCTAAACATAAACATTAATTTTAATGCCAATTTAGAATTAAATCATAAGCATATGTCATTATGCTTATTATGCTATATTTTTAATATTTGGGGATTGTGTTAGGGTTTTTTGTTGTTATCAATTCTGTGATGAACATTGTTGTATTTATTTTTTTTAAGATTTTATTTATTTATTTGACAGAGAGAAATCACAATTAGGCAGAGAGAGAGGAAGGGAAGCAGGCTTCCTGCTGAGCAGAGAGCCCGATGTGGGGCTGGGATCATGACCTGAGCTGAAGGCAGAGGTTTTAACCCACTGAGCCACCCAGACACCCCACATTGTTGTATTTAAACCTTTGTGTACAACTATATATTTGTCTGTTCTTAATTACTATAAATGGTCTAAGCGGTTCTAAACTGTGACATTTTTAAGGTACATATAACTAAACTGCTTTCAAAATTGTTGTACCAATTTTTACTCTCACTAGAAATGTTTAAGAAGACCTTATCTCTGGCAGTCTTACCATTATTTTGTATTTGTCTTTAATTTTAGAAATTGAACATGGGAAAGTGGTGTTATAACAGAATTTTTTTTTAAAATTTAGTACTTTGGGATTAGGCTTCAGCGACATTTTCCTTTTTCCTGAAATCGCCATTTCATAGTCCAAAAATAATAATTTATGAGGGAAAATCACTATCTGGATAAAACAGTGGTTCATTAATAATTACATTACCATGAACAAAGTAAAAGTCACCTTGCTAGAATATAGTTTAATGCTCAAACACTTTACATTTCTTTCATTTATTCAGCTTTGGGGACTGATTAAGCCAAGAAACAGCCATGGAAAACTACTATGTGTTTGAAGAGTAAATGACAATGCATATTTCAAAGTGTAAATGTCTCTTGCTTTGCAGGGCCAATGCATTTCAGCAAAATTGGTTATAAAGTGAATTGTGTTTCCCTATAGACTTGATATAAAATCAACAATATGTTGTTTTAGCAAGAAAATAAAATGACTAACATGAGTAATAAAAATAGTTTCAGAATAAAAATTACCAAGTTGTGAGATATTACATGGATTCATTAATTTGTTTGACAGATATGTGAGAGCCTAGAGGGTCCCAGAAACCTGCCAAAGACAGAGGAGAGAGCAGACAAAAGACTGAAACAGAATGCCCTACCTTATAGTACTTTGCAAGCTTGGAGTTCATGCTTTGCTTGAAGGATTTACATCCCATGCTTAGGGCCAATTTGGTGTCACTTTGTCCCTAGTTTCCCAGATGAGTTGCCTTACTCTGTGCTTTGTTTATGAAATATAAAATAATTAAAATGCAATTGTGGAGTTTGCAGGTAGGTGTCACTATGTATCACATACTCCTTTTTAGATGGTCATTTTGGTTTCACAATGCACTTAACAGTTTTGTACATTTTGGTTTTGCTTAAGTGAATTTTCTTAAAATGAAGAACACTTTGTCTTAATTAGAAAGTTACTTATAGTGTTTCCATGTTCACAAAAGTGCTTCTTAAATACCTATTAGCACAAGATACGAAAGATGTTGGTATCTTGACTGTGATGGTCAAGCATATATGGACCTTGCCTTTATGGGATTTGCATTTTATCACGGGATTCAGGTAAAAAAAAAAGAGCAAATTAATTAATTGCATGTTACTGTATTAAGTGCTATAAAGAGTGTCTACTTCAGGCAGAATGATTAGAAAAGCAACTCTGAGAATATTAAGTTTTATCTGGGAGTCTCACATGTGAAGTTTAGGGTAATGGTGTTCCAAACAGAGAAAATAGCAAGTACATAGGTCCTAAGACAGAAGGAAAAAAAAAAAAAAAAGTCTTACTTGAAAAACAAAGGAGACTAGTGTGACTGGAGTTTAGTGGAAAAGGAGGAGAGACACAGGATAGTGTCAGGATATTAACACAGAGGTCAGATCCTTTAGGACCTTGTAGATGATGGTAAAAAATTTAGGTTTATTCTAAAGGCAATGAGAACCATCTGACAGAGAACTACAAGAAAGCTGCACAAAAACTTGATGGCATTTTGAGTGCATAATACTGGTTTCCCAAGACTGAAATTCATACAGTGACAGAGGGTAGTTTTCACTATTTGTAGTACTCTGATGCGTGTTTTACAACATAGACTACCTATACCCAAGATTGAGAAAAAAATAAATAGATGTCCTAATTGTACAAAAACCCAAAGAATATTTGCATAAGTAATGTGACTACATAAGAAAGACTGGTAACTCCAACTTTTCTAGGGAGAGAATTTCACCACACAAGCATGCAGACTTTCCAGAACATAAGCCCTGGAATGATATGGCTCCATTGCAGGTTGTAATGGTTAAGGAGATTCTGATATGAAAATGGAATTGAAAGAGCCCCAACCACAATATGGGAGGGAGGGAAGCCACTGCAGTCCTACAAGAAATGCATTTTGATGTGCTATCAAGTATGGAATCTTCTCTGAGATAGATTGCATATTAAGCCCTAAACAGAACTCACTAAATTTAAGAAAACCAAAACTGAAAACATATTAAGCATCTCATCCAATCTAACTATGAAACTAGACATTAATTATAACAACAACAACAAAGAAAAACTAGAAAAAAACAAAAACATGTGGCAACTAAACAGCAGGCTACTAAATAAATAACCAATGGGTCAATGAGGAGTCCGAGAGGAAATTTAAAAATACATGGAGACAGATAAAAATGGAAACAAACCAAATAAAAATCTTTGAGATGAAGCAAAAGGAGTTCTAAGAGAGGAGTTCGTAGCAGTACAGGCCTACCTCAAGAAAAATAAGCGTGTCAAGTAAACAATTTAACCCTACCCCTCATGGAACTAGAAACAAACAAAGCCCAAAGTTAGTAAAAGGAAGGAAATGATAAAGATCAGAGAAGAAATAAATGACAGGGAGACCAAAAACAAAAACAAAACAAAACAAAAAAACAATAGAAAAGATCTGTGAAACTAAGACCTGGTTCTTTGAAAAATGGATAAACCTTTAGCAAGACGCAAGAAAAACAGAGCTCTCCAATAAAATAAAAAATGAAAAAGAAGTTACAACCAACACCACATAAATACAAAGGATTTTAAACGACTACTATGAAAAGATATCAACAAATTTGACAACCTAACAGAAATGTTCAAATTCCTTGAAATATGTGTTCTCCCAAGACTAAATCAGGAAGAAATAAAAGATATTAGATCAATTATTAGTAACGAAATTGAACTGGTAATCAAAAACCTCCTAACAAACAGATGTCCAGGACCAGAAAGCCTCAGAGATAAATTTTACCAAACATTTCAAGAAGAATTAATGCCTATCCTTCTCACACTGCTCCAAAAAAAAGAAGAGAAAGGAATTTGTTCTATGAGGCCAGCATTACCCTGACACCAAAACCAGAAAAAGACACTAGAAAGGAAGGACATCGTACTGGAAATCCTAGCTGCAGCAATTCAAGGAAAAGAAATAAAAGGTATCCAAATTGGTAAGAAATTAGTATAATTGTCACTATGTGCAAATTGCATGATACTATACATAAAAAACCCTAAGACTCCACTAAAAAAAAAAAAAATTATAACATGAATTCAGTAAAATTGCATGATACAAAATATGCAGAAATATATTGCATTTCTATACAATAATAATGAAGTAGCAGAAAGAGAAATTAAGAATCCCATCTACAATTGCAGCAGAAAGAATAAAATTCATAGAAATAAATTTAACCAAAGAGATGAAAGAACTATACTCTGAAAACTATGAAATATGGATAAAAAAAATTGGAAATGACACAAACAAATGCAAAGATTTACTATGCTTACAGAATGGAAAAATTATTACAGTTAAAATTTCCATGCTACCCAAAGCTATCTACAAATTCAATGCAATCCCTATCAAAATACCAATAGTATATTTTATAGAACAAGAACAAATAATCCCAAAATCTCAAATGAAACAGAAAAGACACCAAACAGCCAAAGTAATTTTGAGAAAAAGGAACAAAGCTAGAGATATCACAACTCTAGATTACAAAACATATGACAAAGCTATTATAAACCAAACAGTATGGTACTGGCACAAAAACAGACACACGGATCAATGAAACAGAATCCAGAGCCAAGAAGTAAACCATACTTATAAGGTCAATTAATCTGGGCCAAAGGGGGGAAAACAGTCTCTTCAACAAATGGTAATAGGAAAACTGGATAGCTACACACAAAAAAAATTACACTGGACCACTTTTTTCTACCATAGAAAAAAATAAACTAAAAATGTATTAAAAGCTTAAAGGTGAGACCTGAATCCAAAAAATTCCTAGAAGAAAATATTAGGCAGTAATCTCTTAGACGTTGGTCTTGGCAATATTTTTATGGATATGTCTCTTCAGGCAAGGGGGAAAAAGGCAAAAATAAACTATTGGGACTACACCAAAATCAAAGCCTTCTGCACAGTGAAGGAAACCAAACACAAAACGAAAAAGCCACCCAGTTAATGGCAGAAGATATTTGCAAATGATATATACCATAAGGGGTTAATATCCCAACTATATAAAGAACTTATACAACTCAACACCAACCCCCCCCACAAATAATCCAATTAAAAAATGAGCAAAGGACTTGAATAGAAGAGACATTTCTGCAAACAGATTTCCAAGAGACACAAGAAAAGATGCTCAATATTACTAATTGTCAAGGAAATGCAATTCATAACACCAATGAGTTATCACCTGACACCAGTCAGAATGGCTGATATCAAAAAGACAAGAAATAATAAATGTTAGCGAGGATGTGGAAAAAAAAGGGAATTCTCATGCACTGTTGGTGGGACTATTAATTGGTACAGCCTCTATGGAATATAGTATGAAGTGTTCTCAAAAAATTTTAAGAGAGAGGGGCACCTGGGTGGCTCAGGGGGTTAAAGCCTCTGCCTTTGGCTCAGGTCACAATCAGGCTCCCTGCTGAGCAGGGATCCTGCTTCCCCCGTCTCTCCCTCTGCCTGCCTCTCTGTTTACTTGTGATCTTTGTCTGTCAAATAAATAAATAAAATATTATTAAAAAAAAAAACTTTAAGAGAGAAATACCATATGACCCAGTAATCCCACTCCTGGTATTCACCCAGAGATAACAAAAACACTAATTTAAAAAAATATATATGCAGTTCTATGTTTATTGCAGCATTATTTATAACCATGATATAGAAGCAAACTAAGTGTCTATCAAGAGATGAAAAGAAAATGTAATGTGTGTGTGTGTATATATACATACATACCCATATTATGTATATGTATATGTCTATATATATTTATACATGCACAATGAAATATTACTCATAAAAAAAGAATGAAATTTTTCCATTTGTAACAACATGGGTAGAGCTAGAGGGTATTATGCTGAGTGAAATAGAAAAAGACATTCCAAATAATTTTACTTACAGGAGTCACCTAAAAAACAAATCAACAAACAGAAAACAAAAATAGACTCACAGATACAGAGTACAAACTAGTAGTTGCCAAAGGGAAAGGAAGGGGAGTGTGTGCTTTGGCAGGGGTGGGGGGTTTGGGGGGGATGAGTGAAACAGGTGAGGGGTTTAAGAGGTACAATATATAAGTCATGGAGATTAAAATTACAGCATAGGGAATAGAATCTATAATATTTTAATAACTTTGTATGATGATACACTTAATGTGGTGAGCATTCATAATGTACAGAATTTTCACATCACTACACTATACACATGAAACTAATATAGTACGTCAACTATACTCAGTAAAAAAATTTTTTAAAAACTGATTAATATCAATTCTTAAATGATCATTAACTTTGTATCATCCTTAATTATTTTGATCTCCTGCATATCTCTAACGTTGTTGGTGTCAGCTTTTATAAATTAGTATTGTTTCAAATCTACTACCATTTTTTCCTTCCAGAGAACAGATTTAATGCATTGCTTTTTGGGACAAATAAGCCAAATTTCTAAATCTCAAATAGCAAGAGATGAGGTACATTGGTGGAGAACAACTGTCTGATCATAATAATGGATTCACCTAATCCTGGGGCCAGTGAAAAGGACATAAGCTGTTTCAGGAATTTAAAGAGGTATATTTACATGTACATTCAAAGATTTCAGTAAAAATGCTTCTCATCCTAATCCTTTGTGTTCTGTGTAGGAGCAGGGATTTTATATGTGGAAGAAATAATGAAGAAGCTTAAAAAAAATAAAAAGGACATTTCTGTGGATATATATCCCCAAGAATAACCACCATGCTACTACAAAGTAGCCAACTCATGAGTCCAGACTGGAAGAAGACAGCTGAATTTAATTTTATATGGCATTTCCCATGGTATTATATTTGCTTCTGCCAAATGGATATGGACATTTTTAGCTCAGATTTTCAGTGGTTTGTTTTTTCATCTTATCCGTGCTCTGATGCACAATTTCATCTGCTCACACCTGCATAACCAGCATGTTGGCTGTGGAGAAAACTGCCACAGCTCCTACTACCACAAGGGACTCTAGTACTAAATGCTTAATGGGCCAGTTGCTTCCAAAGAAAGCAAAAGATTCATCAGGATTTAGACTACCTTTATGGTTGCCTAGGACAAACGAAAACACCTTTGTTCTGTTTATGCCAACATTTCTTCTCCAATTCTTTTATTAGAAGCTTTACCCCTTATTAGATGGACTACTTAATTGGTAACTTTCACTGGTAGTTGTGCTTCATGATTTGAAGAATTTCTCAAGAATGATTTATGGGAAGAAAATATCCAAGATTCAGCAATCTTTTGTAGATCTTTAAGAGAGACTTAAAATACTCTTAAAAGCTATATTCAGTTCCTAATTTAAGTTCACTTTAAAACTAGTCCTTTTGTTTTCATCTTCAGCTATGAGTACAAAAGAAACAGCACCTCTGGTTCCGTAGAGGTTCATGAGAAGAGCCCTTATCTGCCTCTGTGGATTTAACATCTTCAACATCCACACAGCAAAAATTTCAGTGAAAACAAAAGTGTACCCACTAAACCAGAACCAAGTTCTGGATAATGGAGACATATGTGTATTCATTCATGAATACAAACAGGTCTCAACCTCAAGGTAGAATGGTGAATATAAAAGTACTTTTTTCATGAATCTAATGGTATTATAATGAAGTCTGACAAATTGAGAAATCACAAAAATATATACAAAGTTGCAGCTGTGATAAGTGCTTCCCAGGAAAGCTACAGGGTGCATTGAGAATATGTAACAGTGAGATCTAAGCTAGACTGTGGGTGGATAAGGGTCTGCATCCAAGTGTAAGTGCCATCTGAGAAGTAAAAATGTGCAAGAGTTGAACAAGGATGATTAAGATTGTTGGAGAGTCTAGTTTACTATGGCAAGAGGTATGATATTCTGAGAGACGGCAAGAAGACCGGAATCTGAATAAAAAAATAAAGATGAAGGGGAGAACAGTGACAAAGGATGAATTTGGAAGGGTAGACAGAGCCTGTCTCCTACGGTAATAGCAGGAATTTTTATTGAGTTCTGTTTCTATGCCAGCTATCATTCTGAACACTTTACTTGTATTTATGCATTTAATACAACAACCTTATAAAGCAGGTGTGTTAATATGCCCATTTAGCTGATGATGGAACAGAGCCCAGAGAGGTTAGAGGTCAGCTAGCAAGTGGTTGAGCCAAGGCTTAAAGCCAGGCAAGCTGTCTCCAGAGTCAACACTCTTCATCACTATTCTACACTGCCTCTCCACAATAGAAAAAAGTTAAAGAGTGTTAAGTGTGTGCCCTGCTCCAAATCGTTCTACCCTTCTGTACTGGTTTCTCGATGATGGACTAAATCCACTTAAAAACACAAATTACGGCAGATTGAATGAGTTGATACACATAAAGCACATAATACAGTGTCTGGCACATAACGAGTCCTATAAAGTACCAAATAACAATGTTAACTTGTTGGTATTGTTATTCTCTTGGAAAGAGAATACTATAAGCTGTGTGTGTGTGGCATGGTTATGTGTAAGTTTTTAGAAGACCACTAGCTACAATGGGAAGAGTAGGTTGGGGGGAAGTCATTTTTGGAACAAGAAGACCACAATTGAAACTACTCAGCTGTCCAGGAGTGAAATAATGGTAGGGCAGCTAAGATGGAAACCTGAAGATGGAGACAAATGGTTGGACTGAAGAAATACTGAATCACTAGGATTTGTTGAGGATTGGTTATTGAAGATGGAGATCAAGGAGTTGAGCATGGTTATCCGGGCTAGGCAGGGAGTTTCCTTCCACTGGGGTTGGGATTATTAGTACAGGATTGGGAGAAAAGATTTTAGCTCTTTAATCTGATGAGTTCAAGGACTTCTGACACATCCAAGTAGAGATATGTTTAGTTGTTATTATTTCTGTGCTGCTTTATTACAAAACTAACGCAAGCTATCTACAAACTACAAATTTATCAGTCCTCTGTACCAAAAACTTTAATAGATGTTTTACATCACTTATTTCCGTAACAATGCAAAACTATTAACCATTCCTTATGTTTACAGTCACATGTTCAGTTCCCTGGAAACTCTATAACCAGCTTTACTTCTTAAAACTGTAAGAATATTTGGTTACAAACCAAAGGGAAGGAGTCAAATAAGGTTCTTGAATATAACAATGAAGGCTTGGAGCACACAGACTTTAAACAGGCCATTTCAATAGTGATGCGTATCCTGAAGGAGGAGTTGAATATGTTGTGGGAATATGTAGTGGGGGGCCTAGACTCATTATGGAGATACGGACATCAGGGAAAACCTCCTGGAGAAAGTGATACTTGATCTGGGACCTAAAAGACAAAGTAGCTCTATGCCATGTGAAAGGGTTGGGGTAGGAGGAGAGAAAATGGTAACCAGGTCAGAAATACCAGGTTTGTCTGCACATTCGGATTCCATAGAGTTCTGATTCCTGGCATGTTCAGGAACTGAATGAAGGTCAGGTTGACAGAAGCAGAAAATAATAAATAAATAAATAAATGCAGCCACAAATGAGGCTAAAGAGGTAGGGAGGGCTGGATCGTCTCAGAACTTACAGCCACTTGAGAGACCTCAAATATTTTCCTAATGATGGGGGCATGAAGCAAATAATTTTAAATATTTTAGGGATTTCCTCTGCCTATGGTAGATCATAGCTCTTTCATGGCTTCCAGCTCTTCTGAAATATGCTAATTACACCTAATAGCCTTAATGCAATAGAAACCACCTACTCATATACCTATCTATTATCTGCCTGTTGCCATCTCTTTGTTGTTTTAGGTTTTGTCTCTTTGATTTTGCTTTCCAAAGAAACACTTGCAATCTCTGTGGATTTTGGTCTTCATCTCACTGCCAATCACACTCTTCCTCTGCTCCACTTCACATTTTTTTTTTCTGTAGTATATCATCAATTGTAACAAAATTGGTGCTCACTGGAAATGTTCGTTTTCATTCAAAAGAGGAACATGCACACCTGTTCGTTAGGAAAATGTTATCTTTAAATTAGCAAATCTGAGTCTACACCGGCAAATATGGCTTTAAAGTTTTGGGAAAATGTTGCATTTCACTCAAATACCTGATTGAAGTCTACATTTGGCTAACACACAAATATGCATGCGGTATATTCCTCGCTGTTATACATCGACCATGCCTAGAATCTCCATAGAGAGTTTTGTCAAAATGTAATCAGCCCAAAGCACAGCATCCTGCCTATGACAGGAATTGAGCATGTGTCAGCATGAGCCATGAGACAATATACAATCACAGTTCAGAAATGAGCATTTATGTTATTGAATGCTACAAATGCACAGGCCTCAGATTTCTTTTCTCAATCATGAAAAGTCCTACGGAAGTATGCATGTTCAAATAACAGTGATAGAAATATGTTTAAGTTTTGGTTATTTACATTCCCGCTTAGAAAAAATATGATCCCTATGAACTGAGAGCCTCTCCTTACATTTTCTCAAGTGGTAACACACTTTTGAATGCTTACATTCCCCATTTTCCCACTATGACAAAAAGGAAGACCAACTGCTGTCTTTTACTTATGTAAGCCAAGAGAATGTGTCTTCTCCATGTTTACTTTGCCACCAACCCCACAAACCCAAGAAGAACAGTGGATAAAACAATTGAAAATAGGGAACTCCTCTTTAAGACATTTTTGAGTATCAATGTCAACATAGAAAGTCTAAGTTCTAGGACCTTTGATGACTCTAATTAACTTGGGAGAATGTTCCAAAGTTACTCTCTTTAGCTTCAAGACTTCTTTCAAGGACCCCACTTCAGAGGAAAGAACTTATCCCTGAGTCTTCTTAGAAGCTTGCAGTGTTCTTTTTGTGACAGTCCCTCATGAACCCAAAGTAAAGGTGAAGGAATTTGATCTGTAGTTAACAGACCTTTTAATGTTTACTAAAATGGACTTTGTTGGTATTTTTAGAGAATCCTTTTTAAGGTTTTTTGTTTAGGTTTTTGTTTGTTTGTTTGTTTGTTTGTTTAAGATATGACTGAGTCAAATATGGCGGCTCAGAGCAGTACTCCACTTCAACGGAGCTCTGGAGACTTCATGTTTTATCTAAAAACAGATGCAGTGTTGATCATGGAGGAGGGTGAACACATGTAGCAATTTCCAGATGCATAATAAAGAGGACAGACAGGATCCACCCCATCCTGATGGGATGCTGACAGGATATTACTGCAAAAGTGTGTTCAGCTCTCGTGGACCCTAGACTTATGGTCACACATATGAGTTCCAGTCTAAGGAGCAAGCTTAGCATTCTATTGCCAGCCATGATTGAAACAAGCTCTGCTGCAGTCTAGCCTAGGAGTTGGTCTTCTTCCTGGGAAGTCAAGATTAAGTCTTATAACTTATTTTTCAACCTTCCTCTGAGACAATGGTTCTTTTTCAAAAATATAAGCCAGCCTGGGGAAGGCCAGTGTGTAATCGAACCTAAAAAGCTCCATCTTACTCCAGATTCAGTATTTGAACCTAGATAGCTGCCAGAGTGACAAGCAGCATCATCATACCTCATTATCTGGCTGGTAAAACTATATTCTGATTAAAACACATTGTATAATGAACCATCAAGAACCATAGATAACCCTGAAATCAAACCAACTTTATACAATGTTTAACATATAATAGAGATTCAGTAAAAATTACTTATTAATTAAACTTCCAAGACCTTTTGGGAATTCATTCCAAAACCATATTTCCTAAACCATCAAGTATCAGCCCTGACCTCCTGGGTCTACCATAACATATGACGTTTTTCAGAATTGACTTTTTACGATCATTGCAGAATATGTAACTTTGGTACTTTTATCTCAGGATAGATAAAAGACTAAACTCACCAAGTGGCTTACAGTCAGAACACTCACTGTGTTACTTCAAACCAAGCCAACCCATTACCCTTTCCTGAACCAGCCAGGTATAATCTCTTTGGTGGGACCCACTTGCCACTCCAGAGAGCAGTAACTCCATGAACCTATGGCTACTGACCTACCAATGTATCCTAACTCCTGACTATCAGAGCTGTATGAGATCCATGGGTCCCCTCCATGGGATATCTAGTCATTCAGCTTCTTATTGAGTCCTGCAGTAAAACGAAGCTAGCTCTTCAGAGACTGCTCACTGCACCTTAGCCTGGGAGAATATCCTCCTCATTCTGAGCCATCATCAGCCACCTTTGGGGCTACCTGGATCAAGTTTAAACATGACAGTCTCTCAAATACTTACAACAGTCATGACTCCTTTGAATCCTTTCCTTTATAGGATAAGGTCTACTTATCACTTTGCCTGATATCAAAGGGAGAAAAGACTTAGTTTACAGATTAGGACAAAAGTAAATAGCTACAAATTCAAGTCTGATGACCAGGATGATGAGAAAGAGAGGAAAAGGAAGCCAGGATAGAAAGCACATGTGGTGCACCTGGCTGGGTCAGTCCATGGAGCATGTGACTCTTGATCTCGGGGTTTTAAGTTCAATTCCCACATTGGGTGTGGAGATTACTTAAAAAATAAAATCTAAAAAAGAAAAAAAAAAGAAAAAGAAAAGATATGTTTTCAATTTCTCTATTAATCTTCTTATACAGTTTCAAGAGATTCATAGATGCTCCAGTTGCTGGGTCATCATGTCTCATGACCTTGCCTGACCAGCCAGATAACCAGAATACAGAATATCAACTTGGAACCATACCTACCCTCTGAGGTAGGACCATCCCTGGTTCAAGGCCATTAGGAAGGTCCAACACAGAGTATCCTGATGGGTGGGGATGTGGAATATGGTATTAGATAAGGAATAAGGAGCATGCCAGGCTGCATGAAAGAAATCTGTCACTTTGTGATAGTCCTGGCTTCTGGAACAAGGTTTTGAAAGAAGATTTCTATTTTGTGGAGGACACTAGAAGACAATCAAGGCAAAACTCCAGCCCTAGAGGGACTATTCTATTGGACAGAACTTTAGGACTCAGTCTTAAGGAAGAGTGGAGACTTAAGAAAGTATTAGAGACTGAAATACAATATAGGAGCAAAGTCTAGGGAACAAGGTAAAATGCCCAGGGCTCAACAGGGCTAGCCTCGAGAGCAAAATATCAGTCCCAGGAGAATGGGCTAGAAATAGGCAAATATCTCTTTTTTCAGATAAGAAACTGGGGAAAGACAGAACATGAAGATAAGAGATGTCTCTGGCAATTGGAAGAGAAGGCATGCAAAGTTTGGACCAGGGCCTGATGAGTGGGGAAAGAGAGAAAAAAATCTCATGTCTTTTCTTCTCTTTTCCTGAGTATGATTTCAGGAGCCAATAGTATAATATCATGTTTCTATCTAGGAGCAGACTTACATAGGAATGTCCTAATTTTGTTCTTCCTAAAGTAGGTGATGCATCAGAATCACCTGGGGAGCTTGTTAAATATAAAGATGTGTAGGTATCAAACCAGATCTATGATTCAGAATCCTGAAGGGCCCGGGAATCTGTATTTTTAATAAGATCTCAGTGATGCTTACATACGGCTACGGTTGAAGCCATTGTCTAACATACAAGAAAATGTTACATTAAAATTGTAAGGAATAGAAAATTCCCCAAAATTAAAAATCTCACTCTCATATGACTTATGTGTCTGCCACACCATAATGTCTGAAATAGTTAAAATATACCTGTTCTTCATTTGACTTCTGTCTCTAACGCACTCACTTGTCCTTTAAAGTATATTTCCCACTTAATCCCTTCTGCACTGATCTGTTAAATATTTGAACTCAATTGTTCAAGTGATTATTTGAAATTTGCATCTGATATTTAAGATCCCCAACTGAATAAATACAGTACTGTTAATCAAACAAACTCATTGTGAAAAGGTAAAAACGTGTTCTGTATTAATTTCAGTAACTATTTCAGGCACTCATCAACAAATTAATCCTCAGTATAAGTTAATCATCTAATCCAAAGTCCCTAAAAGTTCACAGTCAAATAAATCGAAACCCCAGCAATGATAGATTCTTGTAATTATCTTTATCAAGTTAATGTCTGTATATAATTACCCACAATATAAGATTATATGAAAACAGTGAGCTCTGGGACTGATTCCCAAAACCACAGGCACTTTATCTTGTAAACTTATAACAACAACTTGTACTTTACAGACCTTTTCATCCACTGGTCTCACTCCAAAGATGAATTAATTTGATTATAACATAACTCCTGGGAACAAAAGCAACCTCCTTGAGATAAAAAAATGCATTCCCATTATTATCTTATGAGAGCCCATTTTTGGTACAGTTTCCTTGAAAATATGTCTTTCAGTTATAAGACTATTCCCACGCTGCATTAAAGAAGTAGAGGGGGGGAAATCTCTGAAGAAAAATTTATTTCATAATTTAACTTTATCTCTGATTGGAGGCAGGACTATAAGCCAAACCTCTTCACTTCAAGACCAAGTTTCTCTCTACAATATCACCTAGTAAGTAAGAATAATGGAAGGGATATTTCAGAGAACACAGAAACTGCACTAGGATATATGTCTAAGAAATAATTCTTTCTACCCAGCTAATCTCCACTGTGTCCCTTCTATAGTCCATAGAGAGCTCTCTACTCAAACACTGGCTCTTCCCCCAAATCTTTCTCAGGTATTAAGGATTAGATCCTGATCTCAGTATTGGACTTAATCCTTTCTATTAAGACCATTAGGTAGATTTTTATTAATTTATTGTAAGCAAACATAATAATGTTATCTACCAAGCACATAAGTTAAAAAAGATATATGTTGTTTAAACTAAAGGATTCTTGTTAGAGCAAGAATAGTAGACCCATCAGGTAAAGATAAGAAAAGCCTCACCCGTTCATAAAACCAGCTGGGCCTCCCAAGTATTTCCTCCTCCATGCTTGCCACAGAGTGATTCTATCCCCAGAACGTGATCTCAGAGGCAGGCCAGGAAAAATAAATTAGAAGCTAGAGATCTTAACAAGAAAACATGCAGTGCCTGCTTTGGCAGCTTCTACCAACTTCTTTGGATGAGTCTATTTTATGCTTTCAAAAAAAAAAAAACCAAAAACCTATTTGAAATGGTGAGTGTTTTGAAGTTTGTGTTTGAGTGTTTGAAAAAGAACCAGTATTAGTTAGCTATTGCTGAGTAATAAAATTCCCCAAACTTAGTGAATTAATACAATAAATATATTTTTTATCTCACAGTATCTGTGGGTCAGGAATTCAGGAACAGTGTCAGTGACTGGTTCAGGCTCAGAGTTGTTCATGAAGCAGTACCCCCAAGATGTCCTTCAGAGCTACAGTCACCTGAAAGCCGGAATGGCACTGGCAGCTTCACTTCCGAGGTGGCGCACTCACGGGACTTTAGAAGGCCTCAGTTCCTCACGCCATAAGTCAGCTGAATATCTTTGTGATGTGCTGACTGGCTTCCCCCAGAGAGAAGACAAGCTGGAGGCCACAATGCCTTATATATCCTAATGTCAAACATCACACATCTTCACTTTCTCCATGTCCTATTTGCTAGAAGAAAGTCCCTAAATATAACCAGCACTTAAGAGGAGGGGGATTAGGCTTCACCTTTTGAAGGGAAGGGTATCAAACCATTTGTTGCCCTATTTTAAAGTAAAACCACCACAGGGTCTTTTCTAGGACTTTGCCTTATTCTTTGTATCATGTCAGGGCAGCTCTATAAGACGATCCATTCCTTAAACTGAATACAATGCTAATCCCATGCATGCCATTATCTCTGGCCTACCTCAGAGGAGAGAGTCAGATAGTCAAGTAACAAGGGATAATGCCAGGCATTATAATTATTGAAAGGCTTTAAATAATGGTATGAAATTGTCACTGGCAATTTCAGGACAGTTTGTGAAAAGATCTAACAGGCTTAAACAGTGTTACCTCTTACAGACAGTTTGGCCACCCACTAGATTTGTGTCTGGAGAGCTTCAGAGGATACCATACCATTGGACTGTCGTCCTTCTAATCCCCCACACTTTATTTGAGCATGTTCAATTTTGCAGCCTTCTACTCTCTACTAAGCTGAAATCAATGTATTGACATCTTGGGTGGGAGAAGTAGAACAAGAGACAGCTAAGTTATTCCTGGAGGGAAAACTCAAGAAAGGAGGAGACTTCTTATTTCCACCCATCAGGACAGTTAAGGTCAAAATCTGCTAAAAATTCTCTCTGTGGGGTGATGGAGGAGACACATGGACCTGCAGATAAATATTCCTGCCAGTGTTCTGTATTGCATATATGGCTTGGACCTTTTAGGATGCTCAGTGCAATGAAAAATCAACTAATGAATCTCTCTCTCTCTCTTTCTCTCTCTCTCTCTTTCTCACACACACACACACTCATATACACACCACCCTAACTAATAGATCAGGTTCTTTTAGAATCTGTCTTCAAACCGTCAGAACACTAGTATCTTGCATAGAGGTGTAAGGGATCCAAAAGACATTCTCAGTTATGCTGAGTGACACCCTTTGAGAAGCCTCGCAACCCCAGAAGAGTGGAAGTATTTTTTCAAAAGTATAAGAGTGAGAATAAAGTGTACATTATATTTCATAAGCTGTGCTAAGTTCTTAAAACACATCTTTTCCTCACAGTAATCCTGACATACATAATATGATTCATAATAATAAAGATGAATAATATTGTTCTCATCCCCATTTGGTAGATGAGAAACTGAGCCTCAGAGAAGTTCAGTGAATCACTTGAGGTGAGCCAGCTAATAAGTGGTGAACCAAAGGTTTAAACTTAGGACATCCAAAACCAGAAACCATACAAAACCATCCAAAATCAGATCCCATGCTGGTACCCAGCACTGACTTCAGCACAAAATGAATAGCTGAAATAATGACTTAGTAGAGGAGAGAGTAGATGAAGAAGGAAGAGGAGGAGAAGCCCTACTGTTGACAGTTTTTATTTCTTGTAACATCATGACCACTAATTACAAGGCTTGATCGCTCATTATTTGGACATGTATTTTTGTCTCCGAAATAGACTGGCATTCTGGTAGTTGGGATCTGTCTCATGGGTTCTCTATTCCCTCCTGAGTACATATGAAATGCTGGAAAAATAAACTCCATGCCACCACAACAAATGACAGATTCTCAGATTTTTCAATTATACTACCTCTTCATATTGTTCAGTAATTTACTCTTCATCCCTCAATTTCTTACATTTAAAATAAAATAGAATCCACCTCTTAAAGTTTTATTAGAGTAAAAATGAAATGAGATAGTGCTTATAGAGATTAGCACAGGCCATCACAAACTGGGTACTCAATGTAATTTATTCTTACTATTATTATAATATACATGTCTCCACTGTTTCAAAATGAACTATCTAAAATATAAATGTACATATATATGTGCAAATGTACATTTTACTATATGTACTAATACTCCTAATAAAATAGTAAAAATTACCATTTCTTAAGTATTTAACATCTGTCAGGCACTTTAGAAGATGACATATATATATCACTAATTTTAACAATGAAGCTTGAAAAGGTCAATTTATTCATGATCACATGTTCAAGAGTGAGCATATAAACATAGGTCCATGTGATTTCAAAATCAGTGTTATTTCTGATTTCTGTGCATTGATTTTATATCCTGACACTTTACTGAATTCCTGTATAAGTTCTAGCAGTTTTGGAGTGGAGTCTTTTGGGTTTTCCACATATAGTATCATATCATCTGCGAAGAGTGATAATTTGACTTCTTCTTTGCCGATTTGGATGCCTTTAATTTCCTTTTGTTGTCTGATTGCTGAGGCTAGGACCTCTAGTACGATGTTGAATAGCAGTGGTGATAATGGACATCCCTGCCGTGTTCCTGACCTTAGCGGAAAAGCTTTCAGTTTTTCTCCATTGAGAATGATATTTGCGGTGGGTTTTTCATAGATGGCTTTGATGATATTGAGGTATGTGCCCTCTATCCCTACACTTTGAAGAGTTTTGATCAGGAAGGGATGTTGTACTTTGTCAAATGCTTTTTCAGCATCTATTGAGAGTATCATATGGTTCTTGTTCTTTCTTTTATTGATGTGTTGTATCACATTGACTGATTTGCGGATGTTGAACCAACCTTGCAGCCCTGGAATAAATCCCACTTGGTCGTGGTGAATAATCTTTTTAATGTACTGTTGAATCCTATTGGCTAGTATTTTGTTGAGTATTTTCGCATCTGTGTTCATCAAGGATATCGGTCTATAGCTCTCTTTTTTGGTGAGATCCTTGTCTGGTTTTGGGATCAAGGTGATGCCAACAGCAAGACAGAAGAAAGAGATATCAAGGAGTCAATCCCATTTACAATTGCATCCAAAACCATAAGATACCTAGGAATAAACCTAACCAAAGAGACACAGAATCTATACTCAGAAAACTATAAAGTACTCATGAAAGAAATTGAGGAAGACACAAAGAAATGGAAAAATGTTCCATGCTCCTGGATTGGAAGAATAAATATTGTGAAAATGTCTATGCTACCTAAAGCAATCTACACATTTAATGCAATTCCTATCAAAGTACCATCCATCTTTTTCAAAGAAATGGAACAAATAATTCTAAAATTTATATGGAACCAGAAAAGACCTCGAATAGCCAAAGGGATATTGAAAAAGAAAGCCAACGTTGGTGGCATCACAATTCCGGACTTCAAGCTCTATTACAAAGCTGTCATCATCAAGACAGCATGGTACTGGCACAAAAACAGACACATAGATCAATGGAGCAGAATAGAGAGCCCAGAAATAGACCCTCAAATCTATGGTCAACTAATCTTCGACAAAGCAGGAAAGAATGTCCAATGGAAAAAAGACAGCCTTTTCAATAAATGGTGCTGGGAAAATTGGACAGCCACATGCAGAAAAATGAAATTGGACCATTTCCTTACACCACACACAAAAATAGACTCAAAATGGATGAAGGACCTCAATGTACGAAAGGAATCCATCAAAATCCTTGAGGAGAACACGGGCAGCAACCTCTTCGACCTCTGCCGCAGCAACATCTTCCTAGGAACAACGCAAAAGGCAAGGGAAGCAAGGGAAAAAATGAACTACTGGGATTTCATCAAGATCAAAAGCTTTTGCACAGCAAAGGAAACAGTTAACAAAATCAAAAGACAACTGACAGAATGGGAGAAGATATTTGCAAACGACATATCAGATAAAGGACTAGTGTCCAGAATCTATAAAGAACTTAGCAAACTCAACACCCAAAGAACAAATAATCCAATCAAGAAATGGGCAGAAGACATGAACAGACATTTCTGCAAAGAAGACATCCAGATGGCGAACAGACACATGAAAAAGTGCTCCATATCACTCGGCATCAGGGAAATACAAATCAAAACCACAATGAGATATCACCTCACACCAGTCAGAATGGCTAAAATCAACAAGTCAGGAAATGACAGATGCTGGCGAGGATGCGGAGAAAGGGGAACCCTCCTACACTGTTGGTGGGAATGCAAGCTGGTGCAGCCACTCTGGAAAACAGCATGGAGGTTCCTCAAAATGTTGAAAATAGAACTGCCCTATGACCCAGCAATTGCACTATTGGATATTTACCCTAAAGATACAAATGTAGTGATCCAAAGGGACACATGCACCCGAATGTTTATAGCAGCAATGTCCACAATAGCCAAACTATGGAAAGAACCTAGATGTCCATCAACAGATGAATGGATCAAGAAGATGTGGTATATATACACAATGGAGTACTATGCAGCCATCAAAAGAAATGAAATCTTGCCATTTGCAACAACATGGATGGAACTAGAGCGTATCATGCTTAGCGAAATAAGTCAAGCAGAGAAAGACAACTATCATATGATCTCCCTGATATGAGGAAGTGGTGATGCAACATGGAGGCTTAAGTGGGTAGAAGAAGAATAAATGAAACAAGATGGGATTGGGAGGGAGACAAACCATAAGTGACTCTTAATCTCACAAAACAAACTGAGGGTTGCCGGGGGGAGGGGGTTTGGGAGAAGGGGGTGGGATTATGGACATTGGGGAGGGTATGTGATTTAGTGAGTGCTGTGAAGTGTGTAAACCTGGTGATTCACAGACCTGTACCCCTGGGGATAAAAATATATGTTTATAAAAAATAAAAAATTTAAAAAAAAAAAATCAGTGTTATTTCTGCTCAAACAAAGGACAGAATCTAAGCCAGGTTCCCACTCCTCTGCTCCCCCACAAGATGTGAAGATCAAATTTTGACCGCACACACACAGGTACTGCTGGTAGGAATTCTCTTTGCCTCGCAGGCCTGTTTCCTGTCTTGGGATACAACATTTCCTGGGGAAATTCCAACTTCTTAGTGATACTAACACCATCAGCTCTCTGGCATCTGAAGACAGACAGACGAGGAGGAGGCAGTAGCTACTTAGGATCCTGTTGGACATTGAAAGTCCTCAGTGATGGGAAATCAAACCCAGAACATAGTCATCTCTTCCTACTCTTCTCCAGTGCATCAGATAAAAGCATTCTTGTTTCCAGAAAGAGAAGCCACTGATCCAGCATATCTCAATACACACTAGTCCATTTACAGCAAGGAGGGAGTCCACTCAGACTCTGGTTACCTGTTCCCTCTGGGACACTCAACATCTCTGCTGTGGCAAAGACATCTAAGATCACCTACTACCATGTGATCACAAAGGAAACAAATTTTATTTAACAAGGCCAAATGCCAGTTTCTTACGAGCTACCCTAACTCAAAGCATTAGGTATAATTAACAGTCTACTTCTCCTTGCTTTTAAAAAATCAGATTAATGAAGCAAGAGTGCTTTTTTTTATTATTAATACTAATTCAGAATAAGGGGTTTTTTTTAGGTTTTTAAATTTTTTTTATAAACATATAATGTATTATTAGCCCCAGGGGTACAGGTCTGTGAATCGCCAGGTTTACACACTTCACAGCACTCACCATAGCACATACCCTCCCCAATGTCCATAACCCCACCCCCTTCTCCTAAACCCCCTCCCCCCAGCAACCCTCAGTTTGTTTTGTGAGATTAAGAGTCACTTATGGTTTGTCGCCCTCTGGATCCCATCTTATTTCATTTATCCTTTTCCTACCCCCAAACCCCCGACATTGCCTCTCTGCTTCCTCATATCAGGGAGATCATGTGATCGTTGTCTTTCTGCGATTGACATTTCACTCAGCATGATACCCTCTAGTTCCATCCACGTCGTCGCAAATGGCAAGATTTCATTTCTTTTGATGGCTGCAAGAGTGCTTTTAAAATACAACCAACCTTGGGATTTGAGGGCTGATAACATTCACTATCTATACTGCTTTCTGTGTGTTTACATTTAAGCTTAGGTTACTTCTCTGCAAAGTGAGTAGCAAATAGACCATCCTGTTTGAGAGGTGATTACATTTATATTGATTATACTTAATGTGTTGATGGGAATGGGAGTTTATAAGCAAAAGAATATGAGTTATTGACTCTCTTTAATTCCATGGCCTATTAAAATCTGCTCAGATACTGTGTATCACTCTGCTTCATTCTCTTGTCTCTTCTTATTTTCATAATCAAAATCAGAAAAAATACAAATGAATAGCAATATTGATGATAACAGTTAACAGTGACTGTTTACCGAGGCCCAACCACTTAAAATCCCACTTACGTCTCACAACAGCCGTATGAGGGAGGTGTTCTTATTTCCCCCATTTTATAGCTGAGAAAACTGAGATCCACAGCTTCTAAGACAACTTTCCCAGGAAGTTCTTACTGCTCATCAAAGGTAAAGGGAGAACTTCCTGACAGGTGTGTGTGTCATGGTCTGTTCTTGAAAGCCTCTGTAAGGAGGAAGGGCAAGCCCAGAGTGGTGAAAATGTTGCCTCCTCGAACACGTCTGCTTGGGTCAGAGTACTTCCTAACAAGAAGCTCCCAACTCCTATTACAATTTTCTTGGTGGCCTAGACCTATCTAAGGCTTTTCTTTGGCTCCAAGATAGAAAGAAGCAGAGGAAGTAAGCATTCATTCTGACTCTTCCATAAATACTTGCTTAGGTCCTATCTATACCCAAACCTGTGTCAAGCACTGAAGAAATGTCAATAATTAAAGACTTCCTTGCCTCAAGAATTCAGTCTACTTTTTCAGAGTACAAGATGCACATAGAAACACAAAGCTGAGCACCCAGCTCAGAATGACACAGGGACGTATTGATGAAGCTAAGACCTGAGGATGAAGAGGATTTAGACCAAGGCAAAGTATATTTGTGTGACAGATGGCCTCAGTATCTGTTCTGTTCCTAGCCCTCCAGCACATTGAGAATGTTCCTCTTTATGGGTTTGCCTAAATCAAAAGTAACAATCCCAACCTTCCAGCAGTTAACTAAGAGGAAGGCAGTATGAAAAGGTAGAAAAGAAAAAAGAACAGAAAAGAAAACTAATAGGACAAGAATGTTATGATGGAGTCATAGCTTCCAGTGACCATGGCACTCAGAGTCTCACCTAACAGTCCCCTTCCTTGACATCACTACGGAAGTATGTATATAAACTGTGTGTCAAAGACTTAGTCTTCAGAATGTAGTCAAGAAATGGGGCTCATGGGCTGGTACTCTTATGGTAGGGTGACAGCCCTTCAGTCCCATAACCCCAGCATGTTCTTTTCTTTGGGTAACGTGAACAGTTTCTCCAGAACTATATGACTGTTACTCATTGGTCAACTCAAGCATAGGATATATTTACTCCTCTAGGTGCACACAAGCCCAGAGCAGGTGCTGGAATCAGCCTTGGCCTGCAGGCATCAAGGAAAACCTACTTTCCTTCCAACATCAGCAACATGCAAACTGACATGGTAAGAATGGAAAGTTAGGATTAAAAAGAGCATGCTTCTTTGTTCTTTGGCAGAAACTCTAGTTTCTTTCTTTAGGGATTGACATCCATGGTCATTTTTTTTTGTTTTGTTTACAAAGATCTGATTTTATTTTGGCAAACAATAATGGGGTACATTTACCATCCTAGGGGCTGGTAAAAGAAGCCACATTTAAGTGTGTATATATATGTTCATGTGATAAATTGTGTATAAGTTTTTCATAGGAGAAAGTGAATTCCAGCAAAGTGAAGGGTCTACTGTAGATGAAAGACAGTGAGAGAGAGGGAGAGAGAGAAAGAAAAGAAAAGAAAGGAAAGGAAAGGAAAAGAAAAGAAAGGACTTAATATCTAATTTACAGTTTCAGCTTCTCCCAGGAATAGAATCTTAAACCACTCAATCTGGAATTACCTGGTCAGAGCTAGTGAGGTAATCTGCTTGACAGACTCCTGCCATGCCTATTCCCTAAAGGAAGGTGACCTTGCCACAACCAATCTGCTTTTTGCTTGTGTAATAACTACCTTGTCCCTCTTCCTTCTGCCTATAAAAGTCTCTTCATTTTGTACAGCAACTTAGAGCACCTTTCTGTCTGCTAGATGGAATGCTGCCTAATTAATGAATCACTAAATAAGGCCAATTAGATTTAAATACACTCAGTTGAATTTTTTAACAATATGTTTTTTAAAAAATGGTATGTTCCTGACCTCTCATAGTGTTTTTGTTTTGTTTTGTTTTGTTTTGTCTGGATCATAAAGGTTCTGGTGAAGAGAGATAAAATAGGAGGCTAAGGGGGTGAGCAAGGGCCAGGGCTTAAATCATATAAAGAATTTTATTTTATTTGTATTTTTTTAAAGATTTTATTTATTTATTTGACAGAGATCACAAGCAGGTAGAAAAGCAGGCAGGGGATGGGGAGAGGTGGGGGTGGGGGGGTTAGCAGTCTCCCTGCTGAGCAGAGAGCCTGATGTGGGCTCCATCCCAGGACCCTGAGACCATGACCTGAGCCGAAGGCAGAGGCCTTAACCCACTGAGCCACCCAGGCACCCCAATCATATAAAGAATTTTAGATTGAGTTACCTGGTCTAATCAAATCATCCTACTGTCAGAAGTTCACCAAAGAGAAGAGGCTATTCCACTATCTAAGAAGTAGACTGATTTGCTAGATGTTTGACTTCACCTTTCTGTAGCTTCTGTCTTTCTTCATGGCAACCTAAAAGGGTTTATGAACCTGAAAGGTACTGAGTCACCATCTATGGTCCAGAAGATGCTTTAAGCTGCCCTGGTAAATTACAAGAAAAGAATTTTCTGTGCACACTGGGTCACTATGTCCCCTCTTCTCCATAAGAGGAAGATACAATTTTCCCAGCACCATTTATTGAAAAGGCTGTCTTTTTTCCATTGGACATTCTTTCCTGCTTTGTCGAAGATTAGTTGACCATAGAGTTGAGGGTCTATTTCTGGGCTATCTATTCTGTTCCATTGATCTATGTGTCTGTTTTTGTGCCAGTACCATGCTGTCTTGATGATGACAGCTTTGTAATAGAGCTTGAAGTCCGGAATTGTGATGCCACATGCAGAAAAATGAAATTGGACCATTTCCTTACACCACACACAAAAATAGACTCAAAATGGATGAAGGATCTCAATGTACGAAAGGAATCCATCAAAATCCTTGAGGAGAACACGGGCAGCAACCTCTTCGACCTCTGCCGCAGCAACATCTTCCTAGGAACAACGCAAAAGGCAAGGGAAGCAAGGGAAAAAATGAACTACTGGGATTTCATCAAGATCAAAAGCTTTTGCACAGCAAAGGAAACAGTTAACAAAATCAAAAGACAACTGACAGAATGGGAGAAGATATTTGCAAACGACATATCAGATAAAGGACTAGTGTCCAGAATCTATAAAGAACTTAGCAAACTCAACACCCAAAGAACAAATAATCCAATCAAGAAATGGGCAGAAGACATGAACAGACATTTCTGCAAAGAAGACATCCAGATGGCGAACAGACACATGAAAAAGTGCTCCATATCACTCGGCATCAGGGAAATACAAATCAAAACCACAATGAGATATCACCTCACACCAGTCAGAATGGCTAAAATCAACAAGTCAGGAAATGACAGATGCTGGCGAGGATGCGGAGAAAGGGGAACCCTCCTACACTGTTGGTGGGAATGCAAGCTGGTGCAGCCACTCTGGAAAACAGCATGGAGGTTCCTCAAAATGTTGAAAATAGAACTGCCCTATGACCCAGCAATTGCACTATTGGGTATTTACCCTAAAGATACAAATGTAGTGATCCAAAGGGGCACATGCACCCGAATGTTTATAGCAGCAATGTCCACAATAGCCAAACTATGGAAAGAACCTAGATGTCCATCAACAGATGAATGGATCAAGAAGATGTGGTATATATACACAATGGAATACTATGCAGCCATCAAAAGAAATGAAATCTTGCCATTTGCAACAACATGGATGGAACTAGAGCGTATCATGCTTAGCGAAATAAGTCAAGCAGAGAAAGACAACTATCATATGATCTCCCTGATATGAGGAAGTGGTGATACAACATGGAGGCTTAAGTGGGTAGAAGAAGAATAAATGAAACAAGATGGGATTGGGAGGGAGACAAACCATAAGTGACTCTTAATCTCACGAAACAAACTGAGGGTTGCCGGGGGGAGGGGGTTTGGGAGAAGGGGGTGGGATTATGGACATTGGGGAGGGTATGTGATTTGGTGAGTGCTGTGAAGTGTGTAAACCTGGTGATTCACAGACCTGTACCCCTGGGGATAAAAATATATGTTTATAAAAAAAAAAATAAAATAAAAAAATTAAAAAAAAAATAAAAAATAAAAAAAATAAAAAAAAAAAAAAAGAGGAAGATACAGCCTAAGCCACTGCCCTGTCTGCTGCAGTATCATGCCGCCTTGTTGATACTGGGGTTGGCCTTGTGCTGATATGCTTGGACCAAAAGAATGAGTGATTTTGACATACACCACATTAGAGAAGAGGAATTAGGAAGCACTGCTTTTTTTCTGCTAGTCCCGTTGCTAAACTGGGTCTGCTCCTTTACCTTGGTTCCTACAATGCGGAGATGAAAAATGAGAAGCAAGGCCACAACAACATATAATGTAAGTGAGAAATAAAGTGGCATTATAAGTCACTAAGAGAGTGGGACTGTGGATTACTGCAGCAAATATGAATAATATACCTTCTAAGAGAGCTCTTTAGATTTTTGTTGCTAGCCATCTAGGGAAAAATCAAACAAGAAGAGAGAGAGAGAAGGGAAGGAGGAAGGAAAGAAGGGAAACCAGCTTTGAGTAGGAGGGTTATATATGTGTAGGGCTGATATATTTTCATCCTTATGTCAACTCCTATGATTTTGTAATCTATCTATCTTCCTTCCTTCCTTCCTTCCTTCCTTCCTTCCTTCCTTCCAACAAGAACATTTCTGTACTCCAGCATCAACAGGGAACATCAGCATAAGCCATTAGTAATGTCTGCTTTTAGCATGGAAATGAAAGGTAAGGACACAGGTGACATGTTTGTTTGCTGGTCTAGAGCCTCAGTGAATCCCACCCTTCCACCCTTTCAAAGAAAGAAAATTTGTGTTTTCCCCACTATCCTTTGTCTTCCTCTAGATCTTTCCAAATACTTGTTTCCTCTCACTGAAATTTTACAACTCTGGTTGTGGTAGCTGGAAGAATGGTGGTAAATGAAGCTGGCTTTTTTCCACCACCAGTTTAAAAAAAAAAAAAAAAAGTCAGTGTAAACGCTTATCCTTTTTCCTTGGATGACTGGCCCATGTGCTCTTCCTCTCTGATTACTCCTTCCTATACTTCTGAAAGAAGTGATCCATTTTACTAACTCCAACTGGTCTGACATAAAATACCTATATCTCTTCACAGAGCAAAAACAAGTACAGGTACCTCCACAAAACCCTATTTCTGCCAATTCTACTAGCTCATTCAGAGTTAGGCTGGGATACAAACTGTGGACCACAAACATATTTCATGTAGTAATCAGGCAGCCCCCAGGGAATGCCATATTCCTCACAAAAAGCCACCCTCCAACAATTCACTCTTACATTGTTAGAGCGCCATCTACAGGTCACTACAACAAGTACATTTTCCCACGCCTCTCCGTGGGCCTGCTATGAAGGGGAGGGACATTACAAATTAAATGAGAAAGAAAAAAGGAGGTAAGTCATGTTTGTTCTGTATCTCTATGTTACAGGGTGCTATCAGGAGAAACTTAATGCTTTATCTTTCTTAGCCATATAAGTGGTCATTATCATTTCCATTTTACAGATGAGAAAGCTGGGCCCCAGGCATGAGTTATTTTGCTCAACCAAGAAGCAGAGCGAGGATTCAAAACCCAGTCTTGCCGTGTCAGAGCGATGCTCCTTCCACTCTTCAACTCGATTTAATTGAGTGCTCTCAAATTTCAGGAAACTTTGTTACTCCTAAAAGAATATGTCAACTTCAATGAAGTAAAATAAATATATCTGTGTAGAACTAAATGCATTACTTAGATGGTTCCTATCTCTACTTGTCTTTCTCCTCCATGCCAGATATGTACTAAACCGATTTTGTTGAACGAATACATGACTAAATGAATGAAATGGGTTTTTCTCTTGACTTCTTTTAAATTACTTGCAAAATTACACTCCCACAATAGCTACACCCATATCTGACCATTTCTTACATTCTCATTATGTGAAAGGTCTCCCCTGTCATCCACCCCCACAGTCCAGACCAATGCAGGCTACACAGTCCATGCATTTTTAAGCGTAAAATAATTCAGAGTTGAAATTAATCAGGACACTCCCAATGTAAAGAAAGCCCTATACGAAATCATTTTTCTATAATAAAAAAGTCATTTAATTATCTAATAACCATTTCCATCTGCTTTGTTAAGTTTGATTTCCTGATACTAGTTTATATTAACCAAGGTATAACTATACATCTACATATTATGCTCATTTTTCAGTAGCATGCAGTTAAGCATCTTTAATATTTTTTCTAGGGCTCTGTGCATCATTTCAGTGAGAGTGTGAGCCCTATGAGGACAAGTACTAATCTTTAAATTGTTTTTAATTCCCAGTACAATGTCTTCAGCTATCTTATTAAATGTTTATAGCTGACCAAGGATTCCTCCCCTTGTCTAGCCAAGAAATATTAATGAGCAATTAAATGTTAAAAAGGAGCAAGAGAATGAAGAGTATATTTTCCCAGAATGTAATTATTGAGGGCTTACCATATTCCAGGAACCACACTGGGTGGTGGGAACACACTGTCTCTTGCCTCAAGGATATAGTCTAATGGGATAAAGAGACAATTACAATGCAGTATTCCAGGTTGGGTCGGTAGAGGCTCAGAGGTATTCTGCACTTTGAAGGAAGGCAAAAATGACTGACTGCAGAGGTCTCTAATTACAGAGTTTCCTCCATAATAGCATAATATAATGCTATTATGATAAATATTATAATGCAATTACAATAAATGTGTGTTGAACTGAATTAAATCAAATTGTTGCCTCACTCTCCAGAAACTCAATGTGAACCATGGCAATTGGAATTTTTATTTTTGATTCAGGTCTTCCCAATAAGTTGCCCATGGACCTATTTCAGAAGATTTTAATCAACGAGTCCTTAAGAAATTTTATAAGATGCTGTCCTACTCAACTGGCCCTTTGGTTTGCTAAATATATCCATCTAGAAGCTTCTTTAGAATTTTCCCAGGCATTTAAGGTAAAGGAATTTAAGAATCTGAAAAAACAAGAATCTAATTTTTCTGCCAATGAATGATTTAAAGTTGATAATGACAGATAATTGTGTTGGGTATTCTACACAATTTGTACAAAATTAAGTCACATAAAACTGTCACCCTCAGCAAAACCTATCTATAAATTAATTCTCTTCTCTCAGGTTAGGGGCATGTTCAGCCCCTTTTCTATCCTGCTAAGTTAGTTCTCTAAGGGCAAAGCCTGTGTCCTTTTTATTACCATACCCTGGCTCCTGCCAAAGTGGGACCCACAGAGTAGGCATCTTACATGTAATGGGATGAGTGAGCATGCGCGGAATGCATGACAATTATTATAATTGACTATCCCTTGGAATGGCCTAAAAGTTCTGTGGGGTTTTTGTACATCTCTCCATCAACCTCCATGTTAGGTGAGTATATCTTCTTTCTTAATTTAAACTTCCTAATTTAATTAGGAATTTAAATTTCCTAATTTAAAACTTTCTCTCTTTTTTTTTTTTTTAAGATTTTATTTATTTGTCAGAGAGTGGGAGAGAGAGTGAGCACAGGCAGAGAGAATGGCAGGCAGAGGCAGAGGGAGAAGCAGGCTCCCTGCCGAGCAAGGAGCCCAATGTGGGACTCGATCCCAGGACGCTGGGATCATGACCTGAGCAAGTAAAACATGTTTTCACAGACCTGTTAGAAAAAAAGAGCAGAAACTTTAAAAATCAAAAATTCTACCACCTAAAGTTAAACAACATTAGTATTTTGCTACATGTTTTTTGAGGTTTTTGTATGCAAATACACGCTTTTAAAAATACATTTCCTGATGTATGTGTTATTTTGTGACTTATATATGTACTATTTATGAATAGTAAATAAATATATTTTATGTTATAAATATTCATGTATATTCCCATCTGTAGTGGCTACAGAATAGTCCATTGCATACATCTCAAGATTTATTTAATTTGTATTTATTACCAGACAGCTAGATTTTTTCCCAAATATTTGCTATTTTAAACAACAACATTGTGATAATGATCTTCATCCTCACTTCTTGCATTCATTTCAGAATGCAAGGGAACTAGGAGAATTTCTTGGCCAAAGGGAAAGACCATTTTATTTTATTTTATTTTATTTTATTTTAGATTTTATTTATTTCTCTATAAGAGATGGAGGCACCAGTGGGGGGCAGGGGCAGAGGGAAAGGGAGGAAGAGACAACCTGCTGCTGAAAGACCATTTTAAAAGCTCCTGATGCTTAAGTCTAAATTTCTTTTTGGACTCACCTTGAACACTCACTGTGCTAATCCTAGGTATTATTATTATATAAGCCTATATGACGAGGAAAACATCTTTTTAATATTCATTTATTTTCTACGTTTAGTGAACAAGAACATGAGTCTATAAACACTGTCTAGGTATATAAAAGCGGATTGTGTAAGAAGGGAGTTTGCAGAACGTCTGGGTGGCTTAGTCCATTAAGCCTCTGCCTTTGGCTCAGGTCATGATCCCAGGGTACTGGAATCAAGTCCCCTCATCGGGCTTCTTGCTCAGTGGGAACCTGCTTTTCCCTCTGCCTGCTGCTAGTCCCCTGCTTTTCCTCCCTCTCCCTCCCTCCCTCCATCTCTTTCTAAAAAATAAATAAAATCTTACTTTTAAAAAAAGTGAGTTCTCAAGTCAGATTACTTGATCCCACATCCTGGTTCAGCTCTTCACTAATTCTGTTCCTCAATCAAGTAGCTTCATTATCTATCTATCTATCTATCTATCTATATTACATACAATATATAAAATACTTATATTATATAACTTCATTATAATTTCAGCATAACTTCATCATGCTTCAGTTTTCTTATCTGGAAAACAGGATAATCAAAATATCTGTCTCTTAGGGCTGTTTCTGAGGATTACATGAATTGATCCATTAAATGAATTCAGAATATTACCTGGCACTTATAGGCATTTAATAAATGCTACACATTCTTCTTTCCTTCTTTCTCACACTGAATTATTTTTTTTAGCGTCCCTTGCAATTAGGTATGCCCATGAGACTAGAATGTGAAATGAACTGGTATGCGTCACTTACTGGCTTGACTTACATATACCTTTAAGACAGGATTTTCATCCATTTCTCCATCAGCGAGCTGAAGAGAGAAAACTCCAAGGATCTAGAGCAGGTAGAACCACAGGATGGAAGGAGGCTGGATCTATGAATGAATGTGGGGAACAAGAGCTCCCCCCAAACCGATCACAATGAACTGTCAGTACATCAGTGAGAAATAAATGTACATTGTGTTACATTTTTTTTTTAATATTTATTCGACAGAGATCACAAGTAGGCAGAGTGAGAGGGGGGAAGCAGGCTCCCCACTGAGCAGAGAGCCCAGCGTGGGGCTTGATCCCAGGACCCTGAGATCATGACCTGAGCCGAAGGCAGAGGCTTAACCCACTGAGCCACCCAGCTGTCCCATTGTGTTACATTTAAAATGGTTTGTTGCTCCTGTTACAGCAATTAGCCTTTCTGGACTAACGGAGTTGCCTACTATTATTCTCTTACCAGATACTGTCTGTCTTAAAGAAGAGAGAATTTTGAACTCAAAATATGATGGGAGGATAGATGAAAGGAGTTCAGAATAAAAAAATTTGCTGCAGAGAGTCTACAACTTGATAATATATGAATTCAAGGGTCATTTATCCATCTAGAAGGTAATTAATCTCATCTCTTTCTTAGATTCCCCATTTGACTCCAGGCAACAGAAGTTAATCTCAATACAGCCAAATGGGTTTGCTCAATTTAAAAACACAGATACCTCATATCCCCTCTTAACTTCACTGGTGAACATTGTTTTCTTGCATTTACTGTAACATTTGGACCATAAATACCACTGAAGTAGCTGAGAAAATCCAGGAGGAAACATTCTTTAGGAAAAAGGAATAAAAAAATAAAAAGAAAGAAAAGCTATTGCATTAAAAAAAAAAAAAAAAAAAAAAGCAACACCAATGACGGAAATTTCCCTATAATGGTTCTAAAACGTCTAAAGCAAAGTCATACCGAACAGGAAAGTATTTCAGTGTTTTCCTCTTGAGGAAACAAACATGAAAGAAAAATCCTCAATTTGGGGTACTGTTCATTCTGCAAAAATGTTATTTGTTACCACAGGAAGGGAAAGGAAAAAGGATACCAAGGATAATGTAGACTACACATAAAAACATACATATGTCATTTCATGAGTGCTGAGGCAAAAATTTATTGAAATATTAAACACATGATTTGTTTTCTAGGTTAGAGCTTCCAGTTGAGACTAGCTGAAATATTTCCCAGAGTATTTGACTCTGGAGGGACTATAAGATATTAAATAACACTGTCAAATTAATCTTTCTAAATACAGAATTAAATGGCTATCCCCTCACATTTGCATCCTGCTGTGCAATGTGTTTTGAATAGAGGAAGCTATTATCAGCACCCCCACAAAGACACTTAAATCTAGAAAAGTTAAAGGGCTTGTCCAGAGTTACCTGGATAATGTTATAAGGCAATTCAAGCAATCACTCACTAAGTGTTGTGTGGCTTCAGTTTTCATGCTATGAATATTGTGAAAATGGTTCAAGAGACAGCTATGATCAAATTAGTCAATGTAACAGTTACAGATATGCCTGGGAGAGAAAAATGTGAACAGCAGGTTGCATCTGAATTAACCCCGGTTTATATCACAGGAAAGGACAAACGAATCCCTTAATGAGCAGTGGGTTAAAACCTAATCCAGTAATTTCAGTGAGAATATCTGAAATACTAACGGTTTACCAAGCCCCACTCTAGTAGCTTACTATTTACAGGAAAGAGTAAATAAAACTAATTTTTGGACAACTAATGTGATTTAGCAAGAGCTATTTGGTCTTTAAATGGCATGATTTAACCTCTGCTTGTCTTCCTGAGCAATCGCTATGTAACATACGTTTATATGTTTAAATCTTGTTTCCCACTTATTTTCATTATTCCATTTTAGATATAATTCTCTAGAAAAGGAATAGCAGCTAAAAGACCTTTTTATGAAATCACACAGATAAAAGAAAAACTTGTAAATGACCACGCATTTAAAAGAAAATGTAATAAGAATATTTGGAATATTTGAATATTTGGAATATAAGAGTATTTGCAATAAGAATATTTAGAATATTCTTATTTCCAAACAAAACACAAAAGAGAAATTTAGAGTACAAAGTGAAATGCATTTCAACTTTTTTGTTACTGTTGTATGATTTTTGTGCTAAATGGACAAATACAAAACAGAACCACTAAAGAGAGGAATGATTTCACTTCTCAGTTGGTTTGGGAAATATGCATTGAGTACCCTCTTTATTACTAAGAATGCCAGCAGGAACAGACTTCACCCAGAAGACTCAAATGAAGAGACTTTAATAAACCAACTACCTAAGGAGGAAGTGTGAGCAAGACTAAGAGAATGAAAAACAAACGCAGATGTTAGGCCAAGCTTTCTTTCCCAAATCAGGACAGAGACGAGCACAAGTACTCAAATGGTCAAACCTGCTGTCGTTGTTCAGACTGACACCCCAGTTTTGTTTTGCCATCTTGGAAGATAAACTTGAAAAAAGATGTTAACAATTACATTATCTCTCTCAATGCTATCATCATCATTATCATCACCATCATCATCCTCATAAAAATATTTATTGTTTACTCAACGTTAAGAGCCTGCTTGGTGCTGAATAATTGTTAGAATGATCGGTCTGGAGTTAGTATGGGGTATGGGGGAAATGAGAGGAGAGCAAAGAGAAGTCATGAGCCCAAAGGCAGGGGAAGTCCTTAAGAAGCAAGAGAAAGGGAGAAGAAGAAATGGAGAATCTGTGCGGACCAAGGCAGGGACAGCCAGCCATCTAGAAAAGGTGAAAGGACAAGGTGGGACCAAGAAACAGAGGAGGAGGAGGGTCCATGGATGTGATACAGGACTGTAGCAGAAGGGTTGTAAGAGAGAGAAAAAGAAGACATGTATGTCTAAGGTTCTCATTCCAAATGCCCACAGGAATAATGAGGCCATTGGTAGCTAAGGGAAGAGAGAAGAGTAGAAAGGTTAGAAATTAGTGTGAAGGGGGACACCTGGGTGGCTCAGTTGGTTAAGCGGTTGCCTTCGGCTCAGGTCATGATCCCGGCATCCTGGGATCGAGTGCCACATCGAATCCCACATCATGATCTCATGGGTCCTGGAATTGAGCCCCACATTGGGCCCTGTGCTCAGCAAAGAGTCTGCTTGAGACGCCCTCCCCATCCATCTCCCTTTTCCCCTCCCCGACTCACTCTCCCTCTTGCTTTCTCTTTTTGAAATAAATAAATAAATTATCTTTCAAAAAAAAATTATACCCTGTTCTCAACTTGAGCATATTAAGCTTTGTGTAGCTGAGAGGTCTCAAATAGGTTTAGATAATACACCAAATATGTTATTCAAATATGTAAAATTCAATATCTGATCATGAGTTTTTGAGATAGCTAGTACTTACTGAAGCCCAACCCACATCAGAATGAACTTTACCCTAATTTACCTCTAGAAATTTACCCTAATTTTCCTCTAGAACTTTACCTTAATTTTCCTCTAGAACCCACAGTTCTACCTGAAAAAAACATCAACACAGTATCTTATGAGTCGTCCTGAGGACTTACTCCAAATAAGAAAAAAGAAAATTGTTAACCAAAAGCAACTGTCGTTTCTCCTCTGGCTCGTCTCCGGAGTATTCAAAGCCTGTCTTTTCATTCCTGAGTGTTTTTCTGTTTGTTTTATTTTTTATTTTTAAACTAACGATAATGATACTTCACTGATGTCACTCTAGCAGAAAGGCTAAGCAGAAACTTTCCTCTAAAACCAAAATGTTCCTTTAATCCACGGGGAATTCTTAAAGCTAGATACTAATATGTCCTGTAATTAAGAAATAATGAGCTTTCCACCATGATTTATTTCCATAGATTTAGATTCGATGCTGAGAAGCTACAGTTTAAATTATTGCAATGCCCAATGGTAAAAACTCCCATAAATCCTCAGAGGTCAATTTTAAATAAACTTGCATTTCAGCAAAAATAAAGTTAATGAAGATGTCCTTCTTCTCTTTTCCTTCCACACAAAGTAAAGAAACCAGTCAGGCAGGCAGATGCAGACACAGAGTGTAGGAAGGAGAGAGGGAAAGAGGGAGGGAAGAAGAGAAAGAGAAAAAAAGAACATTAATATGAAAAAGCATTACTTACTGTGAGATCTTTGGGTAGTGTCTCTGGCTGGGTCTGCGCCTCTGAATTCCGAAGCAGTTCCATTTCCATTCCTCAGGGTGCCTGCGGTGAACTGAGCAGTAAGAAAAAGAATGAATGACAAGGTCAGAGGCCCTGATTAAGATACTTCTCAGCTGCCCTGAAGGATTAACGATGACTGCTCAGGGCAAGAAAAAAAAGGCACCGTTCACTCACAAGAAACGGAAATTTAGCAGATCCAAGCAACTCTTAAATGCAACCGTTAATAGTACAGACTCTGGAAGGAGACGGCTTATTAGCTGTGTGAACTTGGGCAGTCTGCTTAATCTCTCTGAGCCTCATTTTCTTCAACAGTAAGATGTGGTTCATGATTCCTCCCATAACAGTCTGTGTAAGTCAGTGTAAAAAGAACAATGGTACTTAACACGTTTCCACTTTTTAAAAATTATATATTTTATTAGTTGAGTGGGCCTCAACTGATCTTCAAAGAAGCCTCTAGAACGAAGACAGGATGGAAGGTCACAGAACCCTTGGCTTAATTTGGGACACCCTGACATAGGGTATATCCTGTGTGGAACCTTGAACTGGGGAGAGGATATTTTCTTTGGAATACACAAAACTGGGATGGAAAAATTAAAATATCATAAATATGACAAATGAGAAGATTCATGAAATTCTGTGTTATCCTAATTAATGTCAAATATATTTCTCTATCATTCTGTAACAAAAAAATCACAGGATATTGAGAAAAATAAAATTAGATTCTTCTTAATAAACTTCACACCAAGCAAAGGTAGAATAGTTTTGTTTCTCACAGCCTGCAGAACTTGAGTTGAATGAAAGTGTTAAAATCATTCATTTTTTTTTACATTAATATTTTTATCAGTTTCTGGGAATGAAAAGGGAGAGATCACAACTAACACCAAGGAAGTAGAAACAGTCATCAGAAGTTATTATCAACAGTTATATGCCAATAAGCTTAGCAACCTAGATGAAATGGATGCATTCCTGGAAAACTATAAACTCCCAAAATTGAACCAGGAAGAAGTCGACAACCTGAATAGACCGATATCTAGTAACAAGATTGAAACGGTGATCAAAAACCTCCCAAAAAACAAGAGCCCAGGACCTGACGGATTCCCTGGGGAATTCTACCAAACTTTCAAAGAAGAAATAATACCTATTCTCCTGAAGCTGTTCCAAAAAATTGAAGCAGAAGGAAAACTTCCAGACTCTTTCTATGAAGCCAGAATTACCCTGATCCCAAAACCAGGCAAAGACCCTACCAAAAAGGAGAATTTCAGACCAATATCACTGATGAATATGGATGCTAAGATTCTCAACAAGATCCTAGCAAACAGGATCCAACAGCACATTAAAAAGATTATCCACCATGACCAGGTGGGATTCATCCCTGGGCTACAAGGATGGTTCAACATTCACAAATCAATCAATGTGATAGAAAAAATTAATATGAGAAGAGAGAAGAACCACATGGTCCTCTCAATTGATGCAGTAAAAGCATTTGACAAAATCCAGCATCCGTTCCTGATTAAAACGCTTCAAAGTATAGGGATAGAGGGAACATTCCTGAACCTCATCAAATCTATCTATGAAAGACCCACAGCAAATATCATCCTCAATGGGAAAAAGCTTGCAGCCTTCCCGTTGAGATCAGGAACAAGACAAGGATGCCCACTCTCACCACTCTTGTTCAACATAGTATTAGAAGTCCTAGCAACAGCAATCAGACAACAAAGAGAAATAAAAGGTATCCAAATTGGCAATGAAGAAGTCAAACTCTCTCTATTCGCAGATGACATGATTCTTTATATGGAAAACCCAAAAGACTCCACCCCCAAACTACTAGAACTCATATAACAATTCAGCAATGTGGCAGGATACAAAGTCAATGTGCAGAAATCAGTGGCTTTCTTATACACTAACAATGAAAATACAGAAAGGGAAATTAGAGAATCGATTCCATTTATTATAGCACCAAGAACCATAGCACCAAGAACCAAGATACCTGGGAATAAACCTAACCCAAGAGGTAAAGGATCTGTACTTGAGGAACTACAGAACACTCATGAAAGAAATTGAAGAAGACACAAAAAGATGGAAGACCATTCCATGCTCTTGGATCGGAAGAATAAACATTGTTAAAATGTCTATATTGCCTAGAGCAATCTATACGTTTAATGCCATTCCGATCAAAATTCCACCAGTATTCTTCAAAGAGCTGGAGCAAATAATCCAAAAATTTGTATGGAATCAGAAGAGACCCCGAATCTCTAAGGAAATGTTGAAAAACAAAAATAAAACTGGGGACATCACATTACCTGATTTCAAGCTTTACTACAAAATCACCAAGACAGCATAGTACTGGCATAAAAACAGACACATAGACCAGTGGAACAGAGTAGAGAGCCCAGATATGGACCCTCAACTCTATGGTCAATTAATCTTAAGTTTCTGGGGATATAATAATGTATATAGAAGACATGCTTTTTTTGCTTCATGGGTCTGATAATCAAATGGGGGAAGAGAATCACACATAAGTAGTCACACAAATAAAAAAGGTAACTTTAAAAAATAGCAGCTACTCTTAAGCGATAGTGCAATGTAAAGGTATTCTGATATAGACTGAGAAGACCCCTCTGGAGAAGGGCAACTATGTCCTCCCTTCCTTAGCACGGGCTCTGCCAGAGACCAGGCTGCAGTAACATGCCAGGCATAGGTCGTTTATTTAGTAGCAGGCATGAAAGGCAGAGAGCAAGAGACCCAATAGAGGGTCACATGTACTGCCATTCCAGACACAACTGATGGCTCAGTCTCATAGAAGCAGCTGAGAAATCTCATGAAATACCTCTATGCACCATCTGCCTGTGGGAAGAAAACAGAAAGCATTTATCTATAGCCTTCAGTCCCACAGTAGTCTGAAGTTGCTCCGTGGAGGTCTCACTTCCCCACATTCTGGGCCATGCATGCATGAGTGCCTAGAATTGACAACGCACTAGGCCTGCCATGCCCACAGCAGAGAAACCCCAGGGCAAAGCAAGAGTTATGGGGTATGTGCCACAGACAAGGCTGTGCCACTTGCACATGAGCAGAGCTGGTCCCTGAAGCAAGGGCTGGAATTAGAGGAAAGGTCAAGAAGGTCTGAGGTGGAGCACAAGACAATTCTGATACATCTCCTGTCTCTCAAACACCCCACATTCTACTCTAGATTCTTCTTTCAAAAAATTGTTATCATGGCATTTCCAATTATGAAAACCTGCTAGTGGCTCTCTATTATCTTAACAAAAACAAAACAAAACGAAAAGCCAAACTCTTCAATAGAACACTCAGGCCTTCCCCACTATTCTTACACCACTCTTTCACATAAACCAAACTCGTCTTCACTGGCAACTACACTTCCCAAGAATACAGAATATGAATCTTCTACATAATACGTTCCAAAAGTACTTGTGAACTACATCTCTACAGTGATATTTATGCTATATAAATTAGGATACATATAAAATTTAAGTAACATATCTACCATAACCATAGTTCTTTGTAGCTTGATCAAAAACACATTTTCAAGAACTGTGTTAGAAATGCCAGTCAGAACCTATAACATACTCAACCGTTTTTGAGAAAACTTGCCCTGTACATTGCTGTTAGAGCCAACTGTATTGCGTACCATGTAACTAGGCACCTGCCCCAAGGCAGATGGTTGCATTACAAGTACAAACCCAATGAGAAAGAATTGAGATTTCCAAGATCCTAGTTAGGATAACCAGGTAAGAAGTGTTACATTGAGCATATGGATATGCTCAATGTGCATAGGAGAATCAAATCTGAAGACTTAATTTTAAGTCTACATTACTCATGGAAGCCTAGGGAAAGATCATGAAGAGATAGAAGATATAGGATTTCAGACTCAGGAAAGAGGACTGAACATATGGAAACATATACAAGGGGCTTGGAAAAAATGGAAATGGATAAAACTGACAAAAGAGAAAGGTAACAAAGAAAAGTGAAAGATAGACTTCTGAGGAACACCAACATTTGAAATGTAGCTGGAGTGACAGGAATTAATGGAAAAAAAAAGATCATGGCTTATGTGTCTTGTGAAATACTTAACTGTATCCAGCAGCAGAGAAGTACTTTGATAAATTATCATTAAATATGAGAAAGCCATTAACAATGATAGTTCAACAAAGTCTTCATGATATGGGGAAGTAATCAGGATATAATAGTAATGAAATGGTAAAATCCCTGTATTTTCTTTTTTTTTTTTTAAGATTTATTTATTTGGAAAAAAAAATATTTGTTTACTTGCGAGCGAGCGAGCGTGCACATGAGTGCACAGGCAAAGGGAGAGGGAGAGGAATCCCAAGCAGACTCCTTGCCGAGTGAAGACGCTGATGTGGGATTCAATCTCACAACCCTGAAATTAGAGCCCTGAGATCATACCCTCAACCAAAACCAGGAGTCCGAAGTTTTACTAACTGTGCTGCTTAGGCACCCCTAAAATGTCAATATTTTCATTCCCCTCCCAACTCTTGTATGTGTGTGGGGGAAAAGGAGGGATGGAGGCAGGCCCTTGGTAAAATAAAGAGACAAAGATATTTATGTTGTTCTCTTTGCTTATACATATTTTTTCAAGTTCTGTACAATAAGCATGTTTTCTCTTATAATTTAAAAAGTTAACTTAAAATTATAATTATAAAAATGCATAATATATTTGAATAGAATGAGAAGCCAACTATGTTAATAGGAAAAAAGAATCTGAGAGTCAGGAATATCACTGATCTAAGTTTATCCTAGATAAATTGGCTGTTCTTTGTGAAATCAGAGAGGTTTATCTGTTCCCTGGCATTCTCTCCTCACTTAAACTCTAGGGAGACAAAATCACGCCAACAACTAAATTTAAGAAGGAGATGTCTCAGGGACTACAATGAAAATTTCCAGTGCCAACCCGTCATTTCAGGCCATCCTGTGTTTCAGTTATATAAGCTCAATAAATATTATGCTGTTGTTTTTTCAAATTCAGGAGCCATTTCTTCTCCTATTGCTGTCAGCATATTTCCTGCATATTAAGAAGTAGCACCATATTTCATATGAAGTATAAGCTTCATTTTTAAGTAAGTTACTAAACTATAAATGAGTAATTTGCTCAAGAATATAGGAATTTAGAATTTTCCTATTTTGGCTTTTGCACCAAACCCAAAAGTGATGAAGCTGATTAAAACTAACATGCCCCCTTTCCAACTCACAAGTTCTTGCTAGTCAATAAGCACTTTGCTGTCATCTCTCTCATGCTTCTCCAAATTCTAAACCTTTTCAGCCTTCCATTACTGTGAGCTGATAACATTCTTTTAATTTAGTAGTATTTGGGGATGTCTGAGCCTTATACTTAATTTTGAGTACTTTGTATATATAAATGCTCTTCTATAATTACCTTCCAAAATTCTCAAACCATTGGACAATGGAATATTGCATTCCCAAAGTCTATTTCCTGTTTTAACAGTGAAGGTCAAAATCCTCATTTTATTTCCTTTCTAGAGCTTTGTCCACTTCAGATAGAGGAATTATATTTTTTCTTCTCCACATAAATCTAGGAGCATTGCAACTGTTGCCAGAAAAAATAAATTACAGTTTTAAGCCGCAAATCTGTAGGTTTAAAGGTGCACCTTCCTTCAACATTATTTTAAAAGAAAAATACTATATTTCAGCCAGCCAAGAAGACAGGTTCTTGGGTCTACTTCCCACTATTAAGTTCAGTTCTCTGTTTTGGAATGCCTAAAGGAATCTTATGATTCTTTCCAGAAAAGAAGTACAATTTAAAATCCTTGGACATTGGCCTCAGTGAAGAGTGAGGTTAACACATGAAAATGCCATTATTTCTCAACACTATTTCCATGTATTTTTTTGATTTATTATTTTTATTTTTTATTAACATATAATGTATTATTAGCCCCAGGGGTAGAGGTCTGTATATTTCCATATATTTTTATACTGTCTCTCTGTCTTCAATGCATGACCAATTACATTGTGCATACAACCTTGCTGTAAATATTTAATTGGAAATATAGAACTTGAATTTTCTTTATATATCTAGAATTTTTCAATGTGCTGCCTTTATAAAATACGGTTTGGAAGAGCAATACTTACATTTTGTGTTCTTTCCAGAGAAACCACCACTATGTTGGATTATAGAAATAAAAACTAAAATACTCAAATATGCACAGACAAACCTCTTTCACATGTATGGAGGGCCAAGAATCAGGTTTACAATGTGCAATTTTTTGCTCAGATATATCTTCCTTGAAGAACCATTTTTTAGCTTAAAATACCTTAAATATATGTGTAGGAAGCTTATTCTATGTCAATGTTTGTGAGGATTAAGGATGTCTGACTTTTTTCAAAATGCAGATGTCTGAACCAAGTCATCGACTTCAGAGAAAATCAGTTAGTCTTACAAAGAAACTGCTTGACTGACCTACTTGCAATCAAATCACTGATAAGAGAACTAGAAGTTGAAAATGATGATGAAAAAGAACTTGACGTTATAGACTATCGAGTTGTAGGGTTGGTCTAGTCAGAAAGACTTAGAAAGATGGTGTAGATAAGAAGTATCCAAAGGCAGTACTTAATAAGTAGAAAAGAGTGCTTTAGATTTCTGAAATGGAATACAAATACCAGGCAGCCAACAAATAAATAGGTAATGATTGGGGCATATTTTTCCTCCAACATTGTTAAATTTGAAACTGGGACATAAAAAGTACATGGAGCATGATCCCAATAAAGCCAAATCAAAATAAAAAAACTACCTGGGATTACTTATGGGAGGTAAGATTATGGGATACTGCAATATTTGTTCATCATTGTATCTGAAATAAGCACTTAATAATTATTTTCATCTTCCATCCAGCTTTTTCCAATTTCTACAGTAAATAAATGGTACCTTGTACTAAAAAATGTATTATTTAAAAACACACTTGTTTCTGAAATGAGATGATTGTGGTAGAAGATCAAGAGTTGATGGCTCAGCAGTCTATAGCTGCTAGGTAATTCTTCCCCCAGGGAGATGTAAATCTAGATGAAAGGGGATTATATGGAAGAAATCAAGGAGATTTTCTTAATCCAACCGACAGCTTCTGATCTTGACTGTACAGAAAAGTCTCCATTAGCACAGCATCAGAGAGCAGTAGAAGGCATATTCCAGGATGGAATCATATGGATAACAGTGTTGCTATGCATAGGAATTTACCTTCTTAATTGTCACCTTAAACCACGAAGTCAATTATTTCTCATGTATGGAAGACACAATAGCATCATAGTTTACTCTACTGGCCAAGGAAACTTCTCAAGTGAGAGAAGTACCCAACCTGTAGTTGAAGTATTCCACTGGACTCTGCCTTTCTAAAGCTTTAGCCCCTGGGTAAGAACTCCCAAGGGTCTGGGTCTCTGCCTATATAATGTAATGTAATCCGCTTTTCCTACATCTCCAGACCCTAGATTTGCTCATGGACATTACTACTTTTTTAATGGCCAAAGTCTGTCTTGAACACCCAGCCTCACCCTTCAGCTTCCTATTGTTAAGTCAGCAGATTAACAAACTTAATTCCACCTGCAAACTCAGTTCCCTTTTGCCAGGTAATCTTACATATGTACAAATTCCACAGATTAGGACACAGATACCTTTGGGGGTTCTTAATCTGCCTACCACACATCAATTCATACCAATTCATACATTCATGACTCTCAGCAAGCTCCAAGCAGAAAAAATAGGAAGCAAAGTATACCTAAGAACAAAAATCACATGTAGACACCAAACTACTGCAATACGAAGGTTTTTGTATTGTTTTATTTTGTTTTTATCTTTAAGTCTTAGAATCAGCTAAGAGTGGTGGTGAGGGAGGGCAGATACATTATGTGTATGTTAACAACTAAGAAAATGTCAGCAAAATCTTAATCAGAAGATCATTAGAGACTAGAAGACAATGGAAAAGCAGTGAAAGAAAAACAGTCAAACTAGAATTCTATATCCAGTGAAAATACCATCTAAAAATATAAGTCAAATAAATTTTTTTCATAAAAGACAACTAACTCATCTTTAATGAATTAGGACTGTAAAAAAAATTTTTAAGTTTCTCGGGCTGAAAAAAAAAAATAATAGCAGATAGAAATCTGATGGTGCAGGAAGGAATGGAAAACACTGCAAGAAGTAAATAGGTCAGTAAATATAAACAGTGCTTAAAAATTATTCTTAGTATATTATTTTTAAATGTGTCTAAAAAATTATTGATTCTTTAAATTAAAAATAATGTAGTGTAATGTGTGGTTTAAAGAAAATGGGAAAGTAAAATATATGACAAAAAATATGAAAGGCATATGAAAGGACAGTAAATGGAGCATACATTTGTAATATTCTTATACTGGCAAAAGACTGTTTTGTGGAAGTAGATGTTATTAAATTAAATATTCATATAAAATTTTAGAATTACTGCTCAAAATAATTAATGGAAGTAAGTATAATTCTAAAAGCCACTAGAGGACATATACTGTATATTAAAAATACTTCATCAACACACAAAAAAATGGAGGATAAAGGAAGAAACAGAGGAATAAAAAGTCAATGAATTAGAGAACTTATAGGATGAGAGGACATACATAGATACAGAAATCAATAATGTTGTAAATGGCATAAAGAATCAAATTAAAAGGCAGAGACTGTCAGGAACACAAGATACCAAACTATATTTCAAGAATGAATAAAAATGCAAAACATCTGAAAATAAAAAAGGTAACCATACAGACATTGACAAAAAGAAAAATGGTATAACTATATATTATTAGAAGTGTACTTCAAAATGAGGAATATTATCAGAGACAAAGAAAGACATTTCGTAATGGTAAAGGAGTCAATTCCTAAGACAAAACAATCTTAAATGTATATACAATTAGTACTAAAGCTCCCAAGCAGAAATAGAGAATACCAGAGAGAGATAAAGAGAGAGAGCACTGTCAACCAGCTGATATAATTGACATTTAAAAAGCACTACATTTAATAACAGCAGAATACAAGTATACAAGGAACATGCCTGAAGATTAGATCCTTTTTTGGCATTAAAAATATCTAAATTTCAAAGAATTGAAATTATGCAGACTATAATTAGAATTAGAACTTAGAAATCAATAACAAAAGGTATTTTAAAAATCTCCAAACATTTGGAAATGTAATAATCAATTATAAATTACCATGCATCAAAGTCACAGGTAAACCAAAAAATATTTTCAACTGAATGAAACAAAAACATCAAAATTTCTGTTACAGGTAGCTCCTACAGAAAAATGTTATGCTTTAAATGAATGTATCAAAAGAGAAGAAATTTGTAAAATTGGTGATTCATGTGTCCTCCTTAAGAATCTCAAAAAAGAATGGGTTAAATAAGTAATGGGGGATTAAGGAGTGCACTTGTTACCAACACCATGTTATATATGGAATTGTTGGATCACTGTACTGAACACCTGAAAGTAATATAATGCTGCATATTAACTATATTGTAATTAATTTTTTTTTTTTACAGTTCCTAACTACTGTTTAAAGGGTTGCTGGGGGGAGGGGGTTTGGAAGAAGGGGGTGGGATTATGGACATTGGGGAGGGTATGTGCTTTGGTGAGTGCTGTGAAGTGTGTAAACCTGGTGATTCACAGAACTGTACCCCTGGGGATAAAAATATAGGTTTATAAAAAATAAAAAATTTTAAAAAAATCTCAAAAAAGATTAAGAACTAAAACTAAAATGGAGAAAAGGAAGTAGTGAAATAAAGACAGAAATCAATGAATGAGAAAACAAATTATATAAAAAAGTCAAAGATTTGTTCTTTATAAAGAGTAACAAAATTGATAAATTCTTATTAGAACAGAGCAAGAAAGAGAGAAATATTAATTATCAATATCAGATTAAAGAGGGGGTAACACTATAAAACAAAGAAATAAAAATAACAACAGGATATTATAAAAATTTTATGGTGAAATATTTTATGACTTAGATGAAATGTAAATTCCTTAAGAAACAAAACTTACTAAAATTGCATTAGTTTGCTCTGACTGCCATAACAAAATACCACAGACTAGATGACTTACCAACAGAAATTTATTTCATCATAATATAGAGGCTGAAATCCAAGAAAAAGTTATTAGAATACCTTGGTTTGTTATGAGACCTGTCTCTTCAGCTTGCTATATCCATACACCACCTTTTCTCCGTACATGTGCATCCTTAACATCTCTTCCTCTCTTTTAGGACATTACTCCTACTAGATTAAAGAGTCACCCTTATGACCTCATTTAACCTTAATTACCTCTTTAAAGACCCTCTACCCAAATACAGTCACACTGGGGGTAAGAACATCAACATATGAATTCTGGGGAGACACAATTGAGTCAATAATGTCCACTAAACAAGAAGTAGAAAATCTGAATTGCCTTATTAAAGAATTTGCCTGATTAAAGAATTTGCATTCTCAGTTTTAAAATGTTCTGTTTCTTAATAGGCATGTGTGTTATAGAATTGTATAATTAATATCTTTGCATGTGACTGCATGTAAATTATATCTAAAGCCATGGGCTTTGAATGAGTTCCCACTTTCAATTATCCCTAAGGTCAAATCTATACCTACCCATATTAAGGTTTGGTTCCCAAAGCCAACACAATTCTTTTTTATGTTTAAACTAGTCCCAGCTGGATTCCGTCCATCCCAAGTGAAGAGGTGTGTATCAAAACCAGGAGAACCATTACTTTTTTCTTCTACTGTGTTGCCTCCTGACCTGGAAAAATGCATGTGATTTGATCTTCCTCCTGTGTATCCCTTCTTGAATATTAGTACTGCCTTCCAACAAGCCAAAGCCAGAAATGTAGCCATTTCTCTTTTCCCCAACATCCAATCCAACCTCAGGACTTATAACACTACTTCCTAAGTATCTCACTAAGTCATCAAATCTGATCAATTTTGAGAATATATGAATATTACTATTTTATATAATTACAATATTACTATTATTTTTATTAGTTAATTTGAAGTATTTTTATTAGTTAATTTGAGAGATTCTTACTATTGCAGGAGCAGGATTTATTCCATATACAATAAATTCCCTTTAGATTATATCCCTGATGACTTAAAGTTTCTCTGGGTGCTCTTTCCCCTGTGGGTCCCCCACCCACTTGGTGTGCGAATCCTGAAATGTAGGAGTCTAGGATGGGGGCATTTCCTATTTCCAGAAGCATCAGATGACCTACTTTGCAGCTGTATTGTATTCATTTATTACTTGGACTTATTAAGGAGACACAATCTTCACCTCCGGGCACAGAAACATAAATGGCAATAATTAAATGTGATTATACTGAGAATATTAAGATTTTAATCCTTAACTGGAAGATAAGATGAAAGGTAAAATAATCGATCAGGCAAGGAAGCAAGCCTCTAAAATTTGTACAACCTACACAGAAGATAAATTCAGCAAATATTATAAGCACCAAAAATTAAGCAGGATTGTTTTTGATCTTGGGACACTCAGTCTTATAAGGGACACAAACAAAAAGCATAAACTCCTACATGTGGAATGACATATACACAAATAATTAATAGTTTTTTGTTCAAGACAGAGCATTGCAGAGATATACTGGGTAGTGGTAAATAGCATGAGCTCTGAAACAGATCACTTCAGTTTAAATTCCCATTCTACTCCTATGAAATGGTGGAAACTTGGATATGTTACTTAAGTTTGGGACCTTGGTTTTCCATCTGTCAACAGAGTTGTAGATCTGATTATGTTTTATATGTTATAATATATGTTACAGTATATTTTACATATACATAAAGCATGTTTAAACTAGTAACTGAAACTCTGTAAGTGCAACATAATTTTTTAAGTAGGTAGGTAAAATGTAATTTTTCTAAGGAAACGTTAAATGTATATTTTCTTTTTTCTGCAAAATTCTCCCTTACTCTTTGTGGGATAAGGATTTGTGAAGACCTCACAAAAGGAAAGCATCTCAAGAGGGTTCTCAAGCATAAAGTAAGAGTCAGAGGAGGGAGGACAGATAAGGTGCTGAAGGAGCCAGCATCTTCTGGAGAGTTCTGAGAATACCAGTATTAGTTACCTGGACACAAAGCACCTGGGGCAAAAAGAGAAGGGCAATACCTAATGTAGAGAGGTAGATCAAAATCGGCTCATCAGATCACAGAGGAAATCATTTCTTGTGCTGAAAACTATGGGCATTCTCCTACATTATCCTAAAGGACAAGAGGAATCCCTGAAGCATTTTAAAATTGGGGCCCATAATTGTCTTTTAGAAAAGTTATTCTGATGGGGAATGGACTGAAAATACATTAGCAAAGATACTCCTGAATTATTTTTTTCTTGAGTTATACTATAAGAAGTGGCCAATATTACTAAGAAAGGGCTTTCTTTGTCTTTCAGGTGTTCCTGGATCAAAAGGAAACAACCTTTCTCTACCTCTCTCTTCTAGTCTGAAGCCCTCTCAGTCCTCCAGTGCACTCACCTTCTACCACCTACCCCAAATACTGAATAAGTGTGACCTAACCAATTTTGATCAACAGTCTAAGCCAGAGGTTGAGAGGAAGAAAAGGACCCCTGGTGGTACTGGGCATATGGAATCCAAGCACCTCAGGATGGAATGGAAGAGTGAAGGGCTCAGACAGGAAGACTCAGTGTAAGAAATACACCTCTCAAAGGGGAAAAAATGACGAAAATGTTTTGCAACATCTTCTGAATACATGTGTGATTGATAGCCTGAAAGGAATGGCCCCCTCTTTTTGCCCTTCCAAATATTAGGGACAGAGTTAATGGGTTATTGATTTTGAACATCAATATTTAATGTCATTGTGACCACTGCTCGGAAGAAAACTACCGTGCGTATTTTGGGACCTATTATAGGATGTATTGTGTCCTGGGGTATTCAGGGAAAGCTTCCTCCAGAAAGTGGCAGTGAAGCAAGTTCTCAAAATAGAAGTTACCAGGAAAAGAACTTGGGGAAAAGTGGTCACAGACAGAAGCAACAACATGTATGAAAGCATTGAGGTTGGAATGGTCTTGATGGTCAAGGGTTAGTGAAGGCTGAAGTGACTAGAACATGGTGGGCAAGAGGGACAATGGCATACAAGAGGATGGAGAGGTAAGGGCTGGCAAGGTGTGAAGTCACAGCCTTCTGATAAACATGTAACACTTGAAACAGACCATGGGATACAAGCATTTGTGTATTTTTTTAGATTAGTAAATTCAAGTGAATCACTTCCTGTTTTTGACCATCCTTTACGGAAAATCCTAGCACAGTAGATGGAGTACAATTATTGTTTTATGTTTGGGAATATCCAAGGCTATATGAGAGTAGAAGAAATGGGTAAGGCCCCATTCCCTCTACAGCTCTGTTGCTAAGCTAAAATTTTATTTGCATTGCTAAAGAATCTCTTTATACTAGGTAGGGAGATTAACAAGCAGTGCTGCAGAAATATGAGAGTCATTACTGCTGATTAAATGATAATTTTCTAGAGCGACATTATGCATCAGAAAAGAAAATAATGAGCTCACTTGAATTTATGGACCCCATGGCAGCTGGGAGAAGTTCTCTCATCTGCTGATGAACAGCTTCCATGCCAACTATTTGAAGGGATTATATAGATGTTTGAGATAGGCACAGACTTAGAGGTTAAAAAGTGGGCACCTTGGCAAGCAAGCTTACATCACTGCAGTCAGCCTGCTGGAAGTAATAAATAACACTAGTAAAGACAATAAAAAGCATTTGCATATATATTCTAGTCTATCAATTACTTGGAGTCAAGATGAGAAAAAGAAGACAGAGCCAAGTGGATAGAATGTAGTAAAAAAGAAGTCTTAGCCTGACATATAGAAAGCAATGGAAATCAGAGTTCAAGAAAAGCCAGTTTGACATAGAGTCTGTCATTACCCAATGTATTCTTTTGCTACACCTGCCATAACAAAATACAACACAATGGGTGGCTTAAACAACAGAAATTTATGCTTCTTAAAGTGTATCAATTTACCCCCTTCTAGACTTGGCTTAAACCCCCCTTTTTCTTCCCAAATGCCCTTCTTCCAACCCACCCTCCCTTCCCAGCTTTCTTTACAGCAGGTGGCATAGGTATGATTAATTACTAAATTACTTATTTACCTATAACCCCATAGTGGAAACCTGTCTTTCCCACTCACAAGACTTAATTAACCTCTCTAAGGCATATGTCCTCAACTGGTCATTGGGGCTCATCATGGTACGCAGTTCATACCTAGAGTTAAATGAGCAGATACACATCAAGCACTTTTCTCAGTTCCCAGCACATAGTAACGTTCAGTATATGTCAACTTTTTCTCATTAGGAGGAAAAAAGAGATGAAATCTGCATAAAACATGAAGAAATCCCTTGAAAGTGGGACAAAGGTAAAAAGCAAAATGCTTTCTTAATGATTGATTCAACAAACATTTATTGATTAGCTCCTCTTTCAGTCTCAGATAACATTTGGTTTATGATACAGGTCTCCTTTAGAAAGCTTTTAAAGAAATTGGTGGAAGCACACTGATGACAAATGAACATTAGTGAAAAGTACTAGTGTGGTCTTGGAGATTAAACATCTTTCACCCATACCATTCCATTAAAATGTTTCATCGAAGTTGCCTCTCTTTCAACAATTTAAAATTTCCCTTCTTGGCTTAGTCTGTCATCTTTGTGCATGTTCCACGTGGTCAAAGTGCACATATTTGATATAAAAAATACTATGATGTAAAGCAATTGTGTCTGAATAAAAGAAGGGGTCCAGAGGAGAATCACTCAAACAGCAAAACTCTCTAAAATCACCAGGGCCAGCACTTTTCACTGTGTAAAATGCTATCCCTGATGTTAATAGCATAATTTTCCTTCCCTGTCAGATAATGGTGAGTTATCAAATTCCTGACTCCTAAAAAATGCCAGCTCAATTTCTTACTCTTGTTTCCTAAGAATTAACTCATCTAGTTGGTTCCTTAATGCATGTAATTCGGTCATGAGAATTTCTTTCCACAATAGTAAATGTTCCTATTTGCCAGTATTTCATATCTTAAAGATATGATGACACAACTTTCAGGAAAAAAGTAAATACAAAGCTGGCATGTTGTGGACACTCAATATGTATTTGGGGAACTAAGGAATCAGAAATAGCTCTAAGAGCAAGCAATTCTGCAGGTTAATGGTTATTTCTCCATTCTACAAATGCAGGAGCAGCGGTTGACTAAGGTTAAGTAACTCCTTTGAGGCTGCATAGTGGTAAAAAACAGGGGACGTGAAGCCCAGGTCTTCCTGATGCAGAAGTCACCCCTGCCCAGACAGCTCATCTGCATGGAGTGATGAGCAAGGTGGGAGCAGTCCTGGATGACTCCAGGCTGAGGGCACATTCCCTGTGCTGTCCATGCCTCATGCTTGCCATGGGGCAGAGTATAAATCTCTTTCCTGCCTGTAACCCTCACCAGACTACATGGATCACTTCTTTCTAAGCATAGTGTAGTGCCTGGCACTTACTAAGAGTTCAGTAAATTGTGTTGAGTGGTGAGAAGCAATAAAATCTTCATTGTCATTAAAAGAAAAATTGTAAAATTACGTATGTTATATGGAGTCAAAGAGTGACTTTACAGATCTTTTTGACTTTACCTATCTTTAAAAATGTGAATATCTGCCTTATAGATGTAATGTACAGTAAATATGTTTTGGATCACAGAATAGGCACCTTTTATTTAATATCTAGTCATCTGTACTCCAAAACCTTATAGAGTGCTGCTCACCGTAGAAAAAACGAAATGCTCCCACTCATTTAATTCTTCAGTACTATCATCCCATTCTTCACTTTGGGGTGTCCCTAGGGTTCCCCCAGAGTTACATCCCTGTCCTTGTCCCTCTTTACTTCTCAGTCTTCCAATTTCCTGAGAGGACTCACAGCCGTGCCCATAGCCTCAGCTGTTGATACAATGGACATTTTCATGGACGCCTAGATTCCCTGTGCTGCTGGAGGATTTATTTTTCCAGAGTCAGGCAGTACCGGCAGCTATTAAGCCTGAGGTCTTAGCCCTGTCTAGGAAATTTCTCTCAGCTGAAGAAAGCTACTTTACCCAAGGTCAATCCTTCACACAGGCAGTCGACAACCAGTGACCATGAGGGAGTGTAAAGGCCCACTCCCCTCACTGTGTTATTCCAGCTACAGAGCTCCCCCTGAATTAAGTAAAAGCCTGTTTTGAGTCTACATTGCATACACAGTCTCTGACCACCCCAACCTTGTAGACTTCTCTTCTCACATAGGTGTTGATCTTAGGATATTCCTAGTAAAATTCCTGCCCATGAATTTTCATCTGAGAGTCTGTTTCTAGAGAATCCAACGTATAAGAACTAGTGACTTTCAAGGCTTGATTTCTAGTTCAGTCTCCTTTGACAAGCCCCAGAATCATGTATTTCTTTGCCTGTTGAAGATCTTCCATCTACATTCTCTTAATCACTTCAGACTCTACCTTCCCAAACTGAACTCATTTTCTACATCCTGAGATTCCAATCTCCCCTTAGATATTCCTTCTCAAGGAACTTCACCACCAGCACCTAAGCCTGCCAAGCCACAGATGGGTGTATTAATGATCTATTGCTGTGTAACAGTATCACCAACAAGTTAGCTTCTTGAAAGAGCCAACACCTATGATATTACAGTTTCTGCATGTGAGGACAAGAAGCAGAGCTGGGTCCTCTGCTAAGCTACATCCATGGTGCTGGCTAGGGAAGGAGTCCCATCAGTATGGAAGGATTAAGTTCCAATCTCATGTAGTCATTAGGAGAATTCAATCCTTTGCAGGCTGCAAGAATGAGGAACTCAGTTTCTTAGTGTTGTGGACGACAGGCTCAAATGACCTCAAGTGACCTCAGTTCCTCACCACATGCCATAGGCAGCTCATAATATGGCACTTTGCTTCTGAAAAGCAGCAGGAGCAAGAGAGTTCTGCTAAGACAGTATTAGTATCCTATGTAACGAATCACGAAAGTGACATCCCATCACCCTTGCCATATTCACATGGCTGGAAGAAAGTCACATTGAAGTGCTGCCCTCAGTGATGAGGAGGGGCCTACAGAAAGGTGTTACACCAGAACGTGGAATCATGGGGCCACCTCAGGATATGCCTAAGACATGGGATATATTCTCTTTATTTTAGCCCCACCTACAGGCACTCTTTCTTTATCAACAGAAGAAAAAAAAATTGCATTCTATGATGCTTTTAGGCTCTTGGCTTTCTAGGATATTTGACCTAATGTTCAGAAGTCAAGTAAGAAAACTAGCAATCTCCTAAAGTTAAAAAAGTTCATTTAAGAGTAATCTTTCTGAGGAGGGGAGAAAATGTGCACGGAAATGTCCATATTCTCGCTTATCAGAGCAACATTGCAGCGATGCAACATAGTAGAAAGTGCATGGCAACAATCATCTAGAATACTTACCCAGGAGCATGTATTACCCACAATATAAAAAAGGAGTTCTTAACTTCTGCAGCTCTTCCCATTTCTGTCAGGCCATGCATTGTCTTGTCCCAAAGCCTTCCACAATAAGATGCCTATAAATCCACACCCCCATTCTCATTTCAGTATCTATCAGCCATCATTCTCAGGTTTCTTTTGCCAAATTGGCTTGAAAAGATATCACTGTCATACTCCTTGATTTAGAAGAGTGACATTCTGAATGATGATTTGGTAAAGTTCTGAATAACAAGAATTGGGGGGCAGGTAAATATGGCTTCCTCTCCTGTATTGCCTGGCAAGTTCCTTCAGTTGAATAGGCTTCAATTTCCTCAGCAGTAAAATGGAGACAATAATAGCATGTTTGCAATTATAAATAGGATTATTTCCTTAATTTCTCTTTCTGTTACTTTCTTAGTAGTACATAGATTTCTGTATATTGACCTTCTATTCTGCAACTTTACTGAGTTCATTTATCAGTTCTTGCAGTTTTTCAGTGGAGTCATTAGGGTTTTCTATATACAGTATCATGTCATCTGCAAATAGTACAAGTTTTACTTTGTCCTTATATTTTGGATGTTTTTTATTTTTCTTGTCTGATTACTGTGGCTAGGATTTCCAGTCCTCTGTTGAATAAAACTGGTGAGGGTGGGCATCCTTGTCTTGTTCCTGATCACAAAGGAAAAGTTTAGTTTTTCACCACTAAGGATGATTTGAGCTGTAAGTTTTTCATACAATGGCCTTTATTACGTTGGGGTATGTTTTCTCTAAACCTACTTTGTTGAGAGATTTTATCATGAATGGATGCTACACGCCATTGAATCTGTTTTCTACATTTACTAAAACTCTAACATTTGCAAGAACATGAATAGATCTAGAGGATATAATGCTAGGTGAAAGTCAGAGAAAGACAAGTAGCATATGATTTCACTCATATGTGGAAACAAACAAAGAAAAAAAAAGAGAAAAACATTAAACCAGACTCTTAACTATAGGGAACAAACTGGTAGGTCTCAGAGGAGAGGTGGGGGGTGGGGATGGATGGATGAAATAGGTGAAGGGGATTACGAGCATACTTATTGTGAGGAGCACTGAGCCATGTATAGGATTGTTGAACCATTATACTGTACACCTGAAACTAAAGTAAATAAAATAAAATAAAAATAAAAATTATTTAAAAATTTAATAATCATCAAACCCTTGCCATTTTTAAATTTTCCAATTAAATTCCTATTCAAAACTATCATTACTACCACCACTCTTTTTATCAAAGAAAAAAGATTTCAAACCAAAGAACTAAAAGGACATAATCTTGAATTACGGACAGTCTTCTTAAGTGGAATATGTTTAGTTTTGGGTTAAAAAACAACAAAAAAACAAACAACCAAAGAACAATCAAGAAATGGGCAGAAGAGGGGCGCCTGGGTGGCTCAGTGGGTTAAAGCCTCTGCCTTCGGCTCAGGTCATCATCCCAGGGTCCTGTGATCGAGCCCCACATCAGGCTCTCTGCTCAGCAGGGAGCCTGCTTCCCTTCCTCTCTCTCTGTCTGCCTCTCTGCCCACTTGTGATCTCTGTCAAATAAATAAATAAAATCTTTAAAAAAAAAAAAGAAAGAAAGAAAGAAATGGGCAGAAGACATGAACAGATATTTCTGCAAAGAAGACATTCAAATGGCCAACAGACACATGAAAGAGGGCTCAACATCACTCAGCATCAAGGAAATACAATTCAAAACCACAGTGAAATACCAGCTCACACTAGTCAGAATGGCTAAAATTAACCAGTCAGGAAACCACAGGTGTTGGCAAGGAGGCAGAGAAAGGGGAACCCTCCTACATTGTTGATGGGAATGCAAACTGGTGGAAAATGCAAACTCTGGAAAACAGTATGGAGGTTCCTCAAAAAGTTGAAAATAGAGCTACCCTATGACACAACAATTGCACTACTGGGTATTTACCACCAAAATACAAATGCAGTGACCCAAAGGGGCACATGCACCCCAATGTTTATAGCAGCAATTTCTACAATAGTCAAACTATGGAAAGAGCCCAGGTGTCTATCAACAGATGAATGGATAACAAAGATGTGGTATATATATACAATGGAATACAATGCAGCCATCAAAAAAACCCAAGGGGCGCCTGGGTGGCTCAGTGGGTTAAAGCCTCTGCCTTCAGCTCAGGTCATGATTCCAGGGTCCTAGGGTTGAGCCCCGCGTCGGGCTCTCTGCTCGGCAGGGAGGCTGCTTCCTCCTCTCTCTCTGCTTGCTTCTCTGCCTACTTGTGATCTCTGTCTGTCAAATAAATAAAATTAAAAAAAAAAAATTTTAAACCCAAAAAACAAAATCTTTTTATTTACAATGATGTGCATGGAACTAGAGGGCATTATGCTAAGCAAAATAAGTCAATCAGAGAAAGACAATTACCATATGATCTCACTGATATGAGGAATTTGAGAAATAAGACAGAGGATCAAAGGGGAAAGGAGGGGGAAAATGAAAGATGAAATCAGAAAGGGAGACAAACCATAAGAGAATCTTAATCTCAGGCAACAAACTTAGGGTTGCTGGAGGGGAGGGGGTGAAAGGGATAGGGTGGCTGGGTGATGGACATTGGGAAGTGTTTGTGCTCTGGTAAGCACTGTGAACTGTGTGAGACTGATGCATCATAGACCTGTACCCGTGAAACAAATAATTTTTATATGTGAATTAAAAAACAAAAAAGAAACCTCTCTCTCCAACAGTTTTTCTTACAGTGCCAAGGCATCTTCATCATGGCTATGATTTCACTAACACTAGGGTTTAGCAACTCCTAGATTAGAAGCCCAAGCTCCCATTCGCACGAAGTAATAGAACTGGTGTTACTGTCCTTTTGTATCTCAATCACTAAATAAATGTTTGGCTTAACCTGTATCAATGCATGTTTCCTTCCTTCCTTCTTTCCTTCCTTCCTTCCTTCCTTCCTTCATTTTTAAGATTTTATTTATTTAAATGACAGAGAGAGACACAGTGAGGCAGGGGGGGGAGTACAAGCAGGGGGAGTGGAAAAGGGAGAAGCAGCCTTCCTGCCTAGCAGGGAGCCAGAGCAGGGCTCGATCCCAGGACCACAAGGATGATGACCTGAGCAGAAGGCAGAGACTTAATGACTGAGCCACCCAGGCAACTCCCATGTTTTTCACTAAGATACCTCAAATCAAACAGGGCCTCAAACTTTCAAGCTATTTTGACTGATTCACTGTGAACAGAATCAGTGAAACTTCTCAGCAATTGGTTATCACATTTTTGTGTAAATGGGATTTGGGGGGCTATTACAACTTGATGAGTTTATTTGAACCGGGCTGGTCTCATCTTCACCAAGTAGGGAAACCTGAGGAGGAAAGGGGTGAGGGCTTTTACAAAAACCTCACACATCTTAAATACAGAAACATTATGCAGTCTTTCTGGTAAATTACACTTGATTGGGATGGAAGATAAATGTCACAATTGAGAGCAATTTGTAAAAATGCAACTGGAAATAATTTCTTTGCTTGTGTTGTTAAAAAGAAATATCCTCCCAATCATAGATTTAAACAGGGTGGTGATGTATGGCATGTATTAACTGAACAATCCTGCAGCTCTGTGTGACAGTTTATTTACATATATATGCATCCATGTGTTTGTGTATTGGCAGTCAAGAAATGTTTGTATTTTAATCTACTATTTCTGTCTGGATGGAAAAAGGAAGAACAGAAATGTGTTTTCTAGACTTGGCTTGTGCATAGATTCTCTTAATAAAAAACATGCATTGATACAGGATAAGCCAATCATTTGTTTAGCATGATTCATTTAAAAAAAATGGACTGGGAAATTTTCTTATATATTTTCGCTGGTATACTGGAATATGCTGTATAATTTTAGTTGAAAATGACAGCAACCCAACTAAAACTGCATTTGGGAGTAGGAGATGAATTAACTAGCAATAGGGAAAATTATGTGGTGCATTGTTAGAAACAGTGGGCTAATGCTCAAATGGTGAAATCAAAATTCCCTATCTCACCATTCTACCTTCTTCTTTGTTGGCTCTACTCTCATATTCTCTCCAAGAAGTGGCAAAAATCAGTGACCAACAAATGACATTTAAATCTTAATAGCCTAATAACTTGAGGTGAAAAAGCATGCCTTTTTCTTAGTAATTTAATGATTATTGGGCTTCCCACCAGGTCCAATGATCCAATTCAGATTCAATCACTAGCTACAGAAATGTGATGGTCTCATTCCTTAAAAGTCTGTAACTGTTCACCACCTGGACCTGGAAGTGAAGTCAATCTCTACTACCGACACATATATGGTCTGTAAATCGGGGAGGTATGTCTCTTAGAGAAAGGAAAATGTTCTGCTGAGGTACAGCAAGCAATCAGAAATAGATGTCCCCAACCCTTGAGATATTATTATGTTTGTTTCTGTCCAGAGCCAATTTAAATTCTGGTTTAGTAGTGCCTGGTACGATTTTTTGCTCTTTTAATAATTGACCCTGTAGCATGTCACCTGCCTGGGTAATACTGGCAGCTTATCTTACTCTATCTACCATAAAATAAGACAGTAATGATAACACCTTCAAAGGAAATGATTGTGGGGATGCATGAATGTTTCACAATGTTCTCACTTAGAATGAGCAGAGATCACACACCCACCTTCGTGATTACAGTCTTGTTTATGTACTCCTTTACTGACAAGCTAGTAACCTAATAATTACAGCTTATTAAGTGCAAGGGAAAAAAGACAGCATCAACATAGCAGAATGAGCATCTGACTTAGAACTACACAAACGTGGATTAAAATTCTATGTCGAGTCCTCAGTAAATTAGAGCTATAAATTTTTTAAGTTAATTGAGTGTGTCATGCTAGACAAGTTGTTTAGCCTCTCCAAACCTGAGTTTTCTCATCTCTAGAAAAGGGATAAAGTTATGCACCTTGTAGATGTGTAATGGGGATCAAACATAGCAAAAACTAGGTGCAAGTGTCATATAGGAATGAAATAAAAAAATAGCTATTATCCTAGGAATAAAAACGGCATTTAATATGGATATAAAAAGCTACTGAGGAAATAACTGATAGTTTGGAAAAACAACTCTGGAAAAGAAAAGAACTCGCTTAAAAAAAAAGGAATAGGGATTGAAACACACACACAAAAGACTCATTCTGACTCTATTGCAAATGTAACACAATGTTCAATTTTTAGAAAAGATACATTTATAAGGAATAACATGTACACGAAGAGATTAAAAGACACTGGTATGTATTGTACTCTCATAAAGTGAGGGTAAAACCCCCTAATTTTTGGCATCATGACAGAGATAGCATAGATGGAATTCAGGGGTGAAACATGTATTTACATGGCCCTATGGAGTTTACAGTTCATGCGCATGGTTTTCACAGGAAGGTGGGCAGCTAAAGATAGTTATCACTGACCACCATCCTTTAGTCTTCTGAAACATCATTTTTATAATGATCCTGATCCATTAGATACCCTGAATTAATAACCAGAGAACCTATATCTGACTCCCGAGTCTGCCCTTTAACAACAGTGAGATAGTGGCAAAAGAGAGAACCTTGGGAAGGCCCTGTTACCTTCTCTGCAGTTAGAGGACAGCTGAGAGCTAGCACACTGCTTACATTAACTTTGCAGTCAGCCTGCCAGAATTAGGATCTTAGGTAGCTTTGGAATATTGGCAAATTACTCCACCTTTCAATATTCTCATCTGTACAGTGGGGATAATTAAAGCACGTACTTGAGAAGATCAAGTGACTTAACCATGTAATGTGTGCAATATATTGTCTGGGACATGCTAAGAAGTCCACATAGCTACTGTTGCTAATCATAATGCTCATTTTTATGGTTGCCATGAAGCTGTTATAATAAATCTCCTTTTATTATCTTAGCACTCTACTAGCATATAGTAAATGCTCAATAAATAGCCCAGGGCTTGCTTTCTATGACGATTGTTATTGTACCTAATCTTTTGAATGGTCGAGTAACCACGTAGCAACTACACTGAGAGTTTCTTGATAGATAAGACATAACCTTCTTGACTGTGTACCTCCTATGCTTATAACCATGAAATATAATCATCTTTTAATAAATTGAATAGAATCTTCTCTCTCAGTTTCACTATTTAACCAAAGCTACCAGAGCCAAATTCTACTGGGATGAATTGACTTTTTCAGAGTGTTGTTCTTAAGTGTCATTTGCATACACCGAGTTTATATATTGGAAATTTTCCCTCTGACCTTTTGCTTCAATTTTCCTCACTTCCCATTAGTTCTCCATTAAAAGTTTGTCACTTGAGGGTGAGTGGTTAAGAATGGGTTTGCAAACATCTGCATTATTTACCAAGCCACAGACAGAAGGCAGTTTCCAAAGCCCTGGTTTTCATTTCCCAGGCCTCCTCACAGGGCCATAGCTATGCATCCCATTTATTACAAGTTCATTGCAGCCACCTCCAGGATCAGCCTTAAGGGGCTGCTAAAGTTTAATTGGAATGAGGAAGTCAAGACCCTCTGCAGCTTTTTAAAGGACAAAGCAATGAACCTTAGTGGTTTGGGGGCTTCTCCAAACTCATGCCACCATATTAAGAGTCTCATTCCAAAGCAAAATGTCTTGGAACAATTCTCCAGAAATACAAGCAACTTGAGTGACAAATGTAAAATTACACAATTGGGGGGAAAAGATTGTCAAGCCAAAACATAGAAAGTAATGATTCATTTTAGAAAATAAAATACTCAAAGAAACATCAGGGAACTTGTTTTCGGCTGCAGTTAGCTTAATGAAATGGTTCTCTAAGTGGATGTTTATTGGAAATCTGTGTTTAGAAGGCTGGAAATAAATTCCATTTTTAAGTTATGCTTTCCCCCCCCTCCCTCTGCATTGCTGGCCCATTTTATTCAAAGCTGAACACCAGATATAAATAAGAATTCTTGAACTGCTTTTAAACTGCTGGCATCTGTTAGATTAGAAGGAAGTCTGATTTAGCAAAACTTAGAACAGTACAGAACAATTGCCAAAATGAAAGGATCTTTTATTTATGTTGTACAACAATGTTATGTAACAGACAAGTTGTTCATCTTCATTCTTTATGATGAGTATATGGGACAATATATCTCTTAACGTTTGGCCAGCTGAGAGCCCATTCGCTGGTGCTGCATTATTTAGATGTTAAATTGATTTGAGAGGAAATTAATTATGTATGTTCAGCTAAAAAACCATCATTGCATTCAGTAAACTCTTATTATAAAGACCTCCCTCTGTTTTTTTTTTTTTTTACTTTATTTTACTTTTTCTCCATTATCAGGGAGAAGTGGTAGTTGTTTCATTGCCTTTCCTCACTTCCAGAGCCTCCAGAAACCAAACAGTTAAAAGAAAGAATGTCACAGCTGAAGAGAACTTGGCTTGATTTGTAGTTCACTGTTTTTGAGGTGTTTTAATGTGGGAAGTTATTAATGTAAGCATATCACTCAACTATAAAATGGGGATAATAGTATCTTCTTCACATATGCATTTTGTGGATTAAGATGCATATACTGCTTAGCACATTGTCTGATACAAAGCATGTACTCAATAAATGCTAACACTAAAAAAACTTATCACTACATCCTCATGAATACAAAGCGAACTCCTATAACATGAGTGCAAAGTAGTTTTGCTTTGTATTCTTTGTTCTTACAAATCTATCTGGTTTCAGTAGGGAAAGATTTAGCTAAACAATTTTAGATATTTAGGGACATGGTCTGTCCACTGATAAGTACATACCAAACACAACAACAGGAGACTGGGAAGGAATGTTTAGCATAACTGTTCTGACATTTAAGTGTACCAGTCGTGGCTAGACAACAAAGGCTGAATAATATGGGTAAGGAATCAAGAAGCGGGGATGTCCGAGGGCCTCCTGCTGAGCTAAGAAGGCCTGGGTCTGTCCACACCAGAGGGCCTGGGATTGTCGGTCATCGAGACCTTGAACTTATGGAAGGTGCTTGCTGGGCTCTTCACCTGCGGGCTCTCCTCGGTCTCTACCTTGTAAACTTTAAATAAACGTGGGTGTTGCAAAAAAAAAAAAAAAAAAGAAAGAAAAGAAAAGAAAATGGAAAACTCAGGAATTATTTCTGTGGGTTTGCTCTTCTTATTTTACTAGAAGGTTGGGCCTCTGTCTGGTTACGTCTAATGAACTGGTGGTGGGGGTGAGAAGAAGCATGCCATTTTGCCAGTTTAGGAAACCAGTCCAGACTTGCCCAAAGGAACACAAGAATCATCTCTACCCTTTGAGGAGTGGCATGACACTATCTCCTTCTTGGCTGTAACCTTGGAACTTGATAAAATCTTGAGTTCAGAGGAAAACTTGAGCACTGGAGGCAGTATCTGCCTCCATCGATAGTCCAGGCATTAAGGGAGTAGTGAATGCTGGTCTTTCATTCATTTATGTATTTTAGTTCAGGGATACTAGGCACATACTATTACAGCTTCCAATTATTTATTTTTACTGAAAGATCACATCATGTTTAGAAACATTTCACTTCCATATCACTCGGCATCAGGGAAATACAAATCAAAACCACAATGCGATATCACCTCACACCAGTCAGAATGGCTAAAATAAACAAGTCAGGAAATGACAGATGCTGGCGAGGATGCGGAGAAAGGGGAACCCTCCTACACTGTTGGTGGGAATGCAAGCTGGTGCAGCCACTCTGGAAAACAGCATGGAGGTTCCTCAAAATGTTGAAAATAGAACTGCCCTATGACCCAGCAATTGCAGTATTGGGTATTTACTCTAAAGATACAAACGTAGTGATCCAAAGGGGCACGTGCACCCGAATGTTTATAGCAGCAATGTCCACAATAGCCAAACTATGGAAAGAACCTAGATGTCCATTAACAGATGAATGGATCAAGAAGATGTGGTATATATACACAATGGAATACTATGCAGCCATCAAAAGAAATGAAATCTTGCCATTTGCGACAACATGGATGGAACTAGAGCATATCATGCTTAGCGAAATAAGTCAAGCAGAGAAAGACAACTATCATATGATCTCCCTGATATGAGGAAGTGGTGATGCAACATGGGGGCTTATGTGGGTAGGAGAAGAATCAATGAAACAAGATGGGATTGGGAGGGAGACAAACCATAAGTGACTCTTAATCTCACAAAACAAACTGAGGGTTGCTGGGGGGAGGGGGTTTGGGAGAAGGGGGTGGGATTATGGACATTGGGGAGGGTATGTGCTTTGGTGTGTGCTGTGAAGTGTGTAAACCTGGTGATTCACAGACCTGTACCCCTGGGGATAAAAATATATGTTTATAAAAAATAAAAATTAATAAAAAAAAGAAACATTTCACTTACAAAAAGCAATTTTTAAAATGTCCACTGGGTCAGAGTAATTGGGTTTGCAAGTTTTTTTGAATTTATTGCTTGCCAAGTTCATCCAATGCACAAGTCAAGGCTAATTCTACTGCTTGGTGGTATTCAGGGGATATTGGGCTGAAGAACATAGTCTGTGACTATGTTCAGTGTATACCAGCAAACATATGAGAATGGATCCACTCCACAGATCTTCAGATGATTACCCAAGTCTGTGAGCATAAGTACCTCATCTTTCTCACTGCTGAATCTCCAGCTCTGAGTACAGAGATTTCAGAATAAACTTCGACTTCACGACCATAGCAAAACCAATTAGACAGCTTGAGGTTCTTTGATACAAACACCTCTATAATAATAATAATTAATATATTGATTAATTAACATGCCAGACATTTTTCTGCGTGATTTACATCTGCTAACTCATCACTACCACAATCCAATGAGGAAAGTACTATTATTAGCACTACCTTTAGGTGGAAAGATAAGTATAGTAAGGTTAGAAATGTGTCCAACATTGTGATATTAAGAGAAGGTGGAAGTAGGCCTCAAAGCCAGGGTGTCTGCAGAGCTCACGTCATATCATCATGCTTGCTATGCTGTCCTTTGCCATAGAATTACCAGTCACCATTTGTTCAGGACTTACTATGTGCTAGTGCGAATTGTGCTGACCACAAAACATGTTATATCACTACATCAATATGACAATTTGATAACCGATGCAATATTGGACCCATTTTATAGATAAGAAGACTAAGGCTCAGAGATGACATGCAATTTTCCTGGTCATAATAAATCAAAATAAAACTCAAACTCAGATCATTTTGCTCAGCCTACATGTATAACCCCTCTCTTGCCATGCCTTTCAAGAAGAGATTTTTTCCCATCAGGAACTCTTTAAGTTCTATGAACCAATGAGCAATAATTTCTGACTGAAAATAAACAGGAAAGTGGGATTAAATTAAATTTAATTAACATATACTACATTATTAGTTTCAGTAGTATAATTTAGTGATTCATCAGTTGCATTTAATACCCACTCATTACTTTAAGTGACCTCCTTATACCCATCTGGAAAGTGGGACTAGATGTCCAACATAGAGCTTTCCATTCTTATATGTGATTCTCCTGTAAGTATGTTTGAGCTACATTTTTGAAGCTCTTTTTTTAAACACACTTGATTTCAGAAAATACAGTTGACTGTTGAACAATACTACTTTGGTTATAATCCAAAACTACCTTATTTATTTGTGGTTCAAATCATTCCAGTTTTGACCATTGACAGCTCTTTCTGTTGGTTCCTAGGTCTTTCTGAAATACTCCCTTTACTGTGTTTTGTTTTGTTCTTGAGCAATTTGTTAAGTTCTGGCACTACACAATGCTCTAGACTCCTCTTGTATATTTCCTGCCAGAACCTGACAATCAGGTATTTCTCCAAAGTTCTTCTATTGAAGAATGGTATTAAAAACCAGTATCTGAGTGTTAGGTGTGCTTGTTGTCATTGAGTGTCATTGTTTCTGGCCTTCCTCAGTTAACAGAACAAGGATACATTTGTGTATATTAAGCTATTTATATACATATAGCTAGAAATATAAAATATTACGTGTATTTTTATACATCTATTTTTTTACTTTTCAAAATACTCTATTTTATGTCCAGATACTTAGGATGATCTTACAGACATCTCCTTGAAATATCTCTAACAATTTAAAACCAGTTTACACATCTGTATTAACCTAAACATGAGTTTGTACTGAGATTTCCAGTTCTAAAGTGTTTACCACAATGTTTTTTTAGCTTTTGCCCCTGTTGGTCTATAGCTTCTCACAGCTATGAGAAACTTGACTTACGACACATTTGTATCCAGTGAATTAGTCAGTTCCAGGATACATGTACAGCAGTATCTAAACTGTTAACATATACCCCCATGGGCAACAACTTTATCAAGTACAGACAATATTATGTGCATTTCCTTTTGCCTTTAGTCTTAAGACACCACTCTTTCACAAAATTATTTGATCAGGACCTTTCCCTACTGCTTCCTTCAGTAAGGTTGTTCTACACATTTCAAATACATTTAGATCTTTTTGTCATAATATTATTCATTGCATCCTGAGTTCCTCTAACCTCCTCAATGATTTCATCATTGCAGACATCAAAGCTCACTCTTTTTGCATACTGTGAAGCTCTATAGGTTATAATAATTATATACTATCATATATATATTATTACAGGATCATATAGATAGTTTTTGTCCCTTCAAAGTTTCCCTGAGCTTTACCTATTCTACCCCCTCTTCAAATTCCTGGAAATCACATATCTTTCTACCATCTATACAAACTTTGCCTCTTCCAAAGTATCATATAAATAGAATCAGACAATAGGTACTCTTTAGATGGGCTTCTGGTCAATTAGCAATGTGCATTTAAGATTCACCATGCCTTTTCATAAATTGATAACTTACTCATTTTACTATTGAATAATATTCCATTGTATGGGTTACCTCAGGTTATTCATTCACCAATTTAAAAACCTCTTGGTTGCTTCCAGTTTTTTGATGATCATTAATGCAATATAAACATTTGTGTGCAGGTCTCTATATAGACATTAATTTTTGAACCCTACGTGTAAATATCTAGGAGCATTATTTCTAACATTGTATGATAAGACAATGTCTAGCTTTCTAAGAAACTGCCAACTTGTCTTACTAAGGGGCAGTTTCATTTTGCAATCTCAGCAAGAATGAATGAGAAGTCCTGTTGCTCCCTATCTTCACCAGCAATTGGTATTTTTTCCATTTTAATAGATGTGCACGGTATCTCATCATTATTTTAATTTACATTTATAATGAATAAATAATACTGATTATCTTTTCATATATTTGACATCTGCATATTTTCTTTGCTGGGGTATTTGTTGAAAAATTTTAACCATTTTTAATTGTGTTGTTTTATTGAGTTGTAAGAATTCTTTGTATATTTGGGATGTAGGTCATTTAGCAGATATGTATTTTGTAAAAGGTTTTCCAAATCTAGGGCTTTTGTTTTCATTCTTTTAACAATGCCTTTTACAGAGCAGAATTTAAAAGCTTTATTATAATTCATGTTGTAGGTTGAATTGTGTTCCTCCAAAAAGATGTGCCCAAGTTCGAACCCCCAGGATTTGTGTGACCCTAATTAGAAACAGAATTTCTGTGTATGTGATCAAGTTGAGAATAAGTCATACTGAATTAGGTTGGGCACCATATCCAGTGGGTGGTGCCTCCGTAAGAGAAAGGAGACAGATCTAGACACAGAAACATAGGGGGAATGATCACCTGATGATGGATACAGAGATTGTAATATTTCATCAACAGGCCAAAAACTCCAACGGGTGCCAGTAACCACCAGTAGCTAAGAAGAGGCAAGGAGAGATGCCTACCTAGAGGCTTCATAAACAATTGGCATCTGTCAACATCTTAATTTTGGACTTGGAGATTTGAGAAATGTGAGAAAATAAACTGCTGGTTTTCCAACCCATTTGCTTTATGTTACTTTGTTATGGCAGCCCTAGGAAATAAATATAGTTGACCTTATCATTTTAGTTTCCTTCAAGGACCATTCTTTGATTTTGTATCTAAAAACTCATCACCAAACTCAAGGTCACAAAGATTTTCTCCTATGTATTATTCTGGAAGTTTTAAAGGTTTTCATTTTACATTTATGCATCTGACCCATTTTGAGTTCACTTTTGGGAAAGGTGTAAAGTGTGTGACGAGGTTCAGCATTTTGCATGCTGACATCCAAGTTTTCCAGGGCCATTTGTTGCAGTGATGATCCTTTTTCAGTGAAATTGCCTTTGCACCTTTATCAAAAAACAGTTAACTATATTTGTGTGGGTTTGAGGTATATTCTTTAATATTTGGTTATTTTCCATATGTGATATAATCCATTAAATTCTTTCATAATTTTTTTATGTTTGCAACAGCAGATTTTATTGCTCTTCCTTTCCTCTAGATCATTCATCAAAAAGGGAAAAAAAACTTCAATTTCTCTAGGCACTACACAAAAATGGTGGTATAAATTTCTTACATCAACTGAAAATGATTCATAATCATTTCCTTATTTGTACCTCCAGGCACTGAAGAAGATAAACTCTCCTTTGGGGTCACAGATTTAGAAAAATATATATTATGAAATTTTAAATGTTGAGATGGGTGCTTTTTATATCAGCTGTGGAGGAATTCTGCATTAGGACTAAATAAGACAAGAGAGAGATTTATTATGAAATAGGAGTTCCTGCCCTACAGAGGACTCATTTTATGACTTCATAAAAATGCAATAATAACAGGACACTCCTCTTCCCCCTCCCCATACAAAAACTACTGTGAGGTACACAGATGTTATAAAGCAATATCCAAAAGGCTGAGAAACTCATCTTTCTTGTTGATTATTGCATCCCCTACTCCAAACACAGTCTCACACACAGTCACAACTCAGCAAATATTTGTTGAATGAAAGATGTCATAGCTTGCATAAGGTGCAAAAAAATGGGTAGCACACTGATGGACCCAGAGCTAAGTCAGTGTCATAGGTGTGTTTTAAGTGCCTCACACTTAAAAAGTTAAAAAATAATTTTAAAAAACTACATTCACTTCCAACATTTTTAAATGAGAAAAATTATTATAAAAATTTAGATTTTAGGGGCATCTGGGCACCACAGTCAGATAAGCATCCGATTCTTAGTTTTGACTCAGGTCTTGATCTCAGAGTCTTGAGATTAAGTTCCGTGTGAGTCTGCTTAAGACTCTCTCCCTCTCTCTGTGTCCCTACAACCCCTGCCCCCGCCCAATGTGTAAACACACTCTAATAAATAAATAAATCTTTAAAAAAATCTAGAGTTTTGTATTAGCTTGAGAAAAGTGGGAGGATTCAGCAACACTGAGTCTTTATTTCCACTGAAACTGTGCTGAACAGCTCTGCTCCATATGGAAAAGGTAGGTTCTCTGTAGTCACCATAGACCCCATCACTCCTAACTGTCCAACATATAGCCCGCTTCACACATTTACCTTAACTGCCTAATTCTCATAAACAGTAAGTTTTCAACCCTTGTTTTGAGTTTCAACCCATTTGACTATACCACTATTTAGAGAGCTCTCTGGGGGGTGTTAAAAACAAATTCAGGAGATGGTGGTGGGGTTATGGATACTGGGGAGGGTATGTGCTATGCTGAGTGCTGTGAAATGTGTAAACCTGGTGATTCACAGACCTGTACCCCTGGGGCTAATAATACATTATATGTTTATAAAAAAGTTAAAATAAAAAATAAAACAAATTCTATCAAAATAATTTCCATAATAAGAAAATTGTATTTGTTGATAATTAGAGCTATGCTATTTATACTAGCTAGCTACCTGGCATGAAACGTATGTTTTATTCTTTTTAATAATCCTAGGCCATAGCTCTTTTTACTTCTTTCTATAGTGGAAAGGCAACCATCTTGCTCAAAGGCATAGCAAGTATAAAAACAGAGAAAGAAATTCACATATGAACTCATAACCATTTCACTATGATTTAAACCACTTTGTAACCCTCTTGAGAGCAGGAAGAATTCATTCTTGGTAACCCCATGGTCATTCAAATTCATTCTTTGTATTTTAGTTTGAGTGTAGTAAAGAGACCAGAGAAATTCACAGCAACTTTACAACTTACTAGTTCTGTGACCCTGGGACTGTCATTTAACTCCTCGTTTACTCACACGTTCAATGTTGATAGTAATACTAACCTCACTAGTTGCCGTAAGAGTTCAAAAAATGTAGAATGAATTTCTACAAAACTCTTACTACATAGTTAATGCTCAATTTTTGGCCACCGTTGTTCTTAAATAGAAGTCAGAAGTATATTTTAGATTTACAGAACCAAATAGGGAATCCAGATGAAAGACATATAATGAGGGACATTTTTCCCAGATTAAATGGGTTGGAAGACAGGGAGGAAAACAAGGATCATGAGGAGTGAGGAAACACTGGGCTTCAACAATCTATAAGGGTTGCAGATGGTAAGCTGACTCCAAACTCCCAATTACAGGCCCAGAGATGACCACAGGAAGCTAATAAAAGTGGAACACTGTCAAAGAACCGAAAGCCTGGTAGCTTTACACTTTTTTCTTTTTCCAAATATACCAATCAAATTCTCTAAAAGACAATCTGACATGTGTCACCTAAGAGACAGATACCTTCTTACACAATTTTCACCAAATAATTACTGAACGTATACTCTACGCCAGGCACTGGGTTAGCTGCCAAAGATTCCATAACAAGATAGAGTTCTGGACTTCCTTCCAGTTGCTCATTGTCAGAGTTTAGGTGGAAGTAAGGAGGCGGGGTCAAGTAAACAGTCAATTACAATGTAACTAAATTACTTCACAGATTAAGTATAAGTGTCAACTAAGCAAAGGATAGAAACAAGACCAAAGAAGACTTCTTGGACAAAATGAAATTTACAGAGGGAACAGGGACCATGGGACACGAGACAATACCAGGCTTCACTTACCTGGTTGGAGTAAGTACAAAGTACCACGATGAAAGGCTGAGAGTGTGTCTCAGTCAGAGAAACAGCATGTGCAAATACTTACAGATGAGAGAGATCATGATTTATTTGTGGGGTTTTGTTTTGTTTTGTTTTTTAAGATTTTATTTGTTTATTTGACAGACAGAGATCACAAGTAGGCAGAGAGGCAGGCAGAGAGAGAGGCGGAAGCAGACTTCTTGCTGAGCAGAGAGCCCGATGCGGGGCTCGATCCCAGGACCCTGGGATCATGACCTGAGCCGAAGGCAGAGGCCTTAACCCACTGAGCCACCCAGGTGCCCTGTTTCTGGGGTTTTAAGCAATTCAGAACACCTTGAGTTTAAGAAGGAAATTATAAGGGCAAGAAAAAGAGCTCAATGACTTAAGGAAGAAATAGCTCAAGAAAGTCTTTATGGACTAGATTCAAAGGTTTAGAATTTATTCTCAGAGCTATGGGATCACTGAAATTTTTAAGAAATGCACACCTAAAGAAGAATGCTATGGCATCCAAATGGTAAAAGAATTGGAAGATGATGGGGAGAAAAGATCAAAGGCAAGAAAGCACCTTGGAGACACTTGCCTTAGCCCTGTTGATTGAACATACTCAGTCCCCTTTACAGTTACCGTCGCAGTTACATATGCTGTCCAGATCCCCCTTTAAAAAAGAACTTTTTGTTCTAGCTGCTGGGAATACTCTCAGCATACATGAACTGTTGGCTCCGTCAGGAATGATCTGAGCTGAAGAGAGCTGCCTGGCCCAAGGTCAAGCCTTCCTGGTCACCCAAAGACCCATATCCAGTAACTATTTGCTGTTAGTATGAAGGCCTGGCCATCTGTGCCCAACACCTGGCAAAACTAGAGCATTATTCTAGGTCCAGAGTTCTATGCTGGGTCAACCAAGGAAATCTCTGGGTCAGCATAACAATTCAACTTTTCTCCCTGTTCAATTATGCATCCTTATCCACTTTTACAGGTTCGATCTCAAGGGCACTCCTTAAAAAAAAAAAAAAAAAATCCACTACATTTCAAGTCTAAATATCTTTCTGGAGAACTCAATCTGTGACAGTGTCCACAATGTGCACAATTACCTAACCAGTTCTACAAATCCATTGTTAACTCTATATGGGCAACATTTTATCATTTTCATAACTGTACAACATTAAGACTTTTGTTTGGCATGTCGAGATTATTAACACAACTCTGATTCAGTAGCTGCTAGAGTTTGTTACTGTTTACAAATACCACAGACTATTAAAATCATTTTGTGATTAGCCATATATAAGTAACTTATTTACTTGAGATAAACTAATCCCAATTCATGTAGTTAGATGACAGAGCCATGAATCTCTATAGCGATGTTCTATTTCTGCATTTAATGTCCTATTTCCCTGAAGCTCTGATAACTTAAGAGTGAAACCTTTGCTTCAAGAGACCACTAACCTGAGAGTTAGTGGGTGAGAGTTCCTGGATAAATTTTCTTTTGACAGATATGTTGAAAAGTCTGCGTCCAAATGACAAATATGTTTTTCATTCCATGAGAGCAGAAAATATATCTGAGCTTTTCCAAATGTTGTGCTGTGAATGAGTTACTGGAAAGTTTAGATATTGATCTCCTCAGCTTCTAGATTTGTTGCCTGTCCTGGGCTGGTTGCTGTTGGCTATGAACAACCTCATCCATTTTGCCTCATATGTCATACTGAAGTAGAAACATCGATGATACCCCAGAACACAGTACAGCAGACTAGACTACACAATGGAAGATGAGTATTTAGTTGAAATCTACATATACAGCCCTCCAAAAAAAATTTATAAATTTCTCTGATGAAAAGTTTATTTTACAATTATTTTATTATGAAAACTCAATTCTCAAACCTAGCAATTAGGCAAAAAAAAAGAAAAAAAGAGCATGGTAATCTAATTCACTCTCTCTAATGAGGTGAGTAGTTAAAAGTCAATGCTTCCCACTGTGTAGTGTTTCCCCAACATATTTGATCATGGAATCCTTTTTCAGTGACCCACTGGGAAATGATGGCTGAAGTGAAGTCTGTTTTTCTCCAAATAAAAGAGAACTAAAAGAAGTTGTTTGCTGATGCGATGGTCTGAGTGTGATAGAGTACAGAACAGGAATAAAAAAATGCATGTCACATAGAAATAAATGACTGAATCACTCTTCGATAGAATTTTAAAGCTGAATGAATTTTATAGATCTCACAAGACATACGCACATATTTTTCCAAAGTGAAAGCTGAGATTTAGAATGAAAACAAACACTTGTTTGTGTTAACATGGCAAATTAGTGCAAGAACTAACCACATTTATTTGTTCAACGAATGAATTAATCAATGAGAAAATTACGCCACTTTGAGAACCATGTTTTTTTTTCAAGAAAAGGAGAATGAGGTAATTTATGAGATTTTCATAAAATTAAGTAGGAACCAGTAATTGCCTACAGTAAGAAAGGCATCGGACAAGAAAAAGTTTTAGTATAAAGCTGTTAAGGAGATTTCTAGAAACAGAAAGAATATCACTCATTAAGGAATGAATTCCATGAGGCCAGAATCCCAATGATAGCAGAGAGGATCGTTCTTTAAAAAATACACATGGGGAGAGGGAGTCAAGATGGCGGAGAAGTAGCAAGCTGAGACTGCTTCAGCTAGCCGGAGATCAGCTAGATAGCTTATCTAAAGATTGCAAACACCTGAAAATCCATCGGCAGTTCGAAGAGAAGAAGAACAGCAATTCTGGAAACAGAAAAACAACCACTTTCTGAAAGGTAGGACCGGCGGAGAAGTGAATCCAAAGCGACGGGAAGATAGACCCCGGGGGGAGGGGCCGGCTCCCGGCAAGCGGCGGAGCAACCGCGCACAAAATCAGGGCTTTTAAAAGTCTGTTCCGCTGAGGGACATCGCTCCAGAGGCTAAACCGGGGCGAAGCCCACGCGGGGTCAGCGTGGCCTCAGGTCCCGCAGGGTCACAGAAGGATCGGGGGTGTCTGAGTGTCGCAGAGCTTGCGGGTATTGGAACGGGAAAGCCGGCTACAGAGACAGAGCCGACAGTAAGCTCGCAGCTCCGTGTTACCTTGAACCGGTCGCAGGCTCCGTGAGCTCGGAGCGCGGCCGGAGGTCAGGCAGACGGGAGTAACTGGGCGCTGTTCTCTGAGGGCGCACTGAGGAGTGGGGCCCTGGGCTCTCGGCTCCTCCGGGCTGGAGACCAGGAGGCCGCCATTTGTATTCCCGTCCTCTGGAACTCTACGGAAAGCGCTCAGGGAACAAAAGCTCCTGAAAGCAAACCCGAGCGGATTACTCACCCCGGCCCCGGGTAAGGGCGGTGTAATTCCGCCTGGGGCAAAGACACTTGAGAATCACTACAACAGGCCCCTCCCCCAGAAGATCAACAAGAAATCCAGCCGAGACCAAGTTCACCTACCAAGGAGTGCGGTTTCAATACCAAGGAGAGCAGCAGAATTCCAGAGGAGGAGAAAGCCAAGCACGGAACTCATGGCTTTTTTCCTGGGATTTTTTTTAGTCTTGCAGTTAATTTAATTTTTTCTTTTTCATTTTTTTTTTTTCTCGCCTTCGGGTAAAATTTTTTTTTAACTGTTACCTTTTTCTTTTTTAACGATTTTTTACTAGTTTATCTAATATATATATATATATATATTTTTTTTTTTTTACATTTTTCTTAGGTGTTTTCTTTTTTTAAAAAAATTCTTTTCTTTTCTTTTTTTTTTTTTTTCTTTTTTCTTTCTTCCTTTTTGAACCTCTTTTTATCCCCTTTCTCCCCACTCACGATTTTGGATCTCTTCTAATTTGGCTAAAGCATATTTTCCTGGGGTTGTTGCCACCCTTTTAGTATTTTACTTGCCCCTTCATTTACTCTTATCTGGACAAAATGACAAGACGTAAAAATTCACCACAAAAAAAAGAACAAGAGGCAGTACCGAAGGCTAGGGACCTAATCAATACAGACATCGGTAATATGTCAGATCTAGAGTTCAGAATGACAATTCTCAAGGTTCTAGCCGGGCTCGAAAAAGGCATGGAAGATATTAGAGAAACCCTCTCGAGAGATATAAAAGCCCTTTCTGGAGAAATAAAAGAACTAAAATCTAACCAAGTTGAAATCAAAAAAGCTATTAATGAGGTGCAATCAAAAATGGAGGCTCTCACTGCTAGGATAAATGAGGCAGAAGAAAGAATTAGTGATATAGAAGACCAAATGACAGAGAATAAAGAAGCTGATCAAAAGAGGGACAAACAGCTACTGGACCACGAGGGGAGAATTCGAGAAATAAGTGACACCATAAGACGAAACAACATTAGAATAATTGGGATTCCAGAAGAAGAAGAAAGTGAGAGGGGAGCAGAAGGTATACTGGAGAGAATTATTGGGGAGATTTTCCCCAATATGGCAAAGGGAACGAGCATCAAAATTCAGGAGGTTCAGAGAATGCCCCTCAAAATCAATAAGAATAGGCCCACACCCCGTCACCTAATAGTAAAATTTACAAGTCTCAATGACAAAGAGAAAATCCTGAAAGCAGCCCGGGAAAAGAAGTCTGTAACATACAATGGTAAAAATATTAGATTGGCAGCTGACTTATCCACAGAGACCTGGCAGGCCAGAAAGAGCTGGCATGATATTTTCAGAGCACTAAACGAGAAAAACATGCAGCCAAGAATACTATATCCAGCTAGGCTATCATTGAAAATAGAAGGAGAGATTAAAAGCTTCCAGGACAAACAACAACTGAAAGAATTTGCAAATACCAAACCAGCTCTACAGGAAATATTGAAAGGGGTCCTCTAAGCAAAGAGAGAGCCTACAAGTGGTAGATCAGAAAGGAACAGAGACCATATACAGTAACAGTCACCTTACAGGCAATACAATGGCACTAAATTCATATCTCTCAATAGTTACCCTGAATGTGAATGGGCTAAATGCCCCTGTCAAAAGACACAGGGTATCAGAATGGATAAAAAAACAAAACCCATATATATGTTGCCTCCAAGAAACTCATTTTAAGCCCGAAGACACCTCCAGATTTAAAGTGAGGGGGTGGAAAAGAATTTACCATGCTAATGGACATCAGAAGAAAGCAGGAGTGGCAATCCTTATATCAGATCAATTAGATTTTAAGCCAAAGACTATAATAAGAGATGAGGAAGGACACTATATCATACTCAAAGGGTCTGTCCAACAAGAAGATTTAACAATTTTAAATATCTATGCCCCCAATGTGGGAGCAGCCAACTATATAAACCAATTAATAACAAAATCAAAGAAACACATCAACAATAATACAATAATAGTAGGGGACTTTAACACTCCCCTCACTGAAAGGGACAGGTCATCCAAGCAAAAGATCAGCAAGGAAATAAAGGCCTTAAATGACACACTGGACCAGATGGACATCACAGATATATTCAGAATATTTCATCCCAAAGCAACAGAATACACATTCTTCTCTAGTGCACATGGAACATTCTCCAGAATAGATCACATCCTTGGTCCTAAATCAGGACTCAACCGGTATCAAAAGATTGGGATCATTCCCTGCATATTTTCAGACCACAATGCTCTAAAGCTAGAACTCAACCACAAAAGGAAGTTTGGAAAGAACCCAAATACATGGAGACTAAACAGTATCCTTCTAAAGAATGAATGGGTCAACCGGGAAATTAAAGAAGAATTGAAAAAAATCATGGAAACAAATGATAATGAAAATACAACGGTTCAAAATCTGTGGGACACAACAAAGGCAGTCCTGAGAGGAAAATATATAGCGGTACAAGCCTTTCTCAAGAAACAAGAAAGGTCTCAGGTACACAACCTAACCCTACACCTAAAGGAACTGGAGAAAGAACAAGAAAGAAACCCTAAGCCCAGCAGGAGAAGAGAAATCATAAAGATCAGAGCAGAAATCAATGAAATAGAAACCAAAAAAACAATAGAACAAATCAACGAAACTAGGAGCTGGTTCTTTGAAAGAATTAATAAAATTGATAAACCCCTGGCCCGACTTATCAAAAAGAAAAGAGAAAGGACCCAAATAAATAAAATAATGAATGAAAGAGGAGAGATCACAACTAACACCAAGGAAATACAAACTATTATAAGAACATACTATGAGCAACTCTACTCCAACAAATTTGACAATCTGGAAGAAATGGATGCATTCCTAGAAACATATAAACTACCACAACTGAACCATGAAGAAATAGAAAGCCTGAACAGACCCATAACCAGTAAGGAGATTGAAACAGTCATTAAAAATCTCCAAACAAACAAAAGCCCAGGGCCAGACGGCTTCCCGGGGGAATTCTACCAAACATTTAAAGAAGAACTAATTCCTATTCTCCTGAAACTGTTCCAAAAAATAGAAATGGAAGGAAAACTTCCAAACTCATTTTATGAGGCCAGCATCACCTTGATCCCAAAACCAGACAAGGATCCCACCAAAAAAGAGAGCTATAGACCGATATCCTTGATGAACACAGATGCGAAAATACTCAACAAAATACTAGCCAATCGGATTCAACAGTACATTAAAAAGATTATTCACCACGACCAAGTGGGATTTATTCCAGGGCTGCAAGGTTGGTTCAACATCCGCAAATCAGTCAATGTGATACAACACATCAATAAAAGTAAGAACAAGAACCATATGATACTCTCAATAGATGCTGAAAAAGCATTTGACAAAGTACAACATCCCTTCCTGATCAAAACTCTTCAAAGTGTAGGGATAGAGGGCACATACCTCAATATCATCAAAGCCATCTATGAAAAACCCACCGCAAATATCATTCTCAATGGAGAAAAACTGAAAGCTTTTCCGCTAAGGTCAGGAACACGGCAGGGATGTCCATTATCACCACTGCTATTCAACATCGTACTAGAGGTCCTAGCCTCAGCAATCAGACAACAAAAGGAAATTAAAGGCATCCAAATCGGCAAAGAAGAAGTCAAATTATCACTCTTCGCAGATGATATGATACTATATGTGGAAAACCCAAAAGACTCCACTCCAAAACTGCTAGAACTTATACAGGAATTCAGTAAAGTGTCAGGATATAAAATCAATGCACAGAAATCAGTTGCATTTCTCTACACCAACAGCAAGACAGAAGAAAGAGATATTAAGGAGTCAATCCCATTTACAATTGCATCCAAAACCATAAGATACCTAGGAATAAACCTAACCAAAGAGACACAGAATCTATACTCAGAAAACTATAAAGTACTCATGAAAGAAATTGAGGAAGACACAAAGAAATGGAAAAATGTTCCATGCTCCTGGATTGGAAGAATAAATATTGTGAAAATGTCTATGCTACCTAAAGCAATCTACACATTTAATGCAATTCCTATCAAAGTACCATCCATCTTTTTCAAAGAAATGGAACAAATAATTCTAAAATTTATATGGAACCAGAAAAGACCTCGAATAGCCAAAGGGATATTGAAAAAGAAAGCCAACGTTGGTGGCATCACAATTCCGGACTTCAAGCTCTATTACAAAGCTGTCATCATCAAGACAGCATGGTACTGGCACAAAAACAGACACATAGATCAATGGAACAGAATAGAGAGCCCAGAAATAGACCCTCAACTCTATGGTCAACTAATCTTCGACAAAGCAGGAAAGAATGTCCAATGGAAAAAAGACAGCCTTTTCAATAAATGGTGCTGGGAAAATTGGACAGCCACATGCAGAAAAATGAAATTGGACCATTTCCTTACACCACACACAAAAATAGACTCAAAATGGATGAAGGACCTCAATGTACGAAAGGAATCCATCAAAATCCTTGAGGAGAACACGGGCAGCAACCTCTTCGACCTCTGCCGCAGCAACATCTTCCTAGGAACAACGCAAAAGGCAAGGGAAGCAAGGGAAAAAATGAACTACTGGGATTTCATCAAGATCAAAAGCTTTTGCACAGCAAAGGAAACAGTCAACAAAATCAAAAGACAACTGACAGAATGGGAGAAGATATTTGCAAACGACATATCAGATAAAGGACTAGTGTCCAGAATCTATAAAGAACTTAGCAAACTCAACACCCAAAGAACAAATAATCCAATCAAGAAATGGGCAGAAGACATGAACAGACATTTCTGCAAAGAAGACATCCAGATGGCCAACAGACACATGAAAAAGTGCTCCATATCACTTGGCATCAGGGAAATACAAATCAAAACCACAATGAGATATCACCTCACACCAGTCAGAATGGCTAAAATCAACAAGTCAGGAAATGACAGATGCTGGCGAGGATGCGGAGAAAGGGGAACCCTCCTACACTGTTGGTGGGAATGCAAGCTGGTGCAGCCACTCTGGAAAACAGCATGGAGGTTCCTCAAAATGTTGAAAATAGAACTGCCCTATGACCCAGCAATTGCACTATTGGGTATTTACCCTAAAGATACAAATGTAGTGATCCAAAGGGACACATGCACCCGAATGTTTATAGCAGCAATGTCCACAATAGCCAAACTATGGAAAGAACCTAGATGTCCATCAACAGATGAATGGATCAAGAAGATGTGGTATATATACACAATGGAATACTATGCAGCCATCAAAAGAAATGAAATCTTGCCATTTGCAACAACATGGATGGAACTAGAGCGTATCATGCTTAGCGAAATAAGTCAAGCAGAGAAAGACAACTATCATATGATCTCCCTGATATGAGGAAGTGGTGATGCAACATGGAGGCTTAAGTGGGTAGAAGAATAAATGAAACAAGATGGGATTGGGAGGGAGACAAACCATAAGTGACTCTTAATCTCACAAAACAAACTGAGGGTTGCCGGGGGGAGGGGGTTGGGGAGAAGGGGGTGGGATTATGGACATTGGGGAGGGTATGTGATTTGGTGAGTGCTGTGAAGTGTGTAAACCTGGTGATTCACAGACCTGGGGATAAAAATATATGTATATAAAAAATATATGTTTATAAAAAATAAAAAAAAAAAAAAAAAAAAAAAAAAAAAAAAAAAAATCTCCAAACAAACAAAAGCCCAGGGCCAGACGGCTTCCCGGGGGAATTCTACCAAACATTTAAAGAAGAACTAATTCCTATTCTCCTGAAACTGTTCCAAAAAATAGAAATGGAAGGAAAACTTCCAAACTCATTTTATGAGGCCAGCATCACCTTGATCCCAAAACCAGACAAGGATCCCACCAAAAAAGAGAGCTATAGACCGATATCCTTGATGAACACAGATGCGAAAATACTCAACAAAATACTAGCCAATCGGATTCAACAGTACATTAAAAAGATTATTCACCACGACCAAGTGGGATTTATTCCAGGGCTGCAAGGTTGGTTCAACATCCGCAAATCAGTCAATGTGATACAACACATCAATAAAAGTAAGAACAAGAACCATATGATACTCTCAATAGATGCTGAAAAAGCATTTGACAAAGTACAACATCCCTTCCTGATCAAAACTCTTCAAAGTGTAGGGATAGAGGGCACATACCTCAATATCATCAAAGCCATCTATGAAAAACCCACCGCAAATATCATTCTCAATGGAGAAAAACTGAAAGCTTTTCCGCTAAGGTCAGGAACACGGCAGGGATGTCCATTATCACCACTGCTATTCAACATCGTACTAGAGGTCCTAGCCTCAGCAATCAGACAACAAAAGGAAATTAAAGGCATCCAAATCGGCAAAGAAGAAGTCAAATTATCACTCTTCGCAGATGATATGATACTATATGTGGAAAACCCAAAAGACTCCACTCCAAAACTGCTAGAACTTATACAGGAATTCAGTAAAGTGTCAGGATATAAAATCAATGCACAGAAATCAGTTGCATTTCTCTACACCAACAGCAAGACAGAAGAAAGAGATATTAAGGAGTCAATCCCATTTACAATTGCATCCAAAACCATAAGATACCTAGGAATAAACCTAACCAAAGAGACACAGAATCTATACTCAGAAAACTATAAAGTACTCATGAAAGAAATTGAGGAAGACACAAAGAAATGGAAAAATGTTCCATGCTCCTGGATTGGAAGAATAAATATTGTGAAAATGTCTATGCTACCTAAAGCAATCTACACATTTAATGCAATTCCTATCAAAGTACCATCCATCTTTTTCAAAGAAATGGAACAAATAATTCTAAAATTTATATGGAACCAGAAAAGACCTCGAATAGCGAAAGGGATATTGAAAAAGAAAGCCAACGTTGGTGGCATCACAATTCCGGACTTCAAGCTCTATTACAAAGCTGTCATCATCAAGACAGCATGGTATTGGCACAAAAACAGACACATAGATCAATGGAACAGAATAGAGAGCCCAGAAATAGACCCTCAACTCTATGGTCAACTAATCTTCGACAAAACAGGAAAGAATGTCCAATGGAAAAAAGACAGCCTTTTCAATAAATGGTGCTGGGAAAATTGGACAGCCACATGCAGAAAAATGAAATTGGACCATTTCCTTACACCACACACAAAAATAGACTCAAAATGGATGAAGGACCTCAATGTACGAAAGGAATCCATCAAAATCCTTGAGGAGAACACGGGCAGCAACCTCTTCGACCTCTGCCGCAGCAACATCTTCCTAGGAACAACGCAAAAGGCAAGGGAAGCAAGGGAAAAAATGAACTACTGGGATTTCATCAAGATCAAAAGCTTTTGCACAGCAAAGGAAACAGTTAACAAAATCAAAAGACAACTGACAGAATGGGAGAAGATATTTGCAAACGACATATCAGATAAAGGACTAGTGTCCAGAATCTATAAAGAACTTAGCAAACTCAACACCCAAAGAACAAATAATCCAATCAAGAAATGGGCAGAAGACATGAACAGACATTTCTGCAAAGAAGACATCCAGATGGCGAACAGACACATGAAAAAGTGCTCCATATCACTCGGCATCAGGGAAATACAAATCAAAACCACAATGCGATATCACCTCACACCAGTCAGAATGGCTAAAATCAACAAGTCAGGAAATGACAGATGCTGGCGAGGATGCGGAGAAAGGGGAACCCTCCTACACTGTTGGTGGGAATGCAAGCTGGTGCAGCCACTCTGGAAAACAGCATGGAGGTTCCTCAAAATGTTGAAAATAGAACTGCCCTATGACCCAGCAATTGCACTATTGGGTATTTACCCTAAAGATACAAATGTAGTGATCCAAAGGGACACATGCACCCGAATGTTTATAGCAGCAATGTCCACAATAGCCAAACTATGGAAAGAACCTAGATGTCCATCAACAGATGAATGGATCAAGAAGATGTGGTATATATACACAATGGAATACTATGCAGCCATCAAAAGAAATGAAATCTTGCCATTTGCAACAACGTGGATGGAACTAGAGCATATCATGCTTAGCGAAATAAGTCAAGCAGAGAAAGACAACTATCATATGATCTCCCTGATATGAGGAAGTGGTGATGCAACATGGAGGCTTAAGTGGGTAGAAGAATAAATGAAACAAGATGGGATTGGGAGGGAGACAAACCATAAGTGACTCTTAATCTCACAAAACAAACTGAGGGTTGCCGGGGGGAGGGGGTTGGGGAGAAGGGGGTGGGATTATGGACATTGGGGAGGGTATGTGATTTGGTGAGTGCTGTGAAGTGTGTAAACCTGGTGATTCACAGACCTGGGGATAAAAATATATGTTTATAAAAAAATATATGTTTATAAAAAATAAAAAATTTAAAAAAAAAAAAAAATACACATGGTACGGTATACATTTTAATGTTATATATTTCACTATGTTATATATTTAGTAGGTTTTATTATTGCTTTAATATATTTACATTATCAAATATATATTTTACTTATTTCAAATTACAAATTTGAAAGAATGCTATGTGCAGTAATATAAAAACAAAATAAAACATGTACTGTAATTAAATCTTATATTTTGCCATATTTGTAGTAACCATCTGACTATTCATCAACCAGTCACATATAACGTAAATATTTTCTGCCAATTTATTTTTTTTACTATTATTATTTTTTTTATTTCTTTTCAGCGTCACAGTATTCATTGTTTTTGCACCACACCCAGTGCTCCATGCAATACGTGCCCTCCCCAATACCCACCACCTGGTACCCAACCTCCCACCCCACTTTCAAAACCCTCGGGTTGTTTTTCAGAGTCTATAATCTCCCATGGTTCACCTCCCCTTCCAGTTTCCCTCAGCTCCCTTCTCCTCTCCATCACCAATTTGTTTTTGCTTCTTCATTTTCTTTATGGTGTCCTTTGAAGAGTTAAAATTCTAAATTGCGATTAAACTAAATTTATTGGTCTTTCTTTTATGGTTCATGCTTTCAGGTCCTCTCTAAAAGATTCTCTTCTATGCTTCATTCTAGATGCAACATACTTTCAATTGTAGTGTTTATATGTATGATCCATATCAAGTTAATTTTGTCTGATCCCAGGTAGGAGTCAAGATGATTTGATTGCCACTTGTAGAAAAATGAGGTCTTCTCCCCCATTAAATTTCACTGACGTCTTTGTCAAAATTAATTGCCTATATATTTTAGGATCACTTTCTAGATTCTATTCTTGCACTGAGAACATGAATATCCATACACCAAAACCATACTATTTGGGTTATTCTAGCTTTAGAATACATCTTGAAAGCAGGTAACCTTAATTGCCTAAGTTTGTTCTTTTTTTTCTTAGGTACTTTTTTCCAAGTTAATCTAGGTTGTTTGTATTTTCAAGTAATTTTGAGATAAGGTTGTCAATTTCCACCAAAAACTAAGATGCAAATTTTTATTGTGACTGTACTGACTTTATAGATCAACTTGAAGACAATCTATGTCTTAAAAAATTTAGATTTTCCAATCTTCACCTTCATTCACGTAGGTATTCTTTTAATAATTTTTCATTTAAATTTCACCTTTCTGGATATCCAGATTATGAGCCTTGCTCTTCTTTCCCTGCACCTGTCTGCTATACAGTTTAACATCCTTTTATTTTTGACCTTTCTGAATATCTTCATTTTTTTTTAATTTTTTATTTTTGATAAACATATATTTTTATCCCCAGGGGTACAGGTCTGTGAATCACCAGGTTTACACACTTCACAGCACTCACCAAATCACATACCCTCCCCAATGTCCATAATCCCACCCCCTTCTCCCAAACCCCCTCCCCCCGGCAACCCTCAGTTTGTTTTGTGAGATTAAGAGTCACTTATGGTTTGTCTCCCTCCCAATCCCATCTTGTTTCATTTATTCTTCTTCTACCCACTTAAGCCTCCATGTTGTATCACCACTTCCTCATATCAGGGAGATCATATGATAGTTGTCTTTCTCTGATTGACTTATTTCGCTAAGCATGATACGCTCTAGTTCCATCCACGTTGTTGCAAATGGCAAGATTTCATTTCTTTTGATGGCTGCATAGTATTCCATTGTGTATATATACCACATCTTCTTGATCCATTCATCTGTTGATGGACATCTAGGTTCTTTCCATAGTTTGGCTATTGTGGACATTGCTGCTATAAACATTCGGGTGCATGTGCCCCTTTGGATCACTACATTTGTATCTTTAGGGTAAATACCCAATAGTGCAATTGCTGGGTCATAGGGCAGTTCTATTTTCAACATATCTGTGGGACACAACAAAGGCAGTCCTGAGAGGAAAATATATAGCGGTACAAGCCTTTCTCAAGAAACAAGAAAGGTCTCAGGTACACAACCTAACCCTACACTTAAAGGAGCTGGAGAAAGAACAAGAAAGAAACCCTAAGCCCAGCAGGAGAAGAGAAATCATAAAGATCAGAGCAGAAATCAATGAAATAGAAACCAAAAAAACAATAGAACAAATCAACGAAACTAGGAGCTGGTTCTTTGAAAGAATTAATAAAATTGATAAACTCCTGAATATCTTCATTTTAAGAGTACCTTTCAATATACATATAGGATTGGAGTTTGTATTGTTAACCAATAAGATTTTTAAATTCTAATACATGAGTTATACCCATTTACCTTTATTAATATATGTTTGGTCCCAATCTGTCTTTTAAAAATACTGTATCAACATATAGAAGCTATCAATACAATTAGCTTTTGAATCTATGTTCCATTTCGTTCAGTCTCTCAGTTTCACTCTTGGAAGCATGATTAGTTTGCTCTAATAATACCCTTTATACTGCTATCTTCATATAATACCATTACTGCCCCCCTGCAGAGGGGGCTTCTTGTCTACTGTTACACTGAAATTATTTAACTCCCATACCTCTCCCACAGGATCTGATTTGAATAGATAACTAAGAAACCAGTTGAAATCTATAAAGCTACCAAAATCATCACACTTTTCATCTACCTTCCCATTCCCCTCCAACTTTTGATAGTTATATTCTATCTACATCATCAGAACATACTGCTCTAGAGGAAATTTAGCCCTAGAGATAAAGATATATTTAGTGCTCACCACCAGACTATAGTGAGTTATCAAGGACTGTTAACAGTATACCATAACTTGATTTTTTTATTAACGTTATATCATGATTATTTTTCCTACTTATCAATCATTCCAAAATGTCATTTTTATGACTGAGCTGTGTAGAATTATTAGTATTTTCTGTAATTTATTTCTGTGATCCTACATTACTGAACCCTTGGATTTGAGGTCATGTCATACATCCACACCCCTGGCACATGGTAAATAGTAGGAGATGATGGAAATGGCAGTATAGCAACTATAAATCTTGACTCTGCCACTTACTAGCTATTTAACTGTGGGCAAATTAACACAGCTCCATGAATGTTAGTTTCCTCATTTGTAATGGGGTTTAGAAATGTTTCAAAGACTATCATGTGCATTAAATAACTATTCATAAGTGATACAAAAACCAGGTAGCTACTACTATTTTGAATTGGTAAGAAATGTTAAAAGAAGATGAAGCACAAATGGATACAAGCTTCAATGACTAAGAATCTATAAAGTATATTTTCCTAAATAGACGTAAGAACTATGTGAATATGTGAATAACTCTGTATCCACAGATCCCTCCTTTCATAGTAGAGGCCCCAAAGGCCAAGAGGTTGCTAATGACACTTAATCAATCAATTAGTTATTTCTTGAAGCTGATCACTGGCTTGTTCTTGTTTATTCACTTGAGCTGAGTATAAAGCCACTGTTGGAATCTTGGGCTTCAACACAAAGAGGACCTTCGCATTTTGTGAACACAGTACAAATGCCCTTCCCCCCATCCGACTTTTTAAGCTCTAGCATCACAGGCAACATTGGGAATATCTCAATCTCAGAATAACAAAGTTATGGATTTACACCGCAGTGCTATCACTAACTAGTAATGTTAGGAGAGTGACTTTATCTTCCTGAGCTTCAGAACTGGACAACAGTAATATAAATCCTTATAATGTCAGAATTAACTAATGCTGGTAAGGCATCCCAAAGTGTGGGAGATAAATACAGTATTAGCAACATTTTTGTTTAGAGGCAGTGTCTGAGGGTTGTTTCTGACACTTACCTAACAGAAAGGGTGAAATCAATACTAGCCACTTTGGTTAACCACGTAACTCTGATGTAACACAAACAGAAATATGGACACTTGAATTGTGTGACTTGTCTCATTTAATGTCATCAGCCAGAACATCCAAAATCTTCCATTACTTTTATTATTATCAAATGACTAGAAACTAAGCACATTTCTATTCTTACAGTGAATTCATGGTCCCCCGAGATCACATCTGTAGACCCTGGAGTGGGAATCACAGGTTTACTTTTTCTTGTCTCCCCAGCAACAGGAGAACTGTGACAGCTACAACTGGGCAGCCATCTGTGAGCTTGATGGAAAGCACTGTGTGGTCTGGTATGTCTTTATACAGAGACATTAATTAGTAGAATTCACTCTGGGCTCACCAACATTTAATTAGCTAGATTAAATGAATTTCTACTGATTATAAAAAGTATGACAGCACCAAGTTGAAGGGACGACATTTGTGTTACAATTATAAAGGCTCCATTTCATGATGATGGTTGTCTGCTAAAACTCCAAGGATGTATTCAGGAACAAGTGAGTCCACTGGAAATGACCAGCACTGTTCTATGTCTTTTTATCACTTCCTTAACACTCAGGATGCTTCTGTGGGGGCTACATAATTATGCTCAATGACGATTATCAGGGTGTGATGGAATTGGAGCCACTGATATGCTGCTTCATTTTCATCTTCTTAATTTGGCTTCTATTTGGAAATATGCAAGTGAATGAACATTTTGTTCTAAAAACAGGGACGTTAATGTTTTTTTTCTGATTAAGAAAATAAAGCACATTACTTGTAGAGAATTGGCAAAATGAAGCAAAAAGAATAAAAGAAATAAAAATAGCGCATGATGGCTAACATGTATTGAGTACTTCTTACATGTCAAGCACTTTACACATGAGCTTTTAAGACATGTCAAGTGTCCTAATGTTTTATTTTCAACATTTTATGTATCAAATTCTCATAACACTGCTATGAAAGTATTATTAATATTCACCTTGTATAGTTAAGAAATTAAAACTATTAAAAGTAAATGACTTGTCCAAAATCACACAAAAAAAATTACTCACACCCTCAATTTCCAGAGATAAGCACTCTTAGTATTTGAATAGTTTTCCCCTGTATGCATATAGCTTGTTTGCTTCATGACTATGCTAGACAAGTTAAATACTTCATTTCCATCCATCTTTATGACAAAATTTTGAAATGAGATCAGTAATTCCTGTTGCAGAGAGAACAAAACTGATACTCAGTTTATTTTGCTCAAAATAATACAATTATTAAGTACCAGAGCCCAGAGCCATTTAAACCACGTAACTCTAACTTCAAAACATATAGCCTTTCCAACATACAGCACTGCTCTCAAGTTACCTCAGCATTGAGATTAAGCCTTATACTTCCAAATGCCAAGTCTATGCTCTGTTCACTAAGTCTCTCCCACTTGAAGATTCACATTCTGTGGGTTCAGACTAGGTCTGCCATTATGGGACAGATTTTTCCCACCATAGTACTGAAAAGGAGAAAATTATTAGGATGAAATTCTAGAATTTTGTTAACAAGTTGTTTATTTAGTATCACTCATTTCATTTGCATTGAAAGAAATCACCTTTAGCACTCTCATTCACCACTGCATATTACTTGGATAGCCCATTTTAAGAAAAAAATTTAAGAGTGCTTTAAGAGCCTTAAGAATCTTTTAATTTTTAGTAAAATTACATGTTACATAGTTTTTCACAGCTTAAGTCATAAAATGTATATATGCTTTATTTTGCTTCTTAAATTCATTTTATAGTGACTTTATGAGTATTTCTGTTGCTTGGGAAGTTTTGTAAGCAAAACTTTCAATGCATTAAAGTTATATAATATAGTATAACACTTGACATAGTAGTGCCATAATAGAGATTCAGAAAACATTTGTTGAATGAATAAATGAATGTGGAACTAGTAATCATTAATTCCACTTCTATTGAGAACACATAGGATTTTCCTAACTTGTAACTATGATAAACAACACTGTCATGAATGATGGCAGATTGAATACACACAACTATTTCTACTATGTTCGGAAACTTCACTGAAAATGATAGTAAAGGGGTTTTTCCAACATAGACATAGACCCAAAGGATAAAGAGAATAATATAAGAGGGGGTAGGAACAAGCTTTTGAAAGTTGGAAAGCAAAAGAATGAGTAGCGACTGAATTAATGGATATGCAAATGTGAAATAAGCTGACAGTAGGAAAAATGGAAAAGCCAATTAATCCACAGTGTAGACTCCACCAAAGATTCAGAAAATCAAGGCACTGCATACCTCTGCAAGTAGAGGGGAAGATGCTGGCACGGATACAATGATCAATTCAAAGATCCAACTCTCTGTTTCCAGACAACTGCACTTTCCACCCTAATGAAAGATTGTATAGAAGTACTTTGGAGGGGGACGACCAAGGAGTTTTTAGATGAGGGGGTATCAGGCACATCTAAGGGAGATGTACAATAATGAACACATAATTAGCCTCTTGCTGAGAATTCACGTGTAACTACTATTCAGCAGAATAGTCCAGTACTGGGAAAGAGGGAAGGAACCTGTAGACTCAATCTCTTCCCTTGTCTTTCATTGGTCAAGGTAAGAGAGGCCCCTGGCCTCAAGTGCTATTTTTTGTTAAAGGGCTTGCCAAGCATAAGGACTCACACACATAAAAACAATTTATTATAAAACACATGGGCACCTCTGCCACTCATCCCTGGCATGGAGCAACCCTGGACCCCTAGTAGTTACTCTAGTAGGTAACACTACACAGACCCCAGGGAAATACTTTTCTTGCCTCTCTTATGCAGAAGCACATGATGGGCCACTGCTGATGCAAAGATGGATACAATACAGAGTATTACATGATGTGACCAGTGGACACCCTTAGGTCAGAGAATGTAAGGAACCATTCTTTTCAGACAGCTAGGGTGGAATGGACACTTGCATGACAAAGTATTGTTTCCTGGACATGCTAAGCATCCATGTTCATCGGTAGCTATTCAACATTCTTAAGTACCCCAAAGTTAATGCAGTACTTCTAAGAGCAGCACATGATAGTTAAAAGAGATTTTGCTGTAGTGATCAATATTACTTTCAATTTGTGCAAACTATATGTAGAGCTGAATATAACAGATATGAAATATGTAGCTGATTGTTTACATTGGCAACTAGATAAAGTATGAACCCTCTCATTGAAAATAGTTACTCTCAGTTTACAGAAGAGAGAGGGGTGGAGAGATAGGGTATCCGGGTGATGGGTGTTAAGGAGGGCACATATTGTGATGAGCACTGAGTGTTATAGGCAACTAATGAATTGTTGATCACTACATCAAAAACTAATAATGTACTATATGCTGGCTAATTGAGCATAATAATAATAATAAAATAAATTAAATAAAAATTAAAAATTTTAATCAATTTTTAACTAAGTATTTTAAGACTTAAGTAAATGTATTTGATATCAATTTGTATTTTGCTTTTAATTTTAACAGAAAAATACAAATTTATATTTGTTTCAAAGAAAACAAAGGTTTTTTTACTTTATTTTTTCAGTACTCCAAGATTTTTTGTTTATGCTTCACACCCAGTACTCCATGCAATATGTTCCCTCTTTAATGCCCACCACCAGGCTCACCCAAACCCCCACCACCTTCCCCTCCAAAACCCTCAGTTTGTTTCTCAGAGTCCACAGTCTCTCATGGTTCATCTCCCCTCCTGATTTCCCCCAACTCACTTCTCTTCTTCTCCCAATGTCCTCCATGTTATTCCTATGTTCCACAAGTAAGTGAAACCATATGATAATTGACTCTCTCTGCTTGACTTATCAAAGAAAACAAGTTTTTGAAGATAACTGAAAAATAATTTTACATTTCATTTACTTTTTGATAAAATACATTGAAGTTGTATACAATTATGTATATCTTATTTTTTTATGCTTTTAAAGCACTAGAATCTGTTCAACCCAACTTATATGACAAATTTGATTACAGTAATTAGGTCTTACTGAAATAAGGTAAAAATAAGAATTCATAAATATGTATATATGACTTTTAATACTCCACTAAACATCACTAGTCCTTCAAAAAATACCAGGGTATGTGTCATGGTTCTTACACTCAGCATTTTGATAATTTATCAGTGTTAATTTCCATAAGTAATTAGCTTGGCTCATTTTTTTCAATCTTGTCATCACAAACATATGCCTATAAAGGCAGGAGACTTAATTTTTTCCAGTTTTATTGAGATATAACTGATATATATCATAGTGTAAGTGTAAGTTTAAGGTGCACAGCACAATGGTTTGACCTATAGCTACAATGAAATGATTGCTGCTCTAAGTTTAGTTTCCATACATCATCTTACTTAGAAACAAGAAAAACAATTATTTTCCTTGTGATAAGAACTCTTAGAGTTATAGGCATTATGTAGTACATTACATACCTAGCACTTATTTATCTTATAACTGCAAGTTTGTACCTTTTTCCCACCTTCCTCCAATTCTCTTTCCTCATCTCCCACCACAAATCTGATCTGAATTTGTTTTTGTTTTTATTAGAGTCTATATGTGAGATCATACAGTATTTGTCTTTGCCTTATTTTTTACTTAGCATGATGTCCTCAAATTCCATCCATGTTGTAAGAAATGATAGGACTTCCTCATTTTTAGTGGCTGAATAATATTCCATTGTGTACATAGATACCACAACATCTTTATCCATTCATCCATGGATGGGCCCTTAGCTTGTTTCTGTGCCTCAAATTCTATAAATAATGCTACTATGAACATGAGGGTACACATATGTTTGAGTTATTGTTTTCATTTTCTTTACATGTATACCCAGAAGCAGAATTACTGGATCATATGATAGCTTTATATTCAATTTTTTGAGGATCTTCTATACTGTTTTTCATTGTATCCATACCAGTTTACAATTCCACTGAGAGAATATGAGGGTTCCCTTTCTCCATATCTTAGCCAAAGTTTATTATCTCTTATCTTTTTGATCATGGCAATTCTAAAAGGCATGAGGAGATATCTCATGGTGTTTTTGATTTGCATTTTACTAATGACTAGTGATGTTAAATACTTCATTTTATGTTCCTATTGGTCATTCATATATCATTTATCTTTTTGGGAAAAAATCATATTTAGCACATTTTAATTGGATTATTTGTTGTTATGGTGTTAAATTGTATGACTTCTCTACATATTTTGGTTTTAACAATAGTATCCGATACAGGGTTTGTGAACATTTTTTTATTCCCATTCCATAGGTTGTCTTTTCACCTTGTTGATGGTTTGTCAGGCAGAAGCCTTTTAGTATCATGTAATCCCACTTGCTTTTTATTTTGTTTCTTGTGCCTTAAGGTGTCATATCCAAAAAATCATTACCAAACCGACGTCAACAGGTTTCATGGTTTCAGGTCTTACATTTAAATCTTTAATCCATTTCAAGTGAATTTTTGTGAGTGGGGTAAAATAGGTGTGCTATAACTTATCTTCATTTTACAACTGGTTAATCTGCTATCTAACTTTTACATATTTGGACATATAGTTTTAGTAGACTTCCTAAGCTCTGCAGCTGTTAAGACTGGACCTGGTCAAAAATCGACACAGAGAGCATCAAGTTTCCTTTATCTCTGTTATTTATCTCCTAGTGCTTAGTCCTTCCAGGCTGCTGCAGGAATATCCAGATCTTATGGAAGCTGTGTGGGAAGCTATAGCCTCCTAGGTATGGTTGAGACAGCCCTGGGTGCTGGAGCCTCCAGACCTCCCTCTGCAGCAGGTACAATGGAAGCCAGGCCAAAGCCCAGGCCTCAGCCTGAAAGAAGCACACATAGCTGGTGGCCTGTCTCTCTTTGGCCAGATGGAGGGACCCAAGTGAATTTAAGAAGATATTTACACTAAGTCTGATATATTTAGTAAAGATGCTCTGCAACTCAGGACAAAATGGAAAGTACCACTGTGATGAAAGTACCACTTCTAGACTAGGTCTAGAAGTCCATGAAAAGGCCTCTTTGTGTGACATGCCTCATCAATTGACTTCCACCCACACCCACCACAAGGACACATTAGCTCCATTTGGAAGATGGTAATTTGAGGATGAGTCCACAGGTCATTTCAGTTCAGGATGGAGCATTCTGGTCAAGATGAGAGATGATCTGATGGTTGTACGCAACAATAATAGCCCATGTGTCCTTAGCAAAGAGCCTGAGTTCTAAGACCAAAACCATCAGAACCAGCAGGACCATCAGGGCAAGAAAGTGGGGGAGATTTGCTTGGATCCCTTTTGCTTTGGCATTTCTTTCCCCAAAACTGTGAGGAAGAACTTTGACCAGAGCATCTATGCATGTTCCTTTATTAGGCCTCCTAGCTGCGGTGGTCTGAGGTCCATACCCTAAGGACTGTGTGTTTAACACATAATTTCCCTTAATTGTTCCTTGCTCTAGCATTCTGTGTGTGTTCAGTCTAATTAAAGTAAGAGGTGCAGCATAGTGACAGACGGGTCTTTTAAAGGGGGAAGGCAATAATAAACTCTCATAAAAGCCACCAGTACCTAACTAGTCTACCAAAGAGGCAGGAGCCATTATCAGACCGAGAGAGGGCACCTGCTGCCTCAAGATGACTGATGGCCCCCTACCTATCTTAGCCATTATTCTTAGAGACAAGCGTAGAACCCGAATGCCCAGCAGTTCTAGGATATGTACATATATATCCTGTCTGGATGGATGGATCCATGATTTAGTGCTAACAAACATATCTCTAGGAGGAAAATAGATGTACTAATCGACAAAGATTTAAACTGTGGAAAGAATCATCAATCTCCCCTGCTGTAATGGTCACTTTGCCTTCTTTTTTGTAACGTCATATTTTTAAAAAGGTTTTTTATTGCTTACTTCTCAGTTTTCACACATTATAATTCCAAGTTGAATTTCTTCTAACTATATAAGGGGTACTGCAATCACACTGATTCAAGAGTGTTCTTACAAGTTAATCCTAATGATTCTGTCACTGTGGAGATCTATGTATCTGCTTATCTATGTAGATAAATAAACAAATAGTAGGTAGGTAGGTAGACACAGATAGAAAGAATAGCTATGTGGATACAAATATTCTTAATGAAGGAGTTGAAAGGTTCTCCTTTATCTAAGACCATGTATTTTTTTCAGTCAACATTTATTGAGCATTAATAGTTTCAGGACTCCTAGTTGAGCCTTTACAAATAATACGCTCTGAAATAAATCTTCCATAGTGAATTAGAAAAGGGATGGCAACTAAGGAGTCAACCAGGATGCCAACACTTTCTGAAAGGCACCTGTCATTTTTACAAACCTGCTCTCACAAAGCCATGTTATTTTGATGTCATTGATTTTTTTTTTCTTTATATAAATTAAGGGGCAGAAAAGATATTTCTTGGGCCCTACTCCATCCCTGACTCCAATTAGAAGATAGAATATGGCTCAGAAATGTCTCAAGCTGCAGGGATGAATTAAAAGTCTGATCTCCCTTTTGTATATAAAACAGGATCATAAGAAGTTGTTCTTATATTTAGACATATTAAAATATCCCTACCTCAAAGTGCTCATGTCGATAATCAAGCTTAATTAGCTTCATTAAAATGTAGTATTTGATGCCTACAGGCTTTATCTCTCCTATGCATTTATAAGCAAACATTGAGAAAATACTGTAAGAATTAATACACACAAGGAATATTAGCTGAGATGGGTATTCTTGAAGCTCAGAAGAGAAAGGCATTACTGCAGAACAGAGTGTTCCGAGCAGAGTTTATGGGAAGGTGACACCCAAACTAGATCTGAAGGATGAACAAGAGAAATGACATGGGCAAAGACACAGAGGCTTGTGTGAGGTACCAGACTGAAACATCATGTTGGGGAAGAGCCTGTTAAGGACAGAAAAAAAAATGTGCAAGATTGTAGCAGAAAGTTTACTGAAGAATTAGAACTTTGCCCTGCTGACAGAAGGGAGCCCCTGCAATGTTGGGAGTCAGATGTGTGCTGACAATGATATGAGATGGACCTAATAAAATAAGCAAGAATTATCTTTGAACTGGCTCTATGCTCACTAGTAATAGTAGCTAATATTGACTGAATTAACAGGCCAAGTATTGTGCTCAGTCTTCCTTTTTCACTTAAGCTTTACAACTACACTATGATTTCCACATTTTATAGCTTAGGGGATCAAAAAAAAAAAAAAAAGGCTGAGTAATTTGCCCAAATTACACAAGAGGTTGGAGTAAGGATGTGACCCCAAGAAGTGTGACTCCAATGACCATGCTCTTAAGCACAAGGCCATCTTGCCCCTTCAAACAGCCTTTGAAAAATGACTACTCTTGTAGCTTCCCTCCAGGGAAAGGTGAGGCCAGCCCACTGGAGGACTATCATTTTGACAATGGTATTGTACTACATGGCTTCCCATAACCCCAAATCACAGGATAGACAAATAGTTCAGATAACATCTCAACCTCTTACTACTTACGTGACCTTGAATAAGTTCCTCAGTCTCACACATAAAGCATTGAGAAGAGTGCCTGACACACAATACTTTTTTTTAAAGATTTTATTTTATTTATTTGACAGAGAGAGCTGACACACAACATTTAATAGATGTTTGTAAATGTCATTATTTCTTTGGTGGCAATTTAATGAAGTAGAAATCCAGTTTTAAATGGGTTCCTATGCAGTTTGGATAGAGAACAGGAATGTGATGACACTGTATATTCTAGTCTGCTTGACATCTGTATTTTTCCTTATAATATCAACCTCTTGGTTTGGAGGTATAACAATAATCCACCCTACAAATCCACCTGTGTCAACCTTACAAAGAAAATGAAAATTTTAGAGGCCTTTTGGTGTGGCCAGACACCGATACCCAAGTGACAATCACCACGTGCGATTCCATGGACCTATTTGAAACTGTGAAATGATCATAATTTACATTAATGGAGCAATGAATGCTGAAATACAGAGGGGATATATATCCTCTAAAATTTAACTCAAAGTACCTTTTTGTTCTTGATAGTTGGCCATCTTTCCTTCTGTTCCCTCGAGCTCCATCAATTAGATTTCTTGACCCCACCCAAAAGCTGCATTCATCTTGATTTTTTCTGACACATATTTCCTTATTTATCCCTGTCTACTTCAAAATACATCTTCATAAATTTTTTATCACTGTCCATGCCTACCCAGTACCTTTTCCTCCATATTAACTAAGAAAAGAGGAAGGTGAAATCTCCTTTCCTCTCCCTGTCTCTTTTCCCCAAAACCTCTCCACATAAATGTTCTAATCCTCCTTTGAACACTTTTCTATTACAAGCCTAAGTATTCCAGCTCTGATCTCCATGCCAACCCTTCCTACCTCACTGCCAGCAGTCTCTCAGTTAAGTTCTAACCTCTTCTTCTCAATTTCATTCATCTGTGATTAGGAACAACTCAGATAAATCAGTCAAGATGGGCTAGATCTATGAGGCATTAACAAATTAACTCTGAAATCTCAGTGGCTTTTATAAACAAGAGTTTATTTCTCCTTCACTGTAGGTCCAAAGAGTGTTGGCAGGGGCTCTGCTTCCCATGGTCTCTCAGGGACAGGCTAAAAGAACCTCCAGCGTTTTATAGTGCCACAGTCTCACACATGGTTTCAGGAGTTGGCCAGGGCCAGGGAAGAGAGGAGCTAGAATGTTGCCAGGGCTGCTTCACAGCATGCCAGTGCAATAGCACAGCCTCCTACCCATCCATCCATCCCACACTAGAGGGGCTTATGTTTGGTTTAATGCTCAACCATTGCTGTCTTGAAATTCATCATTTCTTAACAAAAGGTATGACATTTTCATTTTTCACTGGGCCCCCCAAACTATGTAGTCAAACCTGAGGGTTTCATCAGAACTCTTATGGCCATTCCTTCCATCATTTGATCTACCCCACTAGGCAGTACTAAAGCTGTGCATGGCCTTGGTTTTTGCAAAGGTGGCTGGCAAATGTGGCTTTTATACACTGGTTTCTGATTAAACCCATGGTATTTTCCCTACCACATGAATTTCCCTAAGCACTAACCCATATTCCACAGAAAGCTACTATGTTCTAAATCATAGAGCCTGGTAAAGGAACCATGTCATACTTCATGCAGCCCAACATGTTGAGTGACTCCTGTAAATCCAGGTGCTAGATGACATGGAATAACACAGAAATATATGAAGTGCTTGTTTTTTGGAACCTCATATTCTAGAGTAGTGTCTTTCAACTCTTTTTGCATATGTAAATCTTCTGAATAAAATGGAAATTCTGACTTGATAGGTTTGAGAAAGGGCCAATGACTGAATTTTTGACAAGCTCTCAAGTAATTCCAGTGTTACCAGCCTGTAGAACTGCACTTCAGAAGAATGAAACTGGACCATTCTCTTACACCACACACAAAGCTAAACTCAAAATGGATGAAAGACCTCAATGTGAGGCAGGAATCCATCAAAATCCTAGAGGAGAACATAGGCATTAGCCTTTGTGACATCAGCTGCAACAACTTCTTTCAAGATACGTCTCCAAAGGCAAGGGAAGAAAAAGTGAAAATGAACTTTTAGAACTTCATCAAGATAAAAAGCTTCTGTACAATAAAGCAAAAAGTCAACAAAACAAAGAGGAAACTCACAGAATGGGAGAAGATATTTGCAAATGACACTACAGATAATGGGATGATATCCAAGATCTATAAAGAACTTCTCAAACTCAACACCCAAAAAACAAATAATCAAACCAAAAAACTGTGCAGAAGACATGAACAGACAGACACTTCTCCAAAAAAGACATATGAATGGCTCAAATACACATGAAAAAAAAAATAAATAAAAAGTCCAGCATCATTAGCCATCAGGAAGACTCAAACCAAAACCACATTGAGATACCACCTTACACCAGTTAAAATGGCAAAAACTGACAAGGCAAGAAACAACAACTGTTGGAGAGGATGTGGAGAAAGGGGAACCCTCTTAGACTATTGGTGGGAATGTAAGTTGGTACAGCCACTTTAGAAAACAGTATGGAGTGTCCTCAAAAAGTTAAAAATAGAGCTTATTCTATGGTCTGGCAATTACACTACTGGGTATTTACCCCAAAGATATAGATATAGTGAAAAGAAGGGGCACATGCACCCCATGTTCATAGCAACATTGTCCATAATAGCCAAACTCTGGAAGGAGCTGAGACACCCTTCAACAGATGAATGGATAAAGAAGTTGTGGTCCATATATACAATGGAATATTATTCAGCCATCAGAAAGGATGAATACCCAACGTTTGCATTGACATGGATGGAACTGGAGGGGATTATGCTGAGTAAAATAGGTCAAACAGAGAAAGACAATTATCATATGGTTTCACTTATATATGGAACATAAGGAATACCACAGAGGACATTAGAAGAAAGAAGGGAAAAATGAAGGAGGGGGGGGAATCAGAGTGGGAGATGAACCATGAGAGACAATGGACACTGGGAAACAAACTGAGGGTTGCAGGGTGGCAGGGGGGAAGAGGGAATGGATTCGCCTGGTGATGGGTACTAAGGAGGGCACATATTTCAATGAGCAGTGGGTGTTACATGCAAGCAATGAATCATGGGACACTGCATCAAAAACTAATGAAGTAGTGTGTGGTGACTAACATAATTAAAAAAAAACAACAACAACCATACTTCAAGTCATAAGGTTCTAGGTAATACCATAAAACAAGAAATTAATGCAACATGTAATTTGTAATTGAAAGCATTTCTGTTAAATACTCACTAATAAACAAAAAAGTTTGTTTTGATTATAAAAAATATATGAAGCATGTGATTTGGTGAGTGCTGTGAAGTGTGTAAACCTGGTGATTCACAGACCTGTACCCCTGGGGATAAAAATATATGTTTATAAAAAATAAAAAAATTATAAAAAAAAAATAAAGAGGAAATCTCTACAAACCCCCCCCCCAAAAATATATATATATATATGAAGCTTTTTTTCTGTTTATCTTTCAGCAAATTTGTTTTCTTTGCATTTCCAGTATGCTTGCATTGCTAATTTGAGAGAGGAACAAAGGGCTCTTCTTATTTGCAGGTTTATTCTTGGTCTGCTTCCATAATTTTAGTGTCAGAGAAGTGTGATTAACACTTCGTTTGTGAAAACCCATTCACCTTAGAATGCACAATTTGGCAAATTCTTCTCTAGCATCTATTCTCGGACAATAGTTTCTTTGTTCTACTCAGCCATACTACAATGGCTAGTGTGGAATCCCGTGAGGCAGAGTCAGCAGCCGAGAGGTTAGGAGGTGGGCTAATTTGGAATAGTGGCAGGAAGGATGTATTTTCACTTCAGTAGAAGGTAGCTAGCCAACAACCTGGCGATGCAGAGAAATTCTCATCTTGTTTCTCTCCCACCTCTCAAGCCCCTAGAAAGTTACAGCATTACATTACTTGGCTAATTTCATGGTTTTAAAACTGAGAAAGGTCAAATGGTTTACCTAAGTACCAAGGTGTGGTATAATATCAAAAAAATAAAGTTAAATTGAGAGAGGGTATCGGCATCTTGGTGGTGTGCTTTATATCTTTTCCTGCTCCCCTGTGATTTACAGCTAGTCCAACATTCATTACAACGATAACAAAAAAGTACCTCTGTGCAGTACATAGAACACTCAAGAGATCTAGCATTTGTGCATCTATCACTAGGTGGACCAGACCCTGGAGGTGGTGGCAGAAGGAGGGAAATACTAGTGGAGCTGCTGGGGCACAGGCAGTGAGAGCAGATAAAGCAGTGGTCAGCCAGGCACTGAGGCAGTATGACCATTCTAGCAAGGGAGATGGAGTATGAAGAAATGAGTAGGAGTCTGTCCGGTGGGCCATTTGTACTGCAGCTTCAGGGACCAGTTACTCTCTTAGGAGAGACTGTGTGAATTAGGGAAGGGAAGGAAAGAGAAAAAGGCAGACAATAAGAAATAAAGGATAATGTCTCCTGTTGTCAGCTCCAAGAGGCAAGAGGACCACCCGAGGATCTTGGGGACTGCTCAACTTGAGGGCTCCCCTCTAGGGCAATGGGCACACTCCAAATATCAAGTGCTAAGTACATACCCACCTTATCCTACCACTGCCATTTCCTTTTTATTTTTTTAAAATATGCAGGCTCCCAATCTTAGCTGAGAGTCATCTCCTCTAAGAAAAACTAAAACCTTGTGTTATAGTGCCATGTTCTAGAGAACAAAAGGAAGGCTTTCAACCTGTTAGATCATTCTAATCACAGTAAACAAATATTATAGACTTATTTACAATAGCCAAGATATGGAAGCATCCTAACTGTCCATTAATAAACAAAATGATAATGAAGATGTGGTATATGTGGTACACACACACTGAAATATTAGGCAGTCATAGAAAAGAATAAAGTTGTGCCATTTATGACAACATGGATGGACCTGGAGTGTATTACACTAAATGAAATAACTCAGACTGAGAAAGACAAATGCCATATAATTTCACTCATATGTAGAATCTAGAAGAACAAATGAGTAGACAAAGAGGAAGCAGAATTAGACCTATAAATACAGAAAATAAATTGGTGATCGCCAGAGGAAAGAAGAGTAGAGGGATGGACAAAGGAAGTGAAATGGAGTGGGAGATCCAAGCTTTGAATTATGGAATGAAGTCACAGGAATTAAAGTCTAAGCATAGAGAACATAGTCAATGATATTATAATAGTGTTTATGGTGACAGTTGGTTGTTACACTTGTGGTGAGCACAGCATAACATATAAAGAGGTGAAATCACTATGCTGTACACCTGAAACTAATATAATGTCTGTCAACTATACTCAAAAAAATTTTTAAAAAGAATAAAAGTAAACAAAGCCTTGCTTAAATAAGAAAGGTGTTCACTTCTTCAAATGCAGTGGCAGAGGCACTTCTCATCCAAAATAATGAAAAATCATGATAATATGGTTATCACAGAAAGAAAATGACAATAGTCCATCAACCAAACCCAAAGACATGAAATGTTGTGATCTAATGAATAAATAACTAAAAATAGCTGTTATGAAGAAATGTAACAAGCTAAAAGAAAACTCAGAAATTCAATATAATAATCTCAAGATAAAATTAATAAGCAGGAAAAGTACCCTACCAAAAAAACTAAAATTCTAAAAATGAACCCAAAAAATTCTGGAGCTGAAAAACTCAGTAAAAGAGATGAAGAATGCATGAGAATGCATTGGAAGTAGAGCAGATCATACAGAAGAGAGAATTGATGAACTTGTGGTTATAAATATAGAAGTAATTCAGGTAAAAGAGGAGAACCAAAAATTTTAAAAGTGAGGAAACCCTATGAGAACTTTGTGACTCCATTAGAAAAGCCAACAAAAGAATAATGAGTATCCCAGAAGGAGCAGAAAGGAACACTGAAGCAGAGAACATATTTAAAAAACTAACAGCTGAGAAATTCCCAAACCTGGTGAACGAACTAGATATACAAGTCCATGAAGCTAATAAAACACCTTATTATCTCAATGTGAAAAGACTCTAAAGTCAAAGGGAGAGGGTGGGATAGTAACCTATAAAGGCTTCCCCCATTAACTTACCAGTAGATTTCTGAGTAGAAATTACAAGGCCACAAGAGAGTGGATGATATATTCAAAATACTGAAAGATAAAAACTGCCAGTCATTTTCCTTCTGGCAAAATTATCCTTCAGACATAAATGAGAATAAAGGATTTCCCAGATAAACAAAAGCTGAGGGAGTTCACCACCTTAGATATGCCTTACAAGAAATGTTGAAAGGAGCTCTTCAAGCTGAAACAAAAACACAAAAGTACACAAAACTCTGATTAAGATGAGAGTCAGATTTAGAATACTTCAACTTCAACCCTTTCTTAGAATAGTATATTAAACTCTTAATTATAGCATAAAGGCTACAGGAAAAGAGTATTAAAAATAACAAATACTACTATAATTTGGTAATGAAATCATGCATAAAAACAGATAATTGTGACATCAAAAATATAAAAAGAGAATAAGATGAAACTTTATAGGTGAATGAAGATAAATTTCTATCAGCATAAAAAGGACCATTTCACCTATGAAATGCTTATGAAAACATGGGAACCACAAAGCGGAAATCTACAGCAGAGACATAAAATATTTTTTTTAAATGTGAGCAAATCACCAAGGAAAATCACCAACTTACAAAAGGTAGAAAAAGAAGGAAAATAAACAATGGAGAAACAAAATAACCAAACTGCAAAAGATAAAATGGCACTCGTAACTCTTTACAGATCAATAATCACCCTAAACATAAATGGAATGAACTGAACCATCAAAAGGCACAGTGACTGCATGAATAAAAACCAAGACCCAACTATATCCTACCTACAGGAGACTCATTTGAGCATTAAAGGCACACATGGGCTCAAAGTGAAATGATGGAAGGTGATATTCCAAGAAATGGAAATGAAATGAAGGTGGATGTAGCCATACTTAGACTTAAAAACAAAAAGAGTAATAAGAAACAAAAAGGGTCATAATATAATGATAAAGGGCTCAATACCTGAAGAAGATATAACAAGTATAAATATATATGCTGCCAACAGCTAAACACTAAAATAAATTAAGCAATTAAAAAGAGATCCTAAGGGAGAAAGAGAGAATAAGGGACTTAATATTCCACTATCCATAATGTATAAACTGTCCAGACAGAAAAACAAGGAATTGTTCAAACTGAACCATATTTTAGAACAAATTTACTTAATAGACATACACAGGACATTCCATCCAACAGCAGCAGAATACACATTCTTTTCAAATGCACATGGGACATTCTCTAGGACAGATCCTATGAGAAGTCACAAAACAATTCTTAGGAACATTAAGATGATTGAAAACCAACTAACGTCTTTGAAGCAAGGGTATAAAACTATTCATCAGCAAAAAGAGTAAAGATCTACACATATCTAAATGATCACTGGGTCTAAATACCAAAAGGGAAGTAAGAAAAATATCTTGAAACCATGAAAATAAAAATACAACGTATCAAATTCTATGGGATACATTAAAAACAGTTCCAAGAGGAAAGATATAACAATAAATATATATATTAAGAAATTAGAAATATCTCAAGTCAACAACCTACCTTTACACTGCAAGGTACCAAGAAAAAAAGAAATGAAGCCCAGAGTTAGCACAAGGAAGAAAATAATAAGGATCTAAAAGAAATAAATGAAATAGAGACCAGAAAAACAATAGAAATGATCAAAAAAACTCAGAGCTGGTTCTGTGAAAAAGATAAACAAAACTGAAAAATCTTCAATGAGACTAAGATAAAACAACTTACTATTAGAAATGAAAGAGGAGATATTAGAAGTGATACTACAGAATAATCATAAGGGATGGCTATGAACAATTATATGTCATCTAATTACAAGGCATTCGAGAAATGGACACATTTGTGGAAACACACAGCCTACCAAGATTGATTCAGAAGGAAACAGAAAATCTGAACAGATCAATAACAAGTAAAAAAAAAAAAAAGTTAATTTTTTTTTTTTGTAATTTGATGGCATCTAATTGTTCATAAAAACTCCATAACTAAACGGCTTCACTGGAGAATTCTACCCAACATTTAAAAAAGAATTACCATCATGAGCACCGGCTGTTGTATATAAGTAATGAATCACTGAATTCTACTCCAGAAATAAATACTGCACTGTATGTTCACTAAATAACATTTTTTTAAAAAAATCATCAAACCCTTCCAAAATATTGAACATGAGTGAATACTTCCAAACTCATTCTATGATACCAGCATTACTTAGATATCAATAACACATAAGGATAGCACAAGAAAACTATAGACCAGGATCTCTGATGATTGCAGATGCAAAAATTCTCAACAAAATATTAGCAAGAACCTATTAAAGGATGATACAGCATGACTAGATGGGACTTAGATCTGGGATACAAATATAATTCAATACCCACATATCTACAATACATCACATCAGTAAAATGAAAGATAAGAATCACATGATCATCTTACTAGATGCCAAAAAACATTTAACAGAATACAGTATCCTCTCATGATAAAAACTTAACAGGCTGGGTATATAAGGAAAATAACATAATAAAGTCTATAGATAACAAACCTATAGCTAATGTTATACTTAACAGAGAAAAACAAAATGTTTCTTCTAACATCAAGAACAAGGCAAAGAAGCCCTTCTCAACACCCCTACTCAATATAGTACTGGAAGTCCTGGCTACAGCAATTAGGCAGGACAAAGAAATAAAGGGCATCCAAGTTGGAAAGCAAGAAGTACAACAGTCATTACTTGCTGATGTTATGACATTATATATAGCAAAATCCCAGGAATCCATCAAAAAATTGTTGGAATTAGTCAATGATTTCAGTAAAGTGGCAAGATACAAAATCAACATACAGAAATCAATTGTATTCCTTTATAGTAATGATGAAGCATCTGAAAAAGAAATAAGGAGAGTTATTTCATTCCCAATAGCACCAAAACAATAAAATACTTAGGAGTAAGTTTAATCAAAGAAGTCAAATGTCTGTATGATGAAAACTAAACTGTGCTGAAAGAAACTGAAGAAGACACAAACAAACGGAAAGACATCCTTGCTCATGAATCAAAAGAATTAATTCTGTTAAAATGACTAAAGCCTCATAAAGTAAATTTTGGAAAAATGTAAAAAAAAAAAAAAATGACTAAAGCCATTTTCAGATGGAACACAATCTCCATCAAAATACCAAAGGCCTTCTTCACAGAAATAGGAGAAACAATTCTAAAATTTGTATGTAACTACAAAAGATTCAAGTAGCCAAAGAATTCCTGGGGTGTGGGGAAAAGCCAGAAGTACTGCACCTTGGCTTTGAAACTATACTACAAAGCTGTAGTAATACAAACAGTGTGGTACTAGGACAAAAACAGACTTGACAACCAATGGAGCAGAACAGAAAGTCCAGAATGAAACCCAGCATATATGGTCAACTGATATTTGACAAGAGAGCCAAGAATACCCAACGAGAAAAGGATAGTCTCTCCAACAAATGGCACTGGGAAAACTGAAGAAACACATGAAGAACAATGAAATTGGACCCTTATCTCACACCACTCACAAAAATTAACTCAAAATAGATCAGATACTTAAACATAAGACCTGGTAACCTAAAGCTCCTTTAAGAAAAGAAGGAAGAGTTCATTAAAATTGATCTTGCCAATATTAGGAGGTGGGGGCATGATGCAAAAGCACAAAAACAAAAGAAAAAAATCAACAAATGCGACTACATCAAACTCAAAAGCTTCTACATCGAAAAATAGCAACTAAAAAAATGAAAATACAACCTACAGAACAGGAGAAAATTTATTCAAACCAAATATCCGATCAAGGGTTAATATATGTTACTCCGTCAACTAAATAACAATAAAATCTCATTTAAAAGTGGGAAGAATTAAATACATGTTTCTTCGAAGAGGACTTCAAATGGCCAGCAGACACGTCAAAAGATGCTTGAAACCACAATCAGAGAAAAGCAAATTAAAACCAAAATGAGATACCACTTTATACCTATTAAAATGGTTATCAATAAGAGAACAACAGATGCTGAGAAGGGTGTGGTGAAAAGAGAATGCTTATACACTGTTGATGGGAATTTAAATTGGTCCAACCTTTGTGGAAAACAATATGGAAGTTCCTCAAAAAATTAAAAATAGTTCTACCATAAAATCTGGCCATTCCACTTCAGGGTATTAACCCAAAGAAATGCAAAAAGCATTTTGCTGAGAAGTATGAAGCCCCATATTTATCTCAGCATTATTCACAACAGCCAAGATATGAAACAATGCAGATGCCCATCAATCAGTGAAAGGATAAAAAAAATGTGACTTATATACACAATGACATATTACTCAACTGTGAGGAATAAAGATATTCCCCCATTTGCAACAACAGTAATGCACCTTGAGCACACTAGTCTAAGGAAGATATAACAGATGGAGAAATACAAGGACTGTATGGTATCACATACTTGTGGAATTTTAAGATGTTAAACCTGTGAAAAAAAATAGAGGAAAATGCTGGTTACCAGGAGATGGGGGTGGGAGAGGTACGAGAGATGAAATTTAAGAATATAAACTTTTGGGACGCCTGGGTGGCTCAGTTGGTTAAGCAGCTGCCTTCGGCTCAGGTCATGATCCCAGCGTCCTGGGATCGAGTCCCACATCGGGCTCCTTGCTCCACGGGGAGCCTGCTTCTCCCTCTGACTCTGCCTTCCACTCTGTCTGCCTGTGCTCGCTTTCGCTCGTGCTCTATCTCTGACAAATAAATAAATAAAATCTTAAAAAAAATATATATATATAAACTTTTAATAAGTGGCAAATAAGCCATACAGAAATGTACAGTATAATGAGTATAGATAATAATATTGTACTATAATTACACAATGTGCTAAATATCACTATGTTGGCAATATTTGAATATATAAATTTACCAAAGTAACATGGTGCATACCTTAAACCTACACAATGTTACACATAAAATTTATTTAATAAAAAAAATTTTAAGTAATTCTCTGAGACAGCCCCCAGTTTTTAGTAGAAAGGTGGAATCAGTGAACATTATGAGCTAATAGTACACTAGATTCTTGTTTTGATGGTCATTTCCAAGTAACTGTTTTCCAATTGAGAGCTTAATATCCTGGCCATAAGTAATTGTGGTACACTAGATAGCACAGTACAGTTTACCAAGCATTTTCAACTACGTTACATCACTTTATAATTAGGAAACATTTCAAACAGGAAGGGACCACGAGACCTTTGTCATGGATAAGGAAAAAGAGAAGCCAAGATAGTGACTTAACTGAGTACAGCTCTATGATGTAGTAGTGCTGGGACTGAGTCCAAATTTCATCCAGAATTCCCTTGCCTTTTGTTGGATAAAAACATATGCTGTTTATCTTCACCTAGCCTTTCATTCTTGCCCTCATTCTCACTTTATATATGTTTGATGTAAGCGGAACTGTTAAATTTGTTTTGCTTAGTTGTTTCATATATCTAAATGAGCCATTGTTTTCTTTTGATAACAGTGTTACCAATATAAAATTCATGTACAGTAAACCTACCCATTTAAAGTTTACCATTCGATGGTCTTAGTGTCTTTGCAACTGTATGACTATCATCACCACAACCAATTTCAAACCAAGTCTACACTTCAAAAAGGAAACCTATATCCATTAGCATTCACCTTCCATCTCTCCCTAATCCTTACCTCTAACACTCCCACCTCTAGGAAACAAACCACAAATCTACTCCCTATCATCAATGTATTTGCCTATTCCCCACTAATAGTTTCTATTTTTTCTACTTTGCAAAGAGTAATAAAAGGCAAGAGCAAAATCTGCTTTTCATCTGCTAGAGAAAACTTACAGTTACTAATTCACTTTAGGAATACAGTGTTATTTATAAATTGCAAAATTAGAGTACAGAAAAATTTTAAGAAAGTAATGGGTAAAACTTAAACAGGGTTTTAAAGAGACATTTCTTTGATTTTTTAAATTTTTCTAACTTTTTATTATTGCAGTTCTCAAAAATGGAGAAAAACGTAAAGAATACAACAAATACCCTTAGAGCTCCCACATAGATTCAACAATTATTAAGATTTTGCCATGTAGTTTTAAGTTCTCTATATCATTTCAAAGTCAATTGCTGTATTTTTCTTAGTCACTGAAAATTAAGGACAAATTTCCCATATGATATATTATGGCTTCTAAAATTTTAACATTGTGATTTTGCTTTATTTTGCACCTGAGATTCTAACATTTAAGAGGAGAGGTTCATATAATTTATCTGTTTCTTTTTAGTCATCCTTTATCATCTATAGCCTTATTGTTTCAATCTTAATTTTATACTTCTCTGCTTTTTCTTTAATTATAATTTTTACTATACTATATGGCTTATAATCTGTTTTCTTTTATCTTTAAAGATAAATTTAGAGGGCACCTGGCTGGCTCAGTCAGTTAAGCATCTGGCTCTTGATTTCAGCTTAGGTCATGATCTCAGGGTCATGAGCTGGAGCATCATGGCAGCTCCATGCTGGACAAAGTCTGCTTCAGATTCTCTTCCTCCTGCTCTGCCCTGCCCCCCCCCTTTAAAGTAAGTAAATAAAGGAATCTAACCGCATGTGAAATTTTCCCATTTATTAATATCTCTACAGTCATTCTTATATCTATATTTAGGTATATAGATACATCTTATCAGGAAGAATAACCCCCAGTTCTTTTTCATATAATGTGAAGAATTATGGACATTTTAGTGTCATTCTCTTTAGATTTTTCCTATCCATGACTAATGTACCTGAATGGCCAGATGTTTAATTTTACTTTTCTTTTTTGTTTTAGTTGTTGTTGGTAGGTTTTTTTGTTTTGGGGGGTTTTTGTTTGTTTGTTTGTTCTGGGGGGTTGTAGCAGTCATACCAGCTATATATTCTTTCTGGAAATGCCACATCTTCACACATATGCACCAAGTGGCAGCTTCAAATACAGTTGACAAGAGGAGAATTCTGAAAATAGCATACATGTCCACAAAAAGATTAAATAAATGGTGGCACACTTTACATGTAATGTTAGGCTGAATCTACACAAGGAAGGAAGGGCACTGAAAATGCAATCATGTGGAGGTAATAGATATGCTAATTGGCCTGACTATGGTAGTCACTTCATAATGCATACATATATCAAACATCAAATCATATGTCATATATATATATATATAATCTTTATGTCAATTATACCTCAAGAAAGCTGTTAAAATTCTCAAAACTCTTAATTTCCTAATTGTTTTACTACCTTTACTATTACCTATATTCACAAGGCTATTTACCTCTCTTGTGGCTCTGTGGTGGAAATACTCTATAATGATGTACTATTATTTCATTTTCCAACTTCACATTCAATGTTGTCGTACCTCTTGCTTGCCATTGGCCATTGTAGGAGTATTTACAGCACAGGAACCAGAAGATCAAAGCCTGGTTACTGTTTCATATTTTATTTTGTTTCACTGTTCAGACTAAACAAAATGGATAAAATATCACTAATACTAATTACATTTAAAATTGGGTTATAACTGTTACATTATGAGGAGCACAAAAGAGATTATCTTTCCAGTATTCAAAGTTATTATCTTAATCAGAAAATAAGTTGTTCATGTCATTGGCAAACCAATGACCTTCTGACCTTTCTTGTTTTCTTTGATTGTTCTCACTAACATTAACCTAACTATCAGTCAACATTCCTATTGGAACTATACTTGGATACATTATTTTTAAACATATAACAGTGCATACTGTATCAATGCCCCAATCATCCAACAAAACCCTATCCATGTCTTCCACTCCCAGTGTGCAAGGAATTGGATCCTGATACAGAACTAATTAAGTAAATTTGTTAGACAGTTAACAAATAAGAGTGAAAATAAAAGGACAAGAACAGTTCCTGTAAGGATATCACAGCTTACAATTGTCACAATGCATTCTGTAATTACTGGACCTTAGACCTAGATCTGTGAGTTAGGACAACTTTTTGGAGTGAGGTGCATTTCTAGAGGAGAAAGAGAGCAAAGAAAACACCATGTTTCCTAGCCTGTTTGGATGAACTCCATTTTTGTCAGCTCCTAAATCCATTTCATATAAAAGGAGAGCTCATATCAAAGTCACCAACAAAGTTTTCTCCCTTGTTGAAAATGTGCATGCATGCAAATGATGTGTCATTTAGTTCTTTCCCCCTCATTTACCACAATTCCACTTAACTTTGAAGAATATAGTCTTGCTTGCACTCATCATCACATTTCTAAAAGATCACTTTATCTAAGAAGAAATCAAATCCCACCAGGGTATTTCCTGCCCTTTTGGAATCTACTCTATGGCTGAAAGTGACAGAAGGAAATATTCTCCAAATGGAAGACCAATGCTTTAAATATCAGAGTGTAATGGACACAAGGTCTGGAGTCATTAGTAAGTCACTAGGGGCCCAGCATGGACTCAGGGCAATTCCTTGTATTTGTCTAATTTAAAACATCCTTTCATGTACTTTAATCCATTGGGTCATGAAAGTGGTTCTTGAGGATATAAGCTCAGCTCAGCAATGTTTTTTTTGTTTGTTTGTTTGTTTGTTTTTAAGAAGCCACTGAACCGAGAAGCTGAGCAAAGCTGGATAAGACATTGCTATATGTAGAAAACAGTGCCCCTAAGTTCTGAGTTTCTGAATGGGCTCTAGAAACCCTGTGGCTCAGGAGTTGTGAACCCTAAGAGCAAGCCCTACCTTGTGCTTTTCCCAGGCTTGGTTGCCCTCAGATCCTTTCCTTGCCCTTAGCTTGACCTACTCTGTCATGGGGGAAGGAAAATGGCTGACCCCTGAAAGTTTTATTTATCAGACTACAATGGCTCTGGCTCTTGCCTAGATTCCAAAAAGGGACTGATGAGAGATTACAGGGTGGAGGTTAGATGGAAGCCAAGCAATTCCCTTGTTCTCTGGGCCTAGAATATCTTCACCAAGTGTGGCAAAATCTCTTTTGTGACACCAGTTCACTCCAGAAAACTCTGTGGAGGTTCACGGTTTTGTCAGACAACTTTGTTCCCACCTCCAGGAAAAACACCTTTACTCCCTGCATTTTACCAGCCTAGGAATGCTATTGGTTTCCTGCTGGAAATCATTTCTAGGGTATTTCCCTCATTCTGAGCTCTTGGACCTGCAGCAAATCCCTCACCTGTGGATCCAATGCCTGCTTTAAATTTCATTTTTTGTGAATGCCTTAAGTGGTTTCTGTGTTCCTACTTAGATCCTAATACACAGGTAATCAAAATTCTAGATCTGTAGATCTCATAATAATAATAGCAGTTAAAAGGCTTCTACTTAAAGCCCATTGGGTGTCAGGCACTATTCTAAAGATTGGGGTCTCTCAACAATCCTGTGGGGTAGGTATTTTGCCATTCCACCTTACAGACAGAGAAAGTATGGCAGCGTATATTCATCTTATATTATCCTCACTCTTTATAAGTATTATTTAGAGTTTCAGTCAAGTCTCAATGGGCTACTGGGAAGTAAGGGAAGGATTATTTTTCAATATTTAATTAAAGCATTAAAGGTGTATCTACATTCACAAAAGGCCAATATGGTGGTGCCACCCATATTAATGAAGCTAAAACGAAAGAACACAAATCTCACCCAGACTTGTCCATTCCAGCCATCTCCTTCCATACACACAAATGTCTTTTTTGGCTAAAACTCTCAGGATCTGCATTTTATTTTGTTAATGAAGGCCAAATTCCACATGATTTTTAATGCCTAAGTCAAATGGGATACATAAAGAATGACAAGATGACTCAACAACTTAGCCTCTACGTATTCTATAGCAAATTCTTAGAAAAGAAGGGTTTCTGAGGATTAGGTTAAGAACATGACTACATATTCCACTGTAGGAAAAGAAAACATTACCCCTCTTCATTTCTAGGTTCTTTGCCTGGTCGAAAATTAAATTGACATAAAACAGATTAACAGGAAAAAAACAAATTGAATTTCATATGCATAGGAGGTCACAGAAATATCAGACTCAAAGAAGTGATGAAAACAGGCTGCCTTTCCATCCTTTAGACAAAGCAGCAATAAATTTGTGAGCAACCGACAAAAGAAAAGATTGGATATTGTACTAAGTTGGAGAAGAAGTCACAAGTTTTGTTTGTTCGTTCGTTCTATAAACCTTGGGCACGTAGCCTTGTTGGCCCTAAATTCTCTATCTGTGAGGACACAAAGCATGTCTCTCTGTCTCCTGGTACAGGGAGATTAACTTTCACGTGGGAAACTTGTTTCCTGCTTTCAGGGGGCAAAAAAGGGTACAGTGTCGTGGAATTAGCTGCTTCTTAGGAAACTTTAATACAAAAGAACCTATATGCCACTGTGGCGTATTTGGGGGCAGCCTGTCCTGAACCCCATTACCAGAACTCTATCATAGTGCTCATGGATTCCTTGGTCTTGCACTAAAAGGACTGGAGTTTCCCTAATAATATCAACCGAATCAAGTGTTATCTACCCATCTTTTTCCTTAATCTTTTCTCCAGCAATGAGAGTCTTCTCTTGTTGGAAACTAACCCCACCAATGATTAAAGGTGTTTATTCATGAAATTACTTCGATTTTTCAAAGCTGAGCTCCACCCTGAGTGATGAGCATGCCGCCAGAGTCCAGGTATCGGAATATAAAGCCTCTCAACTTTCACCAGAGCACTACTTTATGTTCATTACCCCTGCAAATGTGTGTGAAATTTATGCCACTGCCTTTTTGTCAATACCATTTTCATCACCACCAAAAGCCAATTTAATAAGCTCAGTTCATCAGCCCTATCCCTTTGAGTACTTCCTTTCCCAAAGGGAAATATAATCCATTTTTAACCATTCAGATATTTAAGAGATTCTCTTATGTGCAGTCTCAGTTCATTATGAATAAAATACATTTCATTCTTCTGTTCCATTTACTCTGGTTACATGCTGGATTGGATTTAAGATGCAATGTCTCATCGTATTTTTAGTCAGGAAATAGTTTTCCTGTGTGCTCCTTAAGCTACCTTCTCTTGGCATTTTCTGCCTGCAGTTGCCACATATCAAAACCTGCCAGGGCTCAACAGCTTTGTCTACATGGACAAGTAGAGCAAATTGTTGAACAATGATCTGGGAGATAGATTAGCACAGACAGGATAATCCATACGTGGGTAATTCATACAAAGGATACACCTTTCCCAGTAATCATCACCAAGGTACTCTCTTGATTTTGCCTGTATTGCTGTAACGCTAAAAGAGCCTTGATGGGAAAATTTTACCCTCCTTTTTTGGTCACTGTAAGAGAAAACTAGTACATACTATAGTTTAGAATAATTGTACTGTATTCCTGGAAAGACTGAAAGTGAGGGGGGAGATGCTGATTTTTTTTTAAGATTTTATTTATTTATTTGACAGAGAGAAATCACAAGTAGATGGAGAGGCAGGCAGAGAGAGAGAGAGGGAAGCAGGCTCCCTGCTGAGCAGAGAGCCCAATGCGGGGCTCGATCCCAGGACCCTGAGATCATGACCTGAGCCAAAGGCAGCGGCTTAACCCACTGAGCCACCCAGGCGCCCCAGGAAATGCTGATTCTCTTTCACTGTTTTCCTCTCTAGTTTTGAGAGTATATAATCCAATCAGACATGTGACTTGACTCACAAGGTTAACTCGGTTATAATGAGCAGGGTCATTGTTATTAAAATTGCTAATGACCATCTGTTGAGCACTAACTACAGACCACGAACTGTTATAAACACTTTTACTCATGATCTCTTCTAATACTCACTTCACCCCAAAAGTCAGTATTATTAGTCCCATTTTAGAGATAAAACAAAAAATTAAGGGCTGGAGAGGTTAAATAAATTGGTCAACAATTTAGTTTAACAACTGAAATTAAGAACGGGCTTCCTGCTTTCAAGCCTCAGGTTCCACACTATTACCTCCTTTTAATAGGTCAAGATAGAAGAGTGCTGATATTTCACATTGACTAGGAAGAGAGCTGCTAGTACTCAGAAATTTTAAGAAAACCATTTCAGCTCTTCTGTATATACACTTCCTTTCAAAATAACAAAGAGGGGGAGAGAAATGATGTATTAACGAGAATCCAGACACAGGTGACAAGAATTCCCTCTATAGAGAAGCTAATTTAGATTTTTTTTTTTTTCAATTTCTTCCTGGGTAGCTGATTATGCTACAGAAGCCAATTGAAACAGTCTGTCGTACCTCCTGAAAGACATGGGGCATGTGTCCCAATTAACGTGAGCACACGGCTTGTACTACCTAAATACTGATCAGGTTAATTTTTATTACCTGTTAACAGTATCAGTATGAAAACAGCAACATGGCATTTTGCTACTCCACTGACAGATCCCCCTTAAAAATGCTTTAGTTTCTCCTTCTCTTACCCCAAGGACCCTATTTTGTAACATCAGTCATGAGAGGAAATGGAAAGCACTGAGGTTTGGATATTGATTTCAACTCGTCAAGCCACAGCAATTGCACCCTCGGTAAAACTAAGCTTTTCAAAGCTGTAACTTGCCAAGTTTTTGTCTTCAGGGAGAAAGACAAAGCTGTCTCTGTGCTGAGAGGAGCTCTCCATGGTACGACGTAATTTGTGCTGCCCTCCCTCTCTCACGCAAATAAATTAATACACAGATTTAGTATTGATATTCACGGTCTCTTGATTTTTGTTGCTTTATTCCTAGTAATATAGTTATTTGTTTAAAATAAGGTCTGTGAGCAAGGTACATAAATAAAAGCCCTACCATTCTAGAAGAAAAAAAAGAAGAAGAAGAAAGAAATGTAATCTGGAAGGCACTGCTTGCGTATAAGAGCCTAATACTCAGGTAGCCCAATTATGTGGCTTTGCATTTCACTGCCCTCAACAGAAGATATATGTACAAGAATTTGAGCTTTTGACTGATGTTTGTGTTCAGAACCTTTTATAGTTTGAGTTCTACCAAAGAAAGGTATTTATGGTATTTATTCTAATTAATTTGCATGTGCATTTTCACTCTAAATGTCTTGTAATGACTCGTAGTCCTTCTTTATGAATTGCTGAAATGATTTGAAAGTGGCTAAACATGTCCACAGGATGTAGAAAATTCTCTCAGCATAATGCTGACCACAGTAAGTTTCTTTGTCCCTCTGTGGTTCATGTGAAAGCATGCCGCACAAGGATGACATTTCATGATTCCAAAATATCCCTCCTGTAACTGGATACTAGGCTGTCCTTTCCCTGTATAAGAGGACCTCTTCAGGACCTGAGGAAATAAAGCTTCTGCCCTCCACACTGAAAACCCAATTCCCAAGCCTCTTGATAACTTCTTATTGATTTGATGCATTAATTCCTCTCAGGCATAATGCTAAGCCAAAATGAGAAGTCTACCCCACAGAGTCCACAGACCTGAAAACACAGTCATTCACAATCACCAACACATGTTTATGTTAGTGCCTATCACCTCCAAATACTCAACTTCCTGCCTGATGACACAAGAAAAAGGATAGAAATTAAATGTGAAAACACTAGCAATTACATAATTATTTCATTAAATAGTTACTAGGAACCAGCACTGTGGTTGGCACTACAAATATAACAGAGAGATAAATATAATACTTATAAAATTTATGAAGTTTTACAACTTTATAAATTGATATATCTATATTTATTAGGAAAATATTTAGTACCCAAAAAACCTTTAAAAACTTAGAAAACTTATATGTTGTGAGCACAAAAACAAACCAAAAAGAGTTCATTAGTAAATACTTAAACAGTGGTAAGTGCCAAGAAGCATACAAACAGAGTACAATGTGCAAAAAAAAAGGGGGGGTGGAGAGGGTTTGTCCTTCAGAGTGGTTCTCAGGGAGGACCTGAAAAGAAGAAAAAGCAAGCATGTGAACACCAGTGGGGAAGTGAGTACCAGCAAAAGGAAAATATGGGCTAAGGCTTTAAAGGTGGAAACTTTGAGAGCCTCAAAGTTAGAGCAACTGGAGCACAGAGAATGAGGGGTTTTAAGTACAACTGGAAGGTCAGCAAGGCCTAAAGTATGAGGACCCTAGAAACCACAGTGATGTGGATTTCACTCCAAGCCCAATGGGAAGCTATTGAAGAGTTTTAAGCAGAGAAGGTGTTATGACCATGTTTTTAGAATATTTGTCTAGCTGCTACATGCAGAACATATTTAGAAAGGGTCAGAAGCAGAAGTTCTCATCGAAGTGACCATCATTGCAAATATGCATTGTTGAGATAATGGCATTGGTTTCTTCTCCTTAGGTCTGCATGATTTCCAACTCTCTCCTTGGAACCAACAGAGTAGAGCATGTGCAAAACACTGAATGAGAGACAGAAGTGGGCAGACTACTACTTTCTAATTTTTTATATCTCTTTTTTAATCGCCCACCTAAATGGCCAGACAACATAAACAGAAAGAAGAAAAAGACTTAAGTACAAAACTTAGAATTGACTTTAAACTAATTTAACATTTATTAAATACCTGTTACATGCCAGGGACTCTGCCAGGTGCTAAGGGGTCAAACTCTTCTTTCCACAAATAATTCAAACTAACAGGGAAACCAGACCTACCAAAACAAACAAGTGCAACTCAAAGAGAGAAGTGTCATTCATTGGAGGTATTTACCAGGTGCTGGGGAATCACTGTAGATGCTCTGAGAGCACGAATGGGAAGCAAGGACCTAGCTCTTTCCTTTCCAAACACCCAGCCAAGGCTGTGATGAAAAAGACATGACCAAAGATGCAGAGGCATTCTCAAACCCCCACCTATGAAACAGCTGGAACTCTTAAAATTAAAAAATACACTTTCCATTCTAAGATCTAGACTTCAAGTTATAAATTACATAATCACCAAGATATTCTAGCTATTTCCCAAACAACTGGTGTATTCAACTTTGTTGATGGTTGAGTTCTAGGTGTTCCTTAGTTCTGGAACAAAACTGACTTGGGAATGTCAGGATTCCTAACCACCCAATTCAGATTCTCCAAAAATGGAATAGTTCTTACCAAAAAATTTGGTTCTACAATAAATTTGGTACCACACATACTAAAACTATAGCACAAAACCAAGAGAGCATTTTTGATAATACTGCTTACTGAATGTTTATTGAATCCTATATGCTTACTACATAGAAGGTACTATGCTAAGTACATTATATTATCCAAGTGCTTTATAATATTATTATGTCATTATATCATTCAATATTACATTAACTCTGTGTGGGTACTCATGTTAACCCATTTTATAGATGGAGAAACTGAGGCCTAGAGGAGGAGTTCGGACTAGAGAAGAGGTTGCGGCTTCAGGCTGTAGGATATATAGAACTAATCAAGAAAAATCAAGTACCTGTGGGTTCTTTTCTCTTTACTAGAATGAAACAAGGTTAGCTCTTTATCTCATAAAATAAGCATTTCTGAAAAATCATGGGTTTCAATTCTCCTGGAGATGACAGAATACTAAACCCAGAATAATTTCTGTTATCAATATATTTAGTCATGATACTTTTCTATAAACAATAATCTTTTATTTGATTTTAAGTGTTTTAAAATATACAAAAATATTTTAAAGTAAGGACATCTTATAAAATGAAAATTAGCTTTTTCTAAATGAAACTAAGATTTTCTTATAGCTGTCTTGACTGGCTGAAAGCCCAAAGTATATTATTTCTCTGGCACAGTCTCATTGAAAGGAGGAAAATTTTTCCTACAAGGTAAATGCTTTGGAGAGTGTTTCTTTCCAGCTGAGTGCTCGGAGGTGTCCTTGTCTTACTGCAAGCTACAAAATAACAGAAAAGAAGGGGCATAAAAGAATCCTGAGACAAAGATCCAAGTAATTGGAGAGGTGGAGAGAAAACTGGTCATCTGAGAGATTTTATTTTACTAAAGAATAATAGAAGTAATTCTTAGTTGTGTTTGGAATGTTTTCACATTCATTCCTTATTTTACAAGGGACTTAAAATACCCCCAGAAGAAAAAGAAGGATAGGATTAGGCCCATTTTGCTAATAAGGAACTTAAAATTCTAAGAAATTAAGTAGCTTGCCCAAGACCATACCAGTTTGAAACTCAAAGCTTTGGTTTTCCAATCTCTTTCTCTCTTATTTACCTTTTCTGTCTACTTACTAAAAGCTTTGGCTAACTAAATTAAATAGAGTTTCCAGTTTTCTTTTTTTTTTAATCCCTTTTTTCAAAGGGAAGGGTAAAGTATCAAAACAAAATATGGGCAAACTTTGCTTGTAGTTAGAGAAAAATCACTAGTGGTGGCCTATTTGGAATTCTGTTTACAATTAGAATCATCAGTTTTCCCTTTCTGCCATGTCAGAGTAACTGAAACCATACTGGTCTTTCCAAAATATATGAAAAACCTCTTCACAAACCTTGTAAAACAGCACATGATCCCAAAACTCAATATTATTAAGATTCACCTCCAAACTGAGCAACACAATCCCCCCCAAAAAATCCCAGCATTTTCTCTATTTAAATAGACAAGATGGTTCTAAAATTCATATGGCAACACAAAGAACCTAGAATATTCAAATTGTGAAGAAGAGCACAACAGTATTGGAGGATGTTATTACCTCATTTCAAGACTTACTATACAGCTATAGTAATAAAACAATGTGGCTTTAGACAAAGATCTGTCTATGCAGATCAATCGGATAGAGTCCAGAAATAGACCCATATGTATAGAGTAAATGATTCTTGACAGTCATATCAAAATAAATCAATGGGGAAAAGAACTCCTTTTCTATAAGCAGCAACTGAACAACTGTATATCCATATGAAAAAAATATTAACCTCAAGTTTTCTTATATAGTGGTAGGAAGTGACAAAAATTGATCTCAAAACTAAACATAAAAATATTTAACTTCTAATAGAAGACAGGAGAAAATCTTCACAACCTCATGGTAGGCAAGGATTTCTTAGAGAAGACCAAAAAACTCACTAACAATTAAAAAAAAAATAGAAGCCAATACATCAGTTTTTTAAAATTGAAATAGCTTTTTTTCAAAAGACATGAATAAGAAAGCAAAAATGTGGCCAAGAACTGGGAGAAAACATTTGCAAAACATATCCTGACAAATTTCGTCCTCTCTCAGATATTCAGCTAGATAGTTATCAAACCATTGTGAATACCTACAAACTCAACAGGAGATCAAGTTTAAAAAGAACAACAGCAACTCTATGAACAGAAAAGAGACTGGAAGTTTGGAGGGGGCAGAGAAGTGAATCCAAGGTGCTATTTGGGAAGATAGACCATGGTGGGGAGAGGAAGGCATGGGAGACGGAGAGCCTCCATCAGCCGGCTGCACAAAAGTGATAGAACAGAGGAGCACAAAATTAGAGCTTTTAGTAGTCTGCTCTGGTGAGGAGCATCACTCCAGTGGATAAGCAGGGGGTAGAATCATCGTTGGGACAGTGTGGTCTCGGGACCCTCAGGGTCACAGAAAGACTGAGGGTGCCTGAGTGTGGCAGAGCTCTGAGGTATAGGAGCAGGGAAGCTGGCTGCAGAGACTGAGCTGAGGAGCAGGCTTTCAGCTCAGGGTTACCAAAAACTGATCCACAGCTCAGTTGGGCCCCTGCTCTTCAAAGGACCCAGCACGTGGCACGTGACCCAACACGTGGCAGATCTGGGGAGACTCCCCTTCCTTCCCTAGGAAGAGCAGCAGGGGATCACACTATAGGTATCTGCTGGGTTTGGAGACTACAAAGGGGGTCGTGTGCCAGAGATAGAAATGCTGGGTCACAGGCTGGGGGAGCTCAGAGTGCAGCCAGAGACCAGGGAGACAGGAGTGATTGACTTCTCTTCTCTGAGGGCACACTGAGGAGTGGGGCTCCGAGTTCTCAGGTCCTCTTGAGTGGGAGATCGGGAGTCTGCCATTTTCATTCTCAACCTTTAAAGCTGTGCAGAAAGCTTTCAGGGAGCAAAAGCTGCCTAGAGCAAGCCCAAGCAGATTACTTAGCCTTGGCCCCTGGCAAGAGTGGTGCAATTTTGCCTAGGGCAAAGACATTTGAGAATCACTGCAACAGACCCCTCCTCCAGAAGATCAACAAGAACATCCAGCCAAGACCAAGTTTACAGATAAATGAGAACAGTAAAACTCCAGCACTAGGGGAATACAGCATATACAATTCATGGCTTTTTCCCATGATTCTTTAGTCTTTCAAAATAATTTTTTTTAATCTTTATTTTTTTCTTTTTGTTTCTTTTTTATTTTTTTCCTTTTTCAACCAAGATATTATCTTAAGAATTCCTTTCTTAAAATATTTTTAAATTTTCATTTTTACAGTCATTTTCTATCCCTTCATTGTATTTAACCTTATTTCATATATATCATATAAATATGTATTTAACCTTATTTCATATATATATCATATATATGTATTTAACCTTATTTCATATATATACAAATGAAATATATATGAATATATATGGAATATATATATGTGTATATATATGAATATATATAATGAAATATATATGAAACATATATACATATTTCATTCTTTAAAACTTTGGGATGCAGTTTCTTCCAACAGATCAAAATATACCCTAAATCTAGTGTATACCCTAAATGACCTTGTTCTCTTCACCTATCCAATCACATCCTTTTCTTTTGTTTTTTTAATTTTTCTTCTTTCTTTATTCAACCAACTTATCTTATCCACCACTTTTTAAAAAATCTTATTTAAGTTTCATATTTACAGCCATATTCCATTCCTTCATTGTATTTACCCTTATTTTTGTATATATATAAGGTTTTGTTTTCCTCTTTAAAATTTTAGGAGGCAGTTTCTTCTAATAGACTAGAATACAAACAAAATCTAGCATATGCCTCTGTCCTATTCTCCTGTCTGATCATATCCTTCATATTTTTTTTCTTTTCATTTCCCCCCTTGGGTTTGGGTCTCTTCTGATTTGTGTAGCATATATTTGGCGGGGGGGGGGGGGGGGTCACTGTTACCTTTTTAGCATTTTGTTCTCTCATTCATCTATTCTTCTCCGGACAAAACAAAAAGACAGAAAAATTCACCTCAAAAAAAAAAAAAAAAAAAAGAAAAGAAAAAAAAAAGAAAAAGAAAAAGAAAAAGAAAGAAAGAAAAGAAAAGAAAAACAAAACAAAAAACAAAAAACACAAGAGGCAATAGTGACTTCCAGGGACTTCATCAACATGGCCATTGATAAGATGTCAGAAATAGAATTCAGAATAACAACTATAAAATACTAGCTGGGCTTGAAAAAAGCATAGAAGATACTAGAGAATCCCTTTCTGGAGAAATGTAATCTAACCAAGTCAAAATAAAAAAGGCTACTAATGAGGTGCAATAAAAAATGGATGCTCTTACTGCTAGGAAAAATGAGTGAGAAGAGAGAATTAGTGATATAGAAGACCAAATGATGGTGAATAAAGAAACTCAAAAAAAGAGAGACAAACAACTACTGGATCACAAGGGGAGAATTCAAAAGATAAGTCATACCATAAGTCAAAACAATATTAGAATAATTTGGATCCCAGAAGAAGAAGAAAGAGAAGGGGCAGGAGGTATATTGGGGCAAATGATAGCAGAAAACTTCCCTAATGTGGGGAAAGAAAGAGGCATCAAAATCCAGGAGGCACAGAGAACACCCCCCTCAATTTCAATAAAAATAACAAACTTCCAAATCTAATAGTAAAACTTAAAAATCTTAGAGACAAAGAGAAAATTCTGAAAGCAGACCTATCCACTGAGACCTAGCAGGCCAGAAAGGACTGGTATGATATATTCAGGGTGTTAAATGAGAAAAATATGCAGGCAAGAATACTTTATCCAGCTAGGATGTCATTCAAAAATAGAAGGAGTGATAAAAAGCTTCCAGGACAAGCAGAACTAAACAGAAACTTTGATTGTGATCATCAAACCAGCCCTACAAGAAATATTAAAAGGGATCCTTGAAGCAAAGAGAGAGCCCAAAAATAACATGGACCAGAAAGGAACAGAGACAATATATAGTAACAGTCTCCTTATAGGCAATACAACAACACTAAATTCATATCTTTCAATAGTTACTCTGAATCTAAATGGGCTAAATGTGTCAATCAAAAGACAGAGGGTATCAGAATGAGAAAAAAGCAGGAACCATTGATATGCTTTCTGCAAGAGGTTTATTTTAGACCCAAAGCCCCTCCAGATTGAATGTGAGGGTGTGGAAAACCATTTATCTTGCTAATAGACAATGAAAGAAAGCTGGGGTGGAAATTGTTTTATCAGCCAAAGTAGATTTTAAACTAAAGACTGTAATAAGATATGAGGAAGGATACTATATCATATTTAAAGGATCTATCCTACAAGAAGATCTAACAATTGTAAATATTTATGCCCCTTACATGGAAGCAGCCAATTATAGAAGTCAATTAGTAATAAAATCAAAGAAACACATCAATAATAGTAGGGGACTTTAACACTCCACTCACTGCAATGGACAGATCATCTAAGCAGAAGATCAGCAAGGAAAAATGGCTTTTGAATGACACACTGGGCCTGGCGGACTTCACAGATATTTGAAAACATTCCATCATAAAGCAACAGAATACACATTCTTCTCTAGTGCACATGTGACATTCTCCAGAAGATCACATCCTGAGTCACAAATCAGATCCCAAAAGATTGGGATCATTCCCTGCATATTTTTGGACCAAAATGCTTAGAAACTGGAACTCAATCACAAGAGAAAACTTGGAAAGAACTCAAATACATGGAGGCTAAAGAGCATCCTATTAAAGAATGAATGGATCAACCAGAAAATTAAAGAAGAATTGAAAAAATTCATGGAAACAAATGAAAACAAAAACACAGCAGTTACAAATCTTTGGGATGCAGCGAATGTGGTACTAAGAGGAAAGTATATAGCTCTAAAAGACATTCTCAAGAAACAAGAAAGGTCTCAAATGCACAATGTAACCTTACACCAAACCAGCTGGAGAAAGAACACCAAATAAAGCCTGAACCTAGCAGAAGAAGAGACATAATAAAGATTACAGCAGAAATCAATGAAATAGAAATGAAAAGAACAGTAGAACAGATAAACAAAACTAGGAGAATCAATCAATTGAAAGAATCAATAAGACTGATAAACCCCTGGCCACACTTATCAAAAAGAAAAGAGAAAGGACCCAAATAAATAAAATTATGAGTGAAAGTGGAGAGATCACAACCAACACCAAAGAAATACAAACAATTATAAGAACATATTATAAGCAACTATATGCCAACAAATTAGATAATCTGGGAGAGATGGAAGCATTCCTAGAGAGTATGGACTCCCAAAACTGAACCAAGAAGATATAGAAAACCTGAACATACCCATAACCAGCAAGGAAATATCCCAAGAAACAAGAGCCCAGGGCCTGATGGCTTCCCAGGAGAATTCTACCAAACATTTAAAGAAGAATTAATACCTATTATTCTGAAGCTATTTCAAAAAATAGAAATGGAAATAAAACTTCCAAACTCTTTTTATGAAGCCAGCATTTCTTTGACCCCAAAACCAAACAAAGACCCCACCAAAAAGGAGAATTACAACCAATATCCAGGATGAACACAAATGCAAAAATTCTCACCAAAATACTAGCCAATTGGATCCAATGGTAACATTAAAAGGATTATTCACATGACCAAGTGGGATTTATTCTTGGGCTGCAAGGTTGGATCAACATCTGCAAATCAATCAACGTGATACAATGCATTAACAAAAGAAAGAACAAGAACCATATGATACTATCAATAGATGCTGAAAAAGCATTTGACAAAATACAGCATCCTTTCTTGATCAAAACTCTTCACAGTGTAGGGACAGAGGACACATATCTCAATATCATCAAAGCCATCTATGAAAAACCCACAGTGAATATCATTCTCAATAGGGAAAAACTGAGAGATTTTCCCCCAAAGGTCAGGAATATGGCAGGGATGTCCATTATCACCACTGCTGTTCAACATAGTACTAGAATACCTACCCTCAGCAATCAGACAACAAAAAGAAATGAAAGGCATCCGAATTGTCAAAGAAGAATCAAATTCTCACTCATTGCAGATGATAGGATACTTTATGTGGAAAACCCAAAAGACTCCACACCCAAATTGCTATAACTCATACAGGAATTCAGCAATGTGGCAGGATATAAAATCAATGCATAGGAATTAGTTGCATTTCTGTATACCAACAAGACAGAAGAAAGAGAAATTAAGAAGTTGATCCCATTTACAGTTGCACCCAAAAACACAAGGTACCTATGAATAAATCTAACCAAAGATGCAGAAGATCTATACTCAGAAAACTATAAAACATTTATGAAAGAAACTGAAGAAGACACAAAGAAATGGGAAAGCATTCCATGCTCATGAATTGGAAGAAAATATATTGTGAAAACATCTATGCTACCTAAAGCGATCTACGCATTTAATGCAATCCCTATCAAAATACCATCCACTTTTTTCACAGAGCAGGAACAAATAATCCTAAAATTTGTGTGAAACCAGAAAAGGCACAGAATAGCCAGAGGAATGTTGAAAAACAAAACCAAAGTTGGCGGTATTACAATTCCAGACTTCAAGCTCTATTACAAAGCTGTAATCATCAAGACAGTATGGCACTGGCACAAAAACAGGCACAAAGATCAATGGAACAGAATAGAGAGCCCAGAAATGGACCCTCAACTCTATAGTCAACTAATCTTCAACAAAGCAGAGAAGAATGTCCAATGGAAGAAAGACAGTCTGTTCAACAAATGATATTGGGAACATTGGACAACCACATGAAGAAAAATGAAACTGGACCATTTCCTTACACCACACACAAAAATAGACTCAAAATGGATGAAGGACCTCAATGTGAGAAAGGAATCCATCAAAATCCTTGAGGAGAACACAGGCAGCAAACTCTTTGACCTTGGCTGCAGAGGCTTCTTCCTAGAAACATTGCCAAAGGCAAGGGAAGCAAGGGCAAAAATGAACTATTAGAACTTCATCAAGATAAGAAACTTTTGCACAGCAAAGGAAACAGTGAACAAGGCCAAAAGACAACCGACAGAATAGGAGAAGATATTTTCAAATGACATATCAGATAAAGGGCTAGTGTCCAAAATCTATAAGGAACTTATTAAACTCAACATCCAAAGAACAAATAATCTAACCAAGAAAGGGGCAGAAGACATGAATGGACATTTCTCCAAAGAAGACATCCAAATGGCCAACAGACACATGAAAAAGTGTTCAACATCACTTGGGATCAGGGAAATACAAATCAAAACCCCAATGAGATACCACCTCACACCAGTCAGGATAGCTAAAATTAGCAAGTGAGGAAACAACAGATGTTGGTAAGGGTGTAGAGAAAGGGGAACCCTCCTACACTGTTGGTGGGAATGAAAGCTGGTGCAGCCACTCTGAAAAACAGTATGGAGGTTTCTCAAAAAGTTGAAAATAGAGCTACCCTATGACCCAGCAATTGCACTACTGGGTATTTACCCCAAAAATACAAATGTAGTGATCCAAAGAGGCACATGCACCCAAATGTTTATAGCAGCAATGTCCACAGTAGCCAAAATATGGAAAGAGCCTAGATGTCCATTGACAGATGAATGGATAAAGAAGATGTGGTATAGATAAACAGTGGAATATTATTCAGCCATCAGAAAATGAATTCTTGCCATTTGCAATGACAAGGATGGAACTGGAGGGTATTAGGATAAGCAAAACAAGTCAATCAGAGAAAAAACAATTATTGTATGATGTCAGTGATATGTGGAATTTGAGAAACAAGGCAGAGGATCATAGAGGAAGAGAGGGGGAAATGAAACAAGATGAAACCAGAGAGAGAGAGAAACCACAAGAGACTTAATCTCAGAAAACAAACTGAAGGTTGTTGGATTGGAGGGGAATGGGAGAGATGGGATGGCTGGGTTATGGACATTGGGGAGGGTATGTGCTATGGTAAGTACTATGGATTGTATAAAACTGATGAATCATAGACCTGTACCCCTCAAACAAATTTGTATTAAGAATACATAGAGCACACTAAGAACTCTAAAATAAGAAAACAAATAGTCCAATAAAGATGGTCATGGAATGGAACACATAGTTTCCCAGAAAAAAACTTCTGCATGGCCAAAGGTAGTTGAAAAGATGTTCAGCATCTTTAATCATCATAAAAATACAAAATAAAGGGGCACTGAAATATCTGTTTGTGCTCAAATTGCTAAAGTTAAAAAGAATGACGATAGCAAATACTGGTGAGATTCTGGAGCAATAGGACCTCTTCTATATAGCTTGTGGGAATGTAAAATGGTAAAACAAATTTGGAAAGCAATTTGCCAGTATCTTTGTATTTGATCCAGCAACTACACTCCTAAGTATTTATCCAAGATAAATGAAAACACAGTCCATTTTATATAAATGTTCAGAGCAATTTTATTTATGAGAGTCAAGAATAGGAAACAGCCCAAGGGTCCATCAATTTAAGAAAGGATTAAGAGGGTGCCTGGTGTTTTCCAGAGTGGCTGCACCAGCTTGCATTCCCACCAACAGTGTAGGAGGGTTCCCCTTTCTCCGCATCCTCGCCAGCATCTGTCATTTCCTGACTTGTTGATTTTAGCCATTCTGACTGGTGTGAGGTGATATCTCATTGTGGTTTTGATTTGTATTTCCCTGATGCCGAGTGATATGGAGCACTTTTTAATGTGTCTGTTGGCCATCTGGATGTCTTCTTTGCAGAAATGTCTGTTCATGTCCTCTGCCCATTTCTTGATTGGATTATTTGTTCTTTGGGTGTTGAGTTTGCTAAGTTCTTTATAGATTCTGACTAGTCCTTTATCTGATATGTCGTTTGCAAATATCTTCTCCCATTCTGTCAGTTGTCTTTTGATTTTGTTAACTGTTTTCAAACTGAGGGTTGCTGGGGGGAGGGGGTTTGGGAGAAGGGGGTTGGATTATGGACATTGGGGAGGGTATGTGCTTTGGTGAGTGCTGTGAAGTGTGTAAACCTGGTGATTCACAGACCTGTACCCCTGGGGATAAAAATATATGTTTATAAAAAATAAAAAATTAAAAAAAAAAAAAGAGGGTGCCTGGGCAGCTCAGTTTGTTAAGTGTCTGCCTTCAGCACAGGTCATGATCTCAGTGTCCTGGGATTGAGTCCCACACCCTTACATAATGCAGTTCAAAAGACTTCACAGGACTCATGATCTCTTTCTCACTCTTATTTACTCATTATTCTAACATATAAAAAATTATGCAGAAAGAGAACAGTGCTTTCTAACAACACATTAAGGTTATTTGCAAAAAACTGCACTGTGCCGGAATATTCAAACTTGACTTTTGAAGATTAAGGACTGTAATCTTAATTAAGGATCCTGAGATTCAGATGACAATTTTCAAAACAGCACAATTTAATCTTCTAAAACAAAAGGAGCTCTTAGGGAAGTCTAGCAGCATAAGAAAAGAAGTAGTATTTTTCCCCCTAAGAATATCTGTCACTTTACAGTTGACATCACTTGCTTTTTAACTCATGTGCATCTATGACACATGAGTTTTGTGGGGGCCAAGGGCAGGCCACCGCCACATGCACCCCTTTAGCATATTGAATTAAAGTGACTTAAGAAATAGCCAGTGCAAAGGCACCATTTGACCTCCCCCTACTTTGTCTTCAGAAAGGAGGAACTAAGCCCCCATGTGAATATTACCTTTTTCCATGAAAGGAGGTAAAGAGACAACTTCATCATCAAATATAGGCAATTTGGAACTGAGAAAACCGTATAAACAAATCTTTCTATTTTTACTAATTTCCTACCTCAGCCTAAATTCTGTTTATAGTTCCTTTCTAAATGAAATTTCCAATCACAAGAGCTCTTCATCCTATCAATTCCTCATAGATTCATTGTTTCTTTGTTTAAAAAGTATAAAAACTGCCTCCCTTGGTCTTTTCTTTGGATGTCAGTTTAATTTGGGGGCCTCTGGTCACATGTAATTGAATTTGGTTTTGTTCTATTAATTTGTCTGATGTCATTTCACTTCTTAGACCAGCTAGAGGAACTTGAAAGGGTACGGAAAAATTTCTGTTTACCAGCGGTTTCTCCTGTAAAACTGCTATTAGGCTGATATTTCTTGGAATAATTATTCCCTTTTTCTCTTGCCAGAATATGGGGGAAATGGGGATTTTCAAGTGTTGCTCTTTAAAATGCCCTCCGAGAGTTTTTATGTAATGAAGACCGATGGCCTCATTTCCTTCAACCTGAGCAGTACCACATTCATTTTTTCAATGTATGGGTCATCCTCAAGAACTCTCATTAGAAGTAAGGCTTACAGGGGCACCTGGGTGGCTCAGTGGGTTAAAGCCTCTGCCTTCGGCTCAGGTCATGGTCCCAGGGTCCTAGGATCAAGCCCCACATCAGGCTCTCTGCTCAGCAGGGAGCCTGCTTCCTCCTCTCTCTCTGCCTGCCCCTCTGCCTACTTATGATCTCTGTCTGTCAAATAAATGAATAAAATCTTTAGGGAAAAAAAAGATGTAAGGTTTACATGGCTTAGGCCCATTTAAAAACCACTGGGTTGGATCATATTCTTAGGTGGCAAAGCATTGCAAAAGGAACAAGAACACAAGGATCCTGCATCCTATCTGTAACGGAGAGAGCATGTGTACTTGTCATGCTTAGAAATAACCACAACAAACAAGCTCCTTGTCATCACATAATGAAAAAAATGTCCTGGATGAAAGTCAGTAGACCTGATGTTTGAGGCTGACTCAAGCATTAATTATATGATGCTGTGCAAATGAACACCTTCGTTTTCATGACCCAAAGTGTCTTTCCCTACTGATTGACAAATTTCTAATTCCATTGTAGCAGAGGCTGTTGCTGCACCCAGGTAATTTTAGATTTTACTATTTCTACTCATGCCAGTCCATTTCTAACTGCCAGGATTTGCATCTCTTTATCTAGAGTAAAAAAAAAAAAAAAAGGTCAGAAATTCCGTGATTTAACACACACCAGGAATAGCTCTCCACCAGTGACTGATATTAGTTGGTGAATAAAAATCCTAGCTCCCTTTCCAATTAGGTGGTATAATTCTGATGTGTGTAGTCCTCATACTCCTCATAGTCATTCCTGACAATAGTGACTTCCTTTGTTATGGAAACATTAACCACTTTCTTACCATCCCTCTCCGACTTCCCCACTGCCCTGGGAATGCTTCCCAAATTAACAACTTGCCCTTGACCCTTGTCTCAGACTCAGTTTTGGGGGGATCCAAAGTCAAGCTTCCTATATTCTAACATTTGGCCTTTTAAAAGCAAAGATAATTCCATAAAAGACCCAATATGACATTAATAATATCCATGAAACAATTTTGTGTTCTTCTTCGGGTTTTTAAATCCTAATTCTTTTTTAAATTCATTTTTATTCATATTCAGTCTAGAAAAAAGAGTGTATACCTAGAAAATGCAATTTTTTTTTTTTTATCATTAAAGAACCACTAGTAACCCTCTTCCCTCATCCAGAGATAGCTAGCTTCAGTATTTTGGTATATTTGGTGTATTATTTTTGACACCTTTTCAATTCATGGATCATCACGTAAATATAAACATATAAGAAGGTTTTTGTCATGCAGTAACAGATTATAAATATATTCCTGTGTCAGTAATTATACTTCTACATCATCATTCTTAACAGTAACAAAAGATTCTATTATATCATTCCAAAATGTCATAATCCTAGGATTCTAATACTTTCTAATATATTATGATTTTTTTAACAAATTCCCTGTTTTGGAACACTTAGGCTGTTTCTAATTTTTTATATTATACACTGTGCTTTAGGAGATACTCTTACATGTTCGTCTCTGTATAATCCCCCAAATACTTCTTAATACTTCTTAAAAGTGCCATCGTTGGATCAAAAGGCAAGCATGATTTTAAGATACTGAATACATAATGCAAAACAGATTTCCCAAACACCCCTACCAGTAGTACATCCAAGTGACACTCCGGTCAATGTTTGGCATTATTATGTTCTCAAAATCCATATCAATTTAAAAGCTACAAATAGTAGCTCCTTGTTCTCAGATATGCAATTGTGTTCACTAATATGAGTTTATATGTTTTCCTGTTTATTAAGCACTTACATTTCTTCTTTAGTGAATCGCCTATCTTGCCCTTTTCTCATTTTTTTCCTATTGGGATATTCATCATCATTTACTGATGTTTAAGGGTTTGTTATGCAGAACACAATAAATCTATTCAATCCAAGCTCCAAACCTCATTTCCAATTTAGAAGTTTCCTTTAAACTTTGCATTGGGCTTTCCATACAGGCATGGAACACTTTAACTGATGGAAATAATCAACCCTCATTTGTGGTTCCTGCCGGTGGTGTTACTTCAAATTTATATAAATACATACTGGTATTTTCCTCTAGCATTTTTTTTTTGTTTTGTTTCATTTTCTACATTTAAATCTTTATCTATCTGGAATTAATTTTATTTTTAGGTATGAAGTAAAGATAGATCTTTCTTTTTATTTCAGTAATTATTATTGCATTCCAACAAGGCCCTGGGGATACAAAAGAATAAGGTATAGCTTCTATCCTCAAGCTCAGGCTGCTGAGAGAATGTATGTTCTTGTCTGTCTACTTCCTACTCAAGGGGCTCTTATCTCCACAGACTCATTTTTTGAGGCACCTGAGGCTTTGGAATAAGAAAGCTCAAACTGACCCGTAAGTGTCATGAAACTCTTGAAATCCACAGACTTATAGTGCTCCTTCTCTTCAGGAATACTGAAGGAAGACTGGAGGGTCCAAGAATTAAGTCAGGACGGCTCCCACACCAACCCTTTCTTAGCATCTTAGTTTAAATATCTAAGTAAAAGACAACTCTCTTTAGGAGGCATTGCCTACTTCCAGGCTAACAATAACCTTCTCATTTAAGCATGCTATGTAAACAAAGTGCCATCTCCATGAGTGGAGTGCTTTGAGCAAAGAACACATTAAGGTAATCTCAAAGTAACTGCTAAATGCCAGGCTATAGCTCTTGACTTGTGAAACAGGAATGCTTTGAGACTACTGCCACCCCTCCACTCACACTCATACACCCTCATTCACCCATTTCACACACTTCCCACCTGCATCAGAAGTACACTGGGAGGGTAGGCATTTTTATCCCAGCTTCCAGATATATAAACTGAGTCTCAACTACAAATGGGCAATGGAAAATCACAGTGTCTCTAGAAGTATGTGGGTCCCTAGACTTTTGTAGACAGTGATACACTATAGAACATTTCTCTACCTGCCCACAGCATACTTTCTCCTCTTCTTTCAGCTTCTTCACAGCTGTGTGACCTAGAGCAAATTACTCAACCTCTCAGAACTTCTATTTATTTATCTTTGAAGCAACGAGACTGAATTAGGTATTAAAAGGCCTCCAGCACAAACATTTTATGAGTTATTTTTTCAGTGTTAATATTTGTAACTTCTCTACAGCTAAGGTCAAAACTCAGGGCTCCGAAAAACTCACAGAAAGTCAAGCCTACATTTGAATTGCAAACAGTCCGTAAGAGCTTGGTGATCTTAATCTTCCATTTATTGGGTTGTTCGGATGTGTAAGATTGATAGCATTCATAGGTTCGAGAGAGAGAGCTTGAGGAGCAGGATGGCTAACGCTGTCCGTTGCATTAGCAACATCATTTAAGGAAATTGGTACTCCTACCTTTCTCCTATCTCCACCTGAGATAATGCACTAAATTTTTTTCAGAATGGGAAGGGAATTATTGACTAAAGATAGTCTAACAGGCCTGTTCCATTTCAGGAGCTTTAAAACTAATAGCAGCTAAGAATAAGATTTAGAGGAGCTATAATAGCAAAATGAGCATCAGAAACCTGGATCTCCTTTCCTAAAGCCCAGCTATTTCTACACTGTCAGAGTAAATTATTGACAAAACCATCTGGCCCTCTGCAAGAGAACAGCCTGCTCCCTGGTTCTGAGCAGGTGATATGTTTTAGTCTGTCAATGGAGAAAGAAGCTGATTTTGGTCTCAAAGCATTGATAATTTCTCTAGACTTGCATTTCCTATGTGTGAACTATTCTTATCTCTAAATGCCAGAAGGGAACAACATCAGTTTGAAGGCTGAGAAAGATGAAATAAAAAGCAAACAAACTGATGGCAAGCATACCTGGACTCTGGGTATTCAATGCTGCTTGACCTGGATAAAGCATCATATCCACATTCTCCAGAGCAAATGTGGTCAGTGTTCCACCCGCCACCTGTTTTTATAGTATTAGAGCTTCTCTGTGTGTATAGTGAGGGAAAAGTCTGGTCCTCTGGAGGAAAGAGAAGCTTTCCTTTTTTTTCATACCAGAGCAGATCTTCCTGGGGACATACAGGGTCAGAGCATGAACTGCTATATCTCAGGAACTTTCTATTCAGCACAATAGTGCTTCTTTAGTTCTGCTCAACTAGTCTCGCCCAAGAGCAGTGAAGCTGGATCTGGCTCCATTGCAAGCCTGGCCTGCAGGCTGCCACTCCAATTTAGGAAGCTGAGTGGGAGAAAATAAAAACGGCCTAGCCATGTGCTCTTTTCTGTTCTACCTCTTCTAAAGGAAATGAGCCTCAGAAGCAATGCTTGTCTGTTTGTCCCCTACGTATTCTAGCTGTTAGCATTGTTGCCCATAGGAGGGTAGGTAACAATTCTGACCTGCTATGGAAAGGAATTATTAAACAAAAAAATGGTAGATTATGGGAGTGAGGCTTCTCCCTGTAAAAGTGAAGATTTACAGATAAGCAAAGGGAAAAACTAGAAAGATCCATGCTGTAATGTAGAAACTTCAAGAAGAAATCTTGTTTAGCTTGTCTTGTTTACCTATGTCCATAGCCATCGGTGAGTGCAGCATTTACACTGTCTTCCAGATCCCTTTCCTGAAAATAGCCCATTACTCAAAAATAAGGCAGATGTTATCAACTCAGCTTTCCTCTTTGAATTTGAACCAAATTTTACTGTAGTTCAAAAATATTCTGGGTTTCTGTTAGGGACTTATGATGGCTATTTCATTGTCTATCACATTTTCTTTTTTATTTTTAGCTATTTGTCCTCATTTTTAAAGTTTCAGTACTTAAGTGAGTGTCTATTCTCATGCCTCTTACTAAAAGCATTTACCCTATTAAATAAATGAAAAAATCTTGTTTAAGGGGGTTTACGGGGCTTTGAAATTAGTTTTTATGATCATCTAATGGTGGATATGTAACATTATGCATTTGTCAAAACCTATAGGAACTTATGACAAAAACTGAATCTTAATGTATGCAAATTAGGAAAAAGTCATTTAGTTAGGTCAGGATCTCAGGAAGGAATGCAGACTATGATGAGAGAATCTAACCATTTTACAAATATATGAAACAACCTCTCTGATGGGTTTGGGGAGGAAGAGGTGCTGACTTAAGTAACTCTAGAAATGAGTAGATTTTATAAGGTGAGAGACAGAAAGAACTATACATAAACACTATATTCTAGCTATTAACATTGTTGCCCATAGGAGGGCAGGTAACAATTCTGACCTGCTATGGAATGGAATTATTCAATTAAAAAATGGTGGATTATGGGAGTGAGGCTTCTCCCTATAAAAGTGAAGATTTACAGATAAGCAAAGGGAAAAGCTAGAAAGATCCATGTTGTAATGTAGAGACTTCAAGAAGAAATCTTGTTTAGCTTAACATATACACAATTACATAAGTATTTAAAGACACATGTTATACATGGGTTAGTATATACACATAAATTTCTCAGTTCTGTCAACTTAGAGGGCCTAGAAGAAATGATACCCAATAGCAATGAGCACACTTAGCATTCAGATTTCAATCTCTAATATCATTCTCCAGTAAAATGGATCAGAGCTCCTTGGAAAATGGCTCCTTCTAGGACTGTAGCAGGAATTATACAAAGTGAATCTGGTCTATCTTGTGCCAGAGGTAAGGATGTGAGAAAACACACACCCGCAATGACTGAGGAACACAATCATTCAACGGAGCATGTAACCCAATTTAAGAAACTCCTAATAGCCAAAACTAAAACAATTTAAACAAGAAAGTAAATAAAGCAGTACTAGATTTCAACCTCAAGTATAAAATACATTTCCAAGAGTCCAATGATATAAATAAATGATTAAATAAGTAGAGAAAGCTCCCATGCAGAAGAATTTCAAGTAACTCCCCACTCCTTAAGTGTGGGTGTATATCATGACTTTCTTCCAAAGAATACATTATAGAAAGAAGGAGAAATCATAACTTTATAGTAGAGAAACCTTACAGACACTAATTTAAGGGTTAACATCGAGAGTATAAAGTCCTATTTATCCTATGTACTCTTGATACAGTATGATGAGAATCGTGTTTTACTTTTGTATTCTTCCTCCCAAAACCCACAATGCCATTCTAATAATGAGAAAAATGTTACTTTTCAAGATAGTGGCATCCTATGATATACCTGACCAGTATTCTTCAAAACTGTCAATGTATCAAAAGCAAAGAAAGTTGAGTAACTGTTACAACCAAGAGGAGCCCAAGAAGACATGACATTTCAATGTAATACGGTAAGTTGGAGAGGATCCTGGGAAAGAAAAAGAATAGGAGATAAAAACCAAAGACACATTTTATTTTTTTTAAGTATGGGCTTTAATCAATAAAAATCTATCATGTTGATTAAACATAATAAATATAGCACACTACTGTAAGATGCTAAAAATAGAAAAAACTGTGTAAGGATGTGCAGGAACTCTCTGAACTAGCTCTTCAATATTTCCAAAAATTAAAACTTCTAAAAAGCAGAGTCTATAAAAAATATAACAATTTTCTAAATATAGATTTTCCCCTAGCAGAACCAATGGGGGAGGAAGATTTTACAATTTTAATCCAATTATCTTCATGTTTTAGCTCAGAGGCACTGTGTGTTTGGGGCTTAAAAAAAAAAAAATACTCTGGGCAGGCAGGGAGAAATACCCTCCAAAGAACAACTTAGAAGTCATTAATATTTCATAAACAGACAAATTTATCCTGATATTCCCCATGTCAGTAACTAATCCACAATCAGTTGAAGACATGAGAAAAGTAAGTGGTAACAAACACGAAAAATAAAAGTGTCTAGTAAAAGTGACTGCAGCTTTTCCATCAAATTTCCTCCACCATTACCCTTTATAACCAAGTCCATTAAAACACATTCAATGAATCTAAGAATGAAATCGTAGTATTTTCCTCTGATCCTCATTTTCTTTCTGTGTTTCTGATCTGGGAATATAGTATCATGATCATCCAGGCAGCCAGCAAAGAACTTTGGAGTCCTCCTTCAAAGCCCCTTTTTCCATACGAATCATATCCAGGCTAGGACCAAACCTACCCATTTAACTCCTGAATATAATTCTCAAATCCATCCATTTCTTGCACCTCCAATAGCAACACAATAACCACTAACGGAACCACTCTACCAAACTACCATTATCTCCCACCTGAATTAATACAATAAATTCTTAATTATCTAAATGCATTCAGACTGGCTCCTTACTAATCCATTCTCCATGACACAACAAGATTGATTTCTTCAAAACACTGAAGTATTTATAACTCTTGTTTTAACTTTCCAATGGCTTCTCATGGTCCTTGGGGTAATTATCAAAGGTTTTAAGACCAACAACAATGCTCCATACAGTCTGGCTCCTGCCTACCTCTCCAGACTTCCCTTATTCTCAGCATTCCAACCATAATGATTCTCTTTAAGACCCTCCAACTCACCATTCTGCCTTCTGTCCTGAGTCCCCTAAGCATGCTCTCCCTTTTTCTATGAATGCTCTTTCCCATTTTTCTGTCCTTGGCTAACACCCACTCATCCTTCATCCTTCAAAAGTTACTTTCACAGGACCTGTCTCCTAAATTACAGCATCTCAAAGGTCAGATGTCATTAGTTCTTTGTTCTTTTATTTCATAGCCCTTAGCTTGTGAAAGTATACTCCCCTTTTATAATTATTTGAATTATACTCACCTTTCTCATCAGGCTTCACTCTACATGAGAGAGGCTATGTTTAGTTTTGCTGATACTCAAATATTTACTGAATGAATAAATGAAGCACAGAAACTTTTTCATGGCGTCCTATTAGGTAAAACACTTATAAAAAGAAAAACTTAGCAGACAGGTTTTATGCACTACCAATGGTCTCAAGATACATTTACCCAAAGAGATGAAGAAGGAACTTACCCAGATGTCTTCTCTTTCCATCTAAGTTACAATCTAGTTGACTGACTTTCAGGGAAGGGCCAGAACTTAGATACTTCATAATACTGTTCTTATTCTCATCTTGACAAGGGGCCAAGTTAGAACCAAACTGCCTCTGTCTGAGAATGAGAAGGGGCAGTTCACCTTCCCCTAACTTTCATGTGCTCACCAAAGTCCTCCTGAGGTTTCTCCACCAATTCTAAACATTGACGCTCTTTAGGTGAATGTGACAGGAAACTCACTAATTATGGCTTAAACAAACAAATCTTTTGTCTTCATGTAAGAAGAAGCCAGTGCAGGCACTTTGTGACCTTAGTTGTCGGACTATGCCTTCAAGGACCGGGGTTCTTTCTCTTCGCTCTGGTGTCCGTAGCATGTTGACTTTCCTCTTTATGCTTGGAACTTCAAAGTCAAAGAAATTGCCACATCTGTGAGCATGATATTCAATTTCCAGGGTGTAAGAATATGCAAAGAAATAACAATAGTTGCCAGTGTGCTTTTAAGTCAGGAAAGTAATTCTTCCCCCAGAATCCACCAGCAGATTTCTCATATTTTATTGACCATAATTTGCAAACAGGGATGCCCATTACTACAAAAAGAGAAAAAAGAAATAAGTCACAGAAAATGAGTCCTTCTACTTGGGCAGGCAAGAGAGAAGGAAACTGGGAAAGATATTTAAATAGTCAATTTGGAGGATCTGCCACAGTAAATTTTTTCCATTTACAAATTAACCAGTAATGAGGAGGGGATAGAACATCATTAGACTTTAGGAGTGAAAAACCATAAATGTTGACCTGAGGCAGCCTAATCCAAACTGTTTGAGTATTTGTGGGGGTTTTGTATGTTTGTTTTACCTGATTTGACCACTCTGGCACACAGATTGCTTTTAAATATAACCATCCTAGAAATAAAGACACCTCCATATTTGACATGAACTTATACTTTCTCTCCTAATAATGAAAATATATAACCATCTTCTCAATCTATTAAATCAGTTAATAACATAAGATACATTTTTGGATCAATGTCTTATGAAAATCAGAAATGAAAAGTATTCCTCTTGAGATGAAGTATATAATATATACTAAATCAAGAAAATCCAATGAATATTAATTATCTCCGATATTAATTGACTATCTTCTAGATATTTGAATCCACAGTCCAGTGTTTGAACCAAGTTCCAAAGTCCAAATTTAAGAATGAAATCCCAAATATACTTTTTAGCCTAGGAAAAAAGAGGAAGCCAGTGTCACAATTACATGATTTAATTTGAATATTTGTTACAAAGCCTTGCTTAGCCTAGGATAATTGCATCTTGAGATGACTGAGATGTGCTCCTATAGAAAATCTCATATATCATATATATATATATATGTGTGTATGTGTGTGTGTGTGTGTGTGTGTGTCTGTGTATATCCTCTTCCCCTACATACACCTTCAGTTAAAGAAGTAGAGAAAGAAGAAATCTCCACAGTTAACATTATGAACTACACAATAGTATGCATTGAAGACTAAAATCCCTAATATTTATAAATTTTTCTGACATATGTTCTCTACGATAAGTGCACACACACAAAACTAAGACATACTGTGGTTTGTAATTCCATTAACATACTTGAATATTGTATATCAAATCATCTAAATATAAAGTACTGTGGCATAACATTCAGTAAATAGTCCTTAAAGATGCAATCAACATTTATTCAATAGACGATTATTAAACGTCTACTGTGTGCCATAGGAGGGCTATCAAGAGGAGTAAGACAAGGAATCTCAGCCTAGTAGACATGTTAGTATGCCATAACATAAACCGAACTCTAGGGGACAAGACCACAAGCTTTAAACACATGTTAAACTCTTCCTACTATATTGGTGACCTTGGAAAAATTAAATTCTCGCTTATTTTTCTCATCTGTAAAATGACATAAATACAGAACCTACTTCATAAGGTTCATGTGTGCATCAGGTGAGATATAGCCTTGAGACTGCTTAACATACAGGGGCATCTGGATCATGACAGTGTTTGGTATTTTCAAATTTTATTATTATTTATACCTGCCAGAAAATTTACATGAGGAAGAGATCATCAGTCTGAAAAGCATTAGAAAGGATTTCAGCAAAGAGTGATATTTGATCTGAGTTTTGAATGATGAGAGGAAATTCACTAAGCGGTGAGAGTCAAGGAAAGAACTTCTAGACAGAAAGCACAGCAATCTTCAAAATGTGTGAGGCTTGGAATCTCATAGACTGTAGGAGAAACTAGGAGGGAAGGGATAGGAAATGTCAGTATGATATTGAGGGACAACAGAATATGTCACCCTACAATGTGCCAGTCTGGCATGTGGATTGTTTCGAGCTGAAGGCAATTAAGACCTAGCAGACAGGAAAAGCTTTTTACCTCTCTAAATGTCTAAAGGAATTTAGACAGGGCAAGTGTACCAGGAAAAGAGTTATTACCAGAGATAACTTTTTACATCAGAAAGACATCTGCATCACAGGGCAAATATTGGTTTACTAACCATTTCCTCTTCATATCTTCCTGTAAATTGTCTACCTGCCCTTTGAAGCCCCAGACCCCTAAACTCTTCTTCTTAGCTCGGGATGGTATGTACGTTTTAACAGCCTATCTATCTCAGATTCTCATTTGTCTTTATGGGGCTTCTGTACAAACTTATATTTGTTTTTCTCTTGTTAATCTGTTTACTTAGGGAAAGGTTTCCACCATTGCAGTGGTGAAGAGGGAGACAGCATCTGGTAAGACTAGGGAGGCAGGGTGAGGGCTGACTGGGACATTTTGAAGTTGGGCCACAGAGACTGGAAAATAAAAGTGTACTCAGTTATTTCTATTTCTTTCTTCTGTGGAGCATCACTCATCACTCACACTCATTTCTGACCCATAATCTCTCTTACACTCTCTCATGTCCGTGTTCTCATGCACATGGACAATTTACATCAAACTGCCATGCTCAGAAGGAATCAGCTTTGAGGGAACCACTAGCACAGAACTGAGGTGATTTTGGAACTCAACTCCTATGTATAAGATTTCTGTGCTTTCAAAAGGGAGGCAAAGATTTGGCTATGTAGCAGCAGCCAAGACAGTGATAACCCCGAATTCCCTTATGTTCCGGACTAAGAATTTCCTGAAAGGCATTATCCTTGTTTATGAGATTTGAGCCCAGAGCATGACTAGTGCGTGATTCTACTTATCAAACAGAAGAGGACATGTCTGGGGAGTCCAGACCCTAAACTTGCCTCCTCCACAAACGCACCAAATTACACTAAATTATACAACCATTCCAACCATTCCTCTTGAAGAAGAACTGAAGACTGACTGAACACCCTCTCAGAACAAAAAAAAAAAAAAAAAAAAAAAAAAAAAAAAAATGGAGAAAACAGCAAGAGAATGCAGAAGAGACAGAGACCTTATAATGCAGGGAATCCTCACCCCCGCACTGAAACAGCAGTTGGCAGTAGTATTGAGGGATGGAAAGAGATTCACCTGCCTTGGGCACAGACCAAAAAGCTGTGGTTTAAAAAAACGACTACTGTATAAAAGGCCCAGTTCTAGAACTCTGCCAAGTGACAAAGGAGTTGCTGGAACCGTCTGGGTCAGGGATGCTGGCAAGCAGCACAGTTTACACTTCCCCTCCACTTTGAAAGCACAGACAGGAGCAGGGTCCTGATACCAAAGCTGGCCCAGTGAGCCAAAGTGAGCCCTAGGTCCCCACCCACACCAGTCCCAGATGAAGAACAAAAACAAACATCTTGCTGTTTATTTTTTATGTTTAAATTTTTTATGTAAAGTCTGGGTAGTTAACATATGTAATATTGGTTTCAGGAGTAGAATTCAGTGACTCATTACTTACATACAACACCCAGTGCTCATCACAACAGGTGTCTTCCTTAATGCCCATCACCCATCCACCTGTTTACCTCCTCTCCAGTAGCCCTCAGTTTTTTCTATAGTTAAGAATCTCTCGGGGCGCCTGGGTGGCTCAGTGGGTTAAAGCCTCTGCCTTCGGCTCAGGTCATGATCCCAGGGTCCTGGGATTGAGTCCCGCATCGGGCTCTCTGCTCAGCAGGGAGCCTGCTTCCTCCCCCCCTCTCTCTCTGCCTGCCTCTCTGCCTACTTGTGATCTCTCTCTCTCTCTCTGTCAAATAAATAAAAAATCTTAAAAAAAAAATTTTAAAAAAAAAGAATCTCTCTTATGTTCTGTGGTTTAAAAGAGCAATGAGCATATAAAAGAGCCAGCCTAGAACTCTGCCAAGCAGTGGGGGAGCTGCTAGAACTCTCCTCAGGTCAGAGGGGCTCACAGAAACAGTTTACCCTCCCCTTCCACCTTAACAAATTGAATTAGAGAGGATCTAAGTGCCCTAATTAGTCTGCCATCTCAGTGAGCACTGAGTTCTCTAACCAACTCCAGCCCTGGACCCCAGGGAGCACAGAAGAAAAGACAATTTAAAAAATTGTCTCCTACCAGTGTAGGAGGGCCTAGGTGTCTTAGTCAGTTAACTGTCTGACTCTTGGTTTCAGTCATGATCTCAGGGTCTTGAGATCGGGCCCCGCACTGGGTTCTGCACTGGCAGTGGAGCCTGCTTGGGATTCTCTCCCTCTCCCCTCCCTCTGTGTGTGTGTGCTGTTTCTCAAATTAATTTGTTAATTAGTTAATTAATAAAATAAAATAACCAGTGTATAGACTATAACAAACAAACTTTTAAAAATAAATAAATAAAATAAAATAACAACCAGCATATAAAAGAGCCAGCCATAGAACTTTGCCATATAGTGAATGAGCTGCTGGAAGTCTGTCTGGGTTGAAGGGGCTGGACACAGTTCACTCTCAATCCCACCTTGAAAGCACAGATGAGTGCAGGGTCTAGACACCCTAACCAGCCTATCTTCTCAGTGAGTTCTGGGGCCCTAGCCCACACTGGCCCCAAATGTCCCACAAAGGCAAATAGAGGGCAGTGCCCACCAGCATCACTGGGTAGCATTCACTGTAACTCCAGCCTTCATGCCAAGATGACACAGGGGCAAAACCCCCTAGAATTCTTCAGGCCTAAACTAGCTCAGTTTCAGAGGGCAAGGGCTTGCTAGTGCATCTGAGATACATAGCACTCTGAGATCTTCTGGTTGAGACATCCGTGGGACCCAGTCACCCCATCAGGGCACCTCCTATGCAAAGTGCCCTCTAACACCCTTCCCACACTAGTCTTGGCTCCAGGCACCCAGAGAGGGCACTCTCTGCGCACAGCATCCTAGGATACCCCAGCTTATACCTACTTCAGCCTTAGCTGTCCCTCCAGGGTACCCTCAGTGTGGACAGTCCCAAGATAGCTGAGCTTGCATCCATTTCAGCATCAGCTATTTGGCCAGGGCATGCTTTGTGCAGAGAGTCTGGGGACTAGACAGTCCATGCCCACTTCGGCTTCAAGTCTTCTTCCAGGGTACCCTCTGCATGGACAGCCCAGGGACCTCCTGTCTCACATAACTACCTCAGCTCTGGCCACATGCCAGAGCACCCCCTGCACGGAGCATGAGAGTCATCCCAGCCTGCACGTACCTCAGCTTCCTCTGCCCTTCAAGGGGGTTCAGTTCACTGGGCTTGGACCCAATCCAGCTTTTGCTGTTCTTCTAAGATGCTTGCTACATAGAGAGCCCTAGAACCTCCTGGCTCACACCCCAGCTCAGCTTCAGCCAGCCTTCCAGAGAACCCTCTACATGGAGAGCCCCAGATGCTCCCATATTACATCTACTTTAGCTTCAGCTAACCTGCCAAGACACCCTCTGAGGAAAGAGCCCTGGGACACTCCTGTTTTTACCCATTTCAGCTTCAGCTGTCCTGCCAGGGGTATCATCTACATGAAGAACACTGGGACATCCCAACCTGGACCCACTTCAGCTTTAGCTGTCCTTTCACAGCACCCATGGTGTGGAGAGTCCCAGGACATCTAATCTTCAACCACTTCAGTTTCAGCTTTCCTGCCAGGGCACTCTCTGCACAGAGAGCCTCAGGACCACCCCAACCCACACCTATTTCAGCTCTAATCAGCCCAGCATGGAGTATTCTGTGACCCCCAAGTCCACACCAGCAACAGCTCCAGCCAGCCAGTACAAGTCACCAAGCACACACAGTCTGAAAAGGCTATGACCACACCCAAGACCATTCCTTCGAATTCAGAAGTAGTGGTACTACCTAATCCACAGAAACAAAGAAAGTCACCAAAGTGGGAAAACAGGTATATGCTCTAAAATAAAGAACCAGACAAAACATTAGAAAAAGAAATAAATGAAACAAAGATTGTCAATATGCCTGATGAGAAGTTCAAATTACTGTAGATGTGATTACTGGGCTGTTGAGAAGAGCAGAAAAACTCAGACCTTCAAAAAAAGGAGAAAGAACATAAAAAAAGAAGCAATCAGAGTTAAAGAAACAATAATTGAAATGAAAAATACTCTAGAGGGAATCAACAGTAGATTAACAGCTACAGAAGAATAACTCAGAGATCTGGAAGACAAGACAATGAAAACCATTCAGCTGAACTCCAAGGAGAAAAAACAATTTTAAACATGAGGATAGGTTAAGTATTCTCTTGGTCAATAGCATGCAAAAAAACAAAAACAAAAACAAATAAACAAAACAAAACAAAAACACAAAAAACAAAAAAACAGACATCCAAGATCATGAAGCAGAGAGAATTCCGAACAAGATAAAACCAAGGAGGTTCAAACCATGACACATAATTATTAAAATGTTAAAAGTTAAATATAAAGAGACAATTTTAAAAGCATAAAGAAAGAAGCAAAAAATTACATCCAAAGGAAAACCCATTGAGGCTATCAGCTGATTTTTCAGTAGAAACTTTGAAGATCAGAAGAGAGTGGTGTGATATATTCAAAATCCTAAAAGGAAAACCTTATAATCAAGAATACTCTACCCAGCAGGGTTATCAATGAGAACTGAAGAAGAGATAATTTCCCAAACTAACAAAAATTAAAGGAGTTTATCACTATTAAACCAGCCTTACAAGAAATGCTAAAGGGAATTTTTGGAGTGGAAAATGCTGTAATTAGGTATAAGAAAATTATCAATCAAAAAATGTATTGTATGTCAACATATACAGAAAATATGGAGAGAGTTAAAAGGAAGTTGTTTGTAGAATGTGTTTGAACCTAAATGACCATCAAATTAATATAGACTACTATATACTAAGGATGTAATATATGAAACTCATTGTAAATACAAACCCAAAACCTATAATGGAAATACAAAAGATAAAGAGAAAGAAAACCAAACTACAGAAACGCAGTCCAAAGAGAGAGATCAAGATTGGAAGAAAGAAACAGAGAAAAACTACAAAAACAACCAGAAAACAATTAATAAAATGGACAATAAGTATATAACTATCAGTAATTATTTTAAATGTAAAGGGACTAAATACTCCAATCAAAAACATAGGGTGGTAGAATGAATTTAAAAAGAAAAAAAAAAAAGACCCATCTATATGCTGTCTATAAGAGACTCACCTCAGACACAAAGACACATGCAGGCTGAAAGTAAAGGGATGGAAAAACATTCACCACACAAATGAAAGCCAAAGAATAAGCCAGGGTAGCAGTACTTGTATCAGACAAAAGAGACTTTAAAACAAAGACTGTAACAACAGGCAAAGAAAGGCATTATATAACGATAAAGCAGTGAATCCAAAAAGAGGCTATAACAATTGTAAATACCTACACACCCAATACTAGTGCACCTAGATATATAAAGCAGATAACACTGGATATATAGAGAAATTTATGGTCATACAGTAATAGTAGGGCACTTTAACACCTCACTCACATCAATGGATAGAAGATCAACATAATCACATCCGAACAGAAAAGTAACAAGGAAACAGTGTCTTTGAATGACATACTGGCCTAGATGGACATAACAGAAATATACAGAACATTCCATCCAAAGGAAGAGAATACACATTTGTTCTAAATGCACATGGAACATTCTTTAGAATAGACCACATGGTAGGCAACAAAAAAGTCTCAATAAATTTAAGAAGACTGATATTATACATGCATATTTTTCCAAACACAAAAGTATGAAACCAGAAAACACACACAAGAAAAAACCTGGAAAAAACACCAACACATAGAGGTTAAACAACATGATACTAAACAACCAATATGTTAATGAAGAAATCAAAGAAGAGATTCAAAAATACATGGAGACAAATGAAAATGAAACACAATGGTTGAAAATCTTTGGGACACAGAAAAATCATTTTTTTTTTTAAGATTTTGTTTCTTTGTCAGAGAGAGAGAGAGACAGAAATCACAAGCAGGGGGAGTGGCAGGCAGAGAGAGAAGCATGGTCCCGGCTGAGCAAGGAGCCCGATGTGGGGCTCGATCCCAGACCCTAGGATCATGACCTGAGCTGAAGGCAGCCACCTAACCAACTGAGCCACCCAGGCGCCCCAGCAAAAGCATTTCTAAGAGGAAAGTTTACAGCGATACAGACGTATCTCAAGAAATGAGAAAAGTCTCACAAAAACAATCTAATCTTACACCAAAGGAACCAGAAAAAGAACAAAGTCCTTTTAGTTGATGGAAGAAAATAATAAAGATCAAAGCAGAAATAAATGGTAGTAATAAAGAACAACAGAAAAGATCAGTGAAACCAAGAGCTGGTTCATTGGAAAGATAACCAAAATTATAATTCTTAGTCAGACTCATAAAGAATAAAAGAAAAAATATCCAAATAAAATTATCAACAAAAGAGGAGAAATAAAACTGACACCACGGAATTACAAAGAATTATAAGAGAATACTACAAAGAATAATATGCCAGCTAATTAGATATCCTGGAAGAAATGGATAAATTCCTAGAAACATACAATCTTTCACAGGGCGCTGGGTGGCTCAGTGGGTTAAAGCCTCTGCCTTCCGCTCAGGTCAGGATCTCAGGGTCCTAGGATCAAGTCCCGCGTCGGGCTCTCTGCTCTGCGGGGAGCCTGCTTCCTCCTCTCTCTCTGCCTGCCTCTCTGCCTGCTTGTGATCTCTGTCTGTCAAATAAATTTAAAAAAAAAAACTGAATCAGGAAAAAATAGAAAATGTGAAAAGACAAATGATTAGTAATGAGTTTGAACTGGTAACCAAAAATAATAATAATAATAATAACAACAACATAAAAAAGGTCCAAGACCAATGGGTTCACTGGTGAATTCTGATGGTTTCTAGAAAGGAGGAGGATAGGTAGGGTGGGCAAAATGAGTAAAGGAGAGTGAGAGATATAAGATTCCAGGGAATGGGTAAGTCATGAGAATAAAGGTACAGCAGAGGGCATATAGTCAATGATACTGTTACAGTGTTGTATGGTGACAGATGGTAGCTACACTTGCACTGAGCATAACATAACATAGAGAGATGCTGAATCACTGTGTTGTACACCTGAAACTAATATAATAATGTGTGCTAACTATAATCAAATTTTTAAAGTTGTTTTTTTTTTTTTAAGAGAACATGTCTGGATAATGATAATAGCCATAGGTATTAAGCCTTTGATACAGGCAAATCATAGAGGCAAATCAATGAATCAAGGCTTGGAGTAACTATATAACAACGCTCACAACACAGGAGGTACAATTAATCCCAATTTACAAAAGAAGAAATTAAGGCTATAAGATGAAGTGACTTTCCCAAGTTTACAGAGCCAATGGGTGGCAGAACTAGGATTCCAAATCAGGTCTCTCTTACTTAAGAGCCCAGAGTCTCTGTAAAGTGTACAAAAGCCTCATTAACGGTCATAAGGAATTGTTCTGAGGTCCCTTCTCCAAACTTCTAGATGCTCACTAATTTTACTAAGTCGTCTGTGCTATATCCAGTGGTCACTGTAAAGGAAGCATTTGTTCTTCCTTCAACCCAAGGGCTGGGAAGTCAAGACACTTAGAGAAGTTCAAGTCCTGGGAAAGCTGCCAAGGAATCTGGCTTCAACACTATAATCCATCCCATTTGGATGGCACCTGGTGATTTCAGATGCTTTCCAAATACTCTCACTAGATCTTCCTAACAAGCTCATGAGGCTGGAACCGTCATCCAACCCTCAGTGATGAGGAAACTGAAGTTTGGAGATAGACAGTGATTTTCCTGGAGGTGGCACAAATGGCATAGGGCATACATTGTTGAATCAGAGCTCATATTCCTAGTCCACTGAATTTTCCACACTATGAGACTCTGTCTGGCACAATTTAGAAAGGTTGCCATAACCCTTTTTCATATTTTGTTTCGACAGTTTCCTACTATTTCTTCATTTTTCATTTTTGTGGGGGGGGTGACTATGAGGTGACAGTACATAGGATTCCTATATGCTAAGAAAAAGATATGATTCCTGATAAAAACCAATATTTTTACCTTCATAGATTTGTGTTTTCCTTAATTTACTAGTTTTTCTCATTATTGAACCTTTCTAATGTCCATCTGTACAATTTATTAGGTAGATAAACACTACAAATTTCCATCCTCAAGAGCAAATATCCATTTGCTTTTCATCTCAACTCCCGTGCAAAATTACTTCAGCAAGGCTTTTAAAACCCCAACAATAACAAATTCATCACATATGTAGACTGCTAGACCAATAAGGGTAAGTTTCCCAAATGATCTTAACTCACAGTATGCCAGAGAGAGGGATGAATAGATGGGTCTATATGATATTTAATAAACTCATGGATTACTGTTAAACTTCTTCATTATGTCACTTTGGGGAGACAGAAGAGATTAGGGATACCCAATCAACTAGGCAAATTAAATTATCACACAATGTCTCCATTGTTCATTTGAGCTGCTCAAATGATTGAATAAGTTCTCCTTTTATTTGATCCTAACAATGAAGTGTATCTCAATTGGTGCTATTAAAGACCAAACAAAATTGATGATGGAATGAAAATTGGTTAGTGGCTAGAATCACTAACTAGTATATAATGAGCCCTTTTATTAAAGAGAGTGTTTAATATTCATGATTTATAATAATTAATGATTTATTTTAAGATGGGCTAGTTACTTGGGGTTTTGTGTTGTATATGATGGCAGTAAAACTTAATGATATTTTTCTCTAAAGAGAAAAAATAATCCACCAATTTAAAAAAAAAAATACACTATAGGGGTGCCTGGGTGGCTCAATGGGTTAAAGCCTCTGCCTTCAGCTCAGGTCATTATCCAAGGGTCCGAGGGGGATCCTTGGAGAACCCGCATTGGGCTCTCTACTCAGTAGGGAGCCTGCTTCCCCCTCTCTCTCCCTCTGCCTGCCTCTCTGCCTACTTGTGATCTCTGTCTGTCAAATAAATAAATAAAATCTTTAAAAAATATATACTATAAAAGCAAGAAAAACTTTTTTAAAACGTGGAAAAAGGTGCCATAGGATTAACTATAATATTGATATAATGTATTTTGAGCCAGTCTTCTGACATACACAGTAAGGATATATCTAACTAAGTTAATAGAAATATTAAAGGTTGAATCAAGAATTTTTAACAATTTTCTCTCTCCATATGTTTTATAAGTGTAGAGATTGAGGAAAACAGCTATAATTTGTTTCCTTCATAAGATGATCCTGCTAATGACACTGTCTCTTACTAATGAAAGTGTTTAACCATGTCAGATGAATTTAGAACAAAAGAAACTTGCAAATTTATTGAAGTCAGAGGCAATAGGCCATGCCTATATTCATATCCATGCCTAAAGGTCCCAACAAAAAGATGGCTGTCTAGATATTGAGAAAAAAAGAATCCAACAGAAAGAACACAGATTTTTGAGTCTGGTGGTGTCTGATTTAAATCCAAGTTGTGCCATTTACTAATGTTGTTACTGAAAATGAACTAATCTCTTGAACTTGATCTGTGAAATTTGGATAGTGACATCTATGTTATAAAATTGATCTGAAAGTTACATAAGGTGGTAAGTACCATATCTAGCACAGGGCTACATAGTAGGCATATAAATGTAGCAATTATTATTTGCACTATAAATACTACTAATAACACTAAAAATACATCATGCACATACTCTATGCCAGAAGGCTCTAATAGAAACTTCAAACACAGCAACATTTTATTGTGTGCAGAACTTATTTATGGCCCTAGACATGCTGCCCTAAGTGTGAGGAGATGGTTTTTCTTAACTAACTTGGCTATGAGACCAAAAAGCAGTTGTAGTTTGACTATATGGGTGCTCTAATGCATACACTCAAATTACCCACTTATGAATTTAGCATACAATCATTTACTCTCTAAAATTCTTTAGAAGATCAGGTATCATGTCATTTTCAGTCTTTTCTTAGCACAAAGTGTAATTTAATTTTAATTCAGAATGTATGTTCTATAAGTATGGCTGATGAAGTTTTAGAATATAAGTGAAGTTTGGTGGTGTGAGGTCCAGAGCTGATGACCAAGAAAGAATTCTTAAGATATCTTTGATGCAAAAAGATTATTAAAGCATGGGGACAGGACCCATGGGCCAAAAGAGCTGCTCTGGTTGTGTGAGGTGTTGGAAGGTGAGGACAAAGAAGGTGTCCAGAAGAACGGTCATATGCTAAAGAAGACTCTCATCCTAATGGTGACCTGGTTATTGTCAAGCCAAGCCTGTTTCTCCCTCTGAGGCACTAACATGAAGACAGTTGGGAGTTTCCTAAAGGAATGTTACATTCCTCCTATCACATGTCCTTGTCAATGGGCTTCAGGTTTAGAAGAAATTCAATTTTATTTACAGTTCCTTCCACCTCAGCCTCTCTCAATTTTATGGAGGGGAGGGTGATTTTAGGACTTCAGGAACCAGAGTCATGGGTCTCTGGAGGTTAGGCTATGGATAAGAAATCTTCCTTGTAAATAACTAGGACTTTTGTAAATTGAGGGAGACTCCTGTCCTGCAGGACTGTGATCTCTAACAGTTAACCATTTGTTTTTCCTTTAGGGCAGCCCAGGAGTGCCTGAGGAATATCACACATCATGGTGGCTGTGGGGTGGGGGTTGGGGGGTGGTGTGCCACCTTCTGCTTTGTCCTCAGCTATCCTTCTGCTCCCTCATCACAGGGACCTTAACTTCCTTTGTACCACCATGTCACCTGCACTTCACACAATGCTTGGCACATATGAGAAAAAATGAACAATTTCTGTATGAAAAAATGCATGACTGGATGTTCTTTCTGAATGATATTGCTCCTATCAGCCAATGAAGTACAATATATATGAGGACATGGATTTCTGATCTTCCACACTTCCTTAGAGTAACAAAACAAGAACCACAAATATCTATTCAAAAATGAAGAAGGTAAGGTCTTAGAATTTACAAATGAGACTATCTCCTTTGGCTTTATGAATTATATTTTTTGCAGAGATCTTTTCTCAATGAGGAGAGTGAATTATATTAAGGGTAAAAATAATAATCCCTCAGAAAACTCATAGCCCAGGAAGCATAATGAAGTGGGCTTTAAGAAATCAAATAACATTTGGCAAGTTCTTAGAATGCTGCCAATACTCATAATGAAACTTTATATATCTGTGAGATTCCAGAATGTTAAGGACATAAAAATTGAAAGTTTACTAGGACACAAAAAAGTAGGCATTCACAAAGGAAATATATGCACAAAGACAAGGCCAGGCAAACTAAAAGTTTCTCACAGGCTTGGGTTTTGGTCCCTTGCCCTCATAAACTATACTAGACTACATGGAATCAGAAGGATGTCTTTACAGCTTGAGAGGTCTAGGTTCCCCTTCTCTTAGGACTCAGTCTGGCTTCTGTTCTGACAAGATGGAACAGAGTATGCAAAATAGACTTCTTAGAGAGATAGCAAAGGGTCAACTATTTGTCTCTCATTAATGGTGCAAAATAAAACTGAAAATGAAAAAGCAAAAACAACAAGGGAGACAGAGAAAGATAGGACTGTTTCTTTCTCAGGTACAAATAGCTGTTAGCCCATGTTACTTCTAGCCTCACAGATGAGCATGACCAAAGGGAGAGCAGATGAAAGCCAATGAAAAGAGATGTCACTTCTGTGATGTAATGGAACTAAAACACACATAGTATTCTAAAGAATAAGAGAGAGAATGACCCCTTCAATGTTGTATGTGGGGTTTTTTAAAAGATTTTATTTTATTTATTTATTTTTATGAAAGAGAAAGAAAGAGAGCACATGCACACAAGTGGGGGGGAGGAGCAGAGTAGAAGAGAGAGAGAATCTAAGAGGACTCCATGCTGAGTGTGGAGCCCAATGCAGGGCTTGATCTCATCAGCCTCAGGCAATGACCTGAGCGAAAACCAAGAGTGGCCACTTAGCCAACTGAGCTACCCAGGTACCCGACACCTTCAATGTTTTTGACAGTAATCCTTGGGTAGAGAAGTAGAAAGAGGTCTCGATTTTACTTCCCAAATACGCATGCAAAATACCCGCAAAATTGTGATTGACAAATCCAAGGTTCTGGAATTAAGTTTAAACTGGCCCCTCACTTCTATCTGTAAACTTTCAAATTATCTTTTGAATGGATTTCCCATCAGGGAAGATTAAAGAATGGTAGTACTGATCCATGCCAAAAACGTCATCCACTTAATCCAAACATAATTCATAATGAAGACTATGGGCACTTGCCCATTAAGAACGAAAGTATCCCAGCAGCAACTCTCCTATTTCCCTGCTCAGCTGTCAGCTTCCCTTCCAAATGGTGATGACGGATGGACACACTGACCTGGACCAATCCTTAACTGGTATTCCAATCCTGTTCTTTTACTGAGGACTCATTAATGCCAATTATAACCTTTGATTAAGCTTGTACTTGACAAATGGGCCTTATTGCAAGTCTTCACTCCAGATAGAAATTTACAACTAGAGGTTAGCATAATCAATATTCTGGACAGTATATTGTCAGAAACAGGATTGGCCAGAAAACCTAGTGCAATGCACCCAGTGGTATTCAATCCATCACAGCTGCCCACTAAGAATGAACCATGGTCATTCTCTATTAATCTTCCCCTGTTCTCAGAGGTACCACATTCAATCAAGAGCAAGGCTGTAGGAAATGAGATCGCCTATTAAGAAAGACACTGTTTAGAATTTCTCTGCAAATGACCACTAGGAACCAGAAAATGAAGTTTGCTTTGCTCTTCCCAGGTTAACACAACATCAATTATGACCATGTGGTAGAAATAAGATGCAGAATCAATTTTTCCAAACCCATAAAAGCAAGCATGGTTTCAGAACTATCCATTCACAATTGAAAAGTCATTCTTTGGATCAAGTTAGAAAGCTAGAGGTCTATATACTTGTTACACATTACCCTCATAGAACCCTCCTTGCTCAACTGCTCTTTAAAGACTGTTATCAGAGGTCGCAATAAAAAAAAAAAAAAAGGAACTTTGAAATCCACTTCTGTTTCCTTTTGCAGTGGGATCCCAGCTAGGGAGGAGCTCAGGCCCAGATATGCTGGTATGTTAAGTCATATAACATTGTGCTAGCAAGCCATGCCCCCATTCCCCTTGGTCCAAAAGAGTCTCACGGGCATATACTTAAAGCTGGTTTACAGTGAGGTTCGATCTCATGCAAATATATTGGACAGACTGAGGCAGAAGCTTGGGAAAAAAGCAGAATTCCTGAGAGAATGGATGCAAATGACAAAGAAATCAATTATGCCAAGGTAAATAAAATCTTATAAAGGTATTGGCTTATAAAGGTATTGGAAGCCCTAGTAAAGCTGAAAGGACTATTATAGTTAAGGGTCCAACCACAGTCCAGCAGGATCCCCCTCCCCAATAGCAAGCCACCCAATAGGAAAGAAATGAACAAATGGAAATAGAGAGGATGCTGTGGAACTAATGAGGAGAACAGAAGCTTGGGGATTCTTTGGATTCAAAGGTAGGTCAGCACTGCTAGGCAGGCAGTCCATAATAGGTGGCAATAGGAGGCCAGTCCTGGTATTTCTAAGGTCAACAGTATAATGAGAGTGGAAAACAGAGAAGTGAGAAAGAAGAACAGTCAATTTGAATAGTGGGAGGCAGGAATGTGGCCAACAAGGAATTATAGGAGAGATCTCACATAGAGACGAAGAAAAAGGACGGACTAAGAGCCAACCAGATGACACAGGAACAAATCCTTAACGTGTCCTAAGATGGAATCTAGAATGAAGAGGCCTACTATCCAGTTTCATTTTATTTGTAAAATAACAGCTGCTGAGACAATTGCACATTTCCCCATTTCGTTTTCATGTTATAAGATGTTGTGTGAGGAAGACCTCTTCAAAATTTTGTGCCAAGAAAATAAAACTATGTTGACACCCCTTACCAATATCTATTCATCCTGACTAGAAGACTAAGAGATCTATCACTATTCTGCTTCTGACTTGGCTTCCAAAAGCTGGTAAGTCAGCTTTATACTTAATCGTCATTAGAGTCCTACACATCTCTTTCTAGATCATGATTTCTCTTTACCATGCTGTTACACTAATTTTAGTCCATGTGTCTTTTCGTTTTAAGAGCTGGCATAAGAGTAAATAAATATGATGTTCTTTTTGCCTGGTCTCACAATTATCTGAATTCCATCAAGAGGATTCATATCTTTATCTTATTGTTATGCACAGTAAATGGACTCAAGTAGATATTCTTACCTCAGTCCTCTCATTACCTACCTACAAGACTGTTAAAAGGATTACATACGAGGCACCTGGGTGGCTCAGTGGGTTAAGCTGCTGCCTTCTGCTCAAGTCACGACCTCAGGACCCTGAGACTGAGCCCAGCATCAGGCTCTCTGCTCAGCAGGGAGCCTGCTTCCTCCTCTCTCTCTGTCTGCCTCTCTGCCTACTTGTGATCTCTGTCAAATAAATAAATAAAAATCTTTTTTAAAAGGGGGGGGGATTACATACTACTATAGAAATAGTTTGTAAACCTTTACAACTCTACCCAAATATCCAATAGTGCTCTTACATGAAAGACATGGGGAAACGTCTTCCATTCGATGTCATCTCCCTTACGTTTATGCTATTTTATTTGATACCGCTATCCTACTCAAAACTCTACCTAAAACTCTAAAACGTGATGTTAAAAAAAAAAGCAAATATATTCTGAGAAGGTGGCATTATAATCAATCCTTCACACCTTAGCTCAAAATCACGTATCATTTAATCTTGCTAAAGTTTAGAGACTGAGAGGATGTGATCCAGAACAAATACGCTTGGGGGGAAAGAAAGACGGAGGGTAGCAGTTCATGGTGCCTGAGACCAATGATCCTTTTGGGATCCTTGGCAAGCAGCTTATGGGGACTTCTATGCCGGGAGGAAATAAGAAATGAAAGGAAGGAATAAGGCACAGAAAGGGCTCATCAACTCATCTGACTACACAATTCTGTCCGTGGCCAGTCCAGCCTTATTTGCAGAAGGCATCAGCAGGTGGAAACTGGAACTGGGAATACCAATTATTCTGTTTCAGTAATCAAGTTGAAACTAATAGTATGTTTAAGTAAAGCTTTCTACCATTACAATCTGTGTGATAAGTTTACATTCTCAATTACACCTTACTAAAGTTTAGAGCAGTGTCTGGCAAAACAAAAACAAAAACAGCTAGAATGAAGTCAACACTGGGTAGCATGGATAAACTATGGCATTCAGTTCTGCAGTGCCCAGTTATGCATCCATTGCCCAGAGAAGGTCTTCCGTGTTGGAGGCTGGATGCCCCAGGGGAAAGAATACATTTGCAAATGCTTAAAAGGAAAAGCAGGAACACAGAGATAGTTCAGTTCTGTTACAAAAGCAATTCTAAGCGCTTTCTAAATGAGGTTGGAGATGAAGTCTCATACAATTTTCATGCTGTTTCCCAAAGATGCCTGCCTCAATGGGTGTCTTCTGTTGACTACTGAATCTCTTAGAAGAGCTAGCTAGAGCCAGATGCCAGAAACAAAGCTCTGGTCCCTGTTGAGACTTTATCCACTTAATTTTGTATTCAACATTCCTTAAGGAATGCAGACTAGTGGGTAAATGGCCCCAGAAGAATTTTCCTTTCATCAAATCTTTGAACAATAGCCAGAAGACTCTTTTACCTTCAGATTGGAGATCTCATTCTGTCTTTCCCATCCCCCACTCCACAACCCTTAAAATCTTTGGCTTTTCCCCGTTTGTCCTGCTCTCTTAAAACAACCCACAAGATGGGGTGCCTGGCAGGCTCAGTTTTAAGAACATGTGATTCTTGATATTGGAGTCCTGAGTTCAAACCCCAGGTTGGGTGTAGAGATTCCATAAAATGAAGTGAGATGAGGTGAGGTGAGGTGGAGCAGAGTAGAGCAGAGTGAAGCCAAGTGAAGTGAAATAATAAAATAACCCACAGGGCTCCTCCTAATACTGGCCCTGTTATGGGTCCTTCTTCAATCACTTTTTAACATCTTTTCTGAGGTCTGGCTTACAGTGGCTGGCCTTCATTATGTTTCTGGAAACTTCACTCAAGCTGCCCTCTTGCCAGGAAAGCAACCTCCCATTCACCTTCCTCCCCACATTGTGTCTAAAAAATTCCAAGTCATGCTTCAGATTTGAATGGAAAACTTAGCTTCCTAGGGGATTTCTTTGGCCACCACCCCCCAGATTTTCCCAGGTCCCCTATTACATGGACTCAGAACACTTTGTAACCTTCACGCACTATGCTCAACACAATCAGGATTAAATAGATACTTAGGTTATATTTATGGTCAGCTTCCTCACTGGAACATACATTCCATAAGAATGGGTCCATGTCTGAATCATTTGCTCTTGTTCTCTGTGCCTAGTATAGAGCTGGGCATACTTTAAATGCCTAATAAATATATGTTAAATGAAGAAAGGATGGAAAACCAAGCAGGGAATTATCTTCTAGGAATGATATTGTGTTGACATGGTGAATATTGAACTTTTTCACAAAAAAAGAAAAATGGAGTATGGGAAGGGAGACACTGGGAGATCTGGTCATCTTCTGGATTCTATCTATCCTTCAAGTTTCAGCTCACATAGAGAAGAGACACCTTCTCTGATATCTTCAGGCATAGGTAAGCTTTTTCTGTTATATATTTCCAAAAAGTCACATTCATACCACCAACACAACCTCATCACATTGCTGCCGTGATTCACTCTCTTATCTTTATGTCCTGATTCCCTAAAAGCAAGTTTGATTGCTCAGGTTTGTGTCCTCAAAGCATCACCCGGAGCCTCATATTAATATGCAATAAGTAATATTTTTGAAGTGGTTGGATAAATGATTAATAGAAAATATTCTGCCAAAGGAAATCCTAACTGCTCTTGGTCAAGGATCTATGACAAGGGGGAAAAAAGTGAGAGTCATATGGTGAACTCAGGCTTACTAAATACTTTTGTGACACCAAGAAAGCCATGAAAATAGACATAACTATGCTTGTTCTCATGATGTATCAGTGATAAATCCTGAGCAAAAAAACTTCAAAGATATTCTCATTTATGTGCTTTTCTTGACTATAACAAAAGGAATAGACTAAGACATGGGCAGTGCTTGATGCCTGAAAGTCAACATCTGCCTAAATAGATCATGATAAATGTAATTTTATCTGTTTCAAAACCATACCAAGTGTCAACCTTCTTCAAACTCTTCCCCTCTTAATTTAAATCTTTAGACCTTCATTTATAACATTCAAAGATGTGGATCTGGTTTTTTCCTTCCACCACAGAAAACAGTTAGTTCTTCAAATAAATAATTCCTCCATTATTGATTGTAGATATACATAATGAACTCAAGAAGAACCAGAGAAAAAGAGATGGCTAGTTCAGCACAAACATACTATCACCATAAGAACAGGGAATATATTCCCAGGTTGACATTGTTAACTGGTTATCATTGTTAATACTCATGATATGGACCAAAGTTCTAGAGACTGAATAACTCAAGGTCCCCAAAATAAATGTACATTTGGCCCTTGAACAAGGGTTTTAAATGCATGGGTCCACTTCACATGGATTTTTTTTTTTTCAATAAACACATGTTATCAGTAAGGCTTATGGTTAACTATAGGCTATTACTAATTAAGTTTGGGGGAACTCAAAAGTTATATGTGGATTTTTGACTGTGTGGGGTGTCAGTGCCCCTAAGCCCTGTCTCTAACCCCCATTTGTTCTAGGGTCAACTGTATTAACATTCAAATTAGGGCAACTGTTACTTCCAGTTTTTGACTTGTTACAAGCTTGCTGTGACAGCTTCTCTATATTTGATAGCAAGTGAAATCAATCTCATAGCACCTATTGAGGGACTAGCCGTGCAAAATAAGCAAACTACTGAAGTGTTATGACATATTCATAGATAAACTTTTAAGTTTCATTTATGCTAATTGTGTGAGTGTTATGACAGAGCTTATGACCTTATAAGTCATTTAGAAATTTTCCTTCAGGGGCATCTGAGTGGCTCAGTGGGTTAAAGCCTCTGCGTTCTGCTCAGGTCATGATCCCAGGGTCCTGGGATCAAGCCCCCCATCGGGCTCTCTACTAGGCAGGGAGCCTGCTTCCTCCACTCTCTGCTTGCTTGTGATCTGTTTGTCAAATAAATAAATAAAATCTTTTTTAAAAATTTTCCTTCTATTTTTAATATTTCTACAACTTTTTGAGTAACACTGCTAAAGCAGAGTGAAGAGGATTTTTAATAATTTGTAATAATTTAATAATTTTGAATTATACAAGAATATGTATTTTTCTTTGTACCTACATTTTCAAATTAATTAGTTCTTTAGTAAAATGTACTATAATCATAATCTGAATCGTATTCTTTCATTTAAGCAGTGTTGCCTTCCAAATAATATTTGTCTTGAGTAGAGCATTTGAATGTGTTGGTATTCTCAAAGGAGGTTTTATGTTTACAGGATTCTGTTACCCAAACAATATTTCACTATCAGAGAACATTTTCAGTAGCTGCACACACCTATTCAAATTCTAATGAAACATAGACCAGAAACATTTAAACTTTCAGTAGAATATTATTTGGAGAAAAAACTCAATCTTGTTTGGCTGATTGTGTGCTATTGTTACATTTGCAAATAAATTATTCTTGGCTGCAGAAAACTTCACACAACAAATTCTGCTTGGAAGATTAAATGACTTTGAAACAGATACTCAATAATGGAAAAGTCACTATTGCTTCATAAGAGCTACTTTTAAGTTAATGGGTTATCAGAAGAAAATAAGAGCTTGATACAAGTACCAAATGTAAACAAAACTGGAAGGAAAATTATTTGGCTTGAAATAAATGTAAAGAGAAGTATTCTGTCAATACCCCAATTCAAATGTTCTCTCTTTCTACAACCCTTTAAGTTTCTGGATTCTGGTGATGATTTGACTAGATTTTTGGCATCTGGGGGATCCATTACAGCTATTGGATTCCAATTTCTAGCAAATGGATAATTTTCCAAGCTCTAAACAATCCATGCCAAGATCCATACTAAAAGAAGTTATGATTTATTTAACTATTTTGCCTTTGAATCCTTCATCATATTTTTCTTGTGTTACTTCCCTGATCCCTGACCAGAATGCCAGCTTCCTGAGGACAAGGAATTTGTGTTATCTTCTGCTCAGTTATTGCTTCTTTTTTTTAAATTTATTTTTTATTTATTTTCAGCATAACAGTATTCATTATTTTTGCACCACACCCAGTGCTCCATGCAATCCGTGCCCTCTATAATACCCACCACCTGGTACCCCGACCTCCCACCCCCCGCCCCTTCAAAACCCTCAGATTGTTTTTCAGTTCTTGCTTCTTAGTGTCAAATACTCAGCAGTAGTCAATACATTTTTGCTGAATGTTGAATGAATGAAACAAAAAGAGTAAACAGTACAGTCGTTAACCAGTCTGTATCTCCAGAAAGACTACAGATAGAAGAGAGGAATAGTTCCTGGAGAGGAGAGTTAAACCTTTTAGGTATTTGTCTAAAACTGAAATTTGATGGCATTTACAGACAACACTTGGATGTCACCAAATTGCATAATATTTCATAGATACCTATTACCATGTGGTTAACGTTCTGCCTGTTTTTTATTCTCTGTATACCCTAATCATCTGACTACAATCCACCAAACTGAAAGTCCTCTAAAAAGGTTTTTCTGAAAATTCCCAAAGCAGGTATTATTAGTCAAGGACCTGTCAGTGGTAAATAAATATAGGAAGGAAACATAAAATTGTTGGACTATACAGCATAATCTGAAAAGATTTTTACTGATGGACTTGTGCTATCTTTCTGGAGAAAACTAAGCTGAACCATTTACACATAATAGTGACTTACACATAGAGCCAACTGTCCATAGACTCACATGCAGGTATACAGAGAGAAATCTGTGAAGGGGGCCTTCAACCCAATTTGAGATTAAGAACCTGTGTGCTTGCTGTACTCAGGCTCAGCATGTAGCAGCAAGAATATATCTGAATAACCAAATCCAAATGAGACCATAAAAATATTTGGATAGAGTTGTTCTAGGATGGGAAACAAAGCACGGGGCTGGAAATGCCTGCTCTGTCTCTACCACTGCTTTATGGAGTGGCCTTGATCAAAGATTTCAGTATTTGGGCCTAAACAGGACTATAGGATAGGATGATCTTTCAAAGCCTTGCTACAGTGAATTTTCTGGGATCAAGGAAAATCCACTAGGCCCGGGAAATCTGACTGGGTATACCAAACCTCCAAAACAGTTAAGACCTAAAAAAAATTAGCCTGATAAAGAATAAGTAAGTGGATCTCTGATAAATATGGGTGGTATTAAAAAAAAAAAAAAAAAAAAAAAAAAAAAAAAAAGCCCTCTAGATAGCCAGGCCAAAATCAGTGTTTTGTTTTGTTTCCCCTAAATAGTACTTTTTCTATTTCTAAAATATGTGTATGATTTACCTCACCTCTCTACTTCAATTTACTTGAGCAGACTTTACCTAGATTAACTTATGTGGATATTATGAGGACAGAGTAGGAGAAAAAGATTTTAATAAAACTGTGAGAGGACATATGTTTCACAATTATTAGAACAGGTTTTTGTGATGCTTTCCATCCACAAATTCCCTCAGAGTTTATTCTTGTTTCCAAGGAGTAACCTGAGCATAAATAACCAGAACAGGTCCCCCATGACACTAATAGCTCTGTATTTGTGTATCCAATTCTGATTTGCGTGCACATTTATACCTTCAGAATAAGTCCAATTGTTTCCCACAGAAAATTCTGACATGAGAAAATATAGTGGAGAGAAAAAAAAAACAAGAATTTGGAGTGTTGCTTATTGACAAACATGTAATTTATCAAACCCCCCTCTCCCAGAAAACTAAGTGACAGTCTGAAGGTAACAGAGAAGTTCAATTGTCACAGCATTGTTGAGAGAGTTGGACAGCTCCTGACAGTAGGATTCCTTCTTTAAATTATGTCAAGTAATACACCAGAACAACAACAACAACAAAAAATCCATTATAATTTGTTTCATCATCTTGTTCCACAGTTCTTAGGCTGCTGACGTACCCTGACCAGTCCTGTTGTATCTACATTCTCACAAACCACAGCCTATCTCTGTGCCCCATAAAGCAGCACACTGTGCTCAGTCACCAGCCTTGTCTCCTCTTTCCTCCAACAAATGAGGACTCAAAGATGACTCAGAATGAGATATATCCACAGATGTTTCATTTGGTAGAATTTAACAGTCTCAATGAAATGCTCCCCTCCCCAAAAAATGCTCCCCCAAAATGACATTCCTAGTGCTCCTTACTCTACTGAAATACTTTTTTTGATTTAGCAGGCTGGAGTGTGGACAAGAATCAAAAGGCTAGCAAAAGCCATACCTGGCAAGCTAGTCTTATTAGAACATTTTTCACAGAAAGCTATCGACCAGTGGTCCCCCATCCACCAGAATCCAGCCATACAAGCTAATATTAGAACTTTCCTACTTCAAGATTGTTCTCCAAATATTTCTTCTACCTGGAAATTTCTTGCTCAGAAATTTTCATATGATGGTTTTCTCACATTATCTAGGTCAGTGATGAAATGTGAACTGCTCAGAAAAGTTTTCCTTGACCACTCTATACAAAATTGTACATACTTCCAACCCCATATCTATTGCCGTAGTTTCACTCTCCTCAAAGAATTAATTGTGTTATTCAGTAATTTGTTGACATATTTTTTGCTTGTTTCCCCCAATGGAATCTGAATTCCTTTTAAATTTATATTTTTTCTTTTCAAAATTTAAATTAAATTAATTAACATATGATGTATTATTGGTTTCAGAAGTAGAGGTCAGTGAGTCATCAGTCTTACAGAATACCCAATAATCATTACATCACATGTCCTCCTTACTATCACCCAGTTACCCCATTCCCCTACCACCCTCCCTCTCTAGCAACCCTCAGTTTATTTCCTGTGATTAAGAGTCTCTTATGGTTTGGCTCCCTCTCTGGTTTTGTCTTGTTTTATTTCTTCCTCTCTTCCCTTAGGATCCTCTGCCTTGTTTTTCAAATTCCACATATCAGTGAGATCCTATGATAATTGTCTTTCCCTGGTAGACTCGTTTCATTTAACATAATACCCTTTGGTTTCATCCATGTCATTGTAAATGGCAAGCTTTCATTTTTTTGATACCTGAGTAGTATTCCATTATATATGTACCCTCTATCCCTATACTGTAAAGAGTTTTAATCAAGAAAGTATGCTGTGGGGCAACTGGGTGGCTCAGTGAGTTAAAGTCTCTGCCTTCGGCTCAGGTCATGATCCCAGGGTTCTGGGATGGAGCCCCACATCAGGCTCTCTGCTCAGCGGGGAGCCTGCTTCCCTTCCTCTCTCTCTCTGCGTGCCTCTCTGCCTACTTGTGATCTCTGTCTATCAAATAAATTTTAAAAAGTCTTAAAAAATTGAAAAAAAAAGAAAGTATGCTGTACTTTTTCTGCATCTACTGAAAGGATCATATGGTTCTTGTCCTTTCTTTTATTAAGGTATAGTAACATATTAATCAACTTGTGGATGTTGAACCACCCTTGTATCCCAGCCACTTGCTTGTGGTGAATAATCCTTTTAATGTACTGTTGGATCCTGTTGGCTAGTATTTGGTGAGAATTTTTCATCTATGTTCATCAGGGATATTGGTCTGTAATTCTCCTTTTTGGTGGGGTCTTTGTCTGGTTTTGGGATCAAACATACGCTGGCCTCATACTGGCCTCATACAAAGACTTTGGAAGTTTTACTTCCATTTCTGTTTTTCAAAACAGCTTCATAAGAATAGGTATTAATTCTTCTTTAAATGTTTGGTAGAATTCCCCTGGAAAGACATCCGGCCCTGTGCTCTTGCTTGTTGAGAGATTTTTGATTACTGCTTCAATTTCCTTGCTAATTATAGGTCTGTTCAGGTTTTCTATTTCTTCTTGGTTCAGTTTTGGGAGTTTATGCATCTCTAGGAATACATCCATCTCTTCCAGATTGCCTAATTTGTTGGCATGTAGTTTCTTATAATTGTCCTTATAATTGTTTGAAGGTCTTTGGTGTTGGTTGTGATCTCTCCACTTTCGTCCATGATTTTATTTATTTGGAACCTTTCTCTTTTCTTTTGATAAGTCTGGCCAGGGGTTTATCAGTCTTATTAATTCTTTCAAAATATCAGCTCCTAGTTTCGTTAATCTGTTCTACTATTCTTTTGGTTTCTGTTTCATTTATTTCTGCTCTAATCTTTATTTGGTCTCTTTTCCTGCTGGGCTTGGGCTTTATTTGCTGTTCTTTCTCCAGCTGGTTTAGATGTAAGGTTAGGTTGTGCATTTGAGAACTCTCTTATTTCTTAAGAAAGAAAAGTGGTCCTCTTAGGACCACCTAAAGATTTTTAACAGTTGTGTTTTTGTTTTCATAAATTTTTTCAATTCTTCTTTAATTTCCTGGTTGACCCATTCATTCTTTAGTAGTACGATCTTTAGCCTCCATGTATTTGAGTTTCTTTCCAAATTTCCTCTTGTGATTGAGTTCCAGTTTCTAAGCATTTTGGTCCAAAAATATTCATGGAATGATCCTAATCTTTTGGTACCTGTTGAGAACTGATTTGTGACTGGGGTTGTGATCCATTCCAGAGAATGTTTCATGTGCTCTAGAGAAGAATGTGTATTCTGTTGCCTTAGGATGAAATGTTTTCAATATATCTGTGAAGTCCATTGGGTCCAGTGTGTCATTCAAAAGCCCTTTTTCCATGCTGATCTTCTGCTTAGATGATCTGTTCATTGCAGTGAGTGGGGTGTTAAACTCCCCTACTATTATAGATGTGTTTCTTTGACTTTATTATTAATTGACTTATATAATTGGCTGCTCCCGTGTTAGGGGCATAAATACTTAAAATTGTTAGATCTTTTTGTAAGATAGATCCTTTAAATATGATATAGTGTCCTTCCTCATCTCTTATTACAGTCTTTAGTTTAAAATCTACTTTGGCTGATAAAACAATTTCCACTCCAGCTTTCTTTCATTGTCTATTGGCAAGATAGATGGTTTTCCACACCCTCACTTTCAGTCTGGAGGGGTCTTTTGGTCTAAAATGAATCTCTTGCAGAAAGCATATCAATGGTTCCTGCTTTTTTCTCATTCTGATACCCTCTGTCTTTTGATTGACACATTTAGCCCATTTAGATTCAGAGTAACTATTGAAAGATATGAATTTAGTGTTGTCGTATTGCCTATAAGGTGACTGTTACTGTATATTGTCTCTGTTCCTTTCTGGTCCATGTTACTTTTGGGCTTTCTCTTTGCTTCAAAGATCCCTTTTAAAATTTCTTGTAGGGCTGGTTTGGTGATCACAATCAAAGTTTCTGTTTAGTTTCTGTTTGTCCTGGAAGCTTTTTATCACTCCTTCTATTTTGAATGACATCCTAGCTAGGTAAAATATTATTGCCTGCATATTTTTCACATTTAGCACCCTGACTATATCACACCAGTCCTTTCTGGCCTGCCAGGTCTTCATGGATAGGTCTGCTACCAGTCTAAAGTTTCTACCCTTGTGGATTACGTACTTCTTCTCCTGCTGCTTTCAGGATTTTCCCTTCTCTGAGATTTGCAAGTTTTACTATTACATGTTGGGGTGTGGACCTATTTTTATTGAATTTGAGGGGAGCTCTCTGTGCCTCCTGGACTTGGATGCGTGTTTCTTTCCCCAGATTTGGGAAGTTGCCCACTATAATTTGCTCCAATATATATTCTGCCCTCTTCCTCTTACCTCTACTTCTGGGATTCCAGCTATTCTAATATTGTTTCACTTTTTGGTATCACTTATCTCTTGATTTCTCCCCTCATGACCCAGTAGTTTGTCTTTTTCTCAGGTTCTTTATTCTCCATCCTTTTGTTTTCTATATCACAAATTCTCTCTCCTGCCTCATTTATGCCAGCAGTTAGAGACTCCTTTTTTTTTTTTTTTTTTTTTTTTTTTTTTTTTTTGCATCTCATCTATAGTCTTTTTAATTTTGACTTGGTTAGATTTTAGTTCTTTTATTTCTCCACAAAGGGATTTGCTAGTGTCTTTTATGCTTTTTTCAAGCCTACCTAGTATCTTCATAATTGTTATTCTTAACCCTAGTTCTGACATTTTACTTATGTCTATACTGATTAGTGTCCTGGCAGTCAGTACTGCCACTTGTTCTCTTTTTTGAGGTGAGTTTTTCCACCTTGTCATTCTGTCCAGAGAAGAACAGGTGAATGAGAGAACAAAATAGTAAAATGGCAACAATGACCCCAGAGAAATAAACACTAAACAAATCAGAAGAGATCTGAAACAGAAAAACAATTTCTTTTACAAAAAGAAAGCGAATGTAATCAGACAGGTGAACAAAACAGAGCAATACTCTGAATTCTGTGTGTATTTTCATTTGTTTGTTAGAAAAATAGATCCCAAAATTGTAAATGAATTAAAACTTACATGTGTACAAAAATAAAATTAAATGCAATGAAAGGATAGAATGTAACTGTAGAAAGGTAAATTTAAAAATATTTCAAAAAAAAACAAAAAACAAGGAGCATGAAACAAAACAACCCTCCCCCTCCCAAAGAAAAAGGAAAGAAAAGAGAGTATGATCAGACAAGTGAATACAACAGAGCCATACACTAAATTTTGGATGTATTTTGTTCTGTTAAAAGAAACTGCACCCCAAAATTGTAAAGAAAGGAAAAACTTATATATACACAAAAATAAAATTAAATTCAATGAAGGGGTAGAATGTAACTGTAAAATGAAAATTTAAAGAGATTTTTAAAAAAGAGTTTAATATAAGGTACTGTTTGAAAAAGGAAAGAGAAAAAAAATTTTAATTAAAATTGAGAGACTAAAGAATCATGGGGAAAAAAAGACAGGAATTCTATGTGATATAGTTCCTGGCCCTGGGGTTTTGTGGTTCTTATTGATAGGTATACTTTAACCTAGGTTGTTTTAACTAGAAATGAGGATTAGTTTATTACCTGAAAAATATATCAGTGTAAATTGCCCAAGAAAAGCATAAAGTAGAAAAACCATACTATTATATCAATAGACATAAAATAAATATCTGACAAAATTCCATGTCCATTGATGATTTTTTTTAAAAAACTCAGTAAACTGAATAAAGGAAAAACTACTCAATCTGATGAAGAACATCAATAAAATGCCTATAGGAAGAATCATATTTAATGGTAACTATTAGCTTTGTAATTTTTGGGGAAGTAAACATTTCCTACAGTGATTTCCTTGACAGCCTAAAAATTTCTCAGAGGACATAGACTAGCTAAATTTATGTATTTGAATCCAGAATATATAATGAACTACTACAAATCATTAATAAAATGGAAATGAATCTGATTTAAAACTTAAAACACACTTCATAAAAGAAAATTTATAAATGGCCATATGTACTTGAGAAGATACTCAAGACCATTAATATTCAAGTAAATGAAAATGAAAACCACAACAATGCCTCATTTTACACTCAGTGGAATTTGGATAAGCTTGAAGAGACTGACAATACAAAATGTGGGTAGGTGAGGTGTAAAACAAACAATCCTTGGAAATTTGTTATAGAAAATGTAAAACTGGATGCACCTGATCAACTTCCTTTGAAGACATTTATCTATTATCAGTGAAAACCTGAGTTCACATAACACACACACACACACACACACACACACACACACAACTAGTTCCACGATATTTAAAACTACTGGATCTAGAGAGTATAAGGCTAAATAAAGTCAGTCAGAGAAAGACCAATACCATAGGATCACATTCATACATTCATACAGTATTTCACTCATATGGTGGAATTTAAGAAACAAAACAAACAATAGGGAAAAGAGACAAACCAAAAACAAAACAAAACACAGCAAAAACCAGACTATTAAGTATAGAGAACAGACAGTTACCAGAAGGGAGGTTGGTGGGAGGATGGGTAAAATAGGTGAAGCGGATTAAGAGTCCACTCATCCTAATGACAACTGAGTAATATATGGAATTGATGAATCACTATACTGTACACCTGAAACTAATAAAACACTGTATGTTAACTACAGTGAAATTTTAAAAATTTTAACTATCTTATTCATAATATCTAAAACTGAAGACCACGTAAATCTTCATCAATAGGAAAATAAATAACTAACCGGTGGTATATTCATACAATTGAATACTTCTCTAGCAACTAAAATGATATGTAAATTCAATAACATGGATGAACCCCCAAAACATATGTTTCAGCAAAATAAGGTAGAAACTAACATTTCATAATACCTAATACCTTTATCTAAATGTAAGAGCAAACAAAATCATCTGTGATGCCAGAAAACAAAATAGTTTTCAATGGGGGGGTGGGTATTTACTAGAACAGGGTAAGGGGGAATTTGGGGTGATAATAAGAATGTTCTACATCTTGATTTCGGTGGTGGTTACACATATGTATGTTTATTAAAACATATTAAATTATACACTTACAGTGTGTATATTACCCTGCATGTAAAGTTTACCTCAATAAATGTATTCAAATTTTAATAACTCATCTTTCAATAAAATTGGATTGGGAAATACCAGATTTACTAAAGTTAGACAGATTCCATTCCTGCAGGACTTCTTGGAGTCTTTAAGAAGATAAATATGCATTCTAAGTGTCTATGAAGAAATATAGTCTTGTTATTGCCCTGAGTTATTTGCCTATTTTTTTTTTTCACTCTTTTTCTTCTTGTTGTTCTTCAGGAGTATCTTGAAGCACTAGAGTTTGCAAAAAATGCTTTTGGAAGTGTTGCTCTAATGGCATCTTCCATCAGAGGAGATAGTTGCCTGGGCAACACTGTAGGGGAGGGAAAATGCAAAGTGACCACCCTGTCTGATAGGATCCTCCTTGGAAACCAATTCACTTTAGTGACAAGAAATCTCAGCCATCAAATTTGTGCAACTCATACATTTTTTATTCCTGTAACACATGGTAGTAAATTATGTAGGACTTTTCTCCTCTTACCAAGAACTCTTGGCCTTTAAGTACAGATAGTACCACAGGACTTTGCATTTTACATTTCCATTCATGGAAATCCATCCACTGAACTATTCTCTAGAAGTGGAATTATTTATATTTAGGCCATAAATGATATTGTACCCTTCAGGGCCCAACTCAAATGCCACCTTCATGAATCCTTCATAAAGGCTTTTCAGATCTTCTGCAAACATTAAACTATCTTTCCTTTCTCTGAACATCTCCCTCTTTCTTGGTACTTAATATTTTGTCTTTTATTGACATTATATGCATAGTTTACATATCTCATCAGAGATACAGGAACTCTATCTATTACCTAAATATCTCAGAGAAAATCCTTAATTCTTGTTGAAATAACAGGAGCACTTGATATGATCATTTTTAAAAAGGAGCTTCAATCTCTGAAAACAAAACAATGCATTCAAGGAAATGCTTATTGCTGTTACTTTAAAATACTATTCCTCTTGGGAGCAGCCCAAACAAAAGTGAATACCTGGTTTGTCTCACTCAACTCAGCAAGCTACCTCATTTTGAGTGGTAAATTTCCTGCCAGGGACATAGATCAGGGACATAGCTAGATAATTCATTGTCTTCCTCAAGACTATTTTATGTGAATTAGCAACAATATGCAATAAATTCATAGATACTCATGTAGCAGCTACTTTGTAAATCATACTTCACTAGGTAATGTGAATGATCAAATATATTAATAAAATTATATAATCTGTTATATCATCAGATCTGAATAAATTTAACTTAAATTGCCCACCCTCAACCCTAGGGGGAAAAAAACAAACACATTTAAGTTCCTTTGTAAACCCTTAGTTAAGCCCTTTGTCTCTCAAATAGGCATATGCCTGCATGACTCCCTTGAGGTAAATAAATTCCACATACAAAGTAAGCAGAGTACCCCTTGGAGCCAAACTTTGGTTTTCAGCTAAAGTCCTACAACATTAAAGATGGAAAGGACTACCTTCTCACCATGTAAAGGCAATACCAGAAGTTGAGTGATATATACAATGTGATGACAATACATAAGGAGAGAGGCCCATCTAGAACTCATATCACTTGATGCCTGATCTAAGGATGTCTCCACTAATTCACACTGTTTCTTTTCAAAGAATTTATAGTCATTAGCATTTAACCAGTGAATCTCTATGCACTTGAAAACTGAAGAGGTTTACTTATAACTGCACTGTTTTGCTACATATCCTTCTAACTATCTGGACAGTGGTCTATACACAATCTAATACTAAAAATGTAAGAGCGACAAAATACCTTTAAAAACAACAGCAAAAGACAGAGAGGCTTTCCATGATACCACAATTAAATAAAGTCGTAAACATTCAATAAATCTCAGAATGGGAGGCTCAAGAAATGAAGCACGGGGTGGGAAAAACATTACATAAGAATGTACCACTCAGCATTAATTATTTTCCCTAGGATGAGAGAATTGGTTGTCTTTGGGCTGAGGTGAAAGGAACAGATTTCACTTTTTTTTTTTTTTTCACTTTGAATTCTATGTCCTAGTATTAACTATTCAAAATATAAAAATAGAAAGTACAGCCATTTAAGTATTTTAAAAATTAAATGTATAACCCATCTCTGAAAAGCTACAATAATGGAGTGTACCTTAGTCCAGCAAGTAGCAAATGAAAATACAGAAATATTACAGAGAATAAAGCTAATATGTCCCCAGGCATTTGGAAATGATATTCCCTTGCCACGAGTGCTTTTCTTTTTCCCTTTCCCTTTAATTGGACTCATTTTACAAAGCCTCGTGTAATCTCCATCACCCTCATAATGTCTTTAATGATTGCTCCAGCTCTCATGAAGTCTTATTTCTTTAAACTCTGGCAGACTCTGCTGTCTGTATCACCCACAGCAGGCCGCAGCCCCCATTCAAGTCACTCCACCAGACCGCTCCTCCTCCCTTATTTTGCCCTGGACACAATGAGCCTTTTTTCTGTTTCTTAAACTGCCAAGCTCATTCCTAAAGTAAGGATTGGTCCTTACTGTTCCCTCTGCCTGGAATCTGTTCTTCGAATCTCTGCATGGCTGGCTGCTTCTTGTAACTCAACACTTCTTTCATAACCTTCTTTGTCAAGTCTACCTGGACCACCCAATCTCAAGGAACACTTCTCCCATCCTCCATCACCTACCTCCCGTTAATATCTATCATATCATTCTGTCTTATTTCCTTCTTAGCACTGAAAGCTATTAGAAATTACCTTTTTAATTTCTACATATACTTATTTTCTGGTTTTCTCCACTCTTTTATAAACTCCATGAAGGTAGGAAACCTTTCTTATTTACCACTGTAGCTCTAGCTCCTAGTACAGTGCCTGACAGATAATAGATATTGATAATACTTGCTGAAGGAATATCCTACAGCATATCCTGTCCTATAGTATTTCCTATTTAATTATTTATCTCCCCAATTAAATTCTAACTTCTCTATGGCTAAGAATCATATTTCATATTTCATCTGCCTCCCCTGTGGCTTTATAGCAAAGATCCAGGCAGGTCTGCCTTCTGGAACTATGTGTTGACTGATTGATCAGATTTTGTGGCTATTACACAAGGTGGTAGATAGCAGGAAAATGCAAACAAGTGATCTGAGAAGGGCTTGTGGATGATGTAATTTAACTGTTTCTACATGTCCAGAATGGACGATGAGACGACTTATCACCTGACACAGAGGCAATAAACACCTCTGCTTGGCAGTACCATATGAAAGCCCCAATGTCAATACCAGTTCATGTCTGAGGTTTACTGATCCCCAGAGTGTTTTTACTAAAGGAATAAAGTAATGCATTAAAATGCAAATTCTGCTCTTCTGCCTGCTTTGCATTTAGGGAACATCTTCTTTCCAAAGAACTCAAACAAGTGGTAAAAACTCTATTTAACATAAAACACAGTATACATCTCATATAGTCCAAATGAATTGAAATTAAAACTCGTGGGAGTTGTTCTAAAAACCTTTCTTGGCAGCATTGTATTCAGCCTTGAAAAAAATGTGGATGCAGTTACTGGGAATGAAAGTTGGTTGTTCACTTAGTCTCTGAAATTTAAATTCACAGTAGTCCTGGGGAGAAATGGAGGTGGCAGAGGAACAGTGCCTGCCCTGCCACCTAAGGGAGCTACACTCACGTAATGGCCAAAGCCAGAAACTTACAGTGCCCCTCCTTAAAATGCCTCAAATAAATAATTCTAGTAATTGGATGCATGAAGAACTTATATGAGGTATGCACTCAAGTAATATTTGTTGAGTACCTACTACCTAAATACCAGGATATCACCATGGAAAACTAAGAGTGGTGTCTGCTTGCACAGTTTGGCTCGGCAGATAGGTGGGTAAAGAAGCATTTCCAGTACAGTGTAATGGAGCTCTGGTGAGGAGAAAGACAGAGTCCCTAAGAAGAATACCGAATCCTATTTTGGAAGATTGGAAAAGGTTCCTGAAGGATGTGGTATCTCACATGGACCATGAAGCATTAGGAGGAGTTAGCCAGATTAATAGCAGGGGTGAGTATTAAACATACACGCACCCAGTGAAAACAAAAACAAAAAACAGAATGTACCTACAGAGGAAGTATGGAGTATAAAGGTACATTTAAATAAATAATACAGATAGATTTTAGAGAACACAAGACATTAAAAACAGAGCCATAATGTAATTAAAATCAATTTTATTAGGACAAACAAAAATGATATCCTATCATTAAAAAAAAAAAAAAAAAAGCCTTCATTGGCCTTACAGCCAACCAAATAACACTGTTCCTGAAAGAGAAGTATACAAATGTCCTCCAAGCACACCAAATATTCCCCTGGCAAGAATATCCTGTCAACTAAGTCACCCACATTGATGTCGCTAACAACATATATCTAGTGGTATAGTCTATGTCTCCAAACATTATGCCTCTGTCATTCGCCTAGCTGAGGACTTTACTCTCTTGACCCCTCTTCCTCTCCCCATTGTACCTTGCTGCAGCTTTGTTTGGAGAAGCACCAAAACTTCCCCCCCAAGACAGCTTCAGTTATTTGATTATTCCCAATATGCAAGATTACTGTGTGGGGCAATGTGAATCTGTTATAATCTATCACACAATCAGATGCTGGCCTCGCTTTAATGAGTGCATTATGGTGAGTGACATTATTAATTAAGTCACATTATGGTAGAGCAGGCATATCAAGGAGAAAAGGCCAACACTATGAGTAGCCATCTGTAGATTCTTTGATATCAGAACCACAGCCCAGATGTCACTCTTCTCAGGGGACACACAATTTGGCAGGGTCCACTCTACCAAGACAAGTGTCAGTGGAGCACCTCCAGGTCAGAAGAGAACAGCCTGGCTTTGGAACAAGCCTGCCATAGAGAGACTGCAGTGGGATAAAGCACAACTATGCAGTGCTTTTGTTGGTGAAACAGAGAAGGCATTTGCAGACATACATCAAACATCCAACAGATTTAATAAAGTGTTTAAACTACTTAAGGTAAAAAAAGAAAAATAATAACCCAACTACTTAAGATAGGCAGGGGAAGCAACACAGTGGGGGTATAAAGAACGCAAGGGCAGAAATCATATAGCCTGGACCCTAGTTCCAGCTCAGCTATCTACACATCTCAAAACTCAAGCTTCATTTTGTCCACTCTCCAGAGTTGCTAAGTTATATTCCAGTACTGACAATCTGTGACTAGCTCATTGTCTTTGCCATGGTTCTACAGTGAGAACAGTCTCTATTACCACTTCCTGTACTCCTAATGACTTCCCCTTGCCTATTTGCTTTAATTGTTGTGGATTCTTGGAGGTCCATTTAACCTTGGTTAAATATGCTGACCAGATGCTGACCAGCAGCATCATAGGTGGACGTCATGTTAACTCTTTAAATCTAGCTCAAACAGCAATCTTTCACAAAGCTTTATATATGATTAAACATACTTTCTTCTAATTTCTCATTTTCTCCAAACATCATGAAAATATCCACATCTTCAGCCAAGCTACTGAGACATTATCAGATAATTGATCATGAAAATGAAATTTCACTTTTTAGCAGAACTTATGTCCTTCAAAATTTTGATATTTTACTATTTATAATACTGATAACCAGAGTCCCAGAGGTCAGCAAATGCAGCCTAGGTATAAAACATGTCCCATGGTCTGTATAGTAAAATACAGAAACAAATATATAAATAATATACTAATATATAATATATGATTAATAAAGTAATAAAATATATTCTCTCTATATATATACATTGATAAATAAAACATTTATAAATATATAAAATATATGTATGCCATATGTGGTGTGTGTGTGTGTGTACACATATATATGATGGAGACAATATTGCCTCTACAAAACCTAAAATATTCTTTGTCACTTTACAGTGGAAGTTTGTGAACACTTGAACTAGAATATAAGACTTTCATTACTTAAAATTTATATAGTAGATAGAATGCTAGAGCCGAGCCTTCTTTCACCTGAGACTCTAATGTTCAAGCAGATGGTTAAGACACTGCCCTGCCTCAGAGCAAAGCTATCTGAGAAAGAGAGAATGAAAGCTATGGAAGCAAGGCATAATGTAAGAAATGAGATCTGAGAACCAATAATATGGGTTGGAGGAAGAGGATAAATTTTCCAGGTGAAGACAAACAGAAAGAAAGGATCAGAAGAACGAGAGAACATGAGAGTCTGAGAAAATTCAGGTATCCCAGTTCAGGTCATAAAGCAAGGTATTACTTAGATGTAAGGCTACATAAACAAATAAAGATTAGAAATGACAAGACTTATACACAGAAGAATACCTGAACATTATCCCAATGGCACTGGGGAGCTAACCCAACTACGTCCACTGCTCTCCCTAACTTCACTAATCCTAAGTCATGCTCACACAAAGAAGTCAGACCCCATCCCAAGGGTGAGGCTGTAATGGTGGTTGTTGAGTGGTGAACGGGGTGTGTTATTGGATCTCAGATCCACCAGTACAACTGGGGCCTTCTAAGTTCCAAAAAGCATCCATTTTCCAGCACACATGGTCCTAGGGCCCCCAGTCGAGTTCAGACATTTCAGATAGAATTAACGATATCAACAAAAATACTCTGAAAATAAAAATCTGAGACTCAGGAGAATCTCCCAGGGAAACATACTCTGACAAAACACACACCAAAAGAAATAGCATGTTGCTTGCTGTCAATGAATGGTTATCGTATTGTCCACCATGGGACCAGACGGAAGAAGTTATCTCATTTATCATGTATCTTGGTAGGGGGGAGAAAAGGAAAAAAAAAACTCTACTCCATAAACTTCAGTGTCAAAATATATTGCAACTTGCATCCTGCAATTTTCCTCCCCATGTAGAATCCATACCTGTTTTGACAATACTTCTGCAAACTCGCCATCTGCAAAGCTCCAAAGGGGCCCAAGGAGAAAATATGAGCATAAAGGGACACAAAACATTCACCTGCACCTTTGCAAGGACTTAGGAAATCGTGAGCCTGCATTTCAGTGCCTGTCACAGTGCCCAGAAATAATGAGTTCAGAGTCATGAACCATTCCCACCCCTGCCAGTATGATCAGAGAAAAGGGAACTGGATTTCCATGTTCTGAGAGAGCCAACAGAGCTAACATTAGCTCAGCATCAGCAAGTGGAGATGGGGTAGGGAACACAAGTATTAGGAAATGAACCTGAAATTTCATACCTAATCTATCTGGTTAGCTAAGAAGGAAACTATAACATGATGACAAGTGAAATAAAGAATTTAATGAACCAATTACTTTTCAAAGGGGCTGGAGTTTGAAATGACGTATGGGTACTTCCTATGCATTACATACATCCTCTCTTCCTCACCTTTTTCTAGCACTCCAGTTACAAGTCTGACTGCATAGGCTTCAACCACCTTCAACTAGTGTAATCTAATAGTCCTTTAACTCAGCCAGTACTTCCCACCTCCCACTTCCAGTCCTGGGCATTTGTTAGGGAACCACTGAGCACTTACGCATGTGCAGTCCAAAAGTGCAAGAGAGTGAATGCCTAATTAGACAACTGTTGAGCCAAGAATGACTCACGGCTGCCAGTGTATCATTATTCCCATTTGTCTTTCAGATGAGCAGTTCTGAGATGCATTAAATCAAGCTCCACAGAAACTCTCTCAGAATCAAATACCAATTGATTAGCAGGGCCCAAGTCAATAACATACCTTTACAGTGGCCTTCCCGCTTTTTAAGTTTTCATTCCCTTGTCTCTCATGCCTGCTCCCTACAATCACATTCCTAAATAATTAAGAAAGGAGACATTCAGTCCTCTTAAGGAGTGATTTCTGAGTTGGGCTCCATGTCTCATAACTCATGGTTATGAATTAACACAATATACACTTACTCTTTTTCTATTACACACACCTGGTGCTCTTCTAGGTGTTGGAGAGATAGCAAAGAACAATGCTTCTGTTCACAAAGAACTTGCATTTAAGTTGGGAGAAACCAATAATGAACAAATAAACAAGGTCATTTGAGAAAACTATGAAAACTAAGAAGAAAATAAATGAACAGTGAGTAAAGGGAATGTGGCTTTTACTTAATATAATAAAGGGGTGTCCTTTCTCAGGAAGTGACATTTGAGCTCAGTGATGAATTTCAAGAAAGAACTAGTCAGGAGAAGTTCTTACAGAACGATGTTCCAGGAAAAGAGGCAGTGATTACAAAGTCCTTGAGAGAGGAAACATAATAAATCTAAAGACGGTATGCCTGCGTTCCACTGAACCAGTGGGAGATTGGTCCTTCCAGATATTGGGGAGCCAATCTAAATGGCCAACCAGACTGCACCCAGAATCACCCCATCATCTCAAATCTGGGTCAAGTTCACCATTCCTGTCCTCCCCCTTCTTAGTCATTACATGAGAAAGTTCTGTGAGTCTCCTCGATATCAACACCTTAGCTACCATAACTTCTCATGCTCTGTGGTTTTGGAAAATGAGATTGGACTGGTTAGCTGCAAAAAAAACAAAAAACAAAAAACCACTAACCAACCCACCCAACCAACCTCGAAGGCACTCCTGGTTAAGAAGATGGTAGGCAAAACAGCTATGGAGGGGCGCCTGGGTGGCTCAGTGGGTTAAAGCCTCTGCCTTCGGCTCAGGTCATGGTCTCAGGGTCCTGGGATCGAGCCCCTCGTCGGCCCTCTGCTCAGCAGGGAGCCTGCTTCCTCCTCTCTCTCTCTTTGCCTGCCTCTCTGACTACTTGTGATCTGTCTGTCAAATAAATAAATAAAAATATTTTTTTAAAAAACAGCTGTGGAAAGTCTATCAATACATATAAATCACAAACCAGAAAGAACTTTGAGAAGTCAAAACATCCATTCCTTCATCCTGCTAGAATGATAGCAGATTTTACAAAATGCTATGCTCTTCCTTGTAAGATCATGGCAGTTCCGTTCCTCCATCCAGAATCTTAGCAATTCTTTTCCTCAAAAATTTCTCATCAGATCTAATATGAACACTGTATTTCATTGGCCAGGTGGTAGAAGAGACCATTTGTCCTAAATCTAAATATATGTGTTTCAGAAGTAAACTGATTCTACATATTTGCAGAAGTACCTGGTCACCTTCATAGTATGAATTGCTATAATCATGGGATCCTATTTCTGGGTGTGCCACACTAACCCCACAGAACAACCCTTTACTCTCCCTCCCCCTCATCTCTCAGGGATCCACAGTCTCACACTCACTTCCCGTTCCCTATTTCATTTCAACGTTGGTTTGCCCACCTTTCACAGGATTAGAGTGTTAGGGTCTGCTACTAGCTAGAAGTGTAAGTCCTGATCAAATTCAGGCACCAGCCTTCAGATAAGTGAGGATTATTTTTGAAACATGTTTACAGTTGTAGAGTCAACAAATGTGTATAGGTAGCCCTGATCTCAAGGAGACAAAACAAAATACCATAAAATATAATTTTTCCCCATCATAACCTAAAACTTTCTCTTCCACCGGTACGTAGGGGACTCCGAATGTGCAATCATAGGCTTCAGGCTGAAGAAAGAGCAGCATTCCCAATCAAACTTCCTTCTTCCTATGTTTGAGAGGAACTTTTCCCCATCACCATTTGAATTGTTAATCCTCTCCTGTTGCTGTTGGCAGAAACATATATCTTATGTCATTTTGATAAAGTTGTGCATTTAATGTTCCTACAGTTAAGTGAGAGGGAAAAAAATCTTAACATTTTTAAAATGAGGCACTTCAAGCAGCAGAGAGAACATGATGCGAAATGACTAATTCCCAAGTAGTAGGTTACCCCAAGGAACATACATCATTCTCCAGCCTGCAGAAAATAAGGCATTTTTCATTTTTCTTTGCATACATGCTCGGTTTTAATCCCTACTCTGTGAGAAGGAGAGTGTTTATCTTTGTTTCCTTGGACCACCTGAAACAGAGATAAGAGATATGCTTCCAAGTCTTTGCCTCTTAAAGGAAGGAAAGACCATGAGACAACACAGTATAAGGAGAATCAAGAAGCATCTCAGAGAGGTAAAGTGGCTTTCCCAAGGATGCACAGGATTTCTCTCAAGTACTCCTACCAAAACCAGACTCCCTTCGAGTGGGAAAAAGACAAGAGAATCTGTGTGCTCCCTGGTCTCCAGAGTAAATTCATCAAAGTACTCTTTGACCTGAGCAGAGATAACCTAGCAATTCATACTATGAAGGTGACCAGGTACTTCTGCAAATATTTAGAATCAGTTTATTTCTGAAACACATACATTTAGATTTAGGACAAAAACTGAATTAATGCCAGTAGACATTTTAGATTTGATTTGAATGGGACCCAGAACCAAGGAAAATCATGGGGGGGGGGTGGAGAACTAAAATGTCCAGTACAGCAAAGTATGTACTTAAAGGACACTTCTTGTTTTGAATCTATTCCAATCCTCAACAGCTATGGGACTTTGGGCTTAGCCTCTCAAGCCTCAGTTTCTCATCACAATCATTATAATAACTGTACCTGTTATTATTTATTAATAATTGTGTCTACTATCATAATAAGGTCTGTGATAGGATTATATGAGATAAAGCATGTAAATGGCTTAGTGCAAGGTCTGGTATGAGTGAATTCACCCTGAAGGTTAGATGCCCAAGGTGAAGATCAGGATGTGAGGGGTAGGTACAACAGCTTGGGTACATACCAGATGTTTGATCAAGGCTTTCTGAAGGTAAGTCCTTTCTAGGACATGCGAGTGAACAGCCAAAGACTCCAAACAGTCATGCAGGGCCATGCAGATCTATAGGCTATGAGGTAGGGTTGGGGGTTTTTTTGTTTTGTTTTTTTGGTTTTTTGTTTGTTTGTTTGTTTGTTGAGGTAGGGTTGTTATCCACATTGTGCAGAAGGGGAAACTGGAGTCCAGAGATACACAGACTCCTCAAGGCTCACATCATGGTTAACAAGTAGAGCTAGGATTTGGCTCCCATGCCCACAATTGCTCTTTCTAATTTAAAACTCTTGCCCTGAAAGCAGAGCTTTCACAAATGGCTATGAAGGAGAGGAAGCCCCAGAAGGTCCAAACACTGTGAGGAGTTACTAGAGATCAAATCCATCTACGGGAACCCAAAATGGCTTTTCTCATCTTTGTGACTATAAGGAAAAGCCTGCAGCCTTGCCAGTCGTTTTTCTTTCTTTTTTTTTTTTTTAATTTTTTATTTTTTATAAACATATATTTTTATCCCCAGGGGTACAGGTCTATGAATCGCCAGGTTTACACACTTCACAGCACTCACCAAAGCACATACCCTCCCCAATGTCCATAACCCCACCCCCCTTCTCCTAACCCCCCTCCCCAGCAACCCTCAGTTTGTTTTGTGAGATTAAGAACCAGTCGTTTTTCAAAGGGCAAATGCCTGAGTGCTCCTTGTCCATGCACAGCAGCAAGTGTGAGGAAAGGAGCCTTGTCTGGGATTCTCCCTGTGCTGGTCCCATTCTTCACTGGTTTGGTCCCCTCCTGGGAATGCCCCTGGTCATGGCAGGAGTGTCACCTAATTCCTCTGTCCAGGCACAGACCATCCTCACTCAGGGCTAGTAGGCAAAAGTCAACAAGCTTCAAGTCAAAGTTGTTATGTGCCAGGAAATGTGCTAAATCCTTCACAGCCCCTTCATATTTAATTCTTTCAACTATCTTACGACATGGGTGATATCATCCCTGTTTCATAGAAGGGAAAACTAAAACCTTACAAGGTTGGGTACATTACCGGTGTCATTCAAATGATGAATGGGGATCCATGATTCTACCACAGGCCTCTCAGATCCCAAACATGCATTCAATATCCTTTCTCACCCCAAAGAGATATTCCTTAAGAGACTACGTCTTTGAAACAGTCACTGTTTGCTCCCAGGAAAGCCAAATGGATCTAGATTCTTTTTATTATGACAGTGTCTCTTTTCCCAGAACAAAGTTGGTCCTTTAGTGTCAACTAAAGGAAAAAGTGTGTCCCCAGCTGCGTCATTTGCAGATGGCAGCCACCCTGATTTGCAGGGGATTAAACACCCGTGATGACACCTAGGACTTCTGTGATTTCCAAAAGCTGGCAGGATAAAGTAAATGTAATTTTCTCTATATCATTCTTTACCACTACTGAGTAGTGGGCTCATTCACTCTGAGTAATAGAGTAAACACAGGACAGTAAAAATGCATAATACATCAGCTTTAGCTTAAGCAAGGAAGATACTTATTTTCCTCTTCCCACACCCTGTGTACCTCCATCAACTCAGGCACCAGCTGCAGAGCTGTCTCTTAAAAGGACAGAACAGGGGCACCTGGATGGCTCAATCGGTTAAGCGTCCGACTCTTGATTTTTGACCCAGGTCATGATCTCAGGGTCATGAGATCACGCCCTGAATCAGGTTGCATTCTGGGTGTGGAGCCTGTTTAAGACCGTCTCTTCCTCACACGGCAGGGATGTCCATTATCACCACTGCTATTCAACATAGTACTAGAGGTCCTAGCCTCAGCAATCAGACAACAAAAGGAAATTAAAGGCATCCAAATCGGCAAAGAAGAAGTCAAATTATCACTCTTCGCAGATGATATGATACTATATGTGGAAAACCCAAAAGACTCCACTCCAAAACTGCTAGAACTTATACAGGAATTCAGTAAAGTGTCAGGATATAAAATCAATGCACAGAAATCAGTTGCATTTCTCTACACCAACAGCAAGACAGAAGAAAGGGAAATTAAGGAGTCAATCCCATTTACAATTGCACCCAAAACCATAAGATACCTAGGAATAAACCTAACCAAAGAGACACAGAATCTATACTCAGAAAACTATAAAGTACTCATGAAAGAAATTGAGGAAGACACAAAGAAATGGAAAAATGTTCCATGCTCCTGGATTGGAAGAATAAATATTGTGAAAATGTCTATGCTACCTAAAGCAATCTACACATTTAATGCAATTCCTATCAAAGTACCATCCATATTTTTCAAAGAAATGGGACAAATAATTCTAAAATTTATATGGAACCAGAAAAGACCTCGAATAGCTAAAGGGATATTGAAAAAGAAAGCCAACATTGGTGGCATCACAATCCCGGACTTCAAGCTCTATTACAAAGCTGTCATCATCAAGACAGCATGGTACTGGCACAAAAACAGACCCATAGATCAATGGAACAGAATAGAGAGCCCAGAAATAGACTCTCAACTCTATGGTCAACTAATCTTTGACAAAGCAGGAAAGAATGTCCAATGGAAAAAAGACAGCCTCTTCAATAAATGGTGCTCGGAAAATTGGACAGCCACATGCAGAAAAATGAAATTGGACCATTTCCTTACACCACACACGAAAATAGACTCAAAATGGATGAAGGACCTCAATGTGCAAAAGGAATCCATCAAAATCCTTGAGGAGAACACGGGCAGCAACCTCTTCAACCTCTGCCGCAGCAACATCTTCCTAGGAACAACGCAAAAGGCAAGGGAAGCAAGGGAAAAAATGAACTATTGGGATTTCATCAAGATCAAAAGCTTTTGCACAGCAAAGGAAACAGTTAACAAAATCAAAAGACAACTGACAGAATGGGAGAAGATATTTGCAAACGACATATCAGATAAAGGACTAGTGTCCAGAATCTATAAAGAACTTAGCAAATTCAACACCCAAAGAACAAATAATCCAATCAAGAAATGGGCAGAGGACATGAACAGACATTTCTGCAAAGAAGACATCCAGATGGCGAACAGACACATGAAAAAGTGCTCCATATCACTCGGCATCAGGGAAATACAAATCAAAACCACAATGAGATATCACCTCACACCAGTCAGAATGGCTAAAATCAACAAGTCAGGAAATGACAGATGCTGGCGAGGATGCGGAGAAAGGGGAATCCTCCTACACTGTTGGTGGGAATGCAAGCTGGTGCAACCTCTCTGGAAAACAGCATGGAGGTTCCTCAAAATGTTGAAAATAGAACTGCCCTATGACCCAGCAATTGCACTATTGGGTATTTACCCTAAAGATACAAACGTAGTGATCCAAAGGGGCACATGTACTCGAATGTTTATAGCAGCAATGTCCACAATAGCCAAACTATGGAAAGAACCTAGATGTCCATTAACAGATGAATGGATCAAGAAGATGTGGTATATATACACAATGGAATACTATGCAGCCATCAAAAGAAATGAAATCTTGCCATTTGCGACAACATGGATGGAACTAGAGCGTATCATGCTTAGCGAAATAAGTCAAGCGGAGAAAGACAACTATCATATGATCTCCCTGATATGAGGAAGTGGTGATGCAACATGGGGGCTTAAGTGGGTACGAGAAGAATAAATGAAACAAGATGGGATTGGGAGGGAGACAAACCATAAGTGACTCTTAATCTCACAAAACAAACTGAGGGTTGCTGGGGGGAGGGGGTTTGGGAGAAGGGGGTGGTATTATGGACATTGGGGAGGGTATGTGTTTTGGTGAGTGCTGTGAAGTGTGTAAACCTGGTGATTCACAGACCTGTCTGTACTCCTGGGGATAATAATATATGTTTATAAAAAAAAAAAAAAAAAAAAAAAAGACCATCTCTTCCTCTTACCCTTTCTCACGTGTCCCTACACTTGCTCTCTCTCTAAAAGAGGAGTTAAAAATAAAAGGACAGAACAAGAAACGGAGATCTGAGGACTAAACAGATAGGGATTTGCATCTAGCTTTGCCTTTTCTCCTGTTGCATGACAGTGCGCAGGCATACTTTTTCATTCTATAAATATTTATGGCCTGTCCAGCACTGTTCCAGACAAACTGGACAGGAAATGTGTCTCTGTTCTCAAGGAGCACAATGTAGTAGGACAGACAGACAACTGGACATACAATTATGATACAGTGTAGGAAAACTTCTGTTTCCTCATCAGTAAAATGGGAATGAAAACAAAAATCTATTTCACAAAAATGTATTTCACAAAAATAAAAATCTATTACACACAAGGTGTGAGGTCTAACTCTGATGCAGAATGGAAGGCATCTGGAACCTGGCAAGGAGAACACAGGTTGGATCAAACATGTTCCAGTTTAAGGGAGAAACCTAATGAAAAGTGGAGCAACATGATGAGCTGAAGGCAAGAAGCACAGAGAGATAGATAGATGGTGGTATTATGCCTCCACCATCCTCTGCAGAACTTCTCCATTCTCCCCCCTTCCCATCGGCTCCCAGTGGATGCAGAGCAAGGGGGACAGAGTAGAGGCAGGACTCAGAGCTGAGAATCTGCGGTCCCTCTTCAGGTCACCAACTCCTTTCAGGTTAATACACTGGGTTCCACATAAGGTTTCATTTGAAGAAGGAGCTCAACTACTTCAAAAACATGAACCACAGTATGTCAAACTTCCACAAATTCCCCAAAGCTCTCTGGTTAAAACGTGGGGCTGCAATCCATTTGGAAACTCCTAGAAATGGATTATGGGTTATGTTTGCTATCGTTGGGGAGTATAATTCAAAATAAGATATTCTCCCAACTGAAAAACCTCTCCACGAAGAGGGAAGATCAAGAAAATAGTTTCATTATTGAATAAGCATTAAATCAGAGTGGGATATGTAGCATAGGCAAGTCACTAAGAGATTGATGAAACAGGCAATCTTAGATTTTCATACAATCAAGCAAATACAACCCACACACAAGTCAGAGGACTCGACAGCACCATTTGTCACAAGGTTCATCCTAAATTCACCTGATAATTGAGGTGATGGCCTGTGTTAGCTAATTGTCTGTATACAATGGAAAAGTAAACTGTTCACATCTGTATGACAGGAAGTAGTTTTGCCTTTAGAAATGGTGCCCATTGAAGTTAGGCCCCCACAGAAAGCGGGCGATGGATGTGCTCTCCCTTGATGTCAACATTTCAAAGGAGTGCCTCCTAGGTCCCTGAGAAAGACCATCCGGGGTTGTAAAACTGCCAAGAGGCTTTTTAAAAGATTTACCTGTCAAAGGTCAGAGAAAGAATTCAAGTTACAACTTTTCTCAACATTACAAGTTTTCTAAAAGAAGTGCTCTAAGAAAAAAAAAGGGGAAACATAACTTCCTTATTTTTAAGCTGGAGAATTCAGCCTCTTTAACTTGTCCTTACACTCTCTGACCTTTTATTTTAGAATATGAGGCTTAGGCATCAACAATGCATTCAGATTCCCTCCTCCCCAGCTGGACAAGAAAGAAATTTCCACGATTCAAAATCTCTGGCCACATAAAACTCAACTACTCATGAGAACAACGTGTTTTCAAACATGATTCCCACAGAATCCTGGCTTCAATTTGATTGGCTTCTCTCAAAGTAGCCAACGGGGATACATTTCCATGACCGACACACTGAAAGAGGCCCTTCACGCCTCTTGAAAACCTGTCCCACCATCCAGCATACCTCTGGGAACAGAACACCTCAGAATCTACAGTATCTCCCTCTTCCGATTTTCAGCTCCATGAAAGCAGGAAACCTGTCTCACTATTTATGGTAGCTTCAAGGGTCTAGAAAAGCGGTGGGTGTGCATTAGTCTTTGGTGCGTATTTGTTGGAATTAATGAATGAACGGGTAGATACATGATGAATCCCAATCTCTGATCCCAAGTCACAGGCTAATTCCCCCATCATGCCGGAGATACTTGCAACAGTAATTCATCAAGAGTCTACAAAACCAACTCCGCCTTCCAGCTTCTGCCCAGCCTTCCCCTGGAGACCATAAACACTCAAGCACAGGGGGGCTCGCTCATCACCATCATTATTAATCTACCTGGAGCTCAAAGCAAATCTCATCTACTCCTCCTTTCTTCCTTCTCTGAGTTCAGTACGCTGATTGTTTCTCCCCCAACATCCCACTGGGAAAAGAAGACTCTGTCCTAACCAGGAGAGCTGGCAGATGAGAGGAGAAAACAAAAATCCATTTTTAAAGCCATCCTGTGGTTTGCCTACAGGGTTAGTGTTGCTTTCTTCACGTTTCTCAGTGATGTCCAGCCCAAACATCTATGCTCTCTCAAACAGAAATAAGTTGTCCCTCAAGATCAATATAGAAATAACTGACATTTCCTTCAGACATTAAATTTCCATTTCGGTGAGGAAAAGACAGGGAACAGGGAGGAGTGGAGAGTTCTCAGAGTAAAAATGATTTTCAGCTGCGTGTTAAATGACAAATGCTCTCACATGAATCGAATGCCTAAGGAGGACAGGACCCAGATCTGACTTCTGGTGGAAATCCCCCTGGAAAGGCTGACTGTGAGGAAGGGTCAGGGTTATTCATTTCTTTCTCAGGTATAATATAGAGGAAACATTCCAAATGAGGATAATAATCAGCATTTTATGGTGCATTTTCTTCACGTCAGGTACAAGGTGAGCCATCTCCATCCATTGTTCTATTCCCCTGAAATTCTGTATGGCCTTCAATCTTACTGTGTTTGATCTTTTACAAGTAAGGAGACCATGACTCAGAAAGGAGAAATCACTTGCCCAAGGTCACACAGCTAGGAAGTGGCAAAGTCAGCATCTGAACTCAGATCTGTTGACGTCAAGGCTCCTCTACCCCTGCACTGCGTGGGATAGAAAGAATATGCAAAAAAAGAGAAGGCTGGGAGGGAGGAAGGTAAATTTGGCAATTTATTCCCACCTAAGGTTCCAGGATTCTAAGATACTGGGATGGAATCTCCTACCTGGAGGTTTCCTAAGACCAGCAGTTCACCTACTGCTAAGACTTTTTTTTTTCCCCTCCCTAAACCACATCATTTGGTAACTGAATTTACTTGCTTACACATCATAATTGTGTCAGAACATCTCTGACCTACTTTAAAATCAATTTTAATGTACCCCATGGACATTTTCAAGCTACTTTACTAACACCACTCTGTTTTTGTTAAATAAATCTAATTGTTCCTGGGTGTTAACAGATAACACTACTTCCCAGAAAGAATTTGTTAAGATCAGAGTGTCTGTGCAGCACTCTCTTGGAAGAAAATCCCTAAGTCCTGGTTTTTGACAGCCTCACAAACAGTCTTGTAGGGATGGATAGAAAGAGTACCCCGAATGGCTGACTGTGAGTTTTAAACCTCTAATATAATGTGTTATCAAAAAGTCCCTGATCCAATCCTTTTATTAATCATATTTAAGATTCTTCTCCCCATTCCACCCTTTATCCCAACCTCAAAAAAATTTTTTGAGACCAAGGGCTAAAAAGGGTTTCAAAGATAGTATCCATTTTTAGATATCACCCTTAGAAGTAACTGGAGGTAGGAGATGCAGAATCACTAATCAGAGAACACTACAGTCTGGGTAAAAGAGGTTCACTCATTCCATCTCATATTCAGTCCCCAGAAGGCATTCAGGGCCTGCTGTGAATCAGGCCTTGTACCAGACTCTGGATGCTCTGATAAATTGAGGAACAGAACCAATAGACTCACAGAGCTTCCAGCCCAATTAGGGGAAAAAAAATCTATAAAAACAATCACACCATTAAAAGTATAATTTTTTCACTATCATAAGAATCACAATGCTATAGTGAATAGTAAACAGTACTATCAAGTAATATAAGGAGAACGTGGGCAGAAAATTCAAGGAGGTGACTGACTAGTGAGCTTAGATGTGAGGGAGGAGAAAGTGTTCATTAAGAGAAGAGGGGATAGCAGCAATGTCCACAATAGTCAGACTGTGGAAAGAACCTAGACATCCATCAACAGATGAATGGATAGAGAAGATGTGGTACACACACACACACACACACACACACACACACACAATGGAATACAATGCAGCCATCAAAAAAATGAAATCTTGCCATTTGCCACCACATGGATGGAACTAGAGGGTATTATGTTGAGAGAAGTAAGTCAATCAGAGAAAGACAATTATCATATGATCTCCCTGATATGAAGACTTTGAGAGGCAACATGGGGAGTTTGGGGGGTAGGAAAGAAAAAAAATGAAACAAGATGGGATCAGGAGGGAGACAAACCATAAGAGACTCTTAATCTCACAAAACAAACTGAGGGTTGCTGGGGGGAGGAAGTAGGGAGAGGGTGGTGAGGTTATGGACATTGGGGAGGGTATGTGCTATGGTGAGTACTGTGAAGTGTGTAAACCTGGCAAATCACAGACCTGTACCCCTGGGGCTAATAATACATTATATGTTAATTTAAAAAATAAAAAAAATTTAAAAAAGAAGAGAAGAAGGGAGACAGAAAATCATCCAATGTAGGCACCAGTGAAGAGAACAGACTGGACGGGAAAATAGCAATGCTAGATGCCTGTGCATCTCAAAAAGAACTTCTGAAGCAGTTAAATTTGTACTCCCATTGACACCATAGACTATTTGTTGCACTAGCCTTAAAGATTATCTTATCCAGTCTGTCACCCATTGTAAGAATTTCAAAACCTATTTATACAATGATTTTTAAAAATATGTCTACGATTTCTGGAGACAGAGCAAGTAACAAAGAAAGTCCTAGTCTGCCTAGAATTTATGTTCTAGTCAAAATAATCTAATGATAACCAAACAGGCAACTACAGAATATATCAAAGTGTTGAAGGACTGTGAAGAAATAAAAGCAGAGGATGGAGGTAGAGTTCTGGGAGATGTTATTTAAATACACAGTCTGAAAAGTTCTCATTGGGAAGAAGGTGACATTCAAGTAGACACTTGAAGAAAACAAGAGAATGAGGCATGCTGGTCTCAAGACAAATGGTAGTCCTGGTAGAGGGAAGGATAAAACTCAAGACCTTGAGGCAGGTGTGTGTTGGTGCATTCTAGAAACAAAGAGGAGGCCTGTGTGGTTGGAGCCCAATGAACATGAGCAGGAGAGTAGCAGGAAAAGAGAGCAAGTGCTAACAGGAGACCAGTTCTTGTGGAGATTTGTAAACTCTTGTAAACACTTGGGTTTTTACTTTCAGGGACATGAAAAACTCTTGCAAAGTCTTAATCAGAGGAGTGACATAAAATGATTCACAATCTTAAAAAACACTCTGATGACTGTGTCAAATGACTGCCTGTAGAGGTCCCAGCAGAAGCAGAACACAAGAGAAAAAGCTGTTCCAATAATCAAGGAAAACCCCTTATAATGACATGGATCCTGGGACAGTGGGAGAGAGGCTGAGAAGTATTCGTATGCTGTCCATGTACAGCAAATAGGGGGAACGCAACATGCTGATAGACTGAACATGGAGGAGGAGACAAAGAAGGGAGACCAAGATGACTCCAAGGTTTATGGCCTGAGCAACTGGAACAACAGAGTTACTGATGACTAAAATGGGAAAAACTCTAGAGGGCAAGAACATCTAGCAGAAAGGAATGTAAAGAGACCAGCTTTGTACATGTTAAGTATAAGCTGCCCACATAGGAGTTAACTGAGATATCAAAAGTCCATTTTTTAAAAAGATTTTATTTATTTATTTGATAGAGAGAGAGAGAAAGATCACAAGTAGGCACAGAGGCAGGCAGAACAAGGGGAAGCAGGCTCCCTGCTGAACAGAGAGCCTGATGCGGGGCTTGATCCCAGGACGCCGAGATCATGACCTGAGCCAAAGGCAGAGGCTTAAGCCACTGAGCCACCCAGGTGCCCCACTCCTGGTTTTATGGGAGAAATTTCAGGGAAGAGACCTGGGCTGGAGATTTACCGTTGGAGGTCTAGGATGAGATAACCTTCAGAGAGAGTATAAAATAATCAGAAGACAAGGGCTCCCAAGAACTGTTGTCCAGGCAATTTGGCCCACTATTTTACACATTCGACCCATACATACTGAGCCCCTTCCAAAAGCCAGAAAATGGAGATCAGAAAGTATAGACTATTTTCCCAGGCTTACAATCTAAGCTGACTTTGTGACTTCCACTGACCAAGAGAATAGGGTGCAAGTGATATTGTGCCAGTCTTCAGCCTAAGGCCAAGGGGGCCTTACGTGCTTCCACTCTCCTCCCTTCTGGGATCCTGCCACCATTTATGCATCATATATCCCAGGCCCCACTGGAACATGAAAGATCATGTTGAAAGAGAGCCAAGGAATAACACTCAAGAGTCAGCCAACCTCCAGACATACGAAAAAGGCCAACCTAAACCAGTGAGCCCCCAACCATCCCAGCAGCTGTTCACTGATGCAAAAGACACCTCAGTGTGCATTAACTGTTTCCAGCCCACAAGAGCAGAACCACATCGCTGGCCCATTATCTTATGAGACATGAGAGATGACAGCCACTAAGTTTGGGGGTGGTTTCCCATGTAATAGTAGCTAACTAATACAACTTTTGTCTTCCCAACTCTACATTTGCAAACCCTATCCATCCTGTTTCATATGTATCATATTCCATGAAAATTTGACTGATGCTGACAGCCAGAAATCAGCTTTCACTTTTCTAAGATCCTATGGCATTTGATTCATACTTTTCTGTACTTGTCACTGGACTGTAACAAATTCCAGTGGCTTAATATAACCAAGATTTATTTCACGTTCATGGTACATAGCGGATGGGAGTTGCCAAGGTGTTCTGCTTCCCACCTTCACTCAGGGCCCCTTACCAATGCAAGGAGCACCATCTTGTGACACTATCATCTCAAACTGAGGCTTCACAGAGTGCATGGAGAACTCAGACTTGTTCCTCAGCCTGTTTACTCATTGTCCCTTATCCAGGCCTGATGATATGGCCTCATTGAACTATCAGAGAGCTGGGAATGTAAGGGAGCACATGGATACTTCTTCATGTCTCTGCTCTCCTTTCTCATGGGATCATTCCCTCAAACCTTTGATTTGCATGGATTTCTTCCTTATACCAGCCATGGTGTACCAATGTCTGACTTTTTTTTTTTTTTTTTTTCATTTTATAAGCACTTGGTTTTATTGCACAGGATCAATTGAAAGTGGACTTCAGTGGAAAAGTACGTCCTGGCATCATTCAGTGGCCAGTGCCCAGCCCCACCTGCTCCAGGTCTTCCAGGATAGAAAGCTCTGGGCAAGGGCTCAGCCACTCCTTTGGAAAACAGAAGTCATTCAGGAATGGGTTAAGACATCTCAAGCATCATGTGTTTCTAACTGCTCATTCATTATTGTGATCATCTGTCAATTGCACATACAGGTAATAAATGCACTTATTTGGAAAGGAGGGGGTCAGTTTTTAAAGTCAAGTGTTTACATATGGCATTCGGCATATATCACATTTGGCTACGTAAGCTATCATAACATAACTGTCCATCGCCTGCGGAGAGTCTGGGGTGTAGGGCCGGGGACTGGGAATACCCTCTCTTGCTAACCTATTGCTAATAGAAATTCCTGTTTGGTGAAGGAGGGCCCCATCATCTAAGCAAAGTCTCTTATATAAATAAAGGGAGAAAAAAACGAAAATTTGTTATGTTGACCCTTGAGCTCCTGGGCCCTCCTGAGTTTCTTTGGCTGTTCTGGAGTCCTTTCTCCCTGCCTTATTTCTCCGCCTTGGAAGCCTTGTCTTCCATGGCCTTCTCTGCAGGCCTGCTGTCTTTCTGGTCTGTGCTGGAGTATTTCTCAGCCTTTTCTGTCTTGGCTTTGCCAGGTGTGGGGACCTCTTTGCTGGGCTCTTCTTTGGCTTGGGCCTCTGCTTTGGGGTTCTCCTCAGGCTTCTTGGCCTCCTTGACATATTTTTTCTCAGGTGCTGCTGGCGTCTCTTCCTTCTTTGGCTTTTCTGGCTCCTTCTCTGCCGCTTTGCTAGGTTCTTTGGCCTTGGCATCATCTTGCTCCTTCTTGGCCACCTCAGCCTCCTCTTCGGGTTTGGCCTCTCCCTTTACCTTGGCAGGAGCCTCCTTCTCTGGGGTCACTGCTTTTTTCTTATCTTCAGCCTCTTTCTTGGCTTCATCTTTGGATGCAGTCACACAGGGAGCCATGTTTAGTACCCCACACTGGGCTTAACAATCTGATGTTGTCATTTTAAAATCTTCATTATTTTTGAACTTAGGGACCTGTCATTGTCATTCTGCCCTGGAGCCCACAAATTATGCCGCTGAACTTGTCCATATGTAACCCAGTAGTTCCTAGGACAGGGTGCTCAATGGAATCACCAAGGAAATGTTAAAAAATACAGGTACACAAGCTCCACCTGATGACAATTACATCAGACTCTAGGAATGGAGCCCTGGAAAAGGCTTTTTGTTTTTGTTTGTTTGTATGTTTGTTTGTTTGTTTGTTGTTGCTAAATGTCTTCCGGAGATTCTCCTATGTAGCCAGGGCTGAGTGTTACTTCCCTAAAGTCATGGCCGAGATACCTATTTTGGTGCTTTCTCAGAATAAAATATAGTAAGAAATAAAAATATGGCCAAAAGAGGAGTGCCTGGGTGGCTCATTCAGTTAAGTGTCTGCCTTCAGCTCAGGTCATGATCCCAGGGTCCTGGACTCCCTGCTGAGTGGGGGCTCTGCTTCTCCTTCTCCCTCTAACCTCCCCCTGACTCTCTGTCTCTCGCGTTCTTATCCTCTCTGTCTCAAATAAATAAAATCTTTTTAAAAATATGGCCAAAAGAAATCAAAGTCACTGGTCTCCTGCAGTTTCAAAAGCATTAATACCATTAAAACAGTCTCAGGAATTAAAGATTAAAGCAGATCAAATAGACAAAGGCAAGATAGGATTCTGAACTGGATCACTCTGCAAATGGCCAGCAATCCCATCTCTCTCTCTCTCTCTCTCTCTCTTTTTTTTTTAATTTTATTATGTTAGTCACCATATAGTACATTGTCAGTTTTTTATGTAGTGTCTCTCTCTTACCGGAACTGTAACACAAATAGGTAAAGGCAGCTGTACAAGGATGTTCACTGCGGCATTGTTTCTGGTAATGCAGATTTGGAATACTATCTTAATGTCCACCAATGGGATGGAGTTAAATTATGAAAAATCATGCTGTGTAAAATAAAGAGCAATCCCTACATGATGACCTGGAAAATATCTGTGATATATTATTATCTGAAAAAATAGTAATTTCAGACTAATATGTAGCTCTTAATTGTATTTTGCATATACATATATGTATCAATCAATATGCATATAAAAATGCTTTCATACCAACAAGTTCATTTCTGAGGAGATAAGAATTTCATTTAATTGATACATATGTGTGTGTGTTTTTAAGTAGACTGTTGACAATTTTAACTTTTTTCTCAGCATTTTCCAAGTAACAAATTTATATGCAATGCTGACAACTGACCTTCCTTTTGGCTTCTCTAGTTTAGCGGGTCAATAATTCTTTGTTACCACCCTTGAAGAAATCCATGAGAGCTTTTCATTTTAAGGAACTGCCCATCTAAGTCTTCTGAGTCAAGTAGCATAAAACATAAATGAAAAACCTGACTTGGAAAAGAGGCTCAAGTTGTTTTAGAAAAACTAGAAGAAAAGGAATAAAGTATCTGCAAGTAACTTTCATTTCAGCAAAGAATCAATGTTCTTAATTTCAAGAAATTCGAAGCTGCCGGTGCACTAATTACATGCATTGAATTCCTCCAAATGCAGATCTATTACATGTTTGTGTGTATCTCTTGAGGCATAAAATAGAGAAATGCGGAGAGACGGGGGACGCTGCTCTAAGCTGTTTTCCTCCCTCCTTCCACAAACAATAATTTGGGTGTGATAAGGATTTGCAAAACAAACAACAAGCTGCACAGGGCTTTGTGTTTTGAAGCCACCAGCATGAAAATCCATGTAAACCACCATCTCTCTGTCTGCCGGGATAAACAGGTTCTAAGTACCCTATATAAATCTCCAAACCACGGAAGAAAATAACCCCGAACTTTTTTCTTTATCTGGCCCCAATTAAAGTTCAATGTAGGGGATTTATAATCCCCATCTAAACAGGGCATCTGCAATTTGTGGCCTGATATAAATAACTAGCTTTCATGCTGTAAAAGGACAAGAAGGGTCAATTCCATATATTTATGCAGAATGTGAAATCACACCAACCTTCATCAGCACTCCGCCAAGACTTCTCTTACTAAGGGACAAGAGTGGATATGTGGCTTTTTTCCTCCCCGGGTTTCATTTATTCCGTACAGTACAGCCTATAGTTCCTCATGCAGAATTACTTCTTTCCCATGGGTCTAGTACAGGGAACATAATTCCAGGAGCCTACTTTCAACGACAGAAGAAAAAGGTCAATGCTTCCTATTCCTGCCCCAACGAGCCAGAGGGTGAGCACTTGTCCTAGGTTTCGCCAGCGGCAGGCTCTGCCGGTTTTTAGGTCACTGATTCAGCTCCCAGCTCCTTTGTCCACCCGGCTTTGCAATACCCTGGATCTCTGTAGGCTGTACTTCACTGGTCAAGGGGCTTCCTGATTGGTTCTGTCAACAGGGAAGGCGGACAACAGGAGGAGAACATCAAGTGGCTCCTCTCCACAGCCAGGCAGCTCCTGATCTCTGAGATTGTGTCCCAGCCCTATGAGGATCCTCTGCCTACTCTAGAGAACGCGGCAACTAGCCCAGGGTCTTCCCGCAAAGGTCTGGGCCTCCGCTCCTCCATGTTTCTTCTCCCAGATTCTAGTCCAATGACACCAACTTCTCATTTTCCAGTCAGAGCACACTAGCTTCTTCCTGCAGACACTGTGTTATCTCAAGGTTCATTTTCACTACAGCACATCATCCAAATTCCCTCCATTGAAGCCCCTCTATTAAAGTAACTGGCATGGACTCATTTTCCTTACTAGCCTGGGGCTGCTCAGGCATCCTCGCCAGGATGTTGACCCTGTGTAAGCTGCTGAGGAAGAGGATATGGGTTGAGGGTTTTCAGTACAAAGTGAATGAAGCCACAGGATGGTCTTGATTCTCTTTTTCCAGTGACAGAGCTATTGTCTGCTTCCCCTTTTGCAAGCTCTTCCTTACTCTCTTAGATCCCCCGTCCTCAAGTATGATTCTCCAACCCTTTTTGGAGTCTGTAGGTCTCCTGGAAACCTTCTGAAAAACTCCTTTCAGTCAGTTTAGCTAAAATTAGTTTTTGTTGCTTGTGAGTAAGAAAATAAAACAGTGATAATACCCTAAGCAGGAAGGCTTGAGCAAACGTCTTCATTCAATCCATCTTTCAGTCCATAAGGACTTAATGAGCAGTGCACTTGGAACCAATAAAATCAACTCCAAGAACAATAAATACTTTATCTTCAAGCCTGAAAAAACCATCAAGCTGTGTCATTAGTGTCTGATCACTTCCTAATAACCTTACACACCCACAGAAAGATGTGCAGGCCATGTCCAGGCTTAGCATTACCAACCTCATACTGAAACACCCATCTAGGAATCATTTTAATCTTAGGTCACTGAGCTCATTTAACAAGGCCAGACAGAAGATAAGACAGACCCAAGGTCACACAGCAAAAGTCACAGCCATGACACAGACTTCGGGTGTACAGCCTACTTTCCCCTGCTTTGCCACCCTGTCATCTCTACCTGACACAGGGAAATCTTCCTGAGAACTGAAAGACCTTGAATGAGTGACATGCACAGAGGAGTGCATGGAGGAATCACAATCCCAGTCATTACAGAAATATTTTTTTAGTCTACGGAATCCTATATCCAAATGTGACAGTCCTTCCCCAAAAGGGAAGGAAGGCAAGGGAACCTTTTTCTGAAGTAGCTGACAGGGGCATGCAGTGGGGAAAGGAGAGTTGGGTTCAATTCCTGACTCTACCCTTTATTTTTATTATTTGACTTTGTATGTGCTGTATTACCACAAACAGCCCTATTTTATTTCCCATGAAGCGAAGATTATAAGATAAATGCATACTCTACTTCAGTTATTTTAACCAGCAAATGCACTTGTTCAAATATGTAGACTAAGCATGATTTTAGGAGCTGGGAACACAGCAGTGAGCAAAATAGAATCCCCATCCTCCGAGAACTTACTACTTAGTAGAGGGAGGCAGACAGTACACACGTAAACTTGTAAACAAATATGACATCTCAGAGTACAATAAATATTATGGAAAAATAAGATAAGATAGAGGACAATTAGGCTCATTAGGTCGGGAGGTCACAGAAGGCCTCTTTGAGATGCTGACCCTTGAGCTGATTCCCAAGATGATGAATAAGGGACGATCCAGAGGGAGAACATGCCAGACAGAGGGAAGATTGATTTCAGGGGCCTCCAAGTGGCAACAAGTTTGGTGTTTTGAGCAAGACAAAAGAGAGCCAGTATGATTGACCCTGAGTAATAGGGAGGGTAGAATGACATTGACCCTACAAAAATAAAACTGTTCACAATTTATCACCTATTGAGACACTGTATTAAATCAATCATTCTATTCTTCTCATTACGCAATTTTGTCTTTCCAATTTTGTATTGTACAGTTTCCTATTAATTTATAATGGTCAGTGACTTCCTAATACTTTCTCTTTAAATTTTCTATGTTTTTCCTCACTTTTTGCCAAATTGGTGCACACAAGTTTCCCATAAATGGATTCGAGGAGATTTCCTGTTTGGCTTTTTTAATACTCATAGTAATCTTTGTCTTGTGAACCAGAGAGGCAGTGCACTACAATAGGTAAGCAGTTCAGCTTTAGAGTCAGGTCTCAGATTTGAATCCTGTCTCTCCCAGACAGTAGTATTATTAACCTGGACAGATTAATCAGCTTCTCTAAGACTTGGGTTTTTCATCTATAAAGCAGACGCAAGATGACTCATCTTACAGTATTGTTTTGAGAATTCTGTGAATGGATATGTATAAGACAGAGTTTGGCACAGGGAAAGTTTTCAGTGAATGCCAACTAGTGCTGGACCTTTGTACAGTATTTCTTCTTCAAGACTAAATCAGATGTCATCTGAGGAAGGTTGCATCCCCAGACTTCCAGGCTCTTACCAACCATCAAAACTTCTGTCTCCCTGTCTATTCTGTTAGCTTCTTGATGGTAAGTAGTAGGGCTCCATCCATCACTGCACCCTAAGCACAGAGCTCAATATCTTGCACATAATAAATGTTCAATGTGCTTAATGAATTCAAATGTGAATTGTTCTTTTTTTTTTAACATTTCTGTAATCTTTTATTAATTATTTTTATTAACCTATAATGTATCATTTGCCCCAGGGGTACAGGTTTGTGAATCATCAGGCTTATACATTTCTCAGCACTCACCATAGCACATACCCTCCCCAGTGTCCATAACACAACCACCCTCTCCCTACCCCCCACCCAGCAACCCTGTTTGTTTTGTGAGATTAAGAGTCTCATGGCTTGTCTCCCTTCAGATCCCATCTTGTTTCATTTTTTTCCTTTCCTACCTCCTAAACCCCCCAAGCCCCACACCCCCCCACTCAGCTTCTCAAATTCCTCATATCAGGAAGACATCCAGATGGCCAGCATATACATGAAAAAGTGCTCAACATCACTCGGCATCAGGGAAATACAAATGTGAATTGTTCTTGACCACCCACTAGCCACTGACTAGTGAACTCTGATTTGGACATCTCAGTAATAGAGAGAACAGCCCTTGCTCAGACTTGGAGAAAAGAAAAAACTTTACCATCTTGGGTAAAGGATGGCTTTACTCTGTTGCTTGCAACTCAGGATATGTGTGCAAAATTGTACCATTTACTGAATTGTATAACTTTAAATGCTTGCTTAACCCAAAGGAGTAATCCTATGATTGCTCAAGTACTTGATAACACTATCAGTGAAAGAAACAGAATTCTTTTTTTTTAAAGATTTTATTTATTTATTTGACAGAGATCACAAGCATGCAGAGAAGTAGGCAGAGAGCAAGAGGAGGAAGCAGGCTTCCCACTGAGCAGAGAGCCCAATGTGGGGCTCAATCCCAGGACCCTGGGATCATGACCTGAGCCAAAAGCAGAGGCTTAACTTACCACCCAGGAGCCCTGAAAGAAACAGAATTCTTTAAAAGAGAAACTGAAGGGAAGGAATTCACCTAATCTCCAAAGACTGCTTAAAATCTGACTTCTCCGAGTCAACCAGAAAGCAATTAAATGTCATCAGTATATTAAAGTCTCTCTGAAACAAGACTTCTAGCCATCTCTCAAGTATCCATTAGCTGTATGACTAAAATCTTCCCCACTATAATGGAGAAGACAGCATGCCTTGGTGGGGATATTATTTTAGTTCTCAGGAATCATATGAGAACCATGGGTTCGATCTACTACATGACTCAACATGCAACTGACAGTCCCAGAAAAATGTGGGAGGAATGGCTCCCTCTGGAGTCTTGTGCTGTTGACCCTCTGCCACTTGGTCCATTCCCTCTCACTTCCTTTTCACAGATAAGAGCCCAGTAATCTCAAAAATGCATCAAGGATAAGAACCCATGCTGTGTGAGAGAAATGTCTTCTGATTTTTCCACCCAAACATAATGGAAATAGGTTAGAAAGGCAGGAGATGCAAATCTCTACCTATTTATGAAAATAGTGCATCTTAGTTCTGAAAATACTTCCTTCCCTAAGAGCCATTCATCCCCAAAGCTGAACAGTCAGATAAATCTCATGCTGTTTTCTGTGAGGTTGTTACATGCGCATGTCCTCCCTTGCAAAAGGGGAAATGCTAAAAGTGTATCCTCAGTTCTCTTCACCTGAGCCTGGAAGCAGCTTCTGCAGCAATTGAACCGAGGTAATCAAATGTGATTTACAAATTGATTCTCCTATCAGTAAAAAGCTCATTTAAATAAAATAATTGATACCGATTCAGGACAAAGAGACTATTTTCTTTAGCCCCTGAACAAATAAATGTGTCCTCATTGTTAACATCAGAGATTCTGAAAGAAAAAAGAAAGAAAGGAAGGAAGGAAGGAAGTAAAAAAAAGAAAATAGCAAAGAAAAAAAGACAAGAAAGCAAGAAGCAAATACAGAGTGTATTATCAGGGAAAACTCTGTTAGACATTGTGCTGCACGCCCAAAGCCCAGTTACAAAGAAACGGACAAATCTCCCCTTTTGTACCACCTTTCCCTCTCTTGAGGTCTCACTGTTCAGTTCGCCTCTTTTCTCACTCCTTGGGCAATCTGAAGTAAGCCCGTACAGGATAAGATACTCCAGCTTCAGAGACTATCTCACTATTTTAGAGAAATGTGTCATCTCCTAATGTAATCAAGTCAGGTTCTACTTATTTATTTTTTAATTCTTATGCTCGATGCCAAGGGGCCAGCAATTCGAATAGGGAAGACTTGTCAAAAATAATATAAATGAACTATTCCAAACTGGCCTGTTAATAATCATTCGTGTGGAACCAGGTTCCACTTTTAATTTGTTCTTTCCACCAGCTCTCCTAAACTTCATCCTTGCCTCCCTGGAGAAATCACAAGACCTGTTGAATTGCAGTTATTGACCTGAAAATGGAGTGTGGAGAAAATTCTCTAGTTCTCTGTGCATTCTTGCTTCCTCTTGAAAGCTCTCCTTCACCTATTTAAGGCCCAGAGCTTTCATATTATCTCCATTAATTTCTTTGTTTAATGCCGATTTCTCTTCCTTGAAATCTTATTTTCCACAGCCCTTAATCTGTTCCATCAGCCTGGTATCCCAGCTAAGTTGTCTGTTTCTTGAGGGCAACAGCCATGGACTGTATCTCTCACAGTGTCCAGCACTCTGCTACCAAAATTATAACCTCTTGGAAAATATTTCTCCAACAATCTACCTTTAGCTGCCTCTTCCCCTTCTGCACCACTTCATAATAATTCAGGTTGGTTCACTGAATCTCAAACTCATGGCCCCTGGTCTGGACTGCCGACTTGCCTAGAGTTGACTCAGTTAGAGTTTCAAGAAAAAGAATTTAGTCGAATTAGTTGCCAACATTAAAGAATCAAGAGACTTGATGGAACATTTCTGATTGCTGGCTTCTCTTCAGGAATTGTATGATTTAGCAATCTTAGCCCTATTCTTGCACAACAGCAACTCATGAGAGCCGAGTTGTAGCTGTGCCTTTATGTGGGGTATGTTCTCCAAACCCAACAGCTCTAAATTCCAGTCAACTTTATTTCCCACCTGGTTCAAAAGGTGTGTAAGTTTAACCAATGTCTGCTTTAAAGGAAATTCAGATTATTTTCCCAATAAGTTTATCTTTCCAAAAATAGTATTAGCTGTTTTTACTAAAACCAAATCCATGGTCTCAGATTTAGGGAAATGTTAGGTTTTGTTCCCTCCCTATCCCACTTGCTGGCCACACCATCCTAGTTACCTAAGACCAAAGTCTCTGAAACTATACCCCACTCCTCACTAAAATCTGTCCCTTCCTTGCTGCCTCTACTATCCTGTTTTCTGATATCCTCTACTTCTTACTTGGATCTCCTAACTTGCCCTGTATCCTTCAGTTTCTGTTCAAATTCATCCTTCATGTTCCAACAAATGGCATAGCGCTGATTTTGTTAGCTCTCTCTTCAAAAACTCAGAGTCTCCCCAGTGCCTCCCAAACCAAACCTGAAGCCCATGGCCTCCACCATTTGCTCCTAGCTTACCTCAACAGCTGTCAGGAGCCGTATCTTCCAAAGACAACTCTATCCCAGCAGATTAGCCTTCCGCCTTCAAAATCACCATATACTAGTCAGATTTCAAGGCTCAATTCCAAAGAGACACAAGCCCCTGGATGATAAAAAAGAGTGATATGTTGCCCCTCCTGTGTGAATGGACTATTTAGGAGACAGGAACTAAAAAAAACATCACTTTTTTTTTTTTTTAAATCATGGTAGAATTATAGCCTATGTTATTCAGGATAAGAAAGCCACATCCTGAGAGAACATAACTTTCCCAAAGCATCTTGAATCATCCCAAGCAGGTAGTGATACTACCTAAATCCAGCCTTTTATGGACCTCATTTCAGTCATTTCTCTGATTTTGGGGTCCCGTAGGACTTAGTATGGTGACTTCCACTGGAAAAGAAAAAATATAGTCGATTTCTGATTTTCAGAAAATAGAATAAGAGCTAAGGTGTCTTTTAGGAATCATACTAGTTATATCCTGATTAACGTTGTTTGGTTCTTAATAAGGTTTGATTTCAGTGACCATATTGCTACACACATAAAAAGTTCTTACAACTGTCTGAGGAAAATGCTTTTTTCAGACCTCCTTTTCTTTGCTCAGCTTTCTATTTCTGTTAATGGGCTTAAAACTAATTAGAGAAAATTAATTCCTCAGAATAATAACGATTGTCAGGGAATCGCACACTAACACTTTATTCTTGGAGATGAGAGCTTCCTGGGGGTTGGGAAGCAATTACAACTTCTTAATGATGTATGGAAGTAAAGGACACCGGATCTGTATCAATTATGTTTTATTTATTTGTCCCAGAAACTTTTAATGAATTTAAGGGGGAAATTACACATCTCAATGTAAAGTGATTACCCTTTCTGAACTAGCATGCCCTCCCCCCTACCCGCCTGGTCACAAGTGGCTCATCAGGCTAGCCTTACAGCATCTCGGACCCTGAGAAAGCACCAGAGGAAACTCTGATGAGTAGTGCTCATTATTTATTCATGAGCATTTTCTTTTTTTTTTTTTTTAAAGATTTTATTTATTTATTTGACAGAGAGAGATCACAAGCAGGCAGAGAGGCAGGCAGAGAGAGAGGAGGAAGCAGGCTCCCTGCTGAGCAGAGAGCCCCATGCGGGCCTTGATCCCAGGACCCTGAGATCATGACCTGAGCCGAAGGCAGCAGCTTAACCCACTGAGCCACCCAGGCGCCCTCATGAGCATTTTCGTTTCATATTTACCATTTGTAAAATATTTGGATGTCATCAGCATATGGGACCTTCTGGGAAAATGTCTGCTCACCAACTTCAAAGGACAAAAGTGAAGAAGGCTGAGTCACCCAACAGATGAGGGAATCCAACCTTGACTTTTATCCCTAGTTGTTCTTTGACCCAGTTTCAATAATATGCAACTGAACTCTACCCCCTGCAATCAAAATGTCTCTAGTTGGACAAAGATTAGCATCTAAGGCCAAGAATTCTCAGTATTTTTGGACTGTGAATGGTCTGATGGTTGAAAGAACTGTCAACCTCATCTCCAGTCTCTCTCTTAAATATGTTCCCTTCTGCTCATCTACACAGCTAGAGACCTACTATCAGTCTGTATCATCTCTTACCATCCCACATCACACTTGGTATGTATGATCAGCTTCATCCTAATCCCAGCTTCCTATCTCATCCCTCTCCTATCCTCCATGTTATAAACTGAGTGTTTGACAAGGGCCTTATTATCACCATCATCATCACTGAAATAACATTATCGTAACTAAAGAATCAGTCATGTCTGAATTGCAAACAGGAGAAAGGAACACTGTCTAATTTACACATAAAATGATGTACTAAGTGGCAAGTGGGTAGTTTCCATATTCCATATGAAGTCCAAAGAACCATGTTTGACATTACACAACCAGCACCTCCTTCTCAAGGATGGTCTATTGAGGGCACACCTCCTCTACTACCAAACAGAGTGTGTAGTGTGCACTGTTAGTACCTCTGAGGAAAGGTTGTGCGTGCTGCTAGAACTGCTGGCTCTGTTGACTTTAACATCATGTGTATCGCCACCTCTAGCACCATGTTTTCCAGAAAGAAGACAGGACAGCACACTTAGTATTCCACCGCTTAAGGTGTTTCAGACTCAAAGTCTGTATCACAACATCTAATTTGTGATGCCTCAGCAAGGAGCCCATGACTAACTGCATGGGGGCTGCCATTGCCAGCCTTTAAAATGGGCTCTGACTCATCAAGTGGGAGATTCCCCAGACAATGGAAGGGGATTTAGATGCTGGTGGCCAAAAACAATGACTAATGTCCACTTTAATATCATTTATTTAGCACCCACTATACGCCAAATAATGTACATTATTTTCACAATATCTCAGCAAAATAGATTTTGAGGTCTATTTTGTAAATTAAGACAGAAAATTCTAGATTTTCATGATCGAGAGAGAACAGAAAGGACTGAAACTTAACCTAGACTGGAAATTTATTGTTCATATAATTGAAATGTGAGTCCCATGACAGTAAGACATATTTGTCTCATACAATGATTAATCTTCAATGCCTTTAGTCATGCCTGGCACAAACCAGGGACTCAATGAAGACTCTCAAGTTGGAGCCAGGAGGCTAGATCCAAGGACTCAAAACATGTCGTTGCAACTCAGTATCACCCTCTCTCTCCTCTCTGCATCATGTTTTATACCCGCCAGAATATATTGTCAAAGGCAAAAGTCATCTCTTTTCCATCACCTCCCCCTTTATACACCAAAATCATGTCTCATTGTCCTGGTCAAAGTCAAATGTTATCTGTGAACCAATCACTAAGGCCAAGGTGATAGAATGCTCCGTTGGCCAAGCCTGGGTCATGAAACCATTTATGAACTTCTAGGAAAACCAAACTGAACTATGTGGACTAAAATAAAGGGAAAAGCATTTCCCCCAAATGAATTTTAGAATCTTTCACCATTAATAAAAGCAGTAGAAATAACACTGGGCAGGTAAAATAAACAAATGCCCACTAAGTAGAGCACAGTTCTACACAGCGAGAACATTTTCAGCTTTTGTGTACTGAATTACCAATTCCCTTCTGAGCCCTGAAGGCGGCCACCACAGTAACACAAGCTTTAGCTTTACATGTAAGGAAACTGAAACTGAGGATCAGAGAAGGTAAGTGATTTGCCCAAGGTCACATAGTAAGATAACAGTAGAGCCAGGACTCAAGGCCAAAGCTTTTATTTTTGCCCAGTTTCTTTTCTTCCAGGCCCTGGAGAAATCTACAAAAATACAAGAGGATAAGGAATAATTAGCCTTCTCAAGAGTAGATGGTGTTTGAACTAAGGAACCCATGTTCAGGTAGCACTTCTATTACAAGAATGTTTTATTTTCCTTAAAACAATTCACATAATCAATTTAGATCACCTTATTAGCTAAAGCAACATCTTACTGCTTTTACCACTTGCAGCCACAGTGCTGATTAGTGCCTTTCATATCCTATTTAGCAGAGGATGTTGTATGTATTACCATGCCCTCTGTGTAATAAATTTGACATTTCAGATGGCAACAAATGGCTAGAAAATTGGCCCCTTGAGAATAATAGCCAAGCAACATTTACATGTAATTATTCTACCCAAGAATTTAATTTTGTTGGGTACAAAGTTGTGCTGAGTGAAAAGACCCTAAACAGTGAACCCTGGACTCAAGTGGTAGACATTAGCACGAGTACTAGATTCTGGAACATTCTTTCCAATACTTGAAGATAATTCCCCATGGCTGAATGTATTTCTGCAATGAATTTAGATAATGTTTTGGTCTGTGTGGCTCTAATTACTCTGAAAATGTTACAAATGGGCTCTTTTTTGGTCCTCACACTGTCATTTTTGTCACCGTTCCATAGCTCTGATTGCCTGCCTTCCGAGTCATGGGTCATGAATTAACAATTTTCCCTGGATATTTGTACTGCCCCTGCACTTTCCACTTAAAGACCTTGTGATCCTCCTAGTTGAAGAGGGCAACGTGGTTACCATTAGCTCTTTTTTTGTTTGTTTTTGGACAGATTAAGAGAATAAAACCCAGAGGTATTCAGTGTCTTAGCCAATGAAATATAGCTAGACAAAAAGAGAGAAGGTTATCTGATCCTGTAACTAAACCATTCCTATCACCACATGCTCATTTCTCCATTTATTTTATGCAATTATTGTGGGTTGACAATGTGCCAGGCATCACATTAAGCATGCAAATACAAAGACCTGCTTTCAAGAAGCTTATCTTCTAATGGGAGATACAGAAAACTAGTAAGCAACTTAATAATACCAAAAAAAAAAAAAAATGAATTTGTAGTAAGACCTAAGATAAAACAATGTGCTGGGAAGTCACTGGCAGTGGGGAAGAGTACTGATTCAGACAGCGTAGTCCTGGAAGAGCTCCAGGAAGAGTAATGTTTAAAATGAGAACTGAAGTACAAGGAGGAGCTAACCATAGAGAGAACCAAGGAAAAAGCATTAGGGGCAGGAGAAGCCTCAAGAACCAATGTCCAGTCACACGGAAGAGCCTAGAATGTTCTAAGAACCTACAGAAGGCTGATGTGGCTGGTGAACTGTTCTTAGATACAGTTTGTCTACAGGCCTGCCAACTCGCTGGTGGATAGGACACAGAGAAAGAAGAGAAGAGGTATCTGTGAGCTGTCCTATAGCATCATCTTGAGAAGCCAAGTACCTGGCACTGCCATTGCCTGAAATGGGAAAGCCAGCAAGAGGAAACAGTTGAGGTGGCATGTGTGAGGCTTGAGATTGCTGTGAAACAACAAATTTGGGTCATCCAAGTAATATTTGGTTATATTGGTCTGAAACCAGACAGTGAGATTTCTATTTTCACTGAATGTGCAATGCTGGATGACACTGAAAAATCTTCTGTAATCAACAAAACTGATGATGTTAGGACTTAAGTAGTGACACTTGACATGAATTAACTTAAAGAATACGAGTGACAGCAACCATTGCTACTTTTTCCTCTCCATCCCAGGAAAGAACACTGGACAAATAGAGATTCTGGGAGTGACTCTCAAGCAGATGATGTTGCCACCAGTGGAATCTCTTCTTACTTTTGGGAAGGATAGTGGGTCCTGAGCCTTGGAGTAAAGCTACCTAGGTTTGACTTCAAAATCTACAGCCAGGAATATCCCTTAGAAATACAAATGCAAATCAAATACTGTTATTCTACTGCTTGAGTGTCTGGGATGGTTTGCTCCATACTCTAAAGATGAAAATCACAATCCTTACATATGCCTACTAAGCCTCCATGTCATGTAGCCCCCATATTTCTCTTCAGCCTCAAGTCATGGTATTTCACCCTCATTCTCCAAGTTCCAGACATGTTATTCATACTCTTCCCCTTCTAACTCTTATTTTTAGTTCTGCCCAACCTAAGGAAATTCATTTATTTCATTTATTCTATCTATCCCTAACCTCCATTTTTTTCTTCATTATCTTATCAAATCCTCTGTCTTCAGCTAAGTGTTCATTTGCCACTTCTTCAACAAGTCCTTCCTAGAACCCCCAGGATACGTCACTTCCCAGTAGAGGTTCTAGTATCTCCCAGGATTTCCCCCTCGGTAGCAATTATCATCATATTAGTAAGTAATCACACTCTCCTAGCCTGTAAACTTCCTCAGGGTAAGGACGGGGTTGCCGTGATATCCCCTTTTATCATTAGTGCCCAGATCAGGGCCTGGCACTTCACTTGCTAGATGGTAATTGTAGAATGAAAACATTAATTTTTGACACTGGTCTGCCCCCCTCTGGATAGAGCAGATTGCTGTTTCAGGGTACCTCATTTGCAAATGCCTAAAAATAAAAATGATATGCAAACAAAATGTTCCTTGTCAGAATGAAGCTGCTGAGAAAGAGCAGTTTAAAAAGCTGATTCCGAGCAAAAGAACATGGAAAACTAATACTCCTTAAATAGCTTCTTAAATACAGTCATCAATCAAAAGTCATGTCTTTGTGGATCTTCATTACATGAGGAACCTATTGAAAAATGCACAGCCCCTTACTGCAAAACACACAGAACTGTGCCTTGCAAAGAATTTATAGAAATTAAGGATTTAAACAGACACAGCTGAGCCCAAGAAGTCACAGTCCTGTTGTCAATGAGACATAATAATTGAAGTCAACTGACTAAATAATATTTTTTATAACATCTTGGCCACCTAAAAATATTAGCTAAAGGCCATGATGGCAAACCCGCTAAGCTGGCACTTTTTAGCACAAGGAGAATCAACAATGTACCTCCTGTGCAGTCAGTCAGGAACTTAGGCAGAAAAGGCATCAGTTACCAAGGCTGTGCAATCTCCTGTTGGGAACTCTGCAAGGAACAGAACACTCAGGGCATGACTGCAAAATCCCCACACTCAGATCAAAAATTAAATATTAATTTATATCAAATCACCCCCACAGTTTTTAAAGTTGAATTGAGTTTACAGTTTGTTTTGTTGGGCTGTTTAATAAGACTGCATTCTGTCTTCTATCAAACCAGATGTGTAGAATGTTAGAGATGAAAATTTATCAAGGCACACGATCAACCACAGCTAGACAGAGAATTCTACAAGGCAAGGTTGTGAAGTAGAGGATCCTTGGCAGGGAGCAGCCAGGGAGTACAATGAGTCAGCTCTTTGAACTGAATTTTGGAAAAGGGACTTGGGCAAAGACATGGAAAATGTGAAGGTGGCAGCACATTGGCAGCAGTAACTATGATCATCACGTGGATCACAGAGTATTTTCACATCGTCTAGGTCATTCCTCCTACAAGGTACATCAGAGGCAGTCGGAATTACAGACAGCGATTGAGTCACTTGGCTTGTCAAGATGAATGAAAGCAGATAAGTTGAACTATAGGCGGAATTTGGAATCACTGTTCTCCCCTACCCATATGGATATCTTACTATTCTCTCCTTTAACATCTCTACTGTAGAGATTTCATTGGGTCCCCATTTCTTAAAATTTCTCGCCTGACTTCAAAACCATCCATCATAGCCCACACCCTTCTTGCTGAATTTCTTTCCCACTTTCTTGGTACTTGGCCTTCACTCCTGAGGCCCCACACTCAAGTACCATCAACGTGATCCAGTCACTCACACCTCCATGCCTACACCACACCACTCCTCTAGCCTGTGCGCCCCTCTGCTCTGCTCATCCAAAGCTTAGCTCACATACCACCTCCTCTGGAAGGGTTTTCCTAGTGGTCCTCTTCATATTCTGAACAATCAGAACTACTACATATTATTAGGTAATATTTTAAGTGAATTGATGTTCTCATATTCATTTGTTTTGGGCCTATTGGTGAAGTGCTTTTATTCTTTTTTACTGAAGTACAGTTGATACACATTATATTGGTTTCAGATATACAACATAGTGATTCAACAGTTACACACATTATTAAATGCTCATTTGCTTTTTTCTTTCACACTAGACAACTTCAGGGTAGAGACTGTGTCGAGTCTTTCTGCTGTCCCCCATGGTGTTCATTCTGTGTTGAACTCACAAAAGCACTGAACACACTTGTTACTTGATTAATCCTCCTTCCTTATATCATTGGTGTGTGTTGAGAAAAACCTTAAGGGGACAGACTACAATCTGCAAGGTGTGATACAACAGAATTTCAGGATTAATTTCCAATCATTCCCTTGACAGCTGCCTGCATAATATCCCCTTCATTATTTTTTAAAGTCAGTTTATATTTTAATGCAGTGATAGAATATTGGACAGCTCCCAAGAGTAAAATTATTGTCAAAGAGAAACTCCCCACTTTAAGGCTAAGAAAAACTCAAGCTATTTGGGATAGATGAGGGGGCAGGGAGAAGAAGGAGTGATGGTTGGTCTCAAAACAAACCTACCTAGAAAAGCAACACACAGATTTGAAGACTTGGCCTCTGTTCCTGCTTTTGAAATTGCCCTATGACCTCTAGAAAATCAGTCAGCAGCTTTCCGAGCATCTAATTAAATACAGTATATCACTATCTGCGTACTTAGTATTCTAATTTGTTCATCCTACATTACCATCCTCATATACGTCCTCCTACGTGGTCTCCTGATTTCCAACCTTGCTGCTTTAACCCACTCTCCTTCTGAGACCCAGTATAATTTTTTAAAAAGTAGACATGATCATGCCATGCCTTTTGAAATCCCTCCACGACTATCACTGTAAAGATAAAGTGCACACTCATTAGCATGATGTATAAGGCCCTTCAGGATCTGTCTTCTACTGATACCTCCTACTTCTTCCCCTTCCAATTCCCCCTTTGACTGAACCTCTGTCAGATTTAATTTCTTTTATTTACTGCAACTCACATGTACATTATCTTATCTCTAAGCTTTCACATGCTGAAGTTTTATTGAGACTGTTCTGCCCATCTCCAAGCCTTTAACACGGTAACTTTTTATTCAACCCCCAGGAGTCCTGACTCCAACTCTAAATTAGATGCTGAGCTTACGTTCTCCAATACACACTCTATACTTTCCCCTATTGTGCCATGGATCACACTGGGTTGTACCTTTCTGATTACTTGTCTGTGTCCCTTCAAGACTGTAATCTCCTTGTATTTATTTATTTATTTTAAAAGATTTTATCTATTTATTTGACAGACAGAGATCACAAGTAGGCAGAGAGGCAGACAGAGGTGGGGGGGGGGGGGGAACAGGCTCGCTTCTGAGCAGAGAGTCCAATGTGGGGCTCAATCCTAGGACGCTGGGATCATGACCTGAAGGCAGAGGCTTTAACCCACTGAGCCACCAGGCACCCTGTAATCTCCTTTAGAGAGAGACCGTCTTGTCTTTTTTATTTTTTTTTAAGATTTTATTTATTTATTTGACAGACAGAGATCACAAGCAGGCAGAGAGGCAGGCAGAGAGAGGAGGAAGCAGGCCCCCTGCTGAGCAGAGAGCCCAAAGCGGGACTCGATCCCAGGCCCCTGAGATCATGACCTGAGCCGAAGGCAGAGGCTCAACCCACTGAGCCACCCAGGCGCCTCAGTCTTGTCTTTTTAAGTGAGCTGTTTCCAGTGCCTAGCATAGTCCTTAGCCCATGGTATAAATGCTCAATAAGGAGTTACAGAAGAAAAAAGAGAGAGAAGGAGGGAGAGAGGGAACAGAGAATGAAAGAAGGAAAAATGAAGGAGAAAGGGAGGAAGGAATGCAGGAAGGAGGGAAAGAAGCAAGGAAGGAAAAATGAAGAGGCAAAAGAGGGAGAGAAGAAGCAAGTCAGAAAAGCAGCAAAAAAAAAAAAAAAAATGAATGTGGGGAAGGAGAAAAGGGAAAATAATTATTTCTGGGGCAAACAAATTAATGACATAGCTGTTCCAAAAGATGAAGTCATTTGCTAGGTGATAAGAAAATGAACTTACCAGATTCTCTTGTGAAAAATACTAAAACTCTCTCCATAAATAAGTTTCTAGATTTTAAACAGTTGTTCTTTTCAGCAAAATATGTACAAGTGGATAATATGTTAGTAATAAGTTCTGTAGTTGTGAACATAAAATGTGAATGCCACCAAGGGAGATTTATTTTGAGATCTCAGACCCCTGAGATAGTGACATGGAAGTTATTTACTTCCCCAGCACAGAATTTTATTTGAATTGGAAAGGGGTAACCTCAAAACCTCATGTTGCATAATATTTTGCCACACATAAAAAAATCATGCTACAATATGGCCTCGACGGATGCGTGACATATGTTACTTAGATCATTCCGGTAGGAGATTGTTGGCAGAATGGCTAGAGAAACCCTGATTAAATGAGATTATCGAGTCACAACTCACAGTCTTCATCACTTTACAGTTTATAAAACGTTTTCAAGTGCTTAAGAGCATCTGTTTCTCTCAACAGCAAATCATTCTACTCTTCTGCTTAGAATCACCCATGCTTTCCTTCTCCTCTTAGAATAAAATTCAGATACCATATTGTGGCCTCAAGGCCTTACATGGTCTAGCCCCTGCCTTCTCCAACTTCATCTTATAAATGCTACTAAAATTAGCTTATCTGTCCATTGTTATTGGGACATGATGAGTTATGAGTGTCAGAATGCACAGCAGCTGCCCAACAAAGCATCCTGGTATACTCAGCTGGCTTTTTTTTTTTTTTAAAGCAAGACTTTCCCAATAAAGGAAGCCTTGCATTTATTTATACTTCTGTGCAAGCTCCTAAGTTTGTTGCAAAAGATCAAGAAAGAATGTGAAGATGACTACTAGCCTATGGACCACATGTTGAAAAGCAATGCTTATAGCCCTCTCGTCTCTTGTCAGTCTCTTAATTACACTAGTCTTCACATTTTAGAGCTTTCAATAGCATCACGTTTGGTGACCGATTATCGTCCATCTCTTAGGTCTTCATTACCTACTTAACAAGTCTTTTCTTGACTGTCCTACCTAAAGTAGCACTCTCAGGCTCCAACCCAACTGCTTCTTTATTTTTCCTAGTACTTATTTCAATTGGTAATTAGCATATTTGCTCTTTTCTTTTTTTATAATATGTCTACCATATGATCTCTCCCCTAATATCAACCAAAAAAAAAAAAAAATGCTTAGTGTATAGTGGAAGGACAATAAATATTTACTGAATGAACGAATGTAACAATTCTGAGAAGTAGGAGTTATAATCCATATTTTACAGATGAAAAAATTGACATCAGGGAGTTTAAACGTCCTTTAATGTAACCATCTTTTATATTTTTGTTTTACTGGAGAGTTAAAAAATGCTTGCATAAATATGAGCTCTTAATATTATGTATTAAATAGCGCAGCATCTGTGGTGGGAAGAACATCACTCAAAGTGATTAATGACTAGTGACTAGTGCAGAATCATTCAAAACTAAAGGATAAAGGGCAAGAAAACAAAGCCATGTCTTCTAAATCCAAGATTGGTGTCTATTAAAGTAGATAACATGACCTTGTAAGACTGCATTAAAAAGTCCTCCAAAAAGTGACGTATTTTGTTTTTAGGAGAATACAGAGTGTTAGTGCAAAGCTTTATTGGATGCAGGGGAAATGAGGTGTTGGGAAAGATGGGCAGACTGTTGACTCAGCTTTCCTTAAGCACCACAATGCACTTTGTCCAGGTTCACATGCCAGTTACTATCCATAAGACATGATTATTATCAGTAAAATAATGTCAATGGCCTCTCAAATTTGTTGTGAGGATTAAACAAAAGTATGGAAGCAAAGTCCCTTGACCAGGATTTGGCAAAGAGTAGGTACTCGGTCTCAGTAAATGCTATTTATCTTTCCTTTCTTCTTTTCTCATCTCTACAATGAAAAGAAATAGCACAACCAGGGCGCCTGGGTGGCTCAGTGGGTTAAAGCCTCTGCTTTTTTTTTTTTTTTTTTAATTTTTTATTTTTAAGCCTCTGCTTTTGACTCAGGTCATGGTCCCAGGGTCCTAGGATCGAGCCCCACATCCGGCTCTATGCTCAGCAGGGAGCCTGCTTCCTCCTCTGTCTCTGCCTGCCTCTCTGCCTGCTTGTGATCTCTGTCTATCAAACAAATAAATAAAATCTTTTAAAAAATTTAAAAAAAAAAAAAGAAATAGCACAACCATAAGTCACAAAGGTTACAACTCAGATACATAGTCACTGTAGTATAATTTACTCCAGGGAAGACAGCTCATAAAAATTATTGTTTCTCAATCTATACTGGGGAGCAAACTGAATGAGACTAATAGATGATAACACATGTAGATAAATCATCTCTGAAGTCTCATTCTTGGTTTTATCTCCCCTGGATACTACTAGTGCCAGCAGGAACTTGGCAGGTGAGTCAGGTTAGTTTAGATAACTTAGATTTCACTTGTGTAATACTACCAAGACCTAAAGAACCAAAAACAACAACAACAACCAAAAAACTTTCACTTTGGTGTCTCCAAAACTTATCCTTAAAGTAGTTCATTAAATTTATAAAAAGATCATTGGACAATAGGCTTCTAATTCTGACATACCTGTGGTCATGGACATGTCCCTCAATCTTGGTTTTCTCAGCTCTCTGTGAAGTCTATAGTATTTATCATGCCTACCTCTTTGTACAGTAGAAACTAAGTATCTTTGTAACAGGACTCCTTAACTTAAGGTCTATGGCTATTCTTCACAGAGCCACAACCCCACGAGTTATATACAAAATCAAGAAAAAGAAAAAAAAAAAAAGGTAAGGCAGTATTAATGCAGTCACTATTTGTAAATTACATGACACAATATTAAGAAAACCCCGAAGATGTCACTAAGAACAAAAAATAATTAATAACTAAAGTTAAAGGAAACTAATATACAGAAATCTGTTGCATTTCTATATGCTAATAATGATGTAGCAGCAATGGAAATTAAGAGAACAATCTCATTTACACTTCCATTAAAAAGAATAAAGTACCTAGGAAAAAATTTTATCAAGGAGATAAAAGATCTGTACTTTAAAAACTACTACACAATGAAAGAAATTGAGGATAATACAAACAAATGAAAAGATAAGCCATGCTCATAGTTTGGAATTAATATTGTTAAAATAATTCATACTACTTAAAGCAATCTACAGATTCAGCGGAATCCCTATCAAAATACCAATAGCATGTTTTACAGAATGAGAACAAATAATTTTAAAGCGTGTATAGAACCATTAAAAAAATAAAAAAGAAAGAAACCTGAATAGCCAAAGAAAACTTGAGGAAGAACAAACCTGAAGTTATCACAATCCTGGGTGTCAAACTATGCTACAAAGCTATAGTAATCAAAACAGTATGGTACTGGGGCAAAAATACATATGTAGATCAATAGAATAGAACAGAGACCCCAGAAATAAACCCATACTTACATGGTTAATTAATCTATGACAAGTGAAGCAAGAGTGTACAATGGGGAAGAAACAGTTTCTTTAGTAAGTGGTGCTGGGAAAACTGGACCGCTACATACAAAAGAATGAAGTGGGACCACTTTTTCACGACACATACAAAAATAAACTCAAAATGGATTACAGACCTAAATGTGAAATCAAAAACCATAAAACTCCTGAAAGGTAACATAGGCAGCAATCCCTTGGAATCAGCTGTAACAACACTTTTATGGATCTGTTGCAAGAGAAACAAAAACAAAAATAAGCTATTGGGACTATGCCAGAATAAAAAGGATTTTGCCACAAAGGAAACAATCAGCAAAACAAAAAGGCAGGGAAAAGACATTTGCTAATTATATATCTGATAAGGTTTAGTATTCAAAATATATAAAGAACCCATACAACTCAACACTAAAACACAAATAATCTAATTTAAAAATCAGTAGATTCTAAAATGGACATTTTTCCAAAGAAGACATACAGATGACCAACAAGCATATGGAAAGAAGCTCAACATCACTAATTATCAGGGAAATTCATAGCAATACCACAATAAGTTATTAGTTTGCACTAGTCAGAATGGCTGATGTCAAAAAAGACAAGAAATCACTGTTGGTTGGGATACCATATGATTTTACTTATATGTGGAATCTAAAAAACATGACAATCTAACAAACCAACAAGAAATAGAAACAGACTCATAAATATCAAGAATTAATGGGCGGTTGCCAGAGGGGAGGAGAACAGGGGGATGGGCAAATTTGGTGAAGGGCATTAAGAAGTACAAGCGTCCAGTTATAAAACAAGTAAGTTAGAGTGATTAAAGGTACAGAATAAAGGGGCACCTGGGTGGCTCTGCCTTCAGCTCAGGTCATGATCCTAGAGTCCTGGGATCAAGCCCCGCATCGGGCTTCCTGCTCTGCGGGGAGCCTGCTTCCCCCTCTCTCTCTGCCTGTCTCTCTGCAAACTTGTGATCTCTGTCTGTCAAATAAATAAATAAAATCTTTAAAAAAAAAAAAAAGGTACAGCATAAAGAATATAGTCAATGATACGGTGATAATGTTGTGTGGTGATACATGCTAAGGATACATAACTGTGGTGACTATACCATAATGTATAGAATTATGGAGTCTCTATGCTATACATAGGAAACTAATATAACATTGTATGTCAACTATACTTTAAATAAATTTATAAATAAATAAATAAGTCTACCTACCTACCTATCCATCCATACATACATACATCCATACATCCATCCAACCATCCAAGAAAATACAGCCAGTAGAACATCATCATTTCAAGGCTCTTTAATAATATGAAAATTTTTCCACTATGCAATGTTAGCTAAAAAAGCAGACTATAAATCTGTGCAGTAAAATTCTAGCTGTTTTAATAATAAAAGCTAGTTCTCAACAATGGACAATGTCTGGAGACACTTTTGATTATTATACTGGATGGAGGGGAGATTCTGATGGCATCTCTACTCTACTTAGAAGCCAGTTTTGCTATAAACATTCTAGAAGTCAAGGCCATGCCTTAACAACAAAGAATTATTCTGTTCAAAACGTTGGCAGAGCTGAGGTTGAGAAAGAAACCCTGATATGAAGAGAAATATTTTAAGAAAATAAACTCTACTGACAAGCTTTTCTATGACTTCATTATTCATTCTAAACATTTCTATATTTTATAAGTGGTTTTAAAGAGCATATTTTCTCTTTTATAAGTGGATAAAAATAACATTTAAAGAAAAAACTGAATTTTCTCTTTCCTTTTTGAAACAACTCAATAAGTAATGAGGTCAGCATACAAACAGGTTGAGAAACTGGTCAGGGCATCAAAGGAGGAAGATCAACAGAGCATGAATATGAATTATCATGGGGTTTTACTTCTGCTCTTAAATTCCATGGGGAATTTGGGGGGAAATGTCATCAGCCACCTGGGGTATTGGGAATAAAAAGCAGCATGCTATTATTCTGTGATTCAGATACTGACCTTCATCTTAAGCCAAGCAGACACAACCACAAGAGGAACAGGGACAAGAACTATGGAGCTATTTTGTGTGAGTATCTAAAATATCCCCCAGGGGCGCCTGGGTGGCTCAGTGGGCTGAAGCCTCTGCCCTCGGCTCAGGTCATGATCCTGGAGTTCTGGGATCGCGTCCTACATTGGGCTCTCTGCTCGGTAGGGAGCCTGCTTCCTCCTCTCTCTGCCTCTCTGCCTACTTGTGATCTCTGTCTGTCAAATAAACAAATAAAATCTTTAAATAAAATAAAATAAAATATCCCCCAAATATCTAGACATCCCTCAGGAACTATAAATCTTGGAATCTCTTAAAGACTCAACAATTTGGAGTACATAAAATTTTCAAATTTATACAATCCCCATGTGTTTTCCTCTAGACCTACACCACAACTGAAAACTCTTGAGACACTACAATTGCCCCTTTAAGTCCAACAACGGCCTTTTTTTCTTTGCCTTTATCTACTTTTTTTATTTTTTATTTTTTATAAACATGTAATGTATTTTTATCACCAGGGGTACAGGTTTGTGAATCGCCAGGTTTACACACTTCACAGCGCTCACCAACGCACATACCCTCCCCAATGTCCACAACCCCACCCCCCTTTTCCCAACCCTCAGTTTGTTTTGTGAGATTAAGAGTCACTTATGGTTTGTCTCCCTCCCAATCCCATCTGGTTTCATTTATTCTTCTCCTACCCACTTAAGTCCCAATGTTGCATCACCACTTCCTCATATCAGGGAGATCATATGATAGTTGTCTTTCTCTGCTTGACTTATTTCGCTAAGCATGATACGCTCTAGTTCCATCCATGTAACGGCCTTTTTAAAAAAAAAAAAAAAGATTTTATTTATTTATTTGACAGACGGAGAGCACAAGTAGGCAGAGAGGTAGGCAGAGAGAGAGGAAGGGAAGCAGGATCTCAGGACCCTGGGATCATGACCTGAGCCGAAGGCAGAGGCTTTAACCCACTGAGCCACCCAGGCGCCCCAACAACAGCCTTTTCTTAAGCTGACTCAGAAAACACTTCCACCTAACATTCAAGAAGAAAAAATAAATAGATAAATTCCTATCCTCTTTTCCAGTTAAGTCCACTCTATCATATAAATTCACCATTAATATAGATAGGAGTTACTATACTCAATAAGCAATTTAAAACTGATTACCAATTTAAGTCAAAGAAACATATTATTTTATATTTGCTTATTTACCTATGTAGCAGAACTGCCATGATACGCAGAAATATTTCCAGGTTTGAAATAGCTTTATTCTGAAATGCACAATGGTTAAAAGAAAGGGAGAAAAGCTCATTCATATCCCCAACACCCGCTGGATGCATCTTCCTGCATTTTCTGTTTCCTATAATTTCTTAAATAAAATTTACAGAAAATACTTGTGCAGTTGCAATTCAACATTTTAAAAGAGTTGTTACGGGATGCCTGGGTGGCTCAGTTGGTGAAGCAGCTGCCTTCAGCTCTGGTCATGATCCCAGTGTCCTGGGATGGAGTCCCACATTGGGCTCCTTGCTTGGCAGGGAGCCTGCTTCTCCCTCTGCCTCTACCTGCCACTCTGTCTGCCTGCGCTCACTCTCGCTCCTCTCTCTCTGACAAATAAATAAATAAAATCGTTAAAAAAAAAAAATTCTAAAAGAGTTGTTACTCCAGCAATGTGAAAAATGACCCAGAGTTCTCACAGTTCATGTTGTAAACCAGTGAAGCTACAACCTGATTGTGATTTCCTGTCATTTTTTAGGCTACCTGAGTATGTCTCTCAGGGAGGGCCAGTGATTTCAATGAAGGGTCATGGCTAGTCACACCACCACTGTACACAACCACCCCAATAATAGCAAAATTGTCCTTAGTTATTGTGATAGCAAGACATACAATATGTATATGTATTTCTGGGGCATAGATTGCAAAATAAATAACTTTATTCTCTAATAATACATAAACCTAAAATACAGGAGAAAAGGATTTGGATTAAAATGCAAGCTTTTTAATTTCTATACTTGGCTCCATTTGCCAACTTTTCTTCCCCTGGCCCCAGCTCCATCTTTACAAGTGTTCACTGCTGTCTCAGAACAGAGATGCTGCTGGGCATATTACATTCATTCATTCATTCATTCACTCACTCACTTAACAAGTATCTCACTCACTTAACAAGTATCTTCACAGAAAGACATATGGCGGGCAATACTTAATTCATATTACAGATCAGAAAATTAAAATCGCAGAAATTTAAATCAATTGTTTAAGGTCATATAAGTACCATAAGTATAACAAGGACTTAATTCATCTGCTGAGTTCAAAGTTCATTCTTTCTATTACACTATATTTCCCCCTAAGATCACACTGCTAGCAGACATATAATTTTAGGGATAGCAGTAATATGCCTTTTTCAAATAAGTTCCTTCAAAGGGGCTTTATATCCCACAACTAGAGATTTATTCTTCTTAGGGGCAAGGTGATCTATCTTAATAAATAAGTAACTCTTAAAAATGAAAGACAAAAGTTAGTCATTTTTACTTCAATGTGAGTGACTTTCTGGATCTTCTTTTGAGAATGACTGACAATGGAGAAAGAGAATAAGAGCTTAGGGCACATGAATGTAAGTAAGAGAAAGTGGGACCAGTTAGAGCATAGGAGAAGAATTACTAGACAATATGAAAAATCAATTCATCTTATTTCAACCTGACCTGAGGTAACCCTTTCTTTTGTTCCATTATTGGCCAGGAGATTAGATAGATAGGTAGTAAGAAGCAATATGTGTGTTTGGAATTGATTGCTTTAAATCTTTTCTCTACCGCTTGTTGACTGTATCTCCTCGGTCAGGATATTTAACCTCTAAGCTTTAGTTTTCTCATCTGTAAAAGGGAAATGAAACTACCTATCCAACTGGATGGTCATAAAGTTTAAATTATAGAGTATCTTATTTCGTGACTGTGAATCTATAAATAGTAATGAATAAGTCATTGATGCAGAAATATATATGAATTCAAAACTGCATGTTCAAAATGTAATGGATTCAAAATTGGTCAAAGGGGCACCTGGGTGGCTCAGTGGGTTAAGCCGGGTTAAGGCGGGTTAAGTCAGCTTAGGTCATGATCTCAAGGTCCTGGGATCTAGGCCCACGTCAGGCGTCAGGCTCTCTGCTCAGCGGAGAGCCTGCTTTCCCCCTCCCTCTGGCTGCTTCTCTGCTTACTTGCGCCTTCTCTCTCTCTCTCTCTTTCTCTCTCTCTCTTTGTCAAATAAATAGATAAGGTCTTTAAAAAAAGAAAAGAAAAGAAAAATGGTCAAAGGACTGCATCTAAAAGTTAATGTTCACCCAATATTATTGTATTCCCCACATTTTTAACTGCCTTGTGGCTAGGTTGGAGTCATACAACTAATTCCAGCCAGTGAGCTCTGAACACAAAGGCACAGAGGAAGTTTGGAGCATAAGTGAAAAATAAACTTTGGTGTGGAAAGTCACTGTGATGTGGGGGATTCATTTGTTTCTGTTGCACAACTTAGTCTACGAATTACTTGTCATCCTTGAGTACAGTCTGTAGTACTACCTTTAGGGCTCCATCCATAGGTACACCCAAGATAACATTATTGTCAATGATTGGATGATCATTAGAAGCTCATTATATTTAAGCAAAATAAAAAGCTGTGAGGAACAGCTGAAAAAAGATGATAAAACTTCAGGCTTTAGAAAGATCACAAGAAACTTAAACAATGACCCAAATTAAATTTCATAAAACTAAACTTGTATAAATACTGAGTCTTACATATGTAGCTCCAAAAAGTCAGCTTCCCAAATACAAAACTGCAGAGATGTGTTGGAGCAGCAGTGTGTATAAGGAATTCTGCCGGATATTACCATGCCCGTAATTATTCAGTAAAAGTACATACTGTGACTATAATAGTTAATTTAGACCTGCATTAGAATGTATCTTAAATAAGCCATTAAAAGTCCCATTCTCTTGTGCTAGCCAAACACTCCTTGACTGCAGAAAACTGTGTCCTCTTTATCTGCAGATAAGTCCAGAAAAAAGTCCATTTAATGTTAATTGATTTCAAAATGTATGCTGGAATTTTCCATATGCCCTGACGAACTCTATTCTCCATCTTCACCTGCTCTGCGCCCAAGGAATCTGATCTATCCCAATTAGTTTGGGCCATTTGGAGGCACTGGTGGGAAAGGAGAGGGCAGGAGGAGAGAGGAAGTCCAGTGTTTCCTGGCTTCCTATCTGTATCACAATGAGTTGTCAGTGTTTCTTGCCTCTACCAAAGGTGGCACTCCCGGTACAGTTACTCGCTCTTAGTTCAAGTAACTGTTCTCCACCTGGCTCCCCACTATTGCTAGCCCCAGGGTACTCTGTGATTCCTTGGTAGTTTCTCTAAGAACTCTCCAGATCTTTGTGAATAGTAAATTCTACTCAGTTATCAGTTTCACCATGTCCTCTGCTTCCAACCAAAACCCACACTGATATAAACCAGAGTTCTCAGTACATACAGAATAAACAAAAAAAAAGTAGTTTCATTAGGGTTTTTTATGTTGAAAAATGGAACTGAACAAAGAAGAAAACAAGTGTGTCTTATGTGCAATGAATTTATATTGTTTTCAACTTTTTACCTTTTTTTTGAATAAACAAAGAAAAACTAGTCTTTTGTTTGTTTTTCATGTAGTTTTATCAATACAATTTTATGACATTACTTTTATTTAATATTTCTTCACAATTATAAATCTTTGCGAAAAAAATTTTTATGTCTTTGCAACTTTCAGTAAGACATCTCCTAATCATTTTTCTTCAAATCATCCTGTTTGAAGCATATAGTATGCTTCACTTTTCCTTAATTTTAAGTGACACAATCCCATCAAATTCTCCTTTTATAGTATTTCCCCATGTGCTAGGATTAGCTCTCCATTTTCATATTAATTAATTTCATAGGATTCTGTATCTTCTGCATACATTTCAAATTAATTTTGCAATTACCTTGCATTAGACAAACGGTCACATCAATTAGTGAAATATTATCATGTTATGGTAATTAGTCTCCCCTATGCAACTTCATTATGGAAGTGACTCTTAACATGAGTCCTCCAGGACTCCTTTGTCCACAAAGGAGATTCACTGTGTACCAGGACCAACCCTGGGCATGAAACTTTGAGAGAAACAAAACATACAGATGCATCCAGCAGCCTGCAGAGGGCTGAGTCCTTGAGGCTGAAGGTCCTGCCAGTATTAAGGCCCTACCTCTTAGCAGTTACACCCCCACTGACTCCAAAGATCAACCGAAAGAAAACAGAGAGCAGCTAAGAGAACTCAAGGGACTGTTCTCTCTCACATGGCATGCACTATGCATGCAAGTCCAGCAATGATTTATCCTCCAGGCCTGATTTAGAGAGAATATTTACCAAAGGTTTTATGCACACCAATACTAAAAATACATAATCCAATTCCAACTTTCTCTGACCACTATAACAAAATACACTACAAAAAGATGGTGGACAGAATTTTATATATTCAAGGGGCCTAACTGTAGACTCTGTAGTCCAAAGAAACCAAAGGCAGAGACCACAGTGTCTCCCAACAGCCTATGTCAAACATCCAAAGTATTAAAACCAGATTTTATAGATCAGATAGAGAACTATGTCATCCACATGTTTACATGCTGATTCATAGAGGGGCTCTAATCACCCCCAAGAAAAGATGTTTTCATGCAGAGCTGAGAAAAGATAGAAGTAAAGCAGAAAACAGAGGAGTCATGATGCTAATGCATGGTCATTCAAGGCTCTTTTGCACTGAGGAGATCATGTCAGGACAAGCAGAAGGGGAACAAATATTCACTTTTCTTATCTGGTGCCAAGTCTTTTAAAACATTAGAAACTTAGTGATTAGTAGGCCTCTAGTACTACCATCTCAGGTCTTGGCAAGCTTAGTGTTTGAATATTCAACATGAGGCGAATGAAATATTTTCCTTAGAAAAAGTAAAGACGTCTGTCTTCAAGTATCTGCAGGTTTATCCTATAAAAGGAAATTCAAGTGAAGTTTTTTCCCTCTTAAGTATTCAAGAAATGATCCTTATAATTGTACTCATCTTTCCCTGACTGTATAACATGCCATCTCTTTAGAAGGCTTCTCAGGCTCAATCACCATTTCCCACCTGCATCTTCACAGTACCTCTCATAGCTTTCTGGAGTCCTGGTCTTGGGCTACCTCATAGTAAAACCAATAGCCTAGTTACCTGACCTCTTTCTGATATTAGATTGCCAGTAATGTGTGCATCAAAATTACCAGAGAAGTCATTTCAAGTCAAAGATGCTCAGGCCACCATCAGAGAGTCTGACACTCTAAGTCCAGACACCAGACACACTTTTTAATCTGTTCATTAGTGAATATTCAGCCTGTATATCTGATCTCTCAAAATCAATACTGATAAAAAGAAAATATTCGTCTCAAACTAGGAAAGTTGGTAACCAGGCGATGAATTCTATCGCATGATATTGTCCCAACAATCCCAGCTGCACGGCTGGTCATGAGGCATGCTGAGGATGAATAGTGAGGAGACAAGATGACTACAAGCACCAAGTGAAGAGTTGACCTGGCTGGGTCTTAACTCTGACTCTACAATGTACTACTCCAGCGACCTTGGGCAAGCTACTTAACCTGCCCATGATTCAATTCCTTCATGGCTCAAGTAATCATCATGTAGTGACTACCTCACAGGCTTGATGGTAGAACTCCAAGAGTTAATGATATATGTAAAGTACATAGAGCAGAGCTTAACAGTGAGTGAATGAGTGAGTGTGGTATCAGTTAGCAATAAATGCTGTGGAAATTTATGATAGTAACTGACTTAACCTTTTCTCATAGTCTTCAAATCTCTACCAGTGATCCTAATGCAAAATCAGGAATAGAAGCAAACTCGGGGAGCTTAGCAGGTTTCAAACTTTTTTTTCCCCCAAAGTAAAATGGAGGGTCCCTATAGCATTATGATAGCATTTACAAATAAATTTCTGACAATCTGACCATCATGAATTCAGCTTTAGCGACATCTATAATTCAGCTATAGCGACATCTATATAGCGACATCTTTGGCAATTTGCCCTAAGCTGAGACTTGACAGAATCTGTATGAACAGATTCTGCCTTGGAAATTTTTCTATCTGCTGCTATTCCAAATAAGCTAGTGATTCAAGAAACTGAAAGAAAAAAGTCCTTGGAAAGTGAACAGTTGGCCAATATTTTAAAAATGAGTGAGAAAAACAGGTAAGAAACATTTAAATAGAAACTGTAATAGGAAATTCATCTTACTATAGGAATATAAGGTATGAGTAAAAATATAAGTATACCAATTTGGCAAGACTAATATCTTGAAAGAAATTATGATAACACTGTTTTTCATTATGATTAATATAAGAACTGAAAAATAGATGGTCTTTTGATGCAATTAAGATGAACAGTTATGCAGGTAGTTTACTACATGGAAAAATAATCAAAGTTACATTAAATAATACACTAGTAATTAAAGCCAAATTAGAATATCACACATAATATACATATGTACATACAGATGTACATACAGATATATAAATATCTGTATGTACATCTATGTGTAATGTACAGGTAATTCAATGGAAACATAGTTCTCCCCTAGAATGTAAAAAAAAAAATTTTTTTTTTTGACAGAGAGAGAGGGATCACAAGTAGGCAGAGGGAGAGAGGGGAAAGCAGGCTTCCCACCAAGCAGAGAGCCTGACGCGGGGCTCGATCCCAGGACCCCGAGATCTTGACCTGAGACGAAGGCAGAGGCCCAACCCACTGAGCCACCCAGGCGCCCCTAGAATGTAAATTTTCTATCTCATTTTAATATTGACTGGTGGTTAAAGAACTGAGTAGAAAGTCTAAGACCGCACTGTCACTTGACAACTCTGAATGAAACATTTTGGTAACAGATAAAGGGCTTTTCCCAGGAAATAACAGTTTTCTATTTAAGCAGGCCATGAAAATAACCAAATTCAAGACTCAAGAGTATCTCCAGACAGATTTGTAAAATGCACCTATCCAGACCTCAATCCCAACAACTCAACTTATAGCAAACAAGGAAGGTGTACCTCTACCATTACAACCTCTCTCCTGCCACCCATCCTCAAGTTCCTCCATCCTTAAAAATAAGAAATTAACCTAGTACTAAATCTAAAGAAATATCTTACTAGTATTAGATCAACACTCTCATTGGTCATGACTTCTCAAAGCCCCTAGAAAGTTTGAAGGGTTTTTGATGCCTCTGATGATCTTGTAATGCCCACCAGCATCTCCTAGGAGTAGCTGGCCACAGAGCTTGTGGTGCCAAGATCCTCTCTCCATTAAACATACTTCAAAGTTCTTTCCTGTTTTGATCCACCATTCTCGTCCACAGGTCTTAATAGTCACTGAGGACCAAGGTCAGGGCAAAAGGTATTTATTGGTTCTTAGAACCAGAATGTACACTAGTTCACAAGCATTGACTCCATCATCCTGAAATTTCCTGGGCTCTGGTTCTGGATATGCTGCTCAGTTTTCTGGTCCTTCAAAATCCAGTCATAACAAGATAACCCTACAAGGACTCACAGTGACTATCTGGGAAATAAGCATATGGCCAGTAAGTTCGTATAGTCTAATAGACACTAATATTGAAAAGAAAATAAAAATTGTAGATCATAAGGGTTTTGTGTAATATTCCTTCACAAATTACAACCTTATTTTACATTTTGTGACATTTGCTAAAATGTAGTTGGCACTTGCCATGCATTAGGGATTGTGCAAATACCTTACATGTTTTCTCATTTGGTCCTCCCAGAAAGAAAGGGAAGCTTAAGAGAAGTCACCCTCTTTGCTGGTCTGTCTAATGACAGAACCCTTGTTCTTACGGAGAATTAATAGACGTTTTTGGCCTTATTTGTAAATGTATCATCCCGAGTTATTCCTATTCTCAATCATTCTGGCTTCTAACTGTATGCCTTTTTTTTTTCTTCTAGGGACAAAACACTCAACCAGTACTATTTATGACTGTCGTGACTTTGGCCTATACACACCCAAGTTTTAAGCTCTTCCTTGGTCTCTGGGGTGCTAGTTTGCTTCAGAAGTTTAGCTTTCTAGTTCCGTAACACCCCACCCCTTCTTCAGCCACAACCCAGACCTTCTCAACTCAGGTACTAATTTTTAAAGCAGACATCTTAAGCTGATGGTGTAGAGGTGGAATCAAACCAAAGACATAGTTCAGTTGCTCTGCCATATATTTTTTGTTGTTTATATTTTGAAGTAGTTGCAGGCTTCAAAAACTGGGCTGAGGTTTTTTCTTTTGGAAAAATCTCTTAAGAAGGGACGTGAGTTCTCCACTTTACCACTAGTATCATCTGCCTGGCCTCTACAGCTTTTGAATTTTATTTTATTTTTTTTTAAAGATTTTTTATTTATTTATTTGACAGAGAGAGAGATCACAAGTAGGCAGAGAGGCAGGCAGAGAGAGGAGAGGAGGAAGCAGGCTCCCTGCTGAGCAGAGAGCCCTATGCGGGACTCGATCCCAGGACCCTGAGATCATGACCTGAGCCGAAGGCAGCGGCTTAACCCACTGAGCCACCCAGGCACTCCAGCTTTTGAATTTTAGACCCCAGATTTAACATAACCATTTGTTGTTTTGTCTTATGTTGTCATGATGGTGGTTTTGTTTTTAAATATTATCCAGACACAGTTGTAAGTCTCTGCCATCCATTAAGCAATATATCATAATCTTGTACAGCAACAGCAAATCCTCAGCTCTATCTTTGCAGGTGCCATCACCTGAAATTTGTCAAAATTAAAAACAAAAGAACCTCTTACTAAGGCTAAAATTTGTGTTTCCACAGTCAGATTTTCTTACTGAGGCATGTTTCACAAAGGAACAGAGTATGAGGAGTATCACCCTGCATAACAGAATAGTATTACAGTTCTCTTATTCAGAGTTATGTGCTCATAAGCCTTTTTATGGACAACAGATGTGATGATCCAGATGGAGAACTACATTAAGCCTGATGACTCTATCTGAGCAACCTATTAGAGGACCCGAAGGCTGCCACACTGAACGGAAAGACGGAAGCAATGACCAGTCGTGAGATTACTTGCGATGGGTAGGAACCTCGATAGCTAACTTCATCTGACAAGTAGTCAATTCCTTGAGCTTCAGTGTTGTGTTTTTTTCTTTGGGGACTGCAACCTCTGGTTCGATCAAAGAAGCTAATTAATGATAAACTCTGTTATGGGGAATTAGAACTGACAGCTTAATTCTGTACTCAGTTCTGACAACTTTGGTGGGATTTACTATGTCCCATCAGTAAATCTGTAAGCACATCATCTGAGGCGACCCAAATAATTACCTCTAAGTATTTCCTGTGTAGGAACTTGTCCTACAGATAGATTCTCATGTCGGCCATGTTGTTTATAGCAGAACCACTTACAGAGGAAAAACAAGTGGAAACCTTCTGAATGTCTACTAATTAGGAATAGGGTGAAGAATAAATCAAATTATAACCATCTTTTATTAAATGTAAATTAGATGAAACTGAGATTTTTATCTATTTTCTTCACAAACACCAGGGGTGGCACATTTTTCCTGTAAAGCACCAGATAAAAAATATTTTAGTTTTACGTGCCTTAGGAACTATATCGTAACTACTCGACTCCACTTTATAGCACAAAAGCAGCCACAGATATTATGCAAACAAACGAGCATGGACCATAACTATGGTCCAATAAAACTTTCTAAAACACGTGAGGCAGGCTAGATTTTACTCGGGGGCCACAGTGTGTCAAACCTCAGATAACAAGATTCCTCTAACATGGCAACTGTCCGACACAGAACCCATCCACAAATATCTTCATGCCCTTCTACTAAATCATAGTAGTTAACATGAATAATTACTTTATAGCCTGCTAAGCCTGCTAAGCCTCTAATAAATAGAGTCCTCTTTAGAACAAAATAATGAGATGTGTGTTGCTATTATTCCCATTTGCCAAATGAGCAACTGAGATTGAAAGGGTTACATAACCGCCCTTGCATATAGAGCTGGGTAGTGACAGAACCAGGATACATCACCTCATTAAATCTACAGCCCATCTGTGATAAGCTGGGCCATGTGAAGATACAGCTTTAAATCATGAGGCATGATACAAGTGGCAGTCAAATTATGAATAATCGCTTTTGCTTTAGAGAGAAGGTGGCAGACACACAAGTGAAACAGAAAAATCATACAAGTGTGCTCCTAGCCCCCCGCCTTGTGATTTGGCCACTGTTCATTATCACACTATCTTCCCATTAAGTCACTGCCACTGACAAGTCAAAACGGGCACTTAGAAAATTGTTTCTTTAGGGCATTTCTTTGTCTTCAAACAGCCCCCCATCCTCACTCCTCCTACGGCTGCTTGACTGTCACCCTTACCTGCTTCTAACCTTGGAGGTAAATTTTTATTTCTGCTGTGGCAAAAATGAGGATTGCATGGCAGGGAGCAGTGATCATTAAGCTATTAACCAAGCCTGCCAACAGAGACTTACGTATCTTACTAATAAATTGTAAAAACACCTTAGAATTAGCTACTTAAGAAAAATGAATTTGATGAGAAGCCAAACCGACAAGCCTCTTCCCCAACACGGAGGCTAATTTTTTTTTTTTTTTTTTTTTTTGCCAACTATATGTAGGAACCTATAAAAATAACTCTCAAAGATAGGTGCCCGTTTGCTGCACACTCAGAGCAAATTCAGAGAGCCTCTCCCTATTGCGGCATGCTATTTCCCTGCAAGCCTCCCACTCACTAGAAGCTAGAACTGCCTTCCACTTCTGGAAATCAGCTAGCAGCCAGCACTGTAGATTTCTACACCAAATGGCAAATAAATTCAGGAATTCTCACAGGAGCAATCAAGAGATTTTTACAATGAACTCCTCTCTGCCTGCCCTACGGCTACATTGGTGTGGTAAAGAAGAAGCTAGAGGAAGAAACCTACGAGGGACTCTAGGACACCTTTGACTTCCCTCCTGGGAATTCAGGGACCTTAATTCACAGCTCTTCTAAGTTATTTGCAAAAAGGAAACCATGATCTAGTTAAGAAAGATGGGGGGAGGTGGGCTGGGTGGCTAGCAGGCAGCCACAGATTGGATATCACACAGATTGAATATCCACAGATTGGAGATCACTTTCTTATCACCTACACCCTTGGGTTAAGTTGCTCTCAACAACCCTGTGAGAAAGTCCAGCTAAGTATTATTAATCTCATCTTCTACAAGAGGACATGCAAGCCCAGATAGGATTAGTAACCTAGGTTATCAGCTGGTATGGGACAGAGCAGTATTGGAATGGGGGCCTCCTGGCTCAGTTTATACCCAATATGTTGGAGACCAATACAACTGGGGAAAAGTCCCTTTTATAGTAATCTTTCTAATGCCTTAGGGGGAAATTATTTTCATCCACAAATTTAACCAGCCTAAGAAATAGTCCCCACCCCTTGTATTATCTAGGGTTGTGGAGAAAAAGCTGGGAAGTAGCACCCAATTCCACTTGTTGTGTTATCTCTGATAGGAAACTTAACTTCTCTGGGCCTCAGCTTCCTCACTTACAGCATGTAGAAAACACTTTCCTTGATAATCTCCAGATTTATGGAGGCAACAAGATGGAAGAATACAGGTTCAAGTTCTTCAGAAAAGCTTCAAAGACCCTTTAGTTGTTAGCCTGAATACAATCTGCTGGTCTGCTAAGTACCTGATCACAATATGGGGGCACAATTCAGGTTTTCATTAAATTATTTTTTTCCAAGGCATAGTTTCCTATGTATTTGCTCCCCCCCCCCCTTTTTTTTCACCTTGGATAATACACATGAGCTCATAAGCATGGAAAGTAACATTTTCATTTACAGAAACCTACTGTTTGTGCTAAGTGACAAAATTCAAATTTCATTTACTGTGCATACTCCTTATACAGTAAATTCTACCAGAATATGACATGGGACTGGTACTCATGAATGTCCAGGATTTGAGTGAAATTAGTAAATAGTTGATTTCAGGTAAAGTCATTGGCCAGGATCCTTTGAAGGATTTCATCTCTTTCAAAGAATGCTTTACAACAACTTAAGGGACTAATACAGGTGTTATACCCAGGCCAGTGTGGGTTCAAATTCTAACACAGGCTCTTGCTGGCCATTTGATCTAGAGTGAGGCATATAAGTTCTTTAATCTTCATTTTCCCATATACAAATTAGGAATTAAAATATGTATTCCACAGGATTACTAGAAGATGTAGAGATCACAAGTATAAAATATATGACACTTGGGAAATCCCTAGTATCCCAAGCCAGTGGCCATCATCATCTTCACTGCCATCTTAATATTATATTATATAGATAACACTGTTTAATCCTCACAATTTTAAGAAATACTGTTTTCAATAAATGTGGTAACTGAGTCTTAGAGGCTTTAAACCCCTTGCTCAAGATCAATTACTTGATCTAAATAGAAGACTTGAGATCCATGGTCCATCAGAGTACACACACAACACTCAACTATGCCATCATTTTTACTGCTCATGTTCTTGTACCTTCTTCACCTTTCTTACTGCATATATCTGGAAACGGGTCCGGGTAAATTCTGGAGAGCACAAGATCCAACAGCTCACTCTGTTAGGTGGCATTCAGCACTGTGGGAAAGGAAGAGATTACCGGATTAAGAGAATAAATCTGCCTTTACCAAGTTATGTGACCTTCAAGAACTCTTTTGTTGAGCCTTAATGTCCTTGTCTGCAAAGTGAGTTAACTATAAAGCCTTAGGGCATAGTTTTAAAAATCAAATGTAAAAATGTCTATCACAATACTTTGTATAGTGTAAAATACTGTATGAGCATATTTATGTTGTTTTAGTTTTCCATTACCAGGGACCACGTCATAAGGAAGGCCTATAGAAGCTGCTTACTCTGTCATAGAAAGTGAGGGAAAATGTTTCAGGCTCTGCTAAAGGAAAAATCTACATCAACTTCATTCTAGTGTTAACGACAAAGAAAAGTTTCCAATCCAAAGTCTTACACTCGCATTTGCAGGATGCAATTCCAAGTCTTAAGAAAATATGAAAGAATAACAGAGAACTGCTTAATCAACACATCTCCCCAAGATCAGAGAACACAGAATTAATAATGTAGAATGTAGATGTGACTAGTTCTGTATAATTTTGTTATTTAAACATTTCCTTAAAGCCAACTCCTTATAGTGTTTTTATGGCCTCAATATTACCACCAATTTTTTCTTCCAATTAACTATTTCATAAAACTAGTAAAGATAAATTTGACTCTCCCAGGCATCAATCCCCAAAACCATATCTTCCTGTCAATGAAAACACAAAGAAGTTTGGAAAGTTAGAGGAGATTGATCAGACGTTAGCCAGACCTTGCAGGCCCTCTAATTCATTGAACTGTTCCTTTGAGCACTTGCTTCTTGAGAAGCCATATTCTGTAGAGCTGGGCAAGTACTTACACCTGCTTGACCTGGTCTAACTACCATGCTAAGTAGTACTGATTATAACTGTCCGCGTTGGCTGATAAAACCCAACAAGTAGATACGTCACAGCTGGCCCCTCAAGAGAGGCCTCCTGATCCTAAAGCTATTCAGGCAGCCAATGTGCATATTGAAACTTCTTTCTCATGAAGTACACTTGGGTGTGCATGCTACAGAGTATGACATTATAACTTAATAAAATGTACACAATTATCTTGTAGTGTTTGTGACAAGATGCTCTGCAAGAAAGTAGTCTGGTAAGAATAATTAATGGAATAACCTATATATTCCTTGTGTAGGACACTGGACAAAAATGCACCATACTAGAGTGTACAAAACCAGGTATCATCATGCGTATTAGATTAAATATCTAGTATACTAAAAGATCTTTAACTTGTAGCAGCTAAATAATGTCTTGTGAAAACTAAGAAAATCTGTGCTCTGCACTCCTGCACATAGGACTAGATGGACAGAGAAACACCATCACCAAATGATAGACTACAGGAGAGCAGGGCTCTGTCCGTGTTGCTCAATATTCCATTCCAGGTGCTTAGTACAGTGCCTGGCATACTGCAGGCACTTTAGCAACAGGGCTGAGTGAATGAAATCAATAAAGGTAAGCTAGTTAGCCAGAAAGAGAAACTAACATTTAGAGTTACTTACCAATTCTTGAGGAAAAAAAATACATTTTTACCTGTTTTATTTAGCATTTGTATTTCATCCATGTATAAATTACACAAGAACTTACCAGGGCACAGAAAGTATCGTGAGCACAGTCAGATTTCCAGTTGGCTTATGAAACTGACAAAAGAAGCCCCTAACCATTCACTATGCGCTTCTCTCTCCATCCTCCTATCTGAATTCCAACTTCAGGTAGCTCTGTCTACACTACAAGATCCTCTTCTCACATCCACTCTTACTAGAAGGATCCAGTGTACCAATTATTTTAAGCAATACAAATTATTTTTTAAAGATTTTATTTATTTGACAGAAAGAGGTCACAAGTAAGCAGAAAGGCAGGGAAAGAGTGGGGTGGGGAAGCAGGCTCTCTGCTGAGCAGACAACCCAATATGGGGCTCGATCCCAGGACCCCGGGATCATGACCTGAGTCAAAGGCAGAGGTTTAACCCACTGTGCCACCCAGGCACCCCTAGGCAATACAAATTTTAAAATAAACTTGAAAATTCCAAACTCATGTGAAGATTAAAAAGAAGTTAACCTAAGTGTTATAGGAATTGGAATGAAATATTTAGTTTAGGAACAAGCCAGTTCCTTTGTTTGAAAAATGTAGTATAAGCTAACTGTTCCAATTTAAGCTAATATTGGTCAGCTAATCTCTCATTAGACAGAGTTCAAACTCTATAATTAAATTTGATAATTACGATGATGATCTATAGTGCTTACCCATGATTAATAAATAATATTCTGCTCACATACTAATATAAGAATATTTAGAAAGTATTTCTTTTGTATGAAATATTTATGATCATTAAAAATAATTATTTGCTATCAGATAGAATAGAGCAGATAAAAAATAGTTAAATGCTGATGAGCCAGTTCTCAAAGCCAATCTGTGCCTTCACTATATCCTAGAATGCTTATGGAATTTTTTTCCTAAGCAACCAGGTAATTCCGAAACTTTAGCATACATGTGATTCTCCAAGAGGGCTGGTTAAAATGCAAATTCTAGGACTCTGCCCCCAAAAGTCTCCCATTTAGCATCTCTGAGCAAAAAGAGCCCAAGAACATTTATTTTAAATTATGCCCCCCACAGATTCTGATTCACTAGATTAAGTTCTAGTCCTGGATTTATTTTTTCACTGCCCATTTATTCTAGTCATAATTTTGGGAAATGATCAATTCTTAAGTGTTCCAAAATTATAGTCAGAAAATTATGGAGAAAATTAATATGGGATGTGTATAAAAAGGGGTAGAAAAAGAGGAGTCTGAGAGAATTAATTGTTCCTTCTTAAAAAGCATGAGACTTGCATAATTTGAAAAAGAATGAAAGTCTTTTCGTACAGAGAGAGATTGCTTTTATTTTCAGTTCCAAAATTTTTGTTTTATTTGGGGTTAGGAAAGAGTATTTTACCTACCAAAGACTGCAAAGCATTGGGAAAGACCATCAAGTAAATATTGGTATAATGGGGTGCCTGGGTGGCTCAGTGGGTTAAAGCCTCTGCCTTCAGCTCAGGTCATGGTCCCAGGGTTCTGGGATCAAGCCCCACATCGGGCTCTCTGCTTGGCGGAGAGCCTGCTTTCCCCCATCCTCTTTGCCTGCTTCTCTGCCTACTTGTAATCCATGTCAAATAAAATCTTTTAAAAAAAAATTGGTATAATATATAAAATAGAATACAGTACCTGAAAAGAGTAGATTTGTCATAAACATTTTTTGAATAAAGTAGATAAATGCCTTAGTTGCTCATGGGAAGAAATATATTTTTACAGATATTAGAATTTTCCATTCAACAAACTCATAATTCTGGGGTCCATTCTGTGAGACTATATTAAGGTTAACAATATATCTATTTTGCGTTTTTAGCCAGTACTCTTTTTCATTCTAAGTAGCAGAAACCCCAATTGAGACTCATTAGCAGAAAAAGTAAAAAATAAAAAAGACAACATATATCAGACATTTATAAACGTGTCAAGTCCAAGAGGAGATTCTTTTCTTTTCTTTTCTTTTCTTTTTTTCTTTTTTACTTCAGGTATAGCTGGATCCAGGATGACAAAAGATTTTTTTGTTTGTTTCTATTTTTATTTCTTCAATATTCTAGCTCTCTCATCTCTTTACTCTGATTTTCTTTGTGTTTCCTCCACTCTCTAACAAGCACCCTTTACATGGTGACAAAAAAGGTTGCCACTAACACCAAATTTACATCTATCCCACTAATACTTCTAGCAGTAGAAAGACAACAAACCACTTCTATCCAATAGCTCAAACAAACTTCCTTCCAAAAGAGCTGATTAACATGCCTTTGTCATTGGACCTGATTAACATGACTTAGGCCACACTTCTATCATTGAATCAATCATTCTGGCCAAGGACAGAAGCTTAGACCTGAGACACAACCAGCCCTAGACTCAGAACATGGCTAGGCACACCAGAATCACATGAACTGAGAATTGAGGAATGATAGTTTTCAAAGCAAAATTAAGGCAAGACTCGATGTATCAAAGTCTACTATAGATACTGTCAAACCAAAGCCCTAAGGGAACCAAAAGAAATGGGCTTTAAAGAAAAATTCATGTAAGAGTAAGTGCATTCTTTATGGCATTCCTGGGTGATGCAGTTAATTAAAAAAGACGAGGACAACAGGAACAAAATACATTTGAAATGTTAAGGTAAGAACATTCAGTTTGGGACAGTTCTTTGCAGTCCCACATTGAGATAGGAAAGAGGTTCATACAATTTTAGAGCTAGAAGGACCTTAAATACCGCTTGGTGTCATTAACTTGGATGCAGATGAAGAAATAAAAATTTCCTGGATTTGGCTCCTTTCTACATGTCCATTTCCATCACTCGGCATCGAATCCCTTCTTTTGCTATCTAGCCCACTACCATCCAATACAGCAGCCATGTGGCTGCAGCACACTTGAAATGGGGCTAGTTCAAATTGAGATGTGCAGTAAGTAGAAAATACACGAGAATTTCAAAGACTTAGCATGAAAAAAAATCATGCAAACTCTCTCATTAGCATTTTAAAGGGTATGCATTGAAATGGTAATATCTGGAATATACGAGGCTAAAAAAAATACATTAATTCATTTTATCCATTTCTACTTTCTTATCTGACTACTAGATAATTTTAAATCAGTCATGTTTGCCTGTATGATTCATGTTTGTGGTTCATGTCAGTTTGTGGGGTTCAGCACTCTTCTCTCCACACTGCCTTTTAGTACCTAGAATGTGCCATACTCCTTCTCATCTCATAATTACTGCACAAATTGTAACCGCTGCCTAGAACACTCCTACTTCCTGTTCCTCCTCAGGTTCCAACATAAGGCATCCTCCCAGGAAGACTTTCCCTGACTCTTCTGTCCCCCTGTTTGCCATCACATTCTCACTGGATTGTTACCATCTTCTTAACTGTCTACCTTCCAAGTCCCTTGAGTTCAGGCGCCGTGTTTTCCTTATTCATGACCATTATCTTAAGCTCTGGACCTGGCACACAGTAAACATTTGCTAAGAAGTTACTGGACTAATGCTAAATATCTGAGGTTAAGTTTCCCTCTTAGTTGTCCAGAAACTCATCTCCTCTCTCCTTTCAGGAATAAGAACTATATCTCATATACAAATTTTCTAGAACTCACGATCTTTTTCTTCACTCCTAAATGGCAAGAGTGGTTCATTTGTATTTTTTTCCCTTATAGGTGACACAATAGAGAGTTTTTGTTGCTAGACAGTCTAGACACTCTTCTGATGCAATCACAGTAGCAGGTTGCCGAGCTAATGGGTCCTTCAATCAAAAGGCTTGTGATCTAAGCATCGAGACAAGCAGCTATCATAACATTTAAAAGGCACCCTGTATTTACTTTCCAGCCTTTTAATTATAAAATCAATGGAGTGTTAATGATTTAAGCATTAGCTTGCTCACTGGGAATTCCAAACTCCTCTTTTTTGAGGCGTAAATTTCTAAGTTGCTCAATTTACCCCATTTGTCAGAACAATTTCCATTAGAAAATATGAATATTTAATGTAAAGAAAACTGACACAAGCCACTTCCTTTAAGTAGCTAATGACTTACTGGAATAAATGAAATATATTAATGAATTATCTCATTTACTATTTCCATCACGTAACAATCATCAGCAGATGTCTCTGAACATTGTCCCTTGCTCTGTATTAGAGCTGTGTTTTTGTTGTGATGTGTTGATTTGGTTGTGGATTTTCCCTTGTTTATGAGTAATAAAGGGACATCAACAACATATGGGGTGTTTTCCAAATGTGAAACTCACAAAAATATTTTAAAGTTTTCACAAACCTCTGTTGTACTGTTTATTCACACCAGAGCTACAGAGCTACTGTGAATGAAATAAATTAGTTATATGTGTATACCTATAAAAGATTAATGTCATTGTGTGCCCTTCACTTTGTAGCCTAGAAAGAGCCTTCACAAGTTTTATCTTATTGACCCTTAATAGAAGTTATCAATATTCCCAGTTTACAGATGAATTAATCTAGGATTAGAGAGGTAACATGTTTACCCAAGTTCCAGAACCAAAACTCAGTACAAGACTTGAAGTTTACCTTCTTTGCCCAAAACCTTTCTGATATCTGGTACATCGTAAAAAGAATTTGCTTTCTCAAAATTTCTAATTTCATCTCAATTTTATTACTTGCCTCTTTCTCATTCAACTCAAGAGTGTTTGGCAAAAAGCAAGTACTCATTAAATGTTAGCTATATTATTAATCTTTCTTTTAAAGTGAGTTACTAAACAGAAATGGTGATTTTTTAAAAGTTTAAAAGTTCTATTGCACTTGGATTTCATTATATTTTTGTTTTTTTAAGGCATGTAACTAGACTTCTTCTTCCTTGACTCCAGATCTGTATAGTCTGCCTCTCTATGGTTCTATGATCCTCTAAGACAAAAGGCAAATTCTTCAAGTAATGTCAATAGCAGAGGTCTCTTAAAATTGTCATAATTTAAAGCCCTAATTGCCTCACTAAAGCTTCTATAATGGTGCCAATTAGTACAAATTCTTCTTTCTGGGCCAATGGGAGGGTAAATTTCATGCTCTTTGGTTACTAATTTCTTTTCCTTTCCATTTTTAACTCTTCTCTTTCCACAGGGAGTACTTAAAATCCACTTCCAAAATCCTCTAAGAACTTCCCTAACCCCTCAATTTCTGACAATGCCCTCAGAATTGAACAATAAGAAGCCCTGAGACAAGCATTTTCCATCTAGAGAAAAGACCACCTCAATATTTTTTTTCATTTTCCATGAAAATATTATTTTTGTTCATATAGATGAAAATGGCTTGTAATAATGGTACTCTAACCACAGAATTTGATCTTCCATTCTGGATTAAATTATATTACATCTACAGCAATCTGGTTTGACCAAAAATGACCAACGTTCTCTGAATGGAAGTAAAGCAGAGAAATCAGAGACCAGGAGGGAAGAGAAAGAGCAAAAGGGACCAAGCAGCCTATGTTTAGTTTTAGAATCTTCTCATTTTTTCAATGAATATTAGAGTATCTGATGTGTGCAAAAACCACCAGAATATTCTTCACTATCTTGAGTTGTATAGAATAGTGTTTTAGAAATTAAACTCTGTATTGCTTAGTTTGTTGCCACTGGAAACAACTAGAGATAATGGGCTCGTTTGTTACCACTAGTTTAAGTTGGTTACACCCATTTGTTATAGGTACTATTAGCTTGTTACAGCCAGTATTAGTCACTTTTTTTTTTTTTTTTTTTTTTTTTTTTTTTTTATTTTTTTACAGCTAGTTTGTTACCACTTAACTGTAACAGTTAGCACATTATTGCCAAAACAAACTCTAACATTTCACTGGCTATTCACAATAAAAGTTTATTTCTGGCTCACTAAAATTCAAAGCCAGATTTTCTAATCCACAGGCATGACTCCTCTGTGGAAATGGAGATTCAGAGATCTGGACTCGCTCCCTCCTGAGCCATACTGCTTACTGTAAGCTAGACCAAATCATACCTACAGCAAGGCAGGCTGGTCTGTAGTCTGCTCATGTGTCAACACACACACACATCTGGGGAACAGTTATAAAGTTTCTCCACAAACTTTTTAAACAAACCTTGCTTTGAATCCTGGCTCAACGGACTCTGATCAGTATCAAGTAACTTAAACTCTATGGTAAGATGAGGATTATAATATTTCTCTATGGTTGGTGTGAGGATAAGTAATACAATACTAACAAATTTCTAACATTTCTGAAGTACCAGGTAACATCCCAACCTTTCCACACAATTTCATATAATTTTCACAATCCACCTATAAAAGTAAGTACTATTATCATCTCTGTTCTATAGACTGAGGTTGTACTAAATGAAGTAGAGAAATAGCCGACCATTGTTCATGGCCCCCTGTATCCATACCCTATATAATGTAATTTTATGGTAATTCTCATAGAAAGATGGAATCCCTACCTGATCAATCTGGTTTGGCCTTGTGACTTGCTTTAGCCAATAAAATATAGTAGACAGGACACTACCGGTTCTGAGCCTAGATGACCAGCTACTGTAGAACTCCACAACCATCACGTGAACAAGTCCAACTTGCATAGTGGAGGATGAGAGACAATATAGAGAAGAGCTCTTTCAGGTGAGGCTATCCTAGACTGCTCCATCTGCCCAGCTGACTTGTCAGCTCATTAGAGACACCTAAGTTGGCCAAAATAAACCAGCCTTGCCTGGCCCAGATCAGAATAACCACTCAGTAAATGCACAAGTTCATGAGCTTAATAAATTCTGTCTTCATCTACTTTCACATGGATTATTACATAGCATTATCTGTGGTAATAAATAACTTAGGCAGAAATTTCAAGAGGTTGCATTATCAGCTTCAGGTCACATACCTACTAAGCAATAGAGCCAGGAGTGGAAACATAAGATATGAAATCTAAAACTGATGTTCTTACCTACTACAATATGCTAAGATAATTATCTTGTCAAACTGGTTAAAGTGCTCAATAGATAAAAGTCATTAATAACACTGTGCTCTATTATCAAACTCTACAATCCAGGGCAAACTAGGATTTGCCTTGTCAATATCAGTTGCTCACATTGTTTCTCCAAAACTAGCTTTGTACCTGACACATAATACATCTTCAGTAAATATTTGTTGAATGAATTACTGAAAGTTGGCTCCTAAGATAAATCAGAAATAAGCTTGCCCTTGGGGAGGTGAGAGTCTAGAAAGGAAGACCAAACAGACATAAATAATGATAAAACAAAATGGAAAGGGTTAAATACCACAGGCAAAGAATCAGTAGAGCATTCTTGAAATTCAGAAATAGGAAAAATTACCTACTGCAAGGGAGATAGTGAAATATTTCACAGAGGGGATGATGTCTGATTATTATCTTCAGCACACAGACTTTGAATATACAAAGTTTGTAAACATGGGGCATTCCAAGCATGGGGATGTCAAAAACAATGCACTTAAGTAAGAAATAATGATAGGTATTTACCCCAAAGATACAGATGCAGTAAAAAGAAGGGCCATCTGTACCCCAGTGTTTATAGCAACAATGGCCATGGTCACCAAACTGTGGAAAGAACCAAGATGCCCTTCAACGGACGAATGGATAAGGAAGATGTGGTCCATATACACAATGGAGTATTATGCCTCCGTCAGAAAGGATGAATACCCAACTTTTGTAGCAACATGGATGGGACTGGAAGAGATTATGCTGAGTGAAATAAGTCAAGCAGAGAGAGTCAATTATCATATGGTTTCACTTATTTGTGGAGCGTAACAAATAACATGGAAGACATTGGGAGATGGACAGGAGAAGTGGGTTGAGGGAAATTGGAGGGGGAGTCGAACCATGGAGACTGTGGACTCTGAGAATCAAACTGAGGGTTTTGGAGGAGAGGGGAGTGGGGGGTTAGGTGAGCCTGGTAGTAGGTATTATGGAGGGCATGTATTGCATGGACCACTGGGTGTGGTGCATAAACAATGAATACTGTTATGCTTAAAAGAAATTTAAAAAAAAAAAGAAAGAATGATAGGAACACAAGGAATCAATGAATCGTTTCCATTGAGTAAAAAATAAATTTGCACCATTCGTAGAAAATAAGGAATAGTGCAGAGGACCATAGGGGAAGGGAGGGAAAGCTGAATGGGAAGAAATCAAAGAAGGAGACAAACCATGAGAGACTCTGGACTTCAGGAAACAAACTGAGGGTTACAGAAGGGAGGGGGCTGGGGTAACCGGGTGATGGGTATTAAGGAGGGCACATGCTTCAAAGAGCGCTGGGTGTTATACAACTGAATCAATGAGCAATACATCATAAACTAATGTACTGTATGTTGACTAATTGAAATTAATTAATTAATTAATAGATTCAGACTACTTTATGCATCAAAAAGTTCATGGGATCAAATCCCCCACCTGGCAATACAATACACTCTGACAATTACCTGTGTTTGGTTCTAACTCCTATCACTAATTCATCTCCTTTTTATTCACTCACTGATTCTTTTATTCATTTATTCATTCTTTCAACATTACTTACCTAAGAACACAGCTCAGTACCATCTCCAAAGAAGGAAGAATACTTGTCATCCACTATTTTACAACAGAATTTAAGATTTTAAAAGGCAAGAGCCACTTCTACTTCTATCTTTGATTTCTAAAAGCATCTATCACAAAACAGTGCTCAAATGTAGGCTGAACACACAAATACACAAAAACATCAGCTGGTTTTCAATTAATTTAAAAGTTGATTAAGTGAACTGGCCCTTTTCTCCCCATGAGGTGTTCCATTAATATTCAGTATCAGTTACCTCTATAAAATTACTTCTATTTCTCATTAGATAAATCTCTGCATTAATGGAATCTTTTAAATCCACTTACTGTGCTGAGCACCAGGCTGAAGAAGTTGTCTAAGATGGGATCCTTGTCCACAAGCATGGAGAGTTCGGTGCCATTGAGTGTTCTAGGCTCTGAGGGTCCTACAGTGAATGAGATAGAGAAGGTCCTTCTCAGAGAGCTTCCAGACCAGAAACAGAGTGCCTACAATAAAAAAATAAAAAAAATAAAAAAAAAAAATTCAAAAACCTTTAGACCATTCCTAAAAGTAATACATGCCACGAGATTATAACACAACACAATATAATGGGAATTGAGTCTGACTTCTTTAAATAGGACCTTGGGAAAGACTCTGAAAAAAGGATATTTAAGCTGCATGGAACAATCTGAGGACAAAGAGTGGCAAGTGCAAAGGTCTTAAGTCTAGAATGAACTCAAGTATCAGATATATATTTAACTATTTCATGTGAGGTAAATACTTAAAAAGAACTTAAAAAGAGAATACTGGCATACTAATCAGTGATTAAAGTTCAAAGCTAGCCACACACTCCACTGAGGCAATCTCACTTAAAACACTTCCAGAATGAGTATGCATGCATAGAGTATGAGTTTGCCTGCTCTGTTAGCCACAAATTATCTTTGGCTGTCAACCACGAATTGGAGCCCACCCCTAATCGGCTTGTCTTCCCCTCTAGCTCTGTGCTGTCAAGTCCTTGGCACCCCCGGATGCCTGCACTAAAATGGCAATCATAACCACAGCAATCCATCCACCATTCCACCCACCCCATGTCTGTCCCTGACCAGAGAGTCCTTGTCCACCTCAGAGCCAACAGCCAGCATGCTTTTATCCATGAACATAAGTGGTGTGTGCTCATTCTTCTGCCACATCAGATTATTTGTAGTTATCACCCCAGGAAACAATTTGTTGATCAAGACAAATGAAAAAAATTTCATTTAGGAATTTCATATTAAATGCCTACTGAGATCTTAATTGAAGTTTTTATGTCATCCATGAAAAAAAAATCTATCTAGGTCTATCGATGCCTGTAACAAGGACATGGGGACAGATGCTTTACTTGCCAGACACTTTTCCAACTCTCCTCCCTTCTCCTTTTTCACTGATTCCAATTTTAGAGTGGAAAATAAAGTGGTCATTTTACTATGTGGGGTCCCTAATTGTTCTCACCTACAAATTGGTCTAGGTGCCTAGTTAAAGCACAGGGCCAAAGAGCCAATCATTTCACTGAAGGGTACTGAACCAAATCAAAATCAAGATGGTAACATTTCCCCAGACCCTTAGATTAGGTATTCTTTCTACTCGTTTCCCTAAGTGGCTATACTTTTGCTATGATAGCATTTATGACACTTAATTGTTAAAGTTTGTTTAAAGGTCAATCTTTTCCATTAGAGTATTAAGCCCGTAAGAATAAGAATTGAACAGATCGAGCTCATCACTTTACCCCCAGCATCTAACCAGTGCCCGGGAAATTTACATTCATAATTTGTTGAATTAAGGGATAAATGAAGCAATTCCTCAGAAACACTTTCTCAAACCAGAACAAATTCAAGCAATGAGTCTAGTGTTCTTAAGTTCTTCCTACCAGTCACAATTCTGAATGTCACACACCACACCCTACAGCACAAATTAGTTCCATCTTGGTGCATTTTCCTTTAAGACAGCTCATGATATAAATTTCTGCAGGTATGTGTACAGAACAAGGTGGCATGTGTTATAAAGGGGTATATATGGAAAACTATATGGATGAGTAGAATTAGGTCTTCTACTGCTCCATTCAGAGTTATATTTCCCAGCACTTGTATTCAGGACTAGCTTTTCAAGGGCAAGGATCTTTCTTTGTGCTACAATGCCCACTAAAGGTGCAAGACTTCCTCTATACGTAGAGTACTCACAGAGTATCTAGGAATCCACAAAGTTATACAGGCTAGGAACAATCCAATATTAGGAGCACTACTCATGTTGTAGATGTCCTAAGTTTCTCTAATAGGATAATTTTAAGGTGCATGTGAGTAGTGTCTGTTTTAACAAAAACACCAAAAACATCAATTTTACAACAAATAAAGGTCTTGAGCTACCCTATGAATTTGTATACCACGAATATCCTTCCAACAAATTATTTTTGGTTTAATTAGACAGTAGGTTTCTTTTCATTCCAACTCAGGAATTCCACCTGATTTATTAAACATCATCACTAGCTATTTAATTCGCCTTCCAAAAAAAATAACCTCAGGTTTTCCAATCAGCATCCAAAAATAGTAAGACTTGTTTGTTTCAGTAAGTGTGAGAACAGTATGGTTCATATTAAAAATAAATTTATCTTGTATGTAAATTTTACATATATAATCTCACATAAGATTCACAACAACATTGACAGATGGGTACTGAGGTTATTGCCATTGTACAGATGAGGAAACTGAGATTGTTTGAGTAAAATAACTTTCCCAAGAGCCACAAGAAGTATGAGCTAGAGGTAGAATTATGGGATGTCCAGCATTCTACCCTTCCCCAACACAACCCTCCCTCTTAGACCTGAAAGCCACCTATTAGTGCCTAAAATCAGCCTGAAAGAGAGCAGGGATCACATGCCCAGTCACCTGTGCCCTCAGTGTTGATACACCATGATTGTCCCTAATACTCAGCAGGTTACCAGGCAACCAGCTGCGAGATGAATAGCACACTAAGAAGATGAAGTGATTAGGCGGAGAATCAAGTAATCCATTTTACCTTCAGAATTATGACTCAGATCTTGCTCTCTTCCATTAGCTTTCTTTCAGTAACATGATAGTCCTATTTTTTCTATACTGGAACAGATTATATTTCCACCTCCCCCCAAAAAATTCCAATTATTTTGATGACATCAAACCTGCTATGTAAAGACCAACTTCATGCAGATCTGATATGAATGCTTATGTTGATCTGTTTAAATATTTATAAATGATGCCTCCAATCTTCCTTATTCTAGTGGGGTTTTTTTATGCTATTTCTTAAAAGGTGTTGGTTAAAATAAAGCCAGCTGAGCTATCATACCCCCATATAAAAATACATAGAATTTTTTAACACTAAGTTGGCAAATCAGCTTGCTAATATCCAGTTGAAAAATCTTTCACTCAGCTCTTGTTCTTTTCTTCGTGATCTTCCCTAAATGTTTTAATTTTCATTCCTTATGTGCTTACAGTTCAAGTCACAGAAGTTCAGCCTACTCAAAACGGTAATTGTCCATACTTTGCCTCATACCTGAAGCTACATAAACACCCATACACACATATACACATATATCCCCAGGCCGGGGTGGGGGACCCACTTATTCCAGAGTCCCTATTTGCAATGTTTTTGTCACTTTTTAAGATCTCTTGAAAGTAAAATCTTGCAGAAGAAACCACTGGGATACAAATGGACCATTTACTTGGGATACGTGCTAACAATAATCAGTAAGTATATCTAATATTCATCCTCAAGCAACTGGAAAAGTGCATGCAAATGCTAAATGCAACGAGTAATTTAAACAGACACATGGGTGAGAACATCAAGCAATCGGGAAAATTACAAATGCTAAGTTTTCAACTCTTACCCCTTGCTTAGATCCACACAGTGTCCAAAAATAATCCAATCTAAAGAAACACACCAGGAGAAACTCTTCTTAATTTTGAGATTTTGGTTTCTCTTAAAAACTTAAAGGTCTGGTATATTGAACAGAAATTTCTGCATGGTCAAAGCCAGACAAAGCTGAGGAGATTGGCCTTAGGAGTTTCCACAGTTTGCACAGTTCCCACCCCTTCCCTTCATACTTCTATTCTAGCTGACTTTATTCATGTCCCTTCCTTTCCAGTCCCTGGAGGCATGAGGGTCTTAGTCCCCTGTCTACCTCCTTCTACCAAGATCTATCTTCAGATCTTCTCCTATATCCTTTATATCTTCGTATCAGCTATATTATTTACCCTCTCTCACTACCTGTGTCCACACGGCTACCAGACTGTTCGAGAGCCACCTCTAAGCTAGATCTCTGTCCTTCCTTTAATGCCAAATGCCCCCACCCAGTGTTTTCACTGTGGCTCATCTGAACTATTCTCACGGACGGCCAAGCAAACATGCCACTTCCAGATTCCCCTGAATCCTTCAACCCATGGCTTCAGTGTCCTGATTTTATGATTCATTGCTTATAAAACGTCTGAACAGCACAGCCTGGCTTTTAAGATCTTCCGTGATCTCCCTACCTCTGTCACCAATACACCTGCCCCTCTCGCCTCACCATTCAACGCGCTCGCTCTCTGCCCCAGAGACCTGGAATCATTCAGCATCCCTTGTTCTGGCTGCTCTACCTGCAGAGTCATTCTTTCCTTCCCCTTAGCTTATTCCTATGCTTCCCTTCTCCCTTCGCCTTCCTTACCCACCAGACAATATCTAACGGTCTCTCAAGAGTATCATAGTCACAGGGGCGCCTGGGTGGCTCAGTCAGCTAAGGTTCTGACTCTTTATTTGGGGTCAGGTCATGATTTCTGGGTCCTGAGACTGAGACTGGCATCAGGCTCCACGCTCAGCACGGAGACTGCTTGAGATTCTCCCTCCCTCTCCCTGCTCACTCATTCTCTCATACATATATACATACATACATACATACATAGAATACCATATTTGCTATGAAGTCTTCCTTAATACCCCTCATTAGAGGTACTCCCTTCTCCTCTTAGCTCTTGGCTTTCATAGATCTAACTAACTCCCATAAATTCCCTTGTACTCTGTTCTCATTGAAGTATAAATTTCTTGAGGCCAGGTACCAGGTTATAACATTTCTTTAACCCTTCAAATCTTGGTGAGCTGCTCTTTTACTCCTAAGTATTTACTTATTTGTGCATCCTGTGTTTAACATTTTACAAGCATGTTTTCTTGATTCCTCACTGAACTCAGTCTCTCATTTTAAATAAAAGAAGGCTTAGAGATGCCTAGTGACTAGCAGAAGGTTCTAACAGTAGCTGATATCAGGCGGAACCAAGACTGAAAATTAGATGGGTCCTAGTCCAAAGGACAGGCCCAACCAACTTCATGCCATGTTATACTTTTTGTTTTAAAAAAAAAGTTATTTTAAAACTAATTTAACAAAATTCAAATACCTTAGCACATTAAATGAGCGGAAAAATACACACAAAGCAGTGTGCCATGTTTAAAAAAACTTCTTTGGAATATTTTCCAGATATTGGCAAGTTTCCAGCTGAAAACAACATGGAATATTATAAATGCCAACCCTACTATCTATGTCAACAGTTACGTTCTAGTCAGTAGAGGCTTAAACAAAAATCCATCCTGTAGATACCACACCCTGACAAGATCACACACATAAATTAATGATAACTGACAGGTCATATCCAAAGGGAAGTAATGGAGTTAGCTCATCGAGTCATTGAGAGCCATGATAGAAATGATTTTAGGAGCAGGTAAAAACTTAAAAAGGGAGAACAGAACAGTGTTAAAAAAATATCCTTACTGAAGATATTGTCAGTAAACACACATGTATCGTGTACTATGAGAAGAAAATTAGATCTTATTGAAAAAAAAATTAATTTCTTTGGGGAAAAAAATTGTATCATAGACAGCTATTGCTGGGAAGACCATCACTGCATGATGAGGGATTAAGAAAATAGTGAATGACTTACTCAGAGCCATAGACCTAGTCAGATTTTAGGCTAGGCTTGAAACACAAGTAGTGGGATCCATATTGCCTCCATCACCATGCTGTTCTTCTCTGATATTTTAATACCTCCAAAGTCTAATACCTGAACAGTATTTCTGCACTATTAGAAAAACATGGAATTTGAGCTGTGGGTCATTTTGTGGTTTTGGTTTTTTGTTTTATGGTGAAGGCTGCTATCAAATCCCTCACAGAGTTTGTCTCACTATCCCCGTTTTCTTTCCTCCCTTTCTGTCCTTAATCTGCTTCCATAATTTTTTTGCCTCCACTACTCCACCAAAACTGCTCTTCTCCAGGTCACCCACAGTTGTTAAATCCAATGGCAATTTCTCACTCCTCGACTAACTTCTCTCTGCACAATGGGCACAGTCTATCAGCACCACCATTATGGGACACTCTGCCCTCCCCCACCTTGCAGGCACACGGTTATTGTGCACGAGAACAGAACAGGGACACAGGAGGATATGAATGGAACACTCAAAGAATTGGCTACCGCATCTGTTTCTACATGAGAATGTTCAGGAAATGGGGCACTGAATTTCGCATTTGGTTCATCCAAGCATTCTCCTGACACAAAACTGCTTGCAGACCAAAATGTTTGACTTGTTCTCATTTTGCTTTGAATAACCTAAGTGCAGAAGCTCGTTTGATTCCCCTCACAGAAACTATTTCTTCATAGATAGACCCCGCTTCCCTTCCAGAGCTTATAGATAACTTCAGATCAGCCCCACACACATCCCCCCCCAACTTTCACTTCTATCTCAGAGGATAGCATAAGAAGAGAAAGGAATCTGGGATCAGATAAACCTAAATTTGCATCCCAGATCCTTTTATTTCAGAAAATTTCCATAGCACTCAGAGCCCTAGTTCCCTCAGTTGCAGAAGAGAGGTAATGGTGTATGTGCGTCTTTTACATGGCTGTTCTGATGATTATGGCCAATGATTTATAAAAAGCACTTAAGGTAATGTATTAATACTGTTAGCTTAATTGTGCTCATTGGACTATTCTCTGCTAGGACGGTGGTCTCGTTATCTCTTTTAAAGCAATGTGTGTTCTTTAAAGCACTAAACTCTTTACTGCCTCTGGGTTTTGCACCAACTCTTCACTTTTCCTTACTGATAACAATTATCTGGGGCCAACGGCTTAGCTCCCGAGACTGAGAGTTAAGTATTCAAATACTGAGTATGCCTTAGAAATGCTGGGTTGTCTCCTGCCCCAAAGGTTAGGGAAATGAAATGATATTTCATTTATTAATTTTGTCTAAAAAAATAAAAATTATTATGTGCTATTCTTGGGGATAGAACATACAACAAGCAAAATCCTGTCCCTTTTTTTTTTTTTTTAATTTATTTATTTGACAGACCGAGATCACAAGTAGGCAGAGAAGCAGAGAGGGGCGGGGTGGGGAAGCAGGCTCCCTGCTGAACAGAGAGCCCAATGTGGGGCTATATTCCAAGACCCTGGGATCATGACCTGAGCTGAAGGCAGAGGCTTTAACCCACTGAGCCATCCAGGCGCCCCCAAAATCCTGTCTTTATTGAAGTTTACATTGAGTTAAAGGAGAAAGAATTAAAAGCACACATCAGGGCAATATACAGATTTGAGTTGTGTTGGGCTGTATTTTGAACTTATTAACTTATTAATGATGGAATGTCTATCAGCATCTAAATGGGCAGTTGGATGTGTGAGTGGAAAGCTCAGACACAAGGTCTAGGCCAGAGATATAAAATTCAAAGTGAAAATCATGAGTATATAAATAATAATTAAAATCCTGACACTAGCAGAGAACATGTGGAGTGACTATAAACAGGAAAAGATCCAGAGAGAGATGGCCTAGGAATTTAAACACTAAGAAATCTGGAAGAGGACGACAAACCAGCAAAAGGAATGGAGAAGGAGTGGCCAGTGACATAAGAGGATAATTCTGTCCCTGATGAAGACCCCTCTGGGCTGGACTGTCCCCGGCAATGACAGGGCATAGGGCAGGGGAGTACCAGCATGAGCCCATTCCCGGTCTCAGTAGGCTAACACCATGGGGGATTCTCTGTTGGCCCAGAAGACACATCTTCAGAATGGTGCTGTGGTCTGAGGCTCTTCCTATTCTGTCCTCCTCTACCCCTCCTTTCATCAGCCTTAGCTCGTGGTCTGAGCACTCCCTTCCGGCTCCTGCCCCCACGTCCCTGACCCTCTCATAGACGTTTGTCCTACTAAATCCTTCACATGTCTGTTTCCAACATCGCGTCTGCTTTTCTAAGCGGGGTGATTCTCAGGCTTGTATTTTGCATTGTTATCTCAGAGTTTCTCTGGGGAATAAAGCTCCACTCATCTACTGCAACTCTGGGCTAATAAGCCCTTTAGTTCCCCTAATAAGCCTTTCCTTCCCCTTATTGCTTCCTCTTTACCTACCCATTCCTCTTGCACCTTTTAATCAACTATTTGCATTTGAAACTTTGTCTCCAGGGAAATCCATACTAAGACAGATATTATAAAGAGAATAATCACAATTTTTTAAACATTTTCCAGCAGTAGGCAGGGGTGCTATTTTCGCTATTTGGTGGGCGGGGGTGGGTGGGTGAGTGGTTTCTATTCAGATGGATAAAAATACCTGCATATTAGGGATACCTGGGTGGCTCAGCTGTTTAAGCATCCGACTCTTGGTTTAGGCTCAGGTCACAATCACAGGGTAGTGAGACTGAGCCCCGAGTCAGGCTCTGCACTGGAGGTTGAACCTGCTTAAGAGTTTCTCTCTCCCTCTCCCTCTGCTCCTCCTGTACCTCTTTCTCCCTCCCTCTCTCTCTCTCCTTTTTTTTTTTTTTTTTAAAGAGAAAGAAACACCTGCATACTAGTGAGTGGAATTTTCAAATGGTCACAAAGCTGCTTGTGCTCACTCAGTGTCTCAGATTTCCATGTTCCCAATCCCAAGAGCCATCAGCACAACAGATGGCTAAAATATTCTGGGATTTATTTATATGCAGAGATTGTGCAGTTAATGGGAAGAAGCTTAACAAGGGAGCCAAATGCTGGAGTACACATCTGGATGGATGCTTTGGGCAGCTGGGCATAGATCAAGAGGGTTATTACCGCTGTCAGAGAACTGAGAATTGCCATAACCTTCTCACAAGGCATCTGTGACAGTCCCCTGCTTCCCCAAGTGTGGGCCTTAGTCAGCCTGAGACCCTGTGTTCCTATTGGTCTATATGAGGTCTTCCCTAACATTCCCAGTCCAGTGTTAGGCTGAATTAGGGCCTGAAATCCTCCCTCCATGGGTACCATTGCTAACTCTCCAAGGCCCTGAGTTTTAGTGAACTGTTCATAACCCAATAATGCATTCTCTATCACTGAAAACTTTCTCATGCCACCCAACCCCACCTGAGCATAACTCGCCGCTAAGGTTTAAATGTCTACATTCCCCCCAAAATTCCTATATTGAAAACCTAATTCCCAAGGTGATGGCATTAGGAGGTGAGGTGATGAGGTCATGAGAGGAGAGCTCTGAGGAATGGGATTGGTACCCTTATTAAAGAGGCCCCAGAGAGCCAGTTCATCCCTTCCAGTATGTGAGGATCCAGAAAGAAGTCTGCACCCCAGCAGATGGCCCCTAGCCATGCTGGTACCCTGATCTCAGACTTCCAGCCTCCAGAATGGTAAGAAATAAATGACTGTTGCACATGAGCTACCCACGTGGGGGCATCCTGTGATAGCAACACGAACAGACTAAGACACTTATCAAACTGCAAAGCCATTTTAAGAGAAGATCAAGGAGCCATATTAGGAAGCTGAAACTGTTCCTTGAACATCTTCTCAAGGGGCCAGCAATTCTATTTGTAAAAATTTACCCAGATGACATATAATTAAGGAGGATCAAGAGTATTCCTACAGCAAGAAGGGTAACATGAATGTTTAAAATATGGCATATGTTAAATAAATGATTAAAATGATTAAAAATATTGCCCACAGAATTCTGTTTATATTTTGCAGTTTACTATTTTTCATCATTGTATCAAGAACACCCCGTTAGGGGGCGCCTGGGTGGCTCAGTGGGTTAAGCCTCTGCCTTCAGCTCAGGTCATGATCGCAGGGTCCTGGGATCGAGCCCCGCATCGGGCTCTCTGCTTAGCGGGAAGCCTGCTTCCTCCTCTCTCTCTCTGCCTGCCTCTGCCTACTTGTGATCTCTGTCTGTCAAATAAATAAATAAAATCTTAAGAAAAAAAAAAAAAGAACATCCCTTCAAGATTGTTGATGACTATGTAGTATTTTAATCATTTCAATATATTATAATAAGTGTATTATATATGTATGTATATATATCATACACATGCATCTATACAGATCTGTGTTTGTAAACCCTGTATGTAGAAAAAAAGACTAGAAGGATTTCATAAATGGTCATTTCTGAATAGTAACATTATCAGTAATTTTCTTTTGCATGCTTTTCTGGAGTTCACAATTTGCAAATAAAAAATAACCATGACTTCCTTTGTTCCCAGGAAAGGAAAAATGACAAAGTATTAGTTAATAAAGAGAAGGAAATTCTAAGTGTGCTCCAAAGACAACAGACATCACTTTGAAAGCAGGTCGGGGAGGGGGTAGAACCAGGGGTCAGGCACCTACACTGAGTCTGCTGAGAGCAAGACCTCTTTGGGGTGTTTTTTTTTTTTTTTTCCTTCTGTGTCCTGAGCTCTTTTGCAGGACCTGAGGGAAGCTGTGGTCACTTTGCCCAGCAAGAGAAGAATTAGCGACAGATGTTAGGAATCATCAAGTTCCCTCTGGTTTATAGGAAAAACAAACCTGAGCTTGCTTCTGACCCTGCCAAAAAAATAAATAAATAAATAAAGACATCGTAGAAGGATCCCAGTGGCTCCCCCTGACACTTCCTTCAGAATGAAGGAGGCTAATTCCTTCAAAGACACATAACCAAGGGCTTTGTGCTCTTATTCCACTCTCAAGTGTAAAATTACAGAGGCCGAACTTTCTGCACACACACACACACACACACGCACACACGCTTCTACACCAAACAGCGGACTTTAATCTTGGATTAAGAACCGACTGGTTCCGCTGCCCTGGGCTTGTCATTTAACCTCCCAGGAGTTCCCATTCTGCTATCTGGCAAAACCTGGTAATTATCCTGCCCTTGCTGCCAGGGAGGTTATGTCGCAAGGCGGAAAAATAGCTGCAAAGCACAGAACTCTCGGATACTTTATCAACTTTCTGAGCTAAGTAAGGGCTTTCCTGAGATCGTGTCTTGGGGCTAATATTGCTGTGCTTACAGCAGGATAAAGGAGAGCTTTGGGCCCCAAGGTCAGGTCCAGTTCTTGGTTCCCAGTAACAAGTATATTTTGAATTATTTAAGATTAAAAGGGATTTATTGGAAAATTATCAGAGTAGGAACGAGGTAAGAGTGTTGGGGCACTAGGCTCAAAAATGAGTAGGGATTATGTTCAGTCTGGAGGGTAACTACCCTGTAGCTGCTCTAGCAGCCGAGGTAAGGCTAACTCCACTGCTCCTGCCACCCACTGTCTCCAGCATTCCCTCTAGTCCTTGGGTCACTCACTCCTGTTACAACGCTCCAGGCGGCAGAGCGTCCATCCCACGCCTGTCTGATGATTTTACAAAGGCAAAGGAGGAGGATCTGGCCTCCTTAAAACAGCAGTGAAAAGTGGCTTCCTGGAATAACCCTGCCGGCAATTCCACTCACGATGGGGGAAAAAGCTAATGCCTCTTAGACTCTTTCTTGCAAGAACAAAAAGCCAAACAAAGGATCCAGGTCACCACACTGTCAACTCAATTGAAGAAGGAAATATCGTGACAAAAATCAGTGCTGTATTAAAAGCTAGTTCACTGATTTCCGGCCTCAACCAGCTTTCCCAGTCTTATTTCATTACGGCCTAGAGAATCCAGACTTCTTTAATTAAAGAGGAGCTTTTGTTCATCACAGAGCAAAAATACAGAATATACTTACTGACATTACCCTAAAGAGAATATACTTTGTTTTTAGAGAAATAAAGCATCAGTCATCAGGACATCTTTAGTCTCCTAAAGACATTGCTCCACTCTGCACTTTATTTAGAAAGTGTCGGGGCGCCTGGGTGGCTCAGTGGGTTAAGCCTCTGCCTTCAGCTCAGGTCATGATCCCAGGGTCCTGGGATCCAGCCCTGCATCAGGCCCTTTGCTCAGCAGGGAGCCTGCTTCCCTTCCTCTCTCTCTCTCTGCCTGCCTCTCTGCATACTTGTGATCTCTCTCTGTCAAATAAATAAATAAAAACTAGAAAAAAAAAAAAAAAGAAAGAAAAGAAAGTATCCCCTGCCCAGAAGACGTCTTCCTGCAGATTCTATTATGATAAGCAAAAGTCATCCATGTTTGTTTGTTTGTTTGTTTGTTTAGTTTTATATATTCATTTGACAGAGACAGAGAGAGAGCACAAGCAGGGGGAGTGACAGGCAGAGGGAAAGGGAAAAGCAGACTCCCCTCTGAGCAGGGAGCTGGACATGGGGCTCTCTATCCCAGGACGCTGGGATCATGACCTACGCTGAAGGCAGACCTTAACCGACTGAGCCACCCAGGCATCCCTAAGGTCATGCATTCTTTTGGGCCACGTTTGAAAGCCATTACCAGCATGATGTTTACCTGCCCATGCCCTATCATGGCAACTCTCCAGCTCCTCTGAATTCCTCTGAGATTCCGGATCTACAATCTTCTGAAGACGATGATACATATGGTTCCATTTCAGAGGGGTGCTACATTCGAACAAGCACAGCCTTCACAGGCAAAACACAATCTCTCATATCCTGATTCGAAGAAACCCTCAAACACTAGACACCCTGTTCATCAGGAAGCCTCTCCTCCTTGACCCCAGCACTGCTTTCCTCTCTCCCATCTTTACTATGTACGTAATGCATAAACTTACCCACCAAGTCTTTCTTTTGTTCTTTTCTCTACATTTTCCGGTTCTGTAGCACTCCCTCTCTGTCTCTGTCTCTCACATATACATTGAGAAACTGTCTTGGTAGAGGCAGACTCTAGGGAATAGAAGGAGGGAATTAACATAGAGGTAGCAGGAAGCTCTATCAAAAGGGAAGTGGTATTAGAACTACTGCCAGGGTAACAAATTGTATCCAGCTTACCTATCTAATACGCATTTGGAAAATCACCTCAATTTCAAGTTATTTGTTCACAGGCAATTTTCTTCCCAGCTGAATTTTGAGATGTTCAGGAATAGAGACCATGTCTCATTATCTCTTTTTGCTCTCCCAGAGCTTAGCACAGTGCCTGATAACCACATGATATACATATAATGGATTAACAACCACATTCATTTATTAACAATAATCAGCAGGTAACCGGTAGTCATGATTGTACTGTCCACTGGTGATGTACAGCAAATTAATAATTACCTAGCTCTTGATCCCCAGAAGTTCCATTTCTGTCATATCTGCATAGACATCATCCATACAGACTTCAAATGAGGGCTCTCTGAGGGATAGGCTCACTACTAGGAGCCCAAAACCCATGTTGATCCTTCACTGAAAGAAAGGTAGCTATGACTCACACAGTACACACTTTGTTAAAATAAGCTTTCATTTCCTTGCCCCTGGCAGTAGCTCTTAGAAGCAATCGTGAATGGCTGGGAGAGGATTCACAAGGTGATGAAGAGTGAAGGGTCCTCAAAGTCAGGACGAAGTGACAGCAAGCCCTTGGGCAGAGGTGTGAGATACAACCCAACTCCCCCATCACCAGGTACTTGAAATTTCCATTAGGAGGAATAAAAACTACTTCAGTAGAGTGGAATTTTCTACTTTCCCAAGCCCATGACCTCATTTAATCCTCCTCCAAGCAATGGTGAGGTCTCCTTTCCTATTCTAATGTACCCCTATCTCCATCTACCTAATGCCACACTATATAGCCACATAGAGTAAAAAGGCACTCACCATAATAGTAATAAATTGCAGAAAAAAGTATTGGGGCTATATAAAAATACTCATAGTATCGGTGAATTTCTTTTACTTTATTTTTTACTTTTTAAAAATGTTTTAATTTTTTTTTTTTACTTTTTATATATCAGTGATTTTATTGTTTTACTTTTAAGCAAAATGGTGGTGATAACCATGAATACAGATTTATTAGGATTCTATTAGCGGTCAGTCATTTGCCATTCATTTCATCCCCACACTACCCCACAAAGAAAATGCTGTTATTGTTCTAGTTTCCAGATGAGGAAACAAAGACTCAGAGAAGTTAAGATGCTTCACAAAGGTGACAAAGCCTAATGGGCCGGTGTTCAAACCCAAGAGTTATCCAGTTCTGGGAACCAAATCACAACATTAGCTGTTTCCAAGGTAGCATCAATGTATGAAATAATGAACCAAACAAAACTTCTTTCTTACAAGACCACCATTTTTATTATGCTTGTTTGCAATGCAATTCTGTAAGTGTTTTTTGTTTTTGTTTTTGTTTTTGTTTTTCAAAATTCATTTGGTCGTGATACCCTTTGTGCATGTGGAACCAGCATGCTAACTTGGGGAACACGCCACTGCTTTAGCCTCTGCCTTAAATTCAAAGTCTCTGGAAAGCTATTTGATGTTTCCAACGAAGGCCCTGAGAGTCTCAAAGCACATGATGAAAACTACAAAAAAGAAAAATCACCTACCATTACATCAGTCCAGGCTCTGTAGTAAGGTGTGATTCCCAATTCTGAAATGAAGAAAATGAGGCTTAGAGAGTCTCTTCACGGCATTCCTTTTTACTGGTTTCCATTCTCCCAAGCATAACTGCAGATTGTGAAACAATCTCTAAATTAATCTTTCAGTAAAGCCCCCACTTTTCCATCACACCTTAATAAAATACCATTTTGAGAACACAGAATTGGATTAAACCTTTGTTTTGTTTTTTTAGAAGATTTGACGCCCATTTCTGAACAGTCTGCCTTCTAGAAGAACTATATTAACAGATTAAGTTTCCCACGAAATAAGTAAAAATCAACCTGACAGCCCTATTGTGGCAAAAGAATAAAATAAGGTCAATAACAAGAACTCACTCCAGAGTCAGATCTCCTACTTGAGACAAAATGAAGCTAATTCTCTTATTTCAGAACTGACCTTCAATTAATACTGGCCTCCTGTATAGTCAATTCTCCCGTTTTTGTTAAGATGACCAAAATCACATAGTATAATAATGCTTTTGTGGCAACGGCAAAAGAAAACCGTCACTCTTGTTTACTGAGAGTGTGAATATATAGTCTTTCCTAAGAGGAATTTGGCATTTTCATTCAAATTTTAAGCACACATTCACTTTGGCCAACATGTTCTATTTCTAAGACTCCAGTCTACAGTTATTCTTGTGTAAGTATACATCATATATACACATACCATGTGGTAAAGAGCATGTAAACATTATATGTAGATGAATCTTTTTTCTGCATTGTTTGAATTTGAAACAACAGTATAAGCTTGTAAATTCTTGGCAAAATATTAGAAGGTTGCACAAGACAACCATTTGGAAGGGTGAAGGCCAAGTCAAAGGGATGGTGAGTGGAGAAGCATCAGGTCAGAACAAGAAATGTTTTATTTTCCACTTACGGAATAATGAGTTAATTTTTTAACTTTGTGCATATGTAATTAAGACAAAAAGAGAAGGAAGATGCATCTGTCCCCACAGGATTGTATGCCGTAGGCAAGTGAGGGCACCTACCTTCTTTTGACTTCATGTTCTTGGCTCATATGTTCTGTTCCCCCCAAGCATTACTTCAGGTTGTGAAACAATCTCTAAATTAATCCTTCACTATATGGTCTACTTTTCCATCAGACCCTAATAAAATATCACTTTGAGAACATAGAGCTGGATTAAACCACCTTCCTGGTTAGTCAGCGTACATGTTCTTCTTAAACTTAAAGAACTCACTTCAGCATCTCAAGGGTTCACCCTCAAATGATGTAAGCCACAGGAGAAAATAAGCAAGGAGTCCCTGGCCAGGGAAGGTCAGCCAGCATGATTTAACAACCACCTCATCTGCTGTCATCCTGTGGGAAAACATCTGTGCTATTCTTTGGGTCCTTTCTGGAACGGAAATGTGTCACCCCATGTTGGAGGTACCAGAGCCTCATTGGAATACTGGCCTTAATGAGTCAAAATTTATAAATGTAGTCCGTGGAAGAGTTTCTAAGAGGGTGACCCACATAAGGTCAAACACTAAAATTCATGCAAGAGGTAAGAGATGAGGTAGGCACCATCCATCTGGCACTGGAAAAATTCAGTCTGTTCTAGGAACACTGGCTGAGTCTCTGTGATACCAGCTGGCAATTCCAACAACAAAGGCCATTTGTTGAGTATGTACTCTGAGCCAGGCATGCTGCTGAGCACGCTACGTACATTTTCTCATTGAATACTTGCAATAGGTTTACCATGTTTATCTTACAGATTAAAGACTTGGCCAACAGTTTCTAAGTGGTGAAGCCAGGAATAAAACCACACCAGCCGGATTTCTCAAGCCCTGCTCTCTACTACTCGATTCCAAGATGCTGTTATTTTTGCCTTGGTTTTCTAAGTGCCTTTTTCGAGAGACAGGGCTGCACAATGGTGGGAAATTCCAGAAATCTGAACGCTCATGATCTAGTCTTTCTGGGCCAAGACTCATCATCACCACTCTGCCTTTCCATGTGTCCACCTCTGAAAAAGGAATTCTGCTGGACACGTAAGTGATCGCTACATGTGAAGCACACAGTCATCATGGTATTGATCATTTCCCAAGCTATTTTGGTTCATCTGGGCTCTAAGGATAGAAACCCAACCTTTTGCTTCTTTCTTCATCCCCCTTCATTCTGTTCTTCACAACAACATTAACACCAAAAAGGAGATGCTGTTTTCTTCCTTTTCCTGCTACAGAAATGGAGGCTCTGACACATCAAGCATCTCACCCAGAGCTATGTAAACCTTTTCTTAACCTCTCAGAATCTGTTTCCTTGCTGATACACTAGAGATGACTCCATCCAACCCTTAGAGGTATTGAGATCACGCCTTTGAAGTACAGAGTGCAAAGGATACACGGGACATACTACAACCTGCTCTCACTGGTAAGTAGTTACTTCACACTTGGGAAGAGTGTTCCACCTGCATGGACCCTGCAGAGGTGACCTAACTTCACTAAACATCATCTGCCCCATGGAAATCTTCCCACCCAGCTCAGGGGGCTATTTGGAGAATTAAATAGAATGAACACTTGACCTAAAACCCAGCTACTGCCTGGTTCATGCTCAAAACAGAATCATCACCTCCCCCAAACAGAATGCTGTTGACATGTGCCTCTGTAATCCATGCCAAAAATTTGTTGTGTTGTGTATGTCAGCAACATTTTCCTCTTCTCCTGCCCCACCTTCCCCTAGACTCCTTAGGAAAATACACAATATTAGATGGGATTTTTTTTTTCCTTCCTCTGTACGTTGCTTTTTAATAGGATAGAGAGCGCCACAACAGGTTCCATCTTTTTTCTCAACTTCCGTCCCCGTCCAAGTCACTGAGCGCCCTGCGGTAAGATGCCTCCGAGGAGGCTATGTTTTGGGCTTGGTCTTATTCAGCAACACGGCTGATGGGATTCTCAGCTCGAGCCATATGCTTGATTGCATTCCAGCACAGCATTTGATGTGAGAGAAAGGAAGAAAGAATCCCTCTTACTCACGGCTGAAAGTAATTTCAGGGGGCTCGAGACAAAGCAGAGGTGATACCAACCATCTCCTTACAGCCGTTGACAAACTGACACTCTCCGGCCAGCCAATTTCACGCATTTTCTTTTTCTATCTTTTTGCTTCCCCCTCTACTCGTTTTTTTCTGGACATGCTGAGGGAAGCCTGACAAATTAAACTAGGAAAACTCTGGGTGCCCTGCCGTCTCGTCTTCAGCCTGAGGTTGAAGTCTCCCCTTTGCAAAGTCTTTCCATTGAGTCGGTACTGCTGATTAGAAGACCTGTTCCCACATGCACAGCCTCGAGGTGCCTAGTTTTAGAACTCAGCAGCTCTACACAAAATATGCCATATCTGTCAAGAGGCCAGATGATTTATAGATGCCTGGAAGCAAGGCAAAGAAGGCTGGCTAGAGTATGTGGTGTGAGAAGCAGGCAAACAATACCACCAGGATGCTGGAAAGTCAGAAGTGATTTCAGACATGTAGCCCCTTGATTCAGAAGAGGAGTGGCTTCCACTTATAACTGTTCTCCTGAAACCCAGTTGAGCTGAAACTGTCCCTGAGAGCAAGCAGGTACACTGTCCTGGTCTTCTTGGGAACACCAGAAACTGCTTCTCTCCTGCTATTTATGATGTGATTATTCTGTGATATGTGATATGATGTAATGATGTGTGATAATGTACATGCATAGGGCCAGCTGGAATTCAAAAAAGGCCAAAGAGTTCCAGGGTTCTGATTTGAAAACTACTGCCAGCTCATGTGTTCTGAGCGTCAAGTGTTACTTCTTTTAACCCTTGCACTATCCTACCCATCCAATCATTCTGAAGTTCTCATCATTTTCACAGGGGAAGATCAAGAAATAAAGAGTGCTCTTAAACACCTTGTTCAAACATCACCAAGCTAGCAGGTGTCCTGAGGACACCTAGCTAGAAGAAACTGTCTGTAAGGAATAGGAAATTCAGAAAGTGACTTACCCAAGACAGGAATTGTGTTTCTTATTTAACAATACAAGGGGAGCCAGGCAGCTATTGGCCTATTGGCTTAATAGTTCAAAAACAATTGCATTCCTGTTAATTTCAGTTGGCCTTTGCCTAATGGTGGCGGAATGACTGCTTGAACTCTGGACAGAAAGCCTGTATTCAAGATGGTTGAAAGTCATCTAGGAATAGCACCAGAAACTTTGTGTTTTCTACGAGGAAAACAATGTCTTCCTAGAACTTTCTGAAATTGCCTGGCTCCCCAGTAATGTCTCACTGGTCAGAAATTAGTCCCACAACCATCTCTACTTGCAGGGAAAGCTGGAAAATAAGTATTTAGCCTTTGCAGCCTGCATAGTGGTGGGTGGGGGAGAGGCAAGAGAGAGCTCGTGCTGATTTCGACCAACGTGGCAGGGGTGGTGAGAAGTAAATGCCTCAAGAGATACTTGGCAGCAGAAATCAGACAGAGCTTGCTGATTGACTGCATGCTAGAGATGAGGAAGTGGAGGTCAGATATAAATCCTAGGTTTCTAATGTGGTGCATTCATGGACACTGGGAGTCACAAAGAAGGAAAAGATTCTGCAGATGGGAGGTCATGAGGGCACTTGGAACATGATGACACTGGACTATCTTAGAAACATTTAAATAGCGATTTTAAAGCAGTTAAATTCAAGAGTCCAAAGTAAGATAAGTTGTCTGGGCTAGAGAGATGTGAGATATAAGTTTGTGGTTATCAATCATTTTCATCAACTGGGGGCTTCCCACCTTTTTTACCTGTATCTTTGCTCTCTTGAATTTTTTTTTTTTAAAGATCTTATTTATTTATTTGACAGACAGAGATCACAAGTAGACAGAGAGGCAGGCAGAGAGAGAGGAGGAAGCAGGCTCCCTTCGGAGCAGAGAGCCCGATGCCGGGCTCAATCCCAGGACCCTGGGATCATGACCTGAGCCGAAGGCAGAGGCTTTAACCCACTGAGTCACACAGGTGCCCCTGTTCTCTTAAATTCTTTATGGCAGTGGTTCTTGAGCAGGTACAGTTTGTTTTTTTTTTTTTAAGATTTTATTTATTTATTTGACAGAGAGAAATCACAAGTAGATGGAGAGGCAGGCAGAGAGAAAGAGAGGGAAGCAGGCTCTCTGCTGAGCAGAGAGCCCGATGTGGGACTCGATCCCAGGACCCTGAGATCATGACCTGAGCCGAAGGCAGCGGCTTAACCCACTGAGCCACCCAGGCGCCCCCAGAGCAGGTACAGTTTTGTACCCCAGGAAAGATTTTGAGTGTTAAAACTCAGAAGTGGGGGAGTGAGTAGTCCTATCGGCATCTAGGGGGGTAGGACGACAGGAATGCTGCTAAATGTTTCATAATGCACAGGACATCTCCCTGCCCTGAGACCCACTCATAATGAAGATTTACCCAGTCCAGATTGTCATTTGTGCTGAGAAACCTTGCTCTATGATAAACTCACTTCTGACCTTGACACTCCTCCAGCCCATGTGGTCCCCATGAGTTCTGCTTTTGAGCTTCCCCTAACTTCCTCACACCTCAGCCATTACCACCATCTTTAAATCGCTGTGACCTCATTCCACAGCAGCTTTCCAGAACTAGCTTCTAACACACAGACTCCTCTAGCAGTAGCGCATGGCGAGTACTTCTGTGGGCTTGACTCAAATTATGGTTCAAGTCATTCCTAGAACAAGGATCCTTGCCTTATTTGTAATTTACAACCTAAGAATCTCCTGAATATTGAAATCATGGGAAAAGTTATTATAAGTGAATTCAATCACTACTCCTCAGACACTGAATCTAAGAGGCATCCTAAGGTCTCCAAGGTAACCTTTAGAACGTATAAAAGGAATGACTACTTTAGACAGTGTTCTACCCTAAGAAATAACCTAGATTACTGAGTAATGTAAATTTCAGAGGATGGATTTATAACAGGAAATCTATTGCTGTTTGAAATGCATCCCTAAATTTTTTAGTTTCATGGGGAGAAAAGCCAAGTGCCTATAAATGACCATATGATTTCCCTGTAATGGTCACTCTTTCTTACACTTTCCAATTGAACAACTTGAAAAACATTAACTTGCCTTGCCTACAAAAGCCATCCAGTTTCTTCCAATGAGGCTTTATTAACTATGTTAATTTCAGAGACACACTCTCAGGAAAATCCAATTGAGTAGAAGCTCTTTTTAACTTGACTCTAATAGAGCCTACATATGATTCTTAAAGACTTATTAAAAAGCTCAGCTACATGTCTGAATTTGTAGAATCTGATCCAATGACGTGGAGAGCAGCAGACCATTAAAATTAATTGAAACTACTAAACCATTTCGAGATTGATTTATTTTGTATTACAAAAAATTAAATAAAATGGGAGGTGCTAAGTTAGCCTCTGCCCTGAAGAATTAGTCTAAAATTACAATCGAAACATCTCAAATGAAATTATTGTAAAACTCATTAAGATATATATTAGGTTTCCAAATCACACTCATGCCCCTTGTAATTTAAATACTGAGCTATTCTCATTTAGAGATAACTTGGATCTCAACAGTGAGCAAGTAGCAAGGGTTCCAACAAATGTGAGCCCCTGGTGAGAACCTGGAACATCTAACCTGTGTAGATCCAGCTGTGGAAGAGAGCTTTTTCTCTTTACAGAGCAGGAAATATCTGAACAGGAAAAACAATTTCTCAAAACCACGACTGTATTTATTATTATTATTATTATTATTATTGCATTTTGCATTCCTCTTTACTGTTTCCGAGAAAACCCAATGGGGAACTTGCTGAATAAACCACTCAAGAGAAAGATGAAACATTTAGAGGCTTTCATCCCAAGTGTCCAACGTGATTTCAAACGTGGGCATCCGAGCTGATAGGTAAGACAAGGAAAAGTAAGAAATCATTTTTCTACAAAATTATCCACACCAAAGAGGTAAAAGGATGAGCGTGAACCCTCTCATTTGCCAGTCAGCCCTGGAGCACCCCCGGGGTCCCATTCTTTGGTGCTCCCTGACCCTGTGCTCCCAACATACCAGCCTTCCTCAGTTCCCCAGATACATAGCAGTCCCCTCACCTGCTCACCTGCCCTTCTCATCAGCACTGCCTTCATCTTCCCCTCTCCCATTCCCTTCCCTTCTTCCTCAATCTCTCAAAGGACCAGAGTTCTCAGAGCTACAACCTTCCTTAGCATTCTGAGCTTCCCACGAGATGATGCAACTGTAATTGAATAATGATATAAATATGTTTTAATATCTCTCATTAGAATTGAAGCCTCAAAAAGATGTGATGGTCTGCTTTGTATTATCATTTTATCCCTAGAAACTAGCACAATGCCTGGAACAGAGTGCTCAATATTTGTTCAGTGAATGATTTACATTAAAAATGGTCCCATTTGAGCTTCAGGCAAGAGAAGACCCCAGTTATTTCCCAGGGGCCTATAATTAGCCAATGTGCATAGAGATCCTACAAGGACAAGAAGTTAACAAGTCTGAAGCCTTCACAGGGAAGGGCAGCATTTCAATCACAGAAATTTAAAGATGAGGAAAGTCAGTTAGTTAATCCCAGGCTGGGCAAAAAGAAGCCTTGCAGGCTGCTGAGATTCTAGTCATTCTTTTGTGGCATGTTTAAATGTTCCAACCATTTACTTATAATTAGACACAGTGGGGAGCTAAAATGAACTTTCCCATATAACGCTTTGCCAGCATTTCTGCAAAAGATTGGCAAAGACTCCTGCAAAGTGTTAGCTGTTGCCTGTCACGCAGTTCCTCTTCATGGGGGACAACATGCTCAAACTCCTGCAGGGGCCAGTTAAGGCCGGCAAAGCTGGAGACGGAACAACCCAGCAAACTGAGAGCCCACACCTCGGAGGAAGGAGCAGGCTTGGGTTAGCCACAGTTGACAGCTGCCATGTTAAAAATGGGGGCGCAGTGTGGTTGTGACATCCCCCTATTTTTAAACACTTTTAAAATCACTTTAAAAGTCACTGTGTAGGCCAAACAAAACACATCTTGAAGATGGATACATCAAAGGGCCGTCAGTTGGGCAAGTCTGCTCCACTATCTTTATCTTTGTTGCTCAAGGACCAGGGCACTGGCCATGGTGAGAGATGCTGCCTGGGGCTGACCCAGATCCTGTAGAGGGCAGAAAACGCAGTCACAGCCAGGGGGGCACCTTCTTAGCCCAACATTCAAAGAAAAACCCCTTTCCAACAATTTGCCAATCTTCCCTCCCTCTCTGAAAACCAGGTTGGAGAAAACACAGTCTTAATTTACTATATGGATGAAAATCACCAGGTTCCAGCTTGTGTTTGGCCACACAGTGGGGCACTGCTGGAGAAAAATTTAACCTCATTCACCTTATTCTCTTTCCAACACAACCTGTCTCTCTATCAGTGAAAGAAAATTATTACCATATTGGTTTTTTTCTTTTTTTTACTCACTTATATGCATTGAGACATTAAAATATAACCAAAAAATTAAATAAGACATATATCCATTACCAAGAAGTACAGACTGTTCAAATGTTACCATGTTTGCTTCAAGTCTTTTCTTTAAATAAGTAACACAAATAAAACTAAAATTTCTCACACCAGTTAGAATGGCCAAAATCAACAAAACAGTAAACAACAAGTGTTGGAGAGGATGTGGAGAAAGGGGAACCCTCTTACTCTGTTGGTGGGAATGCAAGTTGGTGCAGCCACTTTGGAAAACAGTGTGGAGATTCCTTAAGAAATTTAAAATAGAGCTTCCCTATGACCCTACAATTGCACTACTGGGTATTTACCCCAAAGATACAGATGTAGTGGAAAAAAGGGACATATGTACCCCAATGTTCATAGCAGCAATGGTCACAGTCGCCAAACTGTGGAAAGAACCAAGATGCCCTTCAGCAGACGAATGGATAAAGAAGATATTGTCCATATATACAATGGAGCATTATGTCTCCATCAGAAAGGATGAATACCCAACTTTTATATCAACATGGATGGGACTGGAGATTATGCTGAGTGAAATAAGTCAAGCAGAGAGAGTCAATTATCATATGGTTTCACTTACTTGTGGAGCATAAGGAATAACACAGAGGACATTGGGAGATTCAGAGAGGTGAGTTGGGGGAAATTGGAGGGGGAGATGAACCATGAGAGATTGTGGACTCTAGAAACAAACTGAGGGTTTGGAGGGGAGAAGGGTGGGGAGATTGGATGAGCCTGGTGTTGGGTATTATGAAGGGCACTGGGTGTGGTCCATAAACAATGACTTTTGGAACACTGACAAGAAATAAAATAAAATAAAATGGAAAAAAAAGTAAAATTTCTCTGTGTTAACTTCCAATCACATTATCTTCCCCTTCCTGAAAACTATGTCTTTCAACTGTATCTAACCAATCCCTTTTATGTTTTTACACGTGTATGTATAATAGCAGCTACATTATATTATTTTAGGTGTTTTAATTAGGATAAATGTCATCATACTGTATGCACAATTCTGCATTATATTTTCCTACTCACTAATATACTTAAAATCTATCTATAAAGGAAGGGATACAGAGAAAGAGAGAGACACAGAGACTTTATTCCTTTAACTTCTGTATTGTATTCCATCACATGAATTTATCTCATTTTTTTCCTTTCCTAAATGATGGCACATGTACCAGAACATAATGCAAAAAATTCCCCCAAAACTAACACTCAAAAGAAATACTCCTATGCGAGACTTGACAAAATCTTTCACATTATAGCACAATCTTGCAATTACTTTATGTTAAACATAGCATCATTAGGGAAGACACATTATCAAAAAAAAAAAAAACTATGCAATGTTAGCTTTAGCTACTAAAATGATGTCACTTAATGGAATATATATTTTTTAAAGATTTTATTTATTCAACAAAGACAGAGATCACAAGCAGGCAGAGAGGCAGGCAAAGAGAGAAGAGGAAGCAGGCTCCCGCTGAGCAGAGAGCCCGATACGGAGCTTGATTCCAGGACCCTGGGATCATAACCTGAGCTAAAGGCAGAGGCTTTAAACCACTGAGCCACCAGGCGCCCCATGGAATATCTTTTTTAAAAGAAGACAGCTAGGGGTGCCTGGGTGGCAAAGTTGGTTAGGCATTTGCTTTGGCTCGGGTCACAATCCTGGTGTCCTGGGATGGAACCCCTCATCAGCTTCCCTGCTCAGTGGGGAGCCTGCTTATCCCTCTCCCTCTGCCCTTCCCCCAACTCATGCTCATTCTCTCTAGTGCTGTCTCTCTCTCTCTCAAATAAATAAATAAGATCTTTAAAAAAAAACAAAAAAAAACAAAAAAAAACAAAGAAGATGACAGTGGAGAAAATGAACAGAGATCAGGTAATTATTTATGAGGGTAAGACCTCACAATTGCAATTGCTGTGTGCCATTATTCAGAAGCCCTTTACAGATCACTTTAGATCAATACAGTAATGGGTTATGTTGTTGGAAAGCAAACACATAACTACAGGACAAATGAACAAATGACCTATCCCAATGTTAAAGCAGATGTGTTCTTGTAGCTGGGGTAAAATTTCCAGGGCAAATTATCATTGACTCATAAACTACACAGAATGATAGGCCCTGTGATACTACAGGACTCAGGAAGTGGTTCTTTGCTGATGAGATCCCGATATCAGAGGCACAGAGGAGGAGTTAAAGTGAAACCATTTTCTGAAACATGTAATTTAAGAAAAATGCATTTTAGTTAATATTTGATGAATATATTATTTCAAATATGCATATTTAACAGAGTTGTTATTTCTTTTATATCCCTAAAAAGTTCTATGCTCAATTTGGTCCCAAACCTCTTTTTTAATTTTCTCAGTGAAAACATGGGAAGTGGTCACTGTATATTTGGATCTACCTTATATTTATTTAGTCATATGTAGCAATGAGTGTTCTGGTACAGTCTTTCTCCTGCATGTGGCCAATAATAAGAATTTCTCCAGTGTACGTGCCCAGAAGGAGGATTTGGCACATCACTTTCTTACTCTGCTATGTCTTTAGAATTCTGCACTCCTTCTCAAAGGACTTCTTGTTTTCTAGGGGTCAAAAAGCCAGCAAGAAACAGGCAGAAATCCCCAGTCAGCTCCACTCAGAAGTCTCTTTAATAAGGGAGCTCTTCACAGACAGCCGCTCCTACATGAGATTATCATCCCTGTCTGACCCCTCACCCACCCTTTGTGAATTAAGGACTAGCTAGAGTCTCCATCTCAAAGGACCATTCATAGGAATGGGTCACAGGTCAGTTGTAAGAGATTGTGTCCCTTACCTATCATCCATGTCTGCAGAGTAGACCACTATCCTTATTAGTATGAAGTTCAGGTACCAGAACAAGCAGTAGTGCATGGCCTCTGAGCACTCCCTCCAGGGCACTTGAAGGTCTTGGTCATTTCAGAGCAGACAGAGGCCTCAAGAGGCAAAGAGGCCCAAGATGAAGGCAAACCCTCCCCAATTAAGCTAAACAGTAAAAGTAATCAAGGATTCGAGAAATAAGTCATTAGAAACCTTGAGAAACAGCAAACCCAGAAGCAAATCATAAAAAAGAAAATTTCCTCAGTTCTCTATGTGGTTATTCTTTAAGTCTGTCCCTTGCTCAAGTGCAAGCTCAAAGTGCATCAGGAAGTCCTCCCAGAGAAGACCCAACTCCAGGGCACCTGGAGAAACTCACGGACACGAACCATTTTTTACAGGCATGGGATCTGATTAACAGTTCTACTTCTGGACAGCTGTGGGGCCAGTCGCTTCAAGGCTCAGTTTCCTCCTCTAAAGGAGGAGAATAAAAATCCCAGTCTTGTGGGATTACTGTGAAGACTACATATCATAATACATACCCAGTCCCAAGCATGGTTTGTTACATGAAAAAGTACTTGATACAAGTTAGCTCTACTTTTCACTTTTCATTTTAAAAGCAAGTAAAACCAGCACTAATACTAATATTAATACCAACACTAATACTAAAGATACCACCAATGCATATTTATTATTCTGTGCCACTGGTCCACATCATCGCCTTCAACCTTCGCAAGCAGGGTGTGACTAGTTTCAGCTTCACTTTTACCAATCAGAGAACTCACACTCAAAAGGCTCAGTAAATTGTCCAAAGTTGACATCGAGTGAGGGGCAGAATTGGGACTAATGCTAAATGAAGCCAATTCTAAAGCCTCTTTATTCTTTAACAGAAGTTCTAGGTATTTGAACTATACCACATGATGATTTATGTAGAGTGAAATGACCACTCAAGCTGAGCTAATATATACTCTCAATAATTAACTTTTTTGTAATGAGAATACCTGAAATCAACTTTCTGAGAAAACTTCCAGTATTCAATAGTGTATTATTAACTACAGTCATCATGCTCACATTAGATCTCTAGAATTAGTCATTCTGTGTAACTGCAACCTTGTGCCATTCACAACATCTCGTTTACTCATGTCGCTGCCCCGGGTAGGCATTGCCTCCACTCTCTGCTTCTATGGATTCAACTTTTTTTTTTTTTTTATTCTACATATAAATGAGATCATTCGATTTTTCTTTCTGTCTCTGGCTTATTTCACTTGAAATAATGTCCTCTAGGTACATCCACCTTGTTGCAAATCTCAAGCCTTTCAGCATCAGAAACCACCCTGCCCAGCTAACCCTGCTGTTGGTAAACTGGAGTGAGTGAAAATCTCTGGGAGGATCTAATTTATAGATACTACCCAAGAGTGGGGCACAATTCAAAGTCCCACATGATACTGGCTTTTTAAAATTTCTAAGCAGTGTGAGTCAGGGGTTTCCCCCACGAAGTCTGCAGGCAGTTTATTCCCCACACCTCCTTACTTCAGGAACTCTGGGAACATGACAGGGAAAGCTGGTCACGAACTCTCTTGTTCTCAAGCTTGACTGCAGGCTCCAAATCAGGTCAGTCCCTCAACCTCTTTCAAATCCTGTGCTTCTTACCCTAAAGCAAAAGTCAAAGTTTTTCCTTAGAGCGTATCATGCTTAGCGAAATAAGTCAAGCAGAGAAAGACAACTATCATATGATCTCCCTGATATGAGGAAGTGGTGATGCAACATGGAGGCTTAAGTGGGTAGAAGAAGAATAAATGAAACAAGATGGGATTGGGAGGGAGACAAACCATAAGTGACTCTTAATCTCACAAAACAAACTGAGGGTTGCCGGGGGGAGGGGGTTTGGGAGAAGGGGTTGGGATTATGGACATTGGGGAGGGCATGTGATTTGGTGAGTGCTGTGAAGTGTGTAAACCTGGTGATTCACAGACCTGTACCCCTGGGGATAAAAATATATGTTTATAAAAAATAAAAAAATTAAAAAAAAAAAAAAAAAAAAAAAAGTCAAAGTTTTATTCAAACACTCAGAGGATTCAGTTCACTCTTAATGACTGAAAAACAACTATGTGGGTATTTAAAACAAAACAAAACACCTACAAGAAACTGACTGTTTCTGCTGGGGGTAAGAATGCGTTTGGGACTTGCATTTGAGGTGGAAATGTCTAATGTACTAGAAAAGTGACTTGAATCCAAACAATTAAGTTCTCTGAAAAGAACAGAAACTGAAACAACAGAAAAACTGATCCATTATCCTCCCTTCCTTGGTTTATTTTATTTATTCATCTACTTCTTTCTTTCTTTCTTTTAAGATTTATTTATTTGAGAGAGAGCACCTGGGGAGAATGTCAAGCAACCTTCCCACTGAGCACAGACTCCAACACAGCTCTCAACTTCACGACCTTGACATCATGACCTGAGTCGAAATGAAGAGTCAGACACTCAAGGGAATGAGCCACCCAGATGCCCCATTCATTCATCTACTTCTAAGTACTCACTCTGTGGAAAGTGCTTGGGATCAAGGGAATCAAAGCACCATCCTTACCAGCAAATTAACACCCGACAGGGCAGATGATGCTATGCCAGAGGGAAGCACAGGGTGACATAATAGTTAGCGGGCTCTGCTCCATACCAGGTCCTGCACCTCATGTGTGATATCTCCTTTAACTCTTACAATCTAGCAGGGTCCTTAGTGTCACAAATATGGAAACAGATCTGGGGGACATGACTCACTCAAGATCACACATTTACTAAGTGACAGAGATGAAATATAAGTTTAGATCAACCTAATTCCAGAACCTTATTTTTTTTTTTTTTAAGATTCATTTATTTTAGAAGAGAGAGAGAGCACTCACAAGGAGGGACAGAGGAAGAGAGAATCCCCAGCAGATTCCACAGATGTTGGGTTTGATCCCTCAACCTCAAAAGCATGATCTGGGCTGAAACCAAGAGTTGGACACTCAGTGACTGCACCACACAGGCACCCCACAGACCCTGATTTCTTAATAACTTTGTAGTGCTCTCCAGGAAGCATAATAAAGGCAAGATTTCACTCTTCTAATGGCTGAATAATATTCCATTATATGTGTATATGTCATATGTACATATGTATATATGTGTGTGTATATGTATGTATTCAGTCTCTTATGCACATTTGTGCATGTATTATACATACGCATAGGTACCTAGGGGTACACATATATACATACCCCTTCTTCCTTATGCATTATCTATTGATGGACATTTGGGCTGCTTCCATAGTTTGCTTATTGTAACCAATGCTGCAGTAAACATAGGGGTGCATAAATCATTCATATTCTTTGGGTAAATAACACTGGAATTAAAATTGTTAAGAAACAAAGAAAGCATAATAAAGAGACACAAAATCTGCAGTGAAGGGCAATTGCGGAAACTTCCTCAGAGGAAGCAGCCTCTCTGGTCTGAAAAGTTATAAGCAAGGGCTGGGGGAGGGAGAAAGGATGGTTAATGGCTTCGTGGACCCAGAGAGGCTGAAGAGCAAGCTGGGGTCAAAGCCATGAAGCTGGAGTCAACCCACTATAGAAAGCTAAGATGATGGGACTTGGTCCAGGAAGTCACGGGAAGCCACTGAATGATTTTAAGCAAGGCAATTACATGTCTGGATTTTACTTTTATAAAGATCACTCTAACTGTTCTGAGAAAAATGTATTAGAAAGTAGCAAAACTGGGTTTTGGGAGACCTATCTGGCTAAAAACAAGACGGACGCTAACAGTGGCAGCTAGCAGTCCACGTTGCAATGACTCAAGAAAAAGGTTGAGAGCCAGACAGGCTATGTAGAGCACAGGATTATACAGCTAATAAATGATGGCATTAGGAAAGATGCCTTCTTTTATTTGAAAAGTAAGAACTGTCTAATTTGGAGAAGTCTTTACTTATTTTTTGTAGTATACTGCTACATGCAAACAGCTAACCAAAAGTCAACTGAGATGTCTTGTTCATTAATCTCTCTTCAACAGCAAGTAAACCACTTAATACTGAACAAGATTAAGGGGAAAAGGTCTAAAACTCATATAAATAATGATTAAGTAATATAAAAGCCCTTTTTATTAAAAATAATCTAGATAGGCGTTGGTGGGGAAAGGAAATGTCTGTGGCTCTAGGAGGGTAGCATAAGGAATCCTTGAAGAATTGTTCTGTACCTTGACTGTGATGGTGATATGCAAACCCACGTATGCTAAAAAGGCAAAGAACTAAATTTTCTCTCTCACTCACACTCACACATAAAGGAGTGCATGCAAAATTGGCCAAATATGAATAAGGTTAATACATTGCATCATTAACAACTCCCTGGTTGTGATAGTGTACTGAAGTTATACAAGGTGTTACCGCTGACAGAAAGTAGGTGAGGATTACACAGGATCTTGGTATATTATTTCCTGCTATTGCATGTGAATCTACCATTATCTCAAAGTATTTTAGAAAATAATCTAGAATAATAGCAGCTCTCAATTTATTTTGAGTTACAAGGATAATATAGTATAAACTATAAATTTTTCTCCACAAAAACTCCTGTGCAAAATTTTTCATAGAATTTCATCAACTTCAAGAAGACACAGAAATTCTTCTGAATCTCTATATTTTTACATTACACAGATGCTGACAAGGACACCCAGAAAATTGATGCTTTGCCCTTCTAAGGATAGAGTTGGGTTAAGACCTTTTACTCTAGAGCAAGACTGCATTCAAATTCTGCCTATATTATTTCCAAAACTGGACCACTGATATTGGGCCAGTTTTTTTAAACTGTGTCTTGTGTGCCTGGGTGGCTCAGCTGGTTTAACGTCCGCCTTCAGCTCAGGTCATGATCCCAGGGTCCTGGGATGGAGCCGCACATAGGGCTCCCTGCTTAGTGGGGAGACTGCTTCTTCCTCTCACTCTCCCTTTGTGTTGTCTCTCTCTCTCTCAAAAATAAATAAATAAAAATCTTTAAAAATTTTTTAAAAAAAAAAAAGTGTCTTAGGTTCCTGACCAGTAAGAAGAAATTTATAATTTTACACACATTCATAAGGACTAAGTGAGTTAATGTAGTAAAATCCTTAAAAGAGTACCAATCACACTGTTAATGTCTATTTGGTTGCCATGTGCCAGTTCCTTCCCATCTTTTCAGTTTCATCTTTTCTGGTGTTCCATTCCCAAGCTCTGCTTTAACCATAACTGCTCCTACATCAGAGCCTTCACATATGCTGACCTCTACCCTAACCACCACATACTCCACATACTCACACCCATTGAACATGCCAATCTCTCCATGTCATCCTTCCCATCTTAATGCCAGCATTAGTTCCTCAAGGAATTCTTCTCTGACCTCACTACCAAGGTCAGTTATTCCTTTTAGAAGCTCTTAAGAAGTTCAACGCTACATAGTCAAGATGTCTGGGAAGTGTTTCCTGAGTTCCCATCCAAGATAGTGACAGAGGAAGACCCTGAACTCAGTTCCTCCATGGAACTCACCAAATTACCCCTATTTATAGAACAATTCTCCTAAAGAAGAACTGAGGATGGCTCCAACAGCTCCTGAATGACCGAATACAGAACAGCAAAAAAGAACAGCAGCAAGACAGACATGGTAACACAGGGAGCCCCCAACCCCAGTGATGTGAAGAACGGTGGCCAGGGACAGTACAGAGGGATTTTAAACATCCCTCTGTCCTTGAGCACAGAAAAAAGGTGCAGTATAAAAGAGCAACTAGCTTGTAAAAGAGACAATGCTATAACTCTGCCCAGTGGGAGAGGAGCTATTGGAACTCTCTCCAGGTCAGAAGAACTGGAGAATAACCTGGTTTACATTACCACCCAACCAAAGCAGAGTCTGGACACTAATCAGAAGGAGATTTTGACCTCAGCGACCCCAGGGTCTACAAGCCCATAGCAGCCCCTGTGGCTCTGGGACACAGAAAATAAGTTGCAGGTTTGGGGTTTTTTCCCCTCTGTCTTATTTTTGGTATTTGTTTTTTTTGTGTTTTTTTTTTTTTTTTTTTACTTTCTATTTTCTTCTTTTTCTTTCTTTTTTTCTCCTGTTTTTCCTTTTTCTATTTTTTTCTTCTATTTTTATCATTACTATAATTATTTTTATCTTTCTTTAAAAATCCATGGCTTAAAAGAACAGCTAGCATATAAAAGAATCAACCACAGAACCCCACCAAATGGTGGAGGGAGCTGCTGAAATGCTCTCTGGGTAAGAGGGGCTAATGGACAGGGTGTGCCCTCGCCCTCCACCTGGAAAACACAGACCAAGTCTGTGCTTTGCACAGTCAAGGCACCCTAACCAGCCTGTCACCTCACTGGGCCCTGGGTCCCTAACCCACACCAGCCCCACTGTCCTACCAAGACAGCCACGGGATAGTGTAAACCAGACCACCCCTGGATAGTGCGCACTACAGTCCCAGCCTTCATGCCCAAGTGACACAGGCAAAACTCCCCAGAAGACTCCAGACCAACACCCTTTTGGCTTTAGACCCCTTACTACAGTGCTAGTGCAGAGCACTCCAGTACATCCTAACTGATGTCTGCTTCAGATCCAGGCACCCTAAAAGACAGCCTGGAATACTCCCACACATGTGGCCTTGTCTCCAGCTCATAGGCCAGAGCAGCCCCTACCCTGAACACCTTGGGACCCTGTCTGACACCTAATTCAGCATCAGTTGTCTTTCCAGGTCACTCTCAGAGTCAAGAGCCCCAGGACACTCAGCTTGTACCCGATGCAGCCTCAACTCTGCCACCAGGGAACATTTTGTGCAGAGATCCTGGGAACCACATTGGCTCATGCCCATTAAGCTTTAGCTAGGCTGCCAAGATGCCTCCTACAGAGAGCTACCCAGGACCTCCAGGCCCATATCACACCTCAACTCCAGACACCCCTTCAGGACACGCTCTGCACATAGAGTCTACGAACAGCCCAATTTACAACCACTTCTGCTTCAGTGACTCTGCCAAGGTGCCTTCTGTGTGTGAAGCCCCAAGTCCCCCCAGCTTATACCCACTGTAGTTTCAACTACTCTGCTAGGGCAACCTCTGTGCAGAGCATTAAGGGACCTCCTGGCCCACACAGCTCATCAACTTCAGCCACCCAGAAAAGGCATCCCCTGCACAAGACACCCCAGCCTATTTGAGTGTTAGTTGTTTTGACAGTGTGTCTGCTCCGTGGAGGGGTCTAGGAACCTCGGCCTATGCTAGCCGCAGCTCCAGCCAGCCCACAGTCACTGAACACACACAATCTAAATGGGAGATGAGCATGCATAAGACCATTCCTTTAAGTTTAAGACAAATAAGTCTTCCACCTAATCCACAGAAGTAAAAAACAAAGTCAAGCAAAATGGAGAAAGAGAGGAATGTGCTCCAAAAGAGACAATAAGGAAAAAATCTCAGAAAAAGAGCTAAATGAAACTGAGATGAGCAATATGCCAGATTAAGAATTTTAAGTAATTATTGTAAAGGTACTCATGACCTTCAATAAAGAGATAGAAAATATTAGAAAGAACAAATAGAAGCTGAAGACAATGAACGAAATAATGAACACCTGATGAGCATAGATGCAAAAATCCTCAACAAAATACAAACAAACTGTATACAACAATACATTAAAATGATAATTCACCATAATCAAGATAAATCACCATAAATCACCATAATCAATCAACTTATTCTAGGGATACAAGGATGGTTTAATATTTGCAAATCAATCAACCTGATATACCATATAAACAAAATGAAGGATAAAAACTATATGACCTTGAAAGATGCAGAAAAAGCATTTGACAAATTTCGATATCACTCATGATAAAAATTCACAACACAGTAGGTTTAGAGGGAACATACCTCAACCTCACAAACCTAGTAAACCTAATAAAAGCCATCTATGAAAATACACTGGCTAACACCATACTCAGTGGTGAAAAACGAAGAGTTTTTTCCTTTAAGATCAGGAACAAGACAAGGATGTCCACTCTCACCATGGTACTGGAATTTCTAGCCGTGGCAATCAAGCAAGAAAAGGAATTAAGAGGCATCCATATTGGTAAAGAAAAAGTTAAACCCTGACAACTCTACCAAAAATCTACCAGAATAAAATGAATTCAGTACAGTTGCAGGATACAAATCTAATAATCAGAAATCAGTAGCTTTTCTATACACTAATAAAATACCAAAATCATAATTTTAAAAAAAAAAACAGGGCAATTTAAAAATTTAGAAAAGAATAACTAGGAATAAACTTAACCAAAGAGGTCAAAGAACTATACTTCACCAACTATAAAATACTGATGAAAGAAACTGAGGAGGCCACATGCAAATGAAAAAATATTCCAATCTCGTGGTTTAGAAGAATTAATATTGCTAAAATGTCCATACTACCCAAAGCAATCTACAGATTCAATGCAATCCTACTGAAATACTAGGAACATTTTTCTGTTTTTGTTTTTTTCCAGCAGCACTTTCCACAGAACTAGAATGAATTTGAAAAACAACAATAACAACAACAAAGCTGAAGTATCACAATCCCAGATTTTAAGATATACTGCAAAGCAACAATCATCAGAACAGTATGGCACTGTCACAAATAGACATAGCAATCAATGCAACAGAAACAAGAACCCAGAAATAAATCCATATGGTAATATGGTCAATTAATCTATTAAAAAGGGAGGCAAGAATATACAAGGGGTGGAAGGACAGTATCTTTAATAAATGGTGCTGGGAAAACTGGACAGCAATATGCAAAAGAATCAAACTGGGCCCCTCTCTTATACCATACACAAAAATAAACTCCCAGTAGATTAAAGACCTATATGTGAGAGTTAAAACCATAAAAATATCAGAGGAGGACACAGGCAGTAATTTCTCTGACACTGGACACAGCGACATTTTTCAAGGTAGTTCTCCTAAGGTAAGGAACACAAAGCAAAAATAAACTATTGTGACTACAACAAAATAAAAAGGTTTTGCATAGCAAAAGGAAGCCATCACCAAAACAAAAAGACAACCTACTGAATGGGAGAATATATTTACAAATGATTTATTAGCTATGGGGTTAATATCCAAAATATATAAAGAACTTCTACAGCTCAACACAAATAAAACAAGCAAACAGATTAAAAAATGGGCAGAGGACCTGAATAGACAATTTTTCTAAAGAAGACATATATATGGCCAACAGATATATGAAAAGATGATCAATATCACTCATCATCAGGAAAATGCAAATCAAAACCACAATGAGATACTACTTTACACTTGTTAGAATGACAAAAATCATGAAGATAAGAAACAAGCAATTGTTGTCAGAGATGTGGAGAATAAGGAACCCTCATACACTGCTGATAAGAATGTAAGTGGTGGGGGCGCCTGGGTGGCTCAGTGGGTTAAGCTGCTGCCTTCGGCTCAGGTCATGATCTCAGGGTCCTGGGATTGAGTCCCGTATCGGGCTCTCTGCTCAGCGGGGAGCCTGCTTCCTCCTCTCTCTATCTCTCTGCCTACTTGTGATCTCTCTCTGTCAAATAAATAAATAAAATCTTTAAAAAAAAAAAAAAAAAAGAATGTGAGTGGTGTAGCTACTGTGAAAATAGGTATGGAGTTTCCTCAAAAAATTAAAAATAGAAATACTAAATGATCCAGTAATTCCACTACTGGGTATTTACCTAAAGGAAAAGACACTAATTCTAAAAGATATATACACACCTATATTTACTGCAGCATTATTTACAATAGGCAAGAGATGGAAACAATCTGAGTGTCTATCAAGAAACAACAGGTAAGGAAGAAGGGGTATGTATACACAATGGAGTATTACACAAACATGAAAAGGATGTGATCATGCCATTTGTGACAACACAAATGGACTAGAGAGTATAATGCTAAGTGAAACAAGTTAGAGTGAGAAAGACAAATATCATGTAATTTCACTTGTAAGTGACATCTTCAAAAAATATGAACAAAAAGTAAAATCAGATCTATAAGTACAGAGAAATAATGGTTGCCAGAGGGGAGGGAGGTGGACAGCTAGGGAAAATGGATGAAGGGCAGTGGGAGATACAGGTTTCCACACATGAATGAATAGGTCACAGGCAAAAAAGCACAGTGTTATGAGTATATTCGGTGACACTCTAATAGCAATGTATGGTGACAGACAGTAGCTACACTTGTGAACATGGCATAACATAGAAACTTGTGAAATCACCATGTTGTACAGTTCAAACTTATGTCACACTACAGGTGAGCTCTACTCAAATTTTCTAAAAATGTTTTTTAAAATGTTCATTATACACCTGCAATGCTACATGACCAACATGTCTCTTCACTAGATTTTAAACTCAATGAGACTAAAAACTAGATCTGATTTGGTTCTCCCTAGTGTACCCAGCACCTATCCCAGTGCTAGTCATTGTAAATACTCAGTAACTATTTGTTAAGTGAGTGAATAAAAAATAAACATATCATGAAAGAAGCTGACAGACATATGGTACTTTACAAAGAAGACCGTTCACCCAAGAGAGGGCAGGTTTTCTTCTCTACCATCGGTTCACAAGAGAGAGAACTTGTACACAAAGGGATCTTGTATTCCATCTAGTATTTCACTTTCATTTTTTTATTGTAGTTAAAGGATTTTAATTCACTTATTCTTCATAAGGCACACTAGAATACATGGAAAATAACAGAGCCATAGACAATCAAAATGCCATTCTGCTTTGGACCTTCATTCTGAACTACACACGTGTGTGCGCACACACAGCCACACACAGTCTGTCTCATTCACACACAAAGATACCAGAGAAGAAAATTAAATTTCTCCCAGTATTTTCAAGATTCAGATGCATATCTCATCAATGTTTATTCATATTCCCACTGTACTGATTCTCAAGGAAGTAAATGGTACTTAATGAGGAAAAAAGAAGCAACTTCGAAAGAAAAAATGAAGCTTACATCACGCTCTCCTCCATCCCCCAATTATACTCCTAATCTTCCTAGACACTGTATCTAACGTCTCCTCCAGTTTTCTATGCTATGGTGTATTATTGAAAGGTCCCACAGTTGGATTAATTGGATCAACACTGAAGTTTTCATTTGCTATGTGAGTTTAACAAATTAATCTGGCATATAATGAAATATTGTGCAACAGTTTCAGAATGGATATTGCAAATACTGCCTTGTTCAATTACTGTCAAAATGCACATACAGGAAAAATATGAAAATCCGAACATATAATTGCAGACTTAATTACCACTCTGTGCTAACCAGAGGCAATCACACTGAATTTGTCAAAGCATTTCAACTAGTTATAAAGTCTCTGTATAATTCCAAGGAATGGGAACACATGACCAAAGACAACACAGACTTCACTGAGTCTTAATTTTCCTCGAGTTGTGAGGATAGCACAGGAAATGGTGATTAACCAGAGCCAGAGAGTAGGGGAGGTAGGGAAATGTTGATCAAAGGGTACCAAGTTTTAGTTATACAGGATAAGTAAGTTCTAGAGATTTAGAGATGTATAGCATGGTGACTATAGCTAATAATATGGTGTTTTATACCAGAAATTTCCAAAGAGAGTAGATCTTAAGTGTTCAACACACACACACACACACACACACACACACACACACACACAGTAACTATTTAGAAAAAAAACTTACCATTACTTTTCTTAATCAAATAATCATCCTGAAATTTAACATGGAAAGAATATGTGCACTAAGCCCAAGAGGCCTGATTTGTCCTGTGTCTCGGTCTGTGGCCTTGGGCAAATCACACCATCTTTTTGAGCTTCACTTTACTTAGCTGAAAGATTAGTAATGCCTAGTAAATGGGGTTGTTGTATATATGATGATGACAATAATAGTAGTAGTTTTAATAATAGCGTGGGGAAGGGGCCGGGATCTGACCTCACAACCACCTACTATGATCGGATTGTTCCAGAGAGGTAGCCTGGACACTTGGATGGACAGAAGTGTTTCCATCCAACAGACCTGCAAGCAGATCTAGAAATGTTGGCATCACCTCTCCTTCAGCTACTAGTTGGGGTGGAAAAGGGGGACACACTTGTCAGCTGTATGCCTAAAATGAGGTTCTTCTGTAATTCTTTCCACAGCCTCTGTGGACAGCAGCTGCCTCCTGAGGCAGCCTGGAGTATGGAGGAGAGAGACGGAAGGATGAAGCAGCTCAGAACGAGGAACTAGCCTTTGAATTCATTTGCCAAACTGGAGTCCTAAAGCAGGCTAGATGTCTGCAGATGCTCCCCAGTGGGAACAACTGCTGTGTACCTGCCTGGCTCAGGCTAGTTAACCTCCTGATGAATTTAAACTGCCAAAATACTGAACGTCATAAGCAGAACCAGCCCCTGTCAAAGACCTACTATGTGCCAGGAGCTTCTGTTACCCTGTCTTCGTCTGTGAACTAGGGACAGCTATAAGAAAAGCACCAAACTCTCTGGTTCAGCAAAGGAAGCAAGCAAGCAAGCAGACACAAGAGTGGTCAGATAAGGAGTTTTCTCTGGACGACAACTATGACTCAGCTCTTACAATTTAATGGTTTAGAAGTGCTCGAACATAGGTTATCTCACTTGCATTATCTTGAGAATTGTGATCAGTATGAAATTCAGCAACCCTGTCACGTGTCCTTAAAGACAGACTACTCATTTACTGTTGAGCACGGATTGAATGCCTACTAGGTCTCAGATACTGTCCTAAGCACTAGAATACAGCTGTGAACAAGGCAATGATCCTGCTTTAAGAAGGCTGACATTCTAGTCATCTAATAGAAACAGCAAGCATCAGAGAGCTGCAGAGACCACGAAGTAACCGATGATACAGAAAAACTGTGTGTCTGTTTTAGATTCGGTGATAAACAAAGAAATCTGAGGAGACAGGATGTGAACACAACTACTCAAGTCCACGTTTGTATGTCCAAGAACTGTCTCATTCCTGCACACCCAGTAAATTTTTATCATTGAAAAACAGTTGACACGCAATGTGATATTGGCTTCAGGTGTATAATATAGTGCTTCATAAAGTCAAGTCATTTCTTGATTCAATTATTGAGGAATTTGTAGATCAGCGAAGTATCAAAATGCCTGAGGAGACCATTGATGTTGACGTTCTTCCTCCTCACACCTTCACCAGAGCAAGCACTATATATAATCACCATGATCTGCTTTACTAAAAGCAACAAATCACACTAGAATATTACTTCACACTCTCAGGGATTTTCACTTCTATTTTTCCTTTGATTCTGAGAAGTGGGTATTGTTATATCTGTGGTACAAGTGAAGAAACTATACTTGCCACACATCAGATGGCAAGTGGGTGACTTCTAGTTCCACGCCTTTTCCAAAATATACGTCTAGCAGAGACCACTTCATGGAATCAACATGTACTAAATCTCTAGAGCAGTTTTGCTCATTGCTGGTTGATGGAGATTACTCAGTGATGAAGACGTGATATTTGACCTTATCAAGCTCTTCGTCTAAATTGGAAAAACATTTAAATAATTACCTAGCAAGTCGTTAGAAAAACACAACATCTCAGGGAGTAAGGGATAGAGTTTCACAAAGGCTATGTTTAATCTAGGCCTTGAAGGAGGAGTAGAGGTTTACCAAAGACACAATGAAGAGTTGGCGGGGGGGGGGCGTTGATCCAGACCAAAATGACCAAACAGAAACAGGAAGGACAATGATGAGTTAGCAGACTCTTATGACTGAGGCAGAGAGTCAAGAATGAGTAGGGAGAGGCAGAGGATGAGTCCTATAAAGTAAGCAGGAACTGAACTCTCAATGGTACCGAATGGTAAGCTGAGGAATCGGGACTTTGTTCTGTCTGAAATGGAAGTCACTGGAGCATTGAGAGCTGTGAGTAATAACAGTCCATCAATAACTTCAAAAAGCGGTCTGGAGGTAGAATAGAGAATGCGTTGAAGCCAGGCATGGCTGGGAGCAGGACAGCACTATTAACCGTTGTAATCATCCAAGGAGAAGTGCAGCGTCTGGAACTAGGACATGCCAATTACCAAAGAGACGAACACTCCATCATGGCTGGAGAAATAATGCAAAGAGGAAAAAACAAATATCTAGACATGTTATCTTTATCAAAGCCCTCTCCCGATCCTGATAGAGTCTTAGAAAGTGTGTGATTGTTTGTTTTATTTGGAAATTAACTCCCTGAAAGAATGTTAAGCCCTGAACTTAAATTCTACTTTTGCTTGAGAGTCTATCTACATCTATATTCAGACCAAGAGCGTTCTTTGATCTATCTTATTCTGTGGGTGATGGTCCCCTGTTGCCCATTTCCATAGTATTAATAAGTGCATCTGAAGGCAGAAGTCATCCCACAGCATGTGCACGCTTTCGTCTAACCTTGGGTCTGTGGCAGAAGTCTGAGTAAGACACCTCTTGGTTTCCACCTTGAGGTGTTATGCTGGGTCTCCAGCCTTGGACGGTTCTCAGACTTAAAGACTTTGCCCACTCCTTCATTTACTTAATCTCTCCTAAAAAACACTGTTCAGACAAAGTGAGGTAATCACTGTTTACTTCTGGCTAGTGTCAAAAGCCACATTTTGCTGGTCACATGTGAATCAGGCGTTTCCCCCAAAGGGTAAAGGCAGAGAACTCTGACCTTGATAATTGAAGAAAAGGGCTAGAAAACCATTTGGCAATTCTCCTACTATACTGGGAATGTGACTCATCTCAAAGCACTCTTCACGCAGCTCAGGCCAGGAGAAAAATAAGGACTGGAGGAATCTGGAAGGCTCATTGCTCATGCTGATTTGTAGCTCCCTGCACACTGCATCAGGAAAGCCTCTGGGCTGCTTCTGGAAATACGAATTTCTTGATCAGTTGCAGAAAATTAACTGATGGGTCCTGGATCAACAGAACTGTTAAGTAGATATAGAGTAAGTCTAAATACCTACCATGACTCGCTAACCAATATCTACTCTACATGTTCTACTGCTAAATGTTTTTGTATCAAAAATAACCTAATCCATCAAAGGACCTGGATTCAAATCCTAGCTCTGCCACTCACTAACCAAATGACTTGGAGAAAGTTAGTGACTTTAAGTTAGTTCCTCAGTAAAATGTTAACAGTAGAAACAATCACACAAGTGTTATAAAAAATTAGACAACAAAATATAAGGCACTTAGCATAGTATCTGGCACATAGTAAGTGTTCAGTAAATGTCTGCTGACAGACTACTGTTATCTTCATGTGTCATTATCAATATCTTATTATTCTTGCCTGCCTTGTCTTATTCCTCTATCGTAGCGGTTAAAAGCCTCAGTGTTAAGATTAGCTTTCTAATCTCATGTAGACCATTCATTAGGTGTATGATAAATCTTCTTTCTCAGCAACAAGATAAGGATGTCAATAAGAATACTTATAGGGCTTGGAGAAAGATTAAATAATAGATACAAGGCTACTAGATGGGTCTTGACACATAGTACATGTTCAATTTATGTCATCATTACCATTATCCTAATCATTATCATCACTATTTTCAACACCACCTCAATTTTATTGCACACACAGCAGTTAAGAACCATAATGTCATGTGTGTCCATAGAACAACACAGAAGTCCCTGCTCTTATCTTTCTACAAATGACTCCTTAGGGCCTCCGTCCCTAAGAATTTGGATGGATCCAGGCCTACATTGGAGTTCCACTTCTCAGTTCTGATGCCACCACTAAAAACGGGGATATGGAAGGAATCCTTACACGTTTGGTCTCACAATAAGGAGACAGAGAAAGAGCCCTATGTAACAACTGGGAAGGCCTGAGAGAGAATATCAAAGTTACTGTTCATGTTTTCTCTAGTATTAGGAATAGTGAAAATCAGTGAAAGAACGAAGGATAAAAGAACACTCTTTAGGCAGACTGGAAATAAAGCCTTTCCTAGGTATTACACACCTGGTTCAGTGTTTTACAGTCACCAACTCCTTTCTTTCTCAACATTAGCCCTCAGAGCATACAATTATTAGCCCCAAGTGAAACTGAGGCTTTAAGGGACTAGGTGACATATCCAAGGGTAAACAGTTTTAAGAGCCAGCACTGACTTGCCCTCTTAAAAACTGTATTCTTTTTTATATAAATCTTCTCACGGTAGGTATTACCACAGTCAGATGAAAAAAGTGGCAGATTCATTCAGTAATGCCTCCTGGATCTTTATATTTTGGGTTTCAAATATTTGTATACTAAAAAATACCTGAATTATCTATTGCTACTCAAAGCAAGCATCCACACGAGCAACTAATTAGGTGTCTCTCCATTTGCACGTCTTAGATGCATACAAAGCAATTCAGACTGCCTTGTACAGGCTGTCAGCTAATGAGCTCTCTACTCACAGAAGTATTCAAGCACCAGGTGATCAATCGCATGACTGAGGAGATTCTACATTGGGAAGGAATTTGGACTCCAATATTTTATTTACTCTGCAATATATCAGAGTATTTACTATAACAAAAGGAAATGGCAAATTGATTATAAAGGTATATTGTTATGAGAAAACAAACCAACCAGATACAGGTCCTTTAATTCATTCAGAGGGTGGTAGTTTTTCACTACACAAGCTTATACCCAAGAAAAGAAGAGGCAGACATTTTTCAAATTGTGTTCCATGGTGCATAAGTATCTCTCCTTCTTTCTTGAGAAACACAGGAAATGTTTTATAATTATAAATAGGAAAAGAAAAGTAAACGTATTTTTAAGAATGTCAACCATATGACTTTTCTGAGCCTTTTACCTGTTAGTAGGCATTGTAATATCTAAAAAGGGACTACAGCATGCACCCTATACCCAAATTACGTGATCACAAAGCCTCTCAGCAGAACAGTCCAGGAAAGCACTGCTTCTCTAGAACATGCACGGGCCATGGAGTAAGCAGACTGAACTGCCTCCCCCGTCACCAGTTAATTACTTAGAGTGAGTCCTCATTAACCCAACCAATGCACTTCAATTAAATAAGACGATAAATGCAATACAGCTGGCTCCTCGTGGTAGTTGCCCGATAAAAGCTAGTTTCTTTCTTGTCATCACCAAGTTGAAAAGACCAGTGTTGTATTGTGGAAGTGATTGAACATCCCAGGCCCTATTATTTTACCTATAGAAGGTCTCTATTAGGTGACCAACTATCGCCAACCTGGAAGTGGACCCGTTTGTGAGGTGACTTTAAAAGACTTTCTTCTTATTGAAAGCATCATTCCAGCAGTATTCTGCTATTTCCATGATCTAAGACTAAAGCTTTAATGTTTTTCTAAGATCGTACTTGTCTGACAGAGTTTTCAGGATGCCTTTGACATAAGACCTTCTCCCGGACAACAGTTTGTGAGTTCATCTCTGCTATTGCGCCATGTTATAGACCCTGCCTAGCTTCAGGACTCCCAGAGGTTTTATTTCTAACAGAGACATGTGTGCCTTCTCTGGCTACGTATTTCCATTAAGTGCAATGTATTTAAACATACTTGAACTTGTTATCATCTCAACTTTGCCCTTTATTCAAATGGCTGTCTCTGCACATCAGTATCATCTTTTTCCTTTGCACCATACATTTTCAAAGACCTTTTGGTGATAATGTCCCTCAAAACGTAGATAGTTTTAATTACTATTTTCCCATATCCCAAAGAGCTGAAGTGACTTGGCCAGGGCCACACAGCTCGTTAAGAACAAGTGACACTCATTCCATGTGCTCCTGACACAGCATAGTCCTCAGTCTCCAGAAGAACCAAATTCAATTCAACAAATTGAGGAGCTCTCATATATTAGGCACATAATAGCAGATTTTATCGCTCTCTCTAATATATAGGGGGATTACTGTATTATTTTTAAAAGGGGAAAATGTCCTGAACTTATTTGCCAAGAGCTATTCTCACAATTGCTTAATTTCAAAGAGAGGAATCCCTCTAGGGCATGAGAAGAAGGGGTGTGTAAGAAAGGATATAGTATGTCCAAAATTTCATAGTTGCCAATGTTCTCCAGATCCCATTTCGGCTCTTTCAGGGAAAAGATCTTACTCTAAAGATGAAGCAAATGGCCTCAGCCATTCATCATATCCAATTGTTTCAGTCATTTCTTCCAGAACAATAGCTTATTTCCCTTTATCGCTTTTAGTTCTAACATGTGACATAGTAGACTTTAAGAATGGGCTAAGTTATGTGCACATCCATATGCCTGTATGGTATTTAAAGGCTTGATATTTAAAGGGCTTGACATTTCCATTACAACCAATTCCTCTGAAACCAATTTTAGGGGCTAAGATGGCAGACCAGCCCCTCGCCTCACATCTAATCAAGGTTAGTTAAATGTGCAGTGGAAAAATACCACAAAGTTTGTGTTGGCCTGGCTTCCACAGTGTATGTCTCATTGACCAAAACAAAGCTCTTTAAAAATGAAGACAGTAAAAAGACCTGTGGTTCTCTCTACTGCTCAGTTAAGGGAGGCTAAGGGACAGCTCCACAAAAAGAAATGGGTTTGAAAATTGCTGATGCATCCTTTATCACTGCAATTTCCACAAGGTTATAAAAGTCATGCTTGGATAAAATCTTGAAAGTGCCAAAGCAATGATCTAAGAAATGAATGCAGATAAGCCTTCTCCATTTTAAATTATGAGCAGTGGGACTAGAATAGAAATGATATCACTGCTGAAGAATCTAAAATTAAGTATGTGAGTTTGCTCATTTGTATACAACAGGACAGTAAATCATTTTATGGACATAATGAGTTTGAAATGCAGCTGCCAAGAACTCTCAACCTTGGCGATGTTGGTTGGCACTAGAGGAAAAAAGGTCTTTATTTCTCCACGACTTTGCAAAATACTCCAACATGCCCATTGCTGTAAGTCACTCTCTTGTTAATTGCACATGTGGGGACTGGGGGGTAGGGGAAGCTGGGGTTTGTTTGTATTGTGTCTTTAAGAATGAAGAAAGAAAGAAAAAAATATATGGTGCCCTCTCTCTTGGAGTCCATAGAGAACAGGCTACTTCTGTGAAGTTCAAGGCAATTAACTTGGTCCTGGCCCCTTGGAGGCTGTAATAAAATATCGGCTTTCATATCCACATGAAAATAAGGACACAGCTATCTTTTCAAGGCTTAAAAAATAATAACGTGACTCAAAGGGTGAATAAAAGAAAATCTAATTTATCTTCTGTCCCTTTTCCAGTTCATTTTGGTTCATATTTCATGAACACACGAATCCATGAAGGACTTCTGAGCCTTTTCAGAGGAAACTAAAATGGGGGGGGGGGGGGGAGAAGAAGAAGAAGAAGTAGAAATTATAAGAACTTTGTTGTGGAGGAGAAAATTCTTAAATTTCAAATTATACTTAAAATTTTTTTAAATGAAGTTACATAAATATTACCAAAATACCTGCAGAAAACTGATTTTAGAAAAAGAAGGAAGTCAAAACAAGAAAATTAGTATCAACTGTAAAACCATCTCTGGTCCATTTGTGAAAGAACATTCTTATGCATAGTTTGTCTTTACCAAAATTTCATGAAACCATCCACATGGTTCATAATCTGCATGTTTTGTTCTGAGTTTTTTTGATCCTAAAGAAACAAAAAGGCATGAAATTTCTGAAGGGAGTTTGGGGAAAGAGAATGGAAGAAAGAAAACCAGGTAGTATGGATTCTATCAACTGATTAAATGTAAAAACCATCTTGAACTCTTAACTATCTAATTGCAGTTATGAGTGTGTCTTCAAATTGGGGGTACAATGAGAGGGCAGAAGAGTTACATTTACTATAAGTGAGACTACGTTTATTTTAACTCTATCCAGCTGACCTTTTTCTAATTCAAAGCTGTGAGAACAACTACTGAACAGTTTAAGGTTCAGTGCCCAATATAATATGGTAGCTATTATCCACATGCATTCATTTACATGTCAATTAATTGATATTAAATTATATTAAAAATTTCATTCTCAATCATGCCAGCCACATTTCAAGTGCTCAAAAGCCACAGGTGGCAAGTGGTCACAGCATTGTATAGGGCAGATTACAGAACACTTTCATCGTCCCAGAAAGTTCTATGACATAGCACCAATTTAAAGCGCTCAGCTACTAAAACGTCTGTAGTGCCAGAAGAGAGTGTATGGTTGTGTATGTTACCCTGTATACCGTCATTCATGAGACTTTTTGATTCTGGCAATAGTTGGTGTTGGCTTGTTCCTACTTTCATTTATCCTTGCTTATAATTCATGGTGTTACCTGAAGAAATATGAAAGCCTCCTTGCCTGGATGGATGGATGGTCCTGTGCTCGGTGGCATCCAAAGACAGAGGAGCGATTTAAGCAACCAATCTTTCCTGTGCAAAGTTTATTGATATGAGGACACAGTTATGAGCTTCAATGAATGAAGCAAATTTTTGAAGCCCTTGTTAAAGAAAAGATTTATAAAAGCTATTTCCTGCTCAAAAGCACATAGTCCATCAGCAGAAAGCCTCACTGCATAACTCAGTATACATGACAGCATCACCACAAATCATCTTGACCAATCATGTAAAAGGCCTCCAGGGAGCCCAAGAGCAACTTTATCTGCAGGAATCAGAATTACTGAATGCCGGGCTTCTGAGGATGTAGAGGCAAGAAAGAAAGAAAGAAAGAAAGAGTGAGAGAGAGAGAAAACCAGACCCAGCCAGAATGAGGAGTCACACTCAGAGAGAAAAGGATGACCAAGACAAACTATTTCCCCTTCCAAAAATAGAGGGAGCTTTCTGAAGTCCTCCCTCCCTCCTCCCCTCCTCACCTGCCTGGTGATAATGAGGCTCTTCAAACCCTTTCATGTTTGCTCACCTTCCCCTGCAGAAGGGAAACAGTTTTTAGCCAGAGATTTGCTCCTTGCCTTTTGCAGAAAGTCAACAGTGCTTTTCTAATGGGTGACATCTAAGTGGTAATCAGAGCCAAGATGAGTTACTCACAGGACACCAGTTATGAGTCCTTGAACAGTTTCATTTTGAGGTTGCCCACACAGTCAAGAATCACCAGTATATGTGTACCTGAAGAACTAGGTCCATTTTTCCCAAATCATGTGCAACAAACCATTCATGGCTGAAACATCCAGTAATTTGCTTAAAAACAAAAACCAGTCTTTTGACCCCAACCAGAGGTATTACATCAGCATCTGGGGCAGTAACCAAGGATCAGTATTTTACAAGCACTGCAAGTGAATCTTTTACACACTGAAATTTGAGGATCACTCTACCAGAGGATGAATCTTCTTCCTCCTACTCTGCCCACCTGCCTTTTTTCCTCCTCTATGTCTTCTCCTCTTTGTCTTGCTTGGAATAAGAAAAATATACTCCTGATACATGAGAAAAGTTCTACATCTGTCACAAATACACTGTAACAATGAAAGCATTAATAAATATTTATTGAATCATAATTATATTAGCAAAAATGTTTATAATCCTGGAACTCTAGCAAACAATGAATACCTCATAATTGTAATATGGTTAATTATGATGAACCCACTATGGTTTTTATTCATTTATTAAATTGTATGTTTGCACAAGGTTCTTGATAATGTGAGATCACACTGTGAAGTGAAAAAACAGCTTACAATATTATTTATCAGGTATGTTCACAACTATGAAAACTGTTAATAATACATGAAAAAAAAAGTACAAAAGCCAAAATGTGAAGAAAAGTAGTTGACAAAGGAAGGAAGGAAGAAATAAATTAGTTGGCTCCAAGTAATGAAATTATGATTTGTTGGGTTTTTTTACTTATTTATTTCTCCTTTTCTCTCTTTCTGTTCATTCAATTAGCATTTAAAAAGATTATAACTAGCAGGGGTTGGAGTCCACTTGGCTGGCTCCATCAGTACAGCATGTAACTCTTGATCTGGGGGTGGTGAGTTTAAGCCCCATACTGGGAGTAGAGCATATTGAAAAGAAAGGGAAAAAAAGATCATAATTAGAAAAAACAAAAGTAAGCTTAAGCTAAAATACACCAATTTAAGAGTCTACAGCGCCTTGTCTATCATTATATTGTGCATTTGGCACACAATGACTTGTATCTCAGCCTTAACTTATACATATGTAATTTGTATGTACTGTTTACAAATGTTGGAATTAGACTCTTAGGTTTAATACTCTGCAAAACGTTTTCTGTCCATTGTCTCTTTAGCTGATTCTACCTGTATCTTCCTCTGTCCATTCATAAATTTAAAAAATAAAAAAAGTAGCAACTTAATAAGGGGAAGAGAAGAGGTTGTAGGTTTAAGGATTGTAGGATTAAGCCGCTGCCTTCGGCTCAGGTCATGATCTCAGGGTCCTGGGATCGAGTCCCGCATCGGGCTCTCTGCTCAGCAGGGAGCCTGCTTCCCTCTCTCTCTCTCTCTGGCTGCCTCTCTGTCTACTTGTGATTTCTCTCTGTCAAATAAATAAATTTAAAAAAAAAAAAAAAACAAGTTTGCAAAAGTGTTCGTTTCTGAAGCCGATAGATATATGAGGATTCTTCATGCTATCCTCTCCATTTTTTAAAATTTTTCATAACAAAGTTTTTTTTAAGCAAAATAAAAGAGATTTTCAAAGGATAATAAATTAATGATAAACATAACAACAGTCATAACAAATAAAATGATGTAATAGTACATTTTGCTATGTTATCAGCTAGCTCCCAGAGCTTAGTACGTGTGAAGTACTGTTGTGAACATACTGTGTAGATTAACTCCCTTCATCTTTGTAGCGACATTGTAAGTGGGGTATTTTTCAACTCCACTGCAAAGACAGGAAAACTAAGGCACTCATAGGTTAAACAAATGATCTAAGGTCACAGAGCTAGTAAACAGTAGAACCAAGATTTAAACCCAGATTCCGGGGGGGGGGGGGGGGGACAAAAAGCAAAAACACCCTGAACCACTGCACTGGCATTGTTACAGACAAGCTGCAAAATGATTCCAGGATGTCTTATTAAGAGACATAATCAAGGTGCAGTCTTTTATACAGAGCACGTTCCCCTTTTCACTGTATTATTTGTACACTATAAGCATTTTTTTTTTCATTTTGTAAACATGCCAAGAAATTATAAAGGAAATTCACTTTGGGAGAAGAACCTATGGGTGGCAAATGTTTAATTCTTTATGAATTCCTATTCTGTTTTGATTTTTTTAACCACATGCATGAATGGTTCTTTTACATCAAAAAGAATGACTTGGATTTTGAAATAGGCCAATTTTGTTTTCTCATTTATAATTTTCTAACTAAAAATAAAGCCTCTAAAAACCTTACTGTTATAAATGAGTAAAATTTTAAAATTTTTAAATTAATATATTTAAGTATAGGAAAATGAGATAAATCTTGAGTTTCTGCATAAAAGCAAATTCATCAAGTTAAAAATTTTTATTTTTGTTGCATTTTAGAAATCAATATGCCAATATGAGACATATGTGTATCTTAAATGGTGTGGAATGATGCACACCAAATGGGTAATGGTAGTTGCCCTTGAAGGTAGTTATCGTTATTTGATGTCCCTAAACTATCCCCTCCAGTCCTGCCCCAAACAAGCTGAGCCCACATTTTGGTCTGTTGACCCTCTGCTCCTTCCAGTGTCTTCTCCCTTCATTCCTGAGAAGTGGGCTTCTTTTCTATTCATGTTTCACATCTCTACTCATTTGTCCCTTCCTTGGGGATAGTTTTCCATGACCTTCCTCTTTAGGTCAATTATCCCTATTATATGCTCACTTGGTGTCATAGCTGCCTTCATAACACAGATCCATTTGAAATTTCACATTTGCTTCTGAAATCATTTGAATACCGCCTGACTCCCCAGGTAAGCTGCACTCTCCGTGAGAACAACTCAATTTTTATTTACATTGTATCACCATTTGCTCCATACCAAAGTGTGAGCTCTTGGTAACTACTGGATACACATCCACTGAATGCATTAAGAAAACAAAGGCATTTATTTTAATAACCTATTTCTTTCTTCCTAAAGTTTACTGTGTTCTGTCTGGGCCGAAGAAAAGTTAATCAATTAATATATTCATTATCATAGAATATATTCAATATAATTAATATTTTTATGGACTTTAAATTGTTGCTCTTTATTCCTTTGGTATTATTCATGGCAGGCAGGGGTTTCTTTGATTTCTGAGTGTTTAGGGAGGTTGGTTTGTTTGCTTGCCAATGACTTTTATCACCTTATTCAAGTTAAAGTGTTCTGCTAACATAACCTGAACCAAGTGAAATTTTTATCTCTTCCTCAAACTCTCTCTCTCTGAAAGAAGAGTAACCAGTAAAATTTCAGTTTGGAGTGCCAACAGCTTCACGTGGCATCCACTGGAAACAGGGAGAGGTTAACGAGGTCTTGACAACAGTCACTGAGTTCAAATTGGTAGGTTTTTTCCCTTCAAACGACCTTTCTGTATGAAACCTTGACTATCCGTAATTGTCACATTTGGAGGCCATCTAGAAAAAAATGAGGCACTAAAGCTTCACTTTCCTTCCAGAAGTCAAACAGTTCATAAAGTTGGTCATTGGGTTCTTTTATGAGATAAGAATTTTCTCGCAGTCAACTTTTCTTTCTGAGAATAGGGAGGGCAGTATAATTTCAATTTGAAGTTTGAGTGGCTATAGGGGGTCACACTGAGATGCGCTCCAAAAACCAGGAAATAAGGAAGATTGGATTTTCTACCATGAGTCAAAAACTATAAAAGGAACAAAATGAAGTAGAATGAAATTTGACAGAAGAGCAAGGTGAGGGTCAGAATATAAGAAAAATATCAGAAGTCACACAGCTAGCAAGTTGCAAGGTGAGACTTTTGATCCAAGGCAGTCTGTGCACCAAGTTCATGCCCATTACCACGATGGTAAGTCTGCACTAAGCACATGAAGGTAGCCCACTGTCAGAGTCAGGAAGAAACATCACTGTCATAATTGACCTTCCTGTAAACTATCGCAATCTTGCAAATGAACTATTACTCCAAGCACACGCTCACCCGGCCAACTGCAGATAATAATTTGGTTTCACGTATCCATTTGGATGGTGAGGTAGGAATGTACTAATTAAAAGATATACATACTTAGCCCCCTATAAATTATATTAATATAAATTAACAAATTGCATCCTGTTATTTTATATAGCAGTTGCTTGTGAATTCAGTTTACCAGAGTCCCTCCTAGAGACTAGAGTGCTCTCAGGACCTGGCTTGGGATCAGAGCTGGTTACTGCCACTCCTGGGCATGTGTCTGACAGACCAGCTGGCTTCTCCAAGATAAAACATGTCCCTCTGTGGTCATGTGTACCTTTTCTGCTCCCACAAAATTAAAGAGAGTTCATTTTAAGTTCACTGGGGGTACAGTAGCACCTTTGTGTGGTCTTATTACAGAAGATAACAGAATTCTAACTACTTAGAATTTTTGTCAAATCATCCTTTTAAGAGCAAAGAGGTCAAGAAATGTCCAATTTGGAGCGATTATTAGTGACCAACAAGTTCACAGAGAGGTGAATTGAGACACAGCAAGATCAATACATTTAATGAGGGTGACAAAAGTGCCCTCAACAAACTTTAGTTGCATTAAATTCCAGTATAGGTGCTCATGTCAAGTTGGATTTTCTTCCTGCAAACCCACATTCTGATATCTATTTGCAAGTACAAGTTCAGTTTGGGGCCAATGAATTCATACAGAACTCAAAGAGAGTTTAGAGAATCACCAAAAAAAAAAAAAAAAAATCCTTTGCGAATAAGGTCAATAAATTCAGCATTGGATCGTTTACACATCAAAAATGCAGTCACCTTTTTGGTGAGTTTTTTTTTTCCTTCAGAACATTCTCCTAGTCCCGAGACATCAGAGCACATCTAATTTGGAAATTGAGGTCGGTGCATTAAATGGCAAATTTGCTTAGAGTTTTCTTAAATCATGAAATCAGAGAACTGGAGGGAATCTTTGGCATCATCTAGTCTATTCTCAAACTCACATCTAGGAAACCGCTGGGATGGGAGGCAGCAGGAAGTGAAGCCATGGGGGGTTGGTATTTTCTCAATGGTATTTATTTTTAAACATTATTTTTACACTGAAGTAAGCATTGCCTATATGATGGAGTAGAAAGCGGGTGTGGGGGGGGGGGGGTGGAAAACTCTTACTTTTTAAAGTAAGACACGATGCTTCAAAGATTTTTATCCAGTAGTGGACTAGTTGCAGCTGCAGTCAAAATTCTTTGAGGACCTGCAAACATTCCTCTGCTCTATTTTGGTGGGAGAATCTAACAAACACTGATCTAGTACTGTTTAACAGCTAAGAAAACAGGCTCAAAGAGGCCGCAGAGACTAGGCCAAGGTCACATAGCCAGCATTAGAAACTGAATCAAGACGCCTACCTGTGTCATGCTTTCTCTCACCCAGGCCAGCAGGGTGCTTCTGAAGGTCAGGAGCTACTCCACACTTCCTCACTTCTCACACCCAAAAGAGCATCTTCCTCCAGACTGCAGGTTTTCGTAAGAGGAGACCAAACTTCATTGCCATGAGAAATAACTTTTATGTTATGCATTTGGTGGTTTCTCTGTTCCTTAAAGTTACTCACGGTTACTCCTGCGCAGAGAAGTATCAAATAACATAGCTGGTTTGTATATACAGACATCGGGAGTCTAGATCGTAGGGAAGTTGTTCATTTATGAAACAGAATCCATTAAGGCAGTGTTTCCCAAAATATAACACACAGATCTCTTGGGCCAGAATTACCGGTGATTTTTGTTAAATATGCACATTTTGGGGCCTCACCTTGCTTACTGATTCAGAACCCCTGGGGACAGAACCCAGGAATCTGAATGTTTAACCAGTTCCCTCAGGTCATACTTTAAGACTAGAAAAATACCACCATACATATAGTATAGGACCAGAGAGGACAAGGGGAATAAGATGATATATTAACATCTTGTATTCCTAAGGCTCAAATGGCAAAGGACATCCATATACAATCTCTCATAGGGTTTTTAAAAACTGTGACAGGTAGAGCAAGGAAAACTGCCTTGACTTGCAAAGGAAGGAAATGAGGGTCAGCTGACCAAATGGGTTTTAAACTAAATGTGAAAATAAAGAAAATACATCCATACAAATACCCATAAAACAACAAAGCAGGTGTAACCACAAGAAGGTTTATGTGAGAAACAGATGGGGAGGTGGGAATAAAATGTCCTGTGTCTCACAGTCTCATTCAGACTCTTTTTCCCTGTATATAAATGGGAAATAGCACTACTTCAGATTAAAAGAAAAGGGGAGGGGGAGTTCAAAAAAAATAAAATATTAAAACATGTATAAGTACATGACATTATTTCCATCATACTATCAATTTTCCAAGGCATTTTGCAATTATTATATGTTAACATGATATCGAGGAAGCAACAGAGGAGCAAGAGGAAAAAAATGATTTCTACAAGAAACTAACTAGGAAACAGAGGATAGACTGAGCACAATCATTTTAACACTCAGTATCTTTAACATATGTAAAAACAAAATCATTCATCAGAGAAGACACAAAATTAAACCACAGGTGAGTAAATATGATCTCCAGGATTTAAACAATGTTTGGAAGAAGGCCATCATATATAGCAATGTGGAGATGAGAGGTTTTATGTGTCCCCTTCCAAGACACAGACTGTGAAGAGGGAAACATGGCACAGCCGCATGGAAATTCATAAACTTGAAGGAGAATAGCAGTGGGGAGCAAGAGGAAAGAGAAGGCAAGTGGAAGGGACAGGTTAGCCTGCCAGACCACAGAGTCTGGCCAGAGAGACAAAAATGGTCTCCTCTAGGCTCCAATCTTTAAGTTGGCCCAGCTTCAGGTCGAGAGATGGAGTACTTCATCTCCTTCCCTGCCACCACAATTCCCTCAACCACAGGTTCTCCGTGGAGATTTCCAGATGTTGGGCAGTAGACACCTTTTCATCTGAGCTATTTCTCACTGAAATCTGAGGAAATGCCTATTCTAATTCAGAGGAGATGGACGCATGCTCATGATGGAGAGACAAGTAACACCAAGGAGAGGGGAGATGATAAACAACCCAGCCTCACAGTTGAGAGGACAAGCGTTGTGATCTGGAAAAAGTTCATCTCCCCATACCTAAACTTCTTTTTTTTCTTTTCAAAGGAGTAATACCTACCTCAAGGACTTTCCTTATGGATTAAATAAAATATATGTGAAATACCTAGGAATATGTTTGACACATAGTAAGTGCTCTGTCATTGGTAAGTTCTTATTAGGTATCAGGAAGACTTCTTCGATTAAGAATGTATTTTGAACTTCTCCGGGTTCTCAGCATTTGCTTAGTGAAGTCTACTTCAGACAACTGATAAGAAAACTGGAGAAGCCACCCGTGATGACCTGCTTTTGTTCTCTGAAGTCTCATGGAAAGGTGTACATGGAGAGAGTGACATGGCTTTTCTGTTATAGATCACACAAATATCTGAATATAAAACAACTAGGCTAATAAATGGTGTCCTTTCTCTCTCCTGTAGTTCTGAACTCACACAAACCATTCATAAAAATCAAGCCTTTCCTCAGACTAAGACAAATTCAGGTGGAAAACACAGGACTTTATTTTCTGGTATTTGTGTAATAAACTTGCATCAACTGTGCAATAGAAAGATGATCTACAAAGAACATAAGTAAAGAAATAAAATTGCCCTCAAGAAGAAAAAATATTTCTTTCTTTCTCTGAAAGGATAGTTGCCTGAACTTTAAGAAAAAAAAAAAATGGTACAGGGTATGTCTGATAAGATTTTTGTACTTATTTGCAAGGTTGCAAGAGATGGAAATGAGACCATATAACAAGGTGGATGTAATTATATGCTCAAATCAATATCTACTCTCTACTGCAAATTCTGCTCAGTCTTTTCCCTGTGGTACCTCATGTTGGTTTGGTTTTATCACTGCTTATAAAAATTTATCTGAATAAATTAAAGGAACCAGGCGGCCTTTTCATCAGAGTATAGTCATACAGAGATCATCTGCCAAATGTAATGTTCCTTCCTTTTTTGAGACCCTGGAAACATTTTCACCATTTGACATGCAAGAATCTTCACTCTTATAACAATCAGTGCAGAGAAAAGGCATCGTAATCAAGGAAAATGCCTACCAAATTGACTCCCCTCCTAAAAGCCATCTGTGTATAACGACTCCCCGTAGCAACTGTAAAGTCATAAGCAATCGGGAGAGTTGCTCAAGCTAAGAGAAAACGCAAATCACAGAATTGAGAATTATAGGACAATAAAGTCAGCCTGGCCACAGAAGATCTAAAATCACCCAAGTTATAAAATGTGGAAGAATAAATCTTGTGTTATTTCATGCTTATGAAAGCTAACATATTTACCAGCTTATGCCAGCTCCCCACTCCCTTTCTTTTGTTTCAATTTAAATACTAAGCAATACAAACATTTTCTGTTTTCTGTGCTTAATTGGTAACTAAAGGCTAGATTGGTTAGATGCCTGAACAGCAAGAAGAAAGGGAAAATCGAGAATCTCTCTACAGCTCTAAAACTGCTCTGTCTTTGGCCACATGAAGACAAAATAAGATAATCATACAATTGCATTGCTGTGCATCAAACCCTCTTATTTTACAGCTGGGAGAACTAACTTCTCTCCTTCATCATCCTCCCAACCTCAGCCTACTCATTCATCTTCCCACATTCCCTATTTCAGGGAAGAGCATTTCTTAATACCAAAGTTGGGAGAGCATCATGTCTCTTAGGTCCGCCTCTCAACATCTCTCATGGATAACCATTTCTGTCTATCCCCATGGTCTCTACCCAAGCCATTGGCTTCATCGTCTCCCTGTTAGATGGCAGTGCTTGTATCCAATGTCGCCCCTCCCTCCATCTTGCCCTCCTGTCCCAACCTGTATGCCCTCCTCATCAGGAAGCCAGAGCAATGCTTCTCAAGCACTAAGTGTATCACTCCCCATAACATTCTTTGGTAATTTTTCATCGCACTCTCAATAATGCCTATGGTCCATAACAGACTCACAAGACCCCTGATGACTTCTTCAACTACATCTCTTCCATGTCCCCCATTCTTTTTGTAGGAATCATACTGTACTTCATGTAATTCCATGCTCCCTCTCACCTTCCCACATTGTGCTTCTTCTGCCCAAAATACTCCTCCCCTTGTCTTCAAGCACTGACTCCTACTCATGGCGAGGTTGCAGCTTAACTGTCATCTCTAGAAAACCTTCCTGACCACTCTCTCAGATGCAGTTCTCCATTCCTGTAATATATTCTGAAACCTTTCTCTGAAACTCTGACAAGGAACTTGCCCTACTTTATTGTTATTGCTTGTTAGTTGTTTGTCTTCTCAGCCAGGCCACAAGTGTTACGATATCAGGGCCCAAGTCTCTCTTGCTAATGCTTATAGCTTTTCACTCTTAGGAAGTTTCTGAAACATAAGAGGTGTCGAAGTTCTATTTTTTGAATTAATAATTCATTAACTATGTAGTTGCTCAAACTGTTAGTGAGCCAGTAGTATATTGAGGACTAGATATCAGAGGGATTTTTCATTACTAATACTAATGAAAAATCTTTATTTTTCATTTATTTTCTTTATTCAGTGAATATTATATTAAATGTCAGAACACAAATAAGCACTGAATATTACTTTGCAGTTAAAGTATAAAGCACTTCATTGCTTAATCCTGAAACCCATCCTGAAATTAGGTAATTTGTATAACCTCATTATAAAAGATGAAGTTGTTTCCTTCCTTCTTTCTTTTCTAGTTCAGTCAAAAAGCCCCACCACAGGGTTCAAGAGGATTGGGAAAGGATCCCAAATGGGATAGCACACCAAGAGGGTGAGGAGTTTGCCTGTGATTTGGAGAATTAAACACTAAGTAAATGTCTTAAGAATAACGGGAGCCACATTTCCCACGGTGAAGAAGGAGTACAAATAGGGAAAGGCAGAAGGGATTCACATGAACCTTGCGGTGTATATTTGAATTGGTGATAATCAGTTTAACATGAGGCTACACTGACATCACTGTAAGACTCAAGGAAAGGAACAACTTTAATGACTGAGGAACAGGAGAGCCTTTGTGTCTAGAACATAATGAGCGAAGGCAAGAGTGAAAAAAAAAAAAAAAATGAAGACTGGCACTTACCAGGATCTACGAAACCAGTCAAAAAATGAGATCCAGAATCTATTTCACAAAGTGTTATCAAGAATTCCAAAATTCAAGTTTCCCCTCACTAAAGAAATTTAAGGTATTAACATAATCACCCTTATAAGCTTTAAAGAGATGAGAAATATATCCAAAAGAGAAATTGGCAAACCAAAGAACCAAACTGAATTCATTCAGCATTCTATCGAAATGGCCTCAACCAACCATCAGTGTCTTCAGTTCTAGAATCATGATCAAAGACCTGAATCCTAGAATCAAAGAGGTAAAATGTTCACTATTCCTACGAGAAAGTCAATATGCTTTTCGGTAATCTGTCCTTGTGGTTGCCACTTATGTGAAGTTGTATAGAGATGGAAGTTTCCATCAGTAATCTGAGTGGTAAATACCCCTGTCATGACTGTCCAACTATACTAATATTCTTCCTTTAGTACTTCAAAACTATTCTAATAACTACTGAGAATAAATACTCCTGCTAAAACCATTGTGAAACACTAAAATACTAAACTAAAATTTGCATTTTTATTTATAATTTGTAGCTGGATGAGTCAAGAGGAATCTTGTCCAATTTGCAAATGAACATGCAAACTGAAAGGAGGCACCTCCTTAACAGCTGCTATAAAAACTCTACACCCCTCCTGGCCCATGCTTCTGTCCTCAAGCTGCAAATCCCTTAACTGGGTGACTGAAGCACAAATGATCAAAATCGACTGGGGAAGCTGTTTTTGTCCAATTAAAGAAAATTTACCTTTGGCTGATATCATGATAGTTCTATTTTGGAAAAGTGTTACTGCCGTGATTGAAAATATGCTAGGAGAGAGATGATTACCCACTGTATCAGTGAGGGTCTTGGCAGAAAACAGATGGCATCCTCCAACTGGGTAATCTGAGACAAGTTCAATAAAAAGAATCTTTACAAAGGTGTAGGCAGAGTTTAGACAAATCGACAGTGCAGAACCCCCAGAATAGCAACAGAATAAAGACCAAGAAAGGCAAAGAATGATTTAGAATCCGGAGAGAGTAGGTATGTAGAGAGGCCTGCTTGACAGAAGCAGGGACACAGCCAACCCACAGCCCAGCAGGGAGAGAGCCAAAGAAATAAATTCCCCAGTCTCACCCTCCTCCTGCCTTCTGGTCTCTCCATTGCCACACCAATCCTAATCTGGATAGCTTACTAAAGCTGACCACAGAGGAAGGTCATCCCTCCATGGCAAAGAGCAGACAATATCCAGTATATCTCCCTTTTCAAATATCAGAATGATATAGAAAAGTGGTCCATTAGATGCTGGGTCTTACTCCTCCATAGAAACAGGACTGAGTCGTGAGTCATCTGTGGAATGCACGGCAATCACCTCAAGAATACATTTTCCTTTTTTGATCCATTTTCTTAGTAGTATTTGGAGGTCATTTTACGGGTTTTGGCTGTCCGGCATTCACTTGCCCTCCACGTGGGTCAGCATTCAGGCTTTTCTTTAAGTATCCACCCTATGCCCCTAGAGCCCATTTGCCTGACAATAGCTGGTACCACTCCAGAGTTGAGGATGAGGTGTGGCACAGGCCTACGTGATTCATGTGGAGGAATCACATTCCTCCACTACAGCTCTCTATCAGGGATAGGCATGACCTAAAATGATACAAACTGAATCATGTTGATCAATTGGGGAAGAACATACTCCTTTCTCTTAAATTGTATGAGTAGGTGTGTAACCTTAGAGCCACAAGAGGAGAAGCTTGATGAAAATGGAAACAACACCAAAAAAGAGAGAAAAACATTATATCTTATTCTTATCAGAACAAGCTTCATCCTGCCACTGTTCTTTTCTGTAACATAAGGCAATAATGCCTCATGTTTTCTGTTGTTTATAACAGAGACGTGTCTCATCAGTACAGGCAATTGACTCTATCAAGGTTCCTGGGCATTTCAATTGGAAATAATTTTCTAGGTAGTCTTACTTAATGTTCTTGAAAATGCCTGCTCAGAGCACATGGTTAATAAACTTTGTGCAGCATACTAAGAAGCTATGATGCTTCTATGTTGATAACCAAAGCTATTTTAATTAGAAGTGTTTAGATTTGACAATAATAATTTAATGGATTATAAAAATACTCCTCCCTCTACATTCTGAATATATTTCCTGAAGACTGACTATGTGCTAGATATTGGGAACTTAAGAATGACTGAAACACTGTGTCATCATAGTTCACTTGAATTTAGCAGACACATATCAAGAAGCTCATCTTATACAAAGTGATATAATAGTATAATAATTAAAAAATACACAAGATGTCAAGAGAACTCAAAATAAGGAGCTATTGATTCTACTGTGGTACCAGAAGTCTGATAAGCTTTATAGCCTTTGAAGTGGGACCTTGCAATACACAGGGGATTTCCACAAGGAAGACAAAAGACAAAAACCTGGACAACACAGGCTAAAGAGGCAGCAGAAAGAAAGGCACATTCACATGTAAATGTTTAGTGTGGTTTCAGATAGAGTAGTAGGGTGCAAAGCTTGACTCCAACGTGGTTCTTTGTCCTTTGCTACTTAAGGAGTCTTGAACAAGTTACTTCCTGTGATACCACTTTCCTAATACAAGACCAATAAATAATTCCTTGTTGATATTAAAGTGGAATTACATGAAAAAGTTCCATCACTCAAAAAATAATAGGAGAGATAACTGATGAACCTGGAAAGGCAGACTGGTGCCAGACTGTGAAAAACCTTGGAAGCTCTATCAAATAATTGGATTTCTGTAATAGAGCTAATATACACCAAACATTAAAGATTTTACCTAGACACAAACAAGGTTGTATTTTAGAAGAGTAGTAGGACTCTTGCACTGGTGTGAGAAGAGATTAAAGGCAAAGAAAGTAGGATGTGACAACAGTCCTTACAAGAGTTGATAAAGGCATGAATGCCTTAACTAGGCCAGTAACAGGAGGGATGGAGGAAAAGTGACACAAATTCACAAAGGATCAAGGATGATTGCAAAGTGTCTGGTGGATGCCTGTAAAAATAAAGATTTTAAAAAGGAGAAATAGGTTTGGGAGAGAAAAGAAAAAGCTCAAGTTTGGGACCTGCTAAATGTGAGCAGTCTATAGGCTACACAAATGGAAAATCATAGAGGTTATTGAAACCCTCTCTTGAACTCAGATTCCAGGCAGGAGGAAGATATATGAAAATCAAGTACAAATATATTCCAGCTAAAGAAAGGCACACGATGGGCCTGACCAAAAACAAGGCTAAAACCATGAAAAATACTAAAGCAAAAAGGAGGAAGAACCAGCCAACGTTACTTTGCAGTAACCACTAATGTAATAGAGGTTGAGAAAGAACTGAGTAGAGATCTCAAAAGCAAGGGGAAGAGAGCTTCCAGGAGCAGTCAGCAGAAATAAAGGGTCCACAGAGGTAGCACTTAATAACAATTCAGAAGACATCACTGCACTTGGCAAACAGGAATTATTTCCAACCCTATAAATAGAAGTTTCAGAGAAGGGATAGAAGCAGAACCAGGCAACAATAGCTGAGGGCAAAGAGAAAGGTGGGGAAAGGGACGTGGAACCAGTTTGAAGGCCCCCTGTTTCAGGGAGCTGGTTGGCAACTCTCCCTGGTTTTCCCCACTCTCAGAATCTCTGACCTCAGAGTCAGACTCTGCTGTAACTAAACAGTGCATATAATGAGGCTGTCTTGCTGGCCGGCAGTCCTCAAAATGGATATTTTATAATCAGAATGGGTTGTTTTTTAAAAACCAGGCAGTTTCAAATAGCATTCTGTTCAACTTCCCAAGAATTTTCCTCCAGTCCCTCTGTAAGAACTTTCCTCTGAGTAAGTAGCAATGATTTAAGAGTTACATTTACGGTTCCTGAAAGCTGACAGTAAAACACTGATAAGGTCTTATTCATTTTGGGGTCATCATCAGGAAGTAGTGAGTACTGAAGATTAATTTGATGTTCAATCAATATAGAAGCTGTACAGATACATATTAACACCATCTTTCATATTTACGACACTAGGAAAGAAAGGTCAAAGCTTATTTCCAAAGTTATTTTATTAGCCTTCAAATTCACTTTGAATATAAGAAAGAGATAAATATTTGGCCCATTGGGGGCGCCTGGGTGGCTCAGTGGGTTAAGCCGCTTCCTTCGGCTCGGGTCATGATCTCAGGGTCCTGGGATTGAGTCCCACATCAGGCTCTCTGCTCAGCAGGGAGCCTTCTTCCTCCTCTCTCTCTCTCTCTCTCTGCCTGCCTCTCTGCCAACTTATGATCTCTCTCTGTCAAATAAATAAAAATAAAATCTTAAAAAAAAAATATTTGGCCCATTGCATAAATGGAAAAAGAGAGGTTTGAGATCCAAAAAGAGTTCCATGCCCAAAATTCGTAACAGTGATTCCTGGGTAAGACTCACCAACACTTTAGAACAGTGTCCAACAAAGTATGGTCCTTGTACCACCTGGGGCCCTCTTCAGACCTTCTGATCTGTTCCCATGAAAGTAGACCATGAACTCTGAATTTTTAAAAAATGCCACAGCAGATTCTGATGCATCTTGACATTTCAAAAATATTCAAAAATCTCCAATGACTCAACAAGGACAATATTTATTGAGTATCTACTAGACACCACTTGTTTGTTATTCACTCTGAAAAATGCCAAAGACCATAACATTTCCCCTGCCCTGAAGGAGTTTCACTAGACTTATGTACTACTGTGTTCCCTGTTCACAAGCCCTAGAGTTGGGGCAGCACTAGTTTTATCACAGCCCTGACAATTAGAACAGGGATGCCACACTGGACAATTGACCACCAGTTCTCTGTCTACTCCTCTCTCATTCTATCACTAATTTTAAGTAAGATACAAAAACTGTAGGCTATGAGGGATGAACGTTAGCAGTGATCAGTTAGGATTCCGTTTGGGGGCCATATGCAAAGACAAACTGCCTAAGTGTCTATTCAAGAAAAAGAGAAGACTGGAGGAGTCTCAGAGAGAAGCAGAGATAAATGGGCGAGAGCCAAAGAGATCTTAGTTCCAGAAAACCATCCAGTTTCCCTAAAGGCATGCTACTCCAGCTTCCATGCTATTCCCTGTATCTTTACATAAAAACTTTTTACTCAAGCTAGTATGAGTAAGTTTCTACTCCTAGAGATTATAGACTTTACCTAGAGCATATAATTCATCATTGAGTAAATCCAGGCAATTCAATTTCATTCTTCTTCCACTGCAGTGAAGATAGTCACTCTCCAAGCAGTTGTGCATGCCAAGAAACTTGAGGTCATCTCTTTCCCTTATCTATCATATCTCTTTCGTCAAAATTGCTAATTTCACCTCCACCATCTCTAATACCATTTGTTTCTTTCCCTCTACAACTGCTGTCCTGGTCAAGGCTATCAACACTGCCTACTCAGCCACATTCTAAGTGGTCTACCCATTATCCATTCTGTCCCATCCAGATGGAACTGAGCAAAAGGACAACCTGATCACGTCCCTACTGTCCCACTGCCATGCTTACCACCATCTAATGGCTTCCCATTTTCACTTGATATCAAGACCAAAATCTTTAGCATAGCCTACAAGTCCCAGAGTGGTATCACCTAACCTCATCTCATCTTGCAATTTGTCTTCCTATGGAAGGAACAGGAATTCTATATTTGAGCCTCACTGGCCTTCTTTCAGTCACAAGCACTTACCATGATCCCTTTCACCAGTTTTTCTCCCAGCCCACACAACTCTCTGAACTTGCCTAATTAAGTCCCAACCATCTTCTGGACCTCATCTCAGGCATCATTCCCCCAACAAAGCCTTTTCTGATCTCTCTGACAAGGTCAAATCCCCCTAGTATTCAGTCTCCTAATACTGTATGACTCACCTTTATAATAGTGACCATAGTTGCAACTTGAAATTTGTGTGACTATTTGACAATCTAATAATTACCAACCACACTGGAAGCCCTGTGTTTGGGATGTTCACGCTTTATACCCAGTACTTCACACTGTGCCTGATACACAGTAAGGTCTCCGAAATACTTACTGAATAAAGGCTGAAAACCTGAAAAAAGCAAGGGATAAATCAGAAACAGTGCATGAGAATTCATATTTTTAAATGGCAAATACAGGTTTGCCCAGGCTGGGGACCAGATGGGGAAAGAAGAAGTTGGAGTATTCAGGCATGATTATGAAAAACACTGATTTAAGGCAGGTTGAGACAACAGAACATTTGGCTATCTGGGGCTTGGTTAGATAGTAGGCCAAAATCATTAGTTAATTGAAGTTGAAATAGGAGTACAAGAACTATGGATCAGGAGCCAAAACAGAAATTAGGAAAACTTCCATCTGAGAGAAACACTCCAGACGAGGATATAAATAATTGAGTAACCACAAAGTTGATGAACTGGTTTTTCCAAGGGCCAGAAAGCATCAGAAAGAGATGGTACTATGAAACAAGATGAGAAACTGTAGAAAGGACTAGTAGTGTCAACTAAGTAATGAATGACAGGTGGGTGTCAACTTAGTAATGAATGACGGCCATACAATGTTCTTAATTTATACTTAGTATTTGACAGGTAGCCTTCTAAATGCTTTGACACATTACTTCATTTTAATTCTCAAAATAATCCAATGAGGTAAGCAAATTTATTATACCAGTTTTATAAATGAGAAACCTGACCCTTGGTAACGTGCCCAAAGACAACAATTAGTAAGTGGCAGCACCAGAGTCTGAACCCAGAGAAACTGAGTCTATACCTTTAAACACAATAGTGTACTATTTCTTTATGAGATGAGGACCCAAATGGTAATGAGTGGCCTCTTCTCATCTTATCCACAACAAGGACCATAAAAAGGATAAATTAGCAAGGATCAAAATAAGATGAGGAAAGTACCTTATCAAAAGGTATCAGATGTCCCTAAACAGATTTTTTTTAATGACATTATTTAATGCCACATGGCTTAAGGAGCGGCAAGCCATTGTGGTTAACAATATGGTATTTGCCATCAGATGAATATACTTTCAAATACTGGCTCTGCCACAACTGAACTGTGTGGCTCTTGTGGAAACTCTCTGACCCTTACTTGCTACTCTTAATGGGAATACTAACACTTAGTTCATACAGTCATTTGAAGGTTAAAAAAGGTAATGTATTTGAAAGTCCTGAGTATAGAACGAATGTATGCACTCAATAATTAATCAGAGAAGCTATTTTGCAGATATAATACCTCATACTAAAGAAGGGCAAATACAGAACTTTGTCGTCGCTCTTGTTATCAAACCTAGGGACCACATGGTCCATTACCACTGACTTGACAGATATACCTAGGTACTTGGAGAGCCTTCTCACTAAGTTTCATATCTCCTGTGGGAAGACTGAAAATCCCCCAGTGAAGGCTGTTGAATGCAATTGGTAGCTGCAGGTATGTTTTGCTCTAAGATATGCTGACGGCTAAAGTGAACTAACTTCTACGCCACTCAGAATCCTCCCAGCAGCTTTAGAGCGGACTTTACAATTATCCCTAAAAGTCAAAAGTTTTAACACTTCCACATTCAAGACATGACTTGGAGCATACCCATAAGGATTGCTCTTCTACATAGCAGAAAAGCTGGCTCTCTGAGACTACTGTGCCCATCTTTAAAAGAGAGAGAGAGAAGAAAAGAAAAACATTTTTATTATTTTGAGGCATATTCACAAATAACACTGAAGATCTTGCCTCAAAAGAGGGAGCTAATGAAGATGTTAAATATATGCATTTTTAAACACTCTGTATGGTAATGTGACACATTTTTAGATTACAATTTGGTAAAGTCATGACAAAAATTAATGTACTTTCTTTATGATACAGCAAATGAACTTCTAAGAATCACTTCCCAAAAATATTTACACAAACATGGAAAGACATGGGTTAAAAGATATTCTGGGGGAAAAAAAATTCTGGGAAATATTGTAATGAATATCCAACAATTAGAGAAATAGTTTTCCAAATTTGAGTACTTCCATGAAATAAAATGCCATAGGCCTAATTTTTTTTTTAATTTTTTATTTTTGATAAACATACATTTTTATCCCCAGGGGTACAGGTCTGTGAATCACCAGGTTTACACACTTCACAGCACTCACCAAATCACATACCCTCCCCAATGTCCATAATCCCACCCCCTTCTCCCAAACCCCCTCCCCCCGGCAACCCTCAGTTTGTTTTGTGAGATTAAGAGTCACTTATGGTTTGTCTCCCTCCCAATCCCATCTTGTTTCATTGATTCTTCTTCTACCCACTTAAGCCTCCATGTTGCATCACCACTTCCTCATATCAGGGAGATCATAAGATAGTTGTCTTTCTCTGCTTGACTTATTTCGCTAAGCATGATACGCTCTAGTTCCATCCACGTTGTCGCAAATGGCAAGATTTCATTTCTTTTGATGGCTGCATAGTATTCCATTGTGTATATATACCACATCTTCTTGATCCATTCATCTGTTGATGGACATCTAGGTTCTTTCCATAGTTTGGCTATTGTGGACATTGCTGCTATAAACATTCGGGTGCATGTGCCCCTTTGGATCACTACATTTGTATCTTTAGGGTAAATACCCAATAGTGCAATTGCTGGGTCATAGGGCAGTTCTATTTTCAACATTTTGAGGAACCTCCATGCTGTTTTCCAGAGTGGCTGCACCAGCTTGCATTCCCACCAACAGTGTAGGAGGGTTCCCCTTTCTCCGCATCCTCGCCAGCATCTGTCATTTCCTGACTTGTTGATTTTAGCCATTCTGACTGGTGTGAGGTGATATCTCATTGTGGTTTTGATTTGTATTTCCCTGATGCCGAGTGATATGGAGCACTTTTTCATGTGTCTGTTGGCCATCTGGATGTCTTCTTTGCAGAAATGTCTGTTCATGTCCTCTGCCCATTTCTTGATTGGATTATTTGTTCTTTGGGTGTTGAGTTTGCTAAGTTCTTTATAGATTCTGGACACTAGTCCTTTTTCTGATATGTCATTTGCAAATATCTTCTCCCATTCTGTCAGTTGTCTTTTGATTTTGTTAACTGTTTCCTTTGCTGTGCAAAAGCTTTTGATCTTGATGAAATCCCAGTAGTTCATTTTTTCCCTTGCTTCCCTTGCCTTTTGCGTTGTTCCTAGGAAGATGTTGCTGCGGCAGAGGTCGAAGAGGTTGCTGCCCGTGTTCTCCTCAAGGATTTTGATGGATTCCTTTCGTACATTGAGGTCCTTCATCCATTTTGAGTCTATTTTTGTGTGTGGTGTAAGGAAATGGTCCAATTTCATTTTTCTGCATGTGGCTGTCCAATTTTCCCAGCACCATTTATTGAAAAGGCTGTCTTTTTTCCATTGGACATTCTTTCCTGCTTTGTCGAAGATTAGTTGACCATAGAGTTGAGGGTCTATTTCTGGGCTCTCTATTCTGTTCCATTGATCTATGTGTCTGTTTTTGTGCCAGTACCATGCTGTCTTGATGATGACAGCTTTGTAATAGAGCTTGAAGTCCGGAATTGTGATGCCACCAACGTTGGCTTTCTTTTTCAATATCCCTTTGGCTATTCGAGGTCTTTTCTGGTTCCATATAAATTTTAGAATTATTTGTTCCATTTCTTTGAAAAAGATGGATGGTACTTTGATAGGAATTGCATTAAATGTGTAGATTGCTTTAGGTAGCATAGACATTTTCACAATATTTATTCTTCCAATCCAGGAGCATGGAACATTTTTCCATTTCTTTGTGTCTTCCTCAATTTCTTTCATGAGTACTTTATAGTTTTCTGAGTATAGATTCTGTGTCTCTTTGGTTAGGTTTATTCCTAGGTATCTTATGGTTTTGGATGCAATTGTAAATGGGATTGACTCCTTAATATCTCTTTCTTCTGTCTTACTGTTGGTGTAGAGAAATGCAACTGATTTCTGTGCATTGATTTTATATCCTGACACTTTACTGAATTCCTGTATAAGTTCTAGCAGTTTTGGAGTGGAGTCTTTTGGGTTTTCCACATATAGTATCATATCATCTGCGAAGAGTGATAATTTGACTTCTTCTTTGCCGATTTGGATGCCTTTAATTTCCTTTTGTTGTCTGATTGCTGAGGCTAGGACCTCTAGTACGATGTTGAATAGCAGTGGTGATAATGGACATCCCTGCCGTGTTCCTGACCTTAGCGGAAAAGCTTTCAGTTTTTCTCCATTGAGAATGATATTTGCGGTGGGTTTTTCATAGATGGCTTTGATGATATTGAGGTATGTGCCCTCTATCCCTACACTTTGAAGAGTTTTGATCAGGAAGGGATGTTGTACTTTGTCAAATGCTTTTTCAGCATCTATTGAGAGTATCATATGGTTCTTGTTCTTACTTTTATTGATGTGTTGTATCACATTGACTGATTTGCGGATGTTGAACCAACCTTGCAGCCCTGGAATAAATCCCACTTGGTCGTGGTGAATAATCTTTTTAATGTACTGTTGAATCCTATTGGCTAGTATTTTGTTGAGTATTTTCGCATCTGTGTTCATCAAGGATATCGGTCTATAGCTCTCTTTTTTGGTGGGATCCTTGTCTGGTTTTGGGATCAAGGTGAGGCTGGCCTCATAAAATGAGTTTGGAAGTTTTCCTTCCATTTCTATTTTTTGGAACAGTTTCAGGAGAATAGAAATTAGTTCTTCTTTAAATGTTTGGTAGAATTCCCCCGGGAAGCCGTCTGGCCCTGGGCTTTTGTTTGTTTGAAGATTTTTAATGACTGTTTCAATCTCCTTACTGGTTATGGGTCTGTTCAGGCTTTCTATTTCTTCATGGTTCAGTTGTGGTAGTTTATATGTTTCTAGGAATGCATCCATTTCTTCCAGATTGTCAAATTTATTGCCGTAGAGTTGCTCATAGTATGTTCTTATAATAGTTTGTATTTCTTTGGTGTTAGTTGTGATCTCTCCTCTTTCATTCATGATTTTATTTATTTGGGTCCTTTCTCTTTTCTTTTTGATAAGTCGGGCCAGGGGTTTATCAATTTTATTAATTCTTTCAAAGAACCAGCTCCTACTTTTGTTGATTTGTTCTATTGTTTTTTTGGTTTCTATTTCATTGATTTCTGCTCTGATCTTTATGATTTCTCTTCTCCTGCTGGGCTTAGGGTTTCTTTCTTGTTCTTTCTCCAGCTCCTTTAGGTGTAGGGTTAGGTTGTGTACCTGAGACCTTTCTTGTTTCTTGAGAAAGGCTTGTACCGCTATATATTTTCCTCTCAGGACTGCCTTTGTTGTGTCCCACAGATTTTGAACCGTTGTATTTTCATTATCATTTGTTTCCATGATTTTTTTCAATTCTTCTTTAATTTCCCGGTTGACCCATTCATTCTTTAGAAGGATACTGTTTAGTCTCCATGTATTTGGGTTCTTTCCAAACTTCCTTTTGTGGTTGAGTTCTAGCTTTAGAGCATTGTGGTCTGAAAATATGCAGGGAATGATCCCAATCTTTTGATACCGGTTGAGTCCTGATTTAGGACCGAGGATGTGATCTATTCTGGAGAATGTTCCATGTGCACTAGAGAAGAATGTGTATTCTGTTGCTTTGGGATGAAATATTCTGAATATATCTGTGATGTCCATGTGGTCCAGTGTGTCGTTTAAGGCCTTTATTTCCTTGCTGATCTTTTGCTTGGATGACCTGTCCATTTCAGTGAGGGGAGTGTTAAAGTCCCCTACTATTATTGTATTATTGTTGATGTGTTTCTTTGATTTTGTTATTAATTGGTTTATATAGTTGGCTGCTCCCACATTGGGGGCATAGATATTTAAAATTGTTAAATCTTCTTGTTGGACAGACCCTTTGAGTATGATATAGTGTCCTTCCTCATCTCTTATTATAGTCTTTGGCTTAAAATCTAATTGATCTGATATAAGGATTGCCACTCCTGCTTTCTTCTGATGTCCATTAGCATGGTAAATTCTTTTCCACCCCCTCACTTTAAATCTGGAGGTGTCTTCGGGCTTAAAATGTGTTTCTTGGAGGCAACATATAGATGGGTTTTGTTTTTTTATCCATTCTGATACCCTGTGTCTTTTGACAGGGGCATTTAGCCCATTCACATTCAGGGTAAGTATTGAGAGATATGAATTTAGTGCCATTGTATTGCCTGTAAGGTGACTGTTACTGTATATGGTCTCTGTTCCTTTCTGATCTACCACTTGTAGGCTCTCTCTTTGCTTAGAGGACCCCTTTCAATATTTCCTGTAGAGCTGGTTTGGTATTTGCAAATTCTTTCAGTTGTTGTTTGTCCTGGAAGCTTTTAATCTCTCCTTCTATTTTCAATGATAGCCTAGCTGGATATAGTATTCTTGGCTGCATGTTTTTCTTGTTTAGTGCTCTGAAAATATCATGCCAGCTCTTTCTGGCCTGCCAGGTCTCTGTGGATAAGTCAGCTGCCAATCTAATATTTTTACCATTGTATGTTACAGACTTCTTTTCCCGGGCTGCTTTCAGGATTTTCTCTTTGTCATTGAGACTTGTAAATTTTACTATTAGGTGACGGGGTGTGGGCCTATTCTTATTGATTTTGAGGGGCGTTCTCTGAACCTCCTGTATTTTGATGCTCGTTCCCTTTGCCATATTGGGGAAATTCTCCCCAATAATTCTCTCCAGTATACCTTCTGCTCCCCTCTCACTTTCTTCTTCTTCTGGAATCCCAATTATTCTAATGTTGTTTCGTCTTATGGTGTCACTTATCTCTCGAATTCTCCCCTCGTGGTCCAGTAGCTGTTTGTCCCTCTTTTGCTCAGCTTCTTTATTCTCTGTCATTTGGTCTTCTATATCACTAATTCTTTCTTCTGCCTCATTTATCCTAGCAGTTAGAGCCTCCATTTTTGATTGCACCTCATTAATAGCTTTTTTGATTTCAACTTGGTTAGATTTTAGTTCTTTTATTTCTCCAGAAAGGGCTTTTATATCTCTCGAGAGGGTTTCTCTAATATCTTCCATGCCTTTTTCGAGCCCGGCTAGAAACTTGAGAATTGTCATTCTGAACTCTAGATCTGGACATATTACCGATGTCTGTATTGATTAGGTCCCTAGCCTTCGGTACTGCCTCTTGTTCTTTTTTTTGTGGTGAATTTTTACGTCTTGTCATTTTGTCCAGATAAGAGTAAATGAAGGGGCAAGTAAAATACTAAAAGGGTGGCAACAACCCCAGGAAAATATGCTTTAGCCAAATTAGAAGAGATCCAAAATCGTGAGTGGGGAGAAAGGGGATAAAAAGAGGTTCAAAAAGGAAGAAAGAAAAAAGAAAAAAAAAAAAAGAAAGAAAGAAAAGAAAAGAAAAGAATTTTTTTAAAAAAGAAAACACCTAAGAAAAATGTAAAAAAATATATATATATATTAGATAAACTAGTAAAAAATCGTTAAAAAAGAAAAAGGTAACAGTTAAAAAAAAAAATTTTACCCGAAGGCGAGAAAAAGAAAAAAAAAAAAATGAAAAAGAAAAAATTAAATTAACTGCAAGACTAAAAAAAATCACAGGAAAAAAGCCATGAGTTCCGTGCTTGGCTTTCTCCTCCTCTGGAATTCTGCTGCTCTCCTTGGTATTGAAACCGCACTCCTTGGTAGGTGAACTTGGTCTCGGCTGGATTTCTTGTTGATCTTCTGGGGGAGGGGCCTGTTGTAGTGATTCTCAAGTGTCTTTGCCCCAGGCGGAATTACACCGCCCTTACCCGGGGCCGGGGTGAGTAATCCGCTCGGGTTTGCTTTCAGGAGCTTTTGTTCCCTGAGCGCTTTCCGTAGAGTTCCGGAGGACGGGAATACAAATGGCGGCCTCCTGGTCTCCGGCCCGGAGGAGCCGAGAGCCCAGGGCCCCACTCCTCAGTGCGCCCTCAGAGAACAGCGCCCAGTTACTCCCGTCTGCCTGACCTCCGGCCGCGCTCCGAGCTCACCGAGCCTTCGACCGGTTCAAGGTAACACGGAGCTGCGAGCTTACTGTCGGCTCTGTCTCTGTAGCCGGCTTTCCCGTTCCAATACCCGCAAGCTCTGCGACACTCAGACACCCCCGATCCTTCTGTGACCCTGCGGGACCTGAGGCCACGCTGACCCCGCGTGGGCTTCGCCCCGGTTTAGCCTCTGGAGCGATGTCCCTCAGCGGAACAGACTTTTAAAAGTCCTGATTTTGTGCGCGGTTGCTCCGCCGCTTGCCGGGAGCCGGCCCCTCCCCCCGGGGTCTATCTTCCCGTCGCTTTGGATTCACTTCTCCGCCGGTCCTACCTTTCAGAAAGTGGTTGTTTTTCTGTTTCCAGAATTGCTGTTCTTCTTCTCTTCAATCTGCCGATGGATTTTCAGGTGTTTGCAATCTTTAGATAAGCTATCTAGCTGATCTCCGGCTAGCTGAAGCAGTCTCAGCTTGCTACTTCTCCGCCATCTTGACTCCTCCCGAGAAAAGTCTTCTCATTATTGACTTCAAGTCTTTGAGGATAGACACAAATAGCTGAATAATATCCTTTCCCTTTAATTTAACTGACAGGGTTAATAGTTGATGCACAATGACTAGCTTGCATGGGCTTGGGGGAGTGTGGGGGGAGAGCCTTCTGATTTTGGTCCATGTGGAGGAATCTCCACTGGACTATAACTGGCCTCTTCCTTACTCCGTTGCTCACTCATTCCCACGGGCTTGAGTAGTTTGGTTGGTGAGTTTGGGAGATGCAGCTCAACATGTGCAGCTCAACCTTTTCTTCTTTGTCTTTGGGAAGAACTTTGCCAGCTGGAAGTTATCATTTTGTGCTGCTCCTTTCTGCCCTAAGAATTACAGGAGCAGACCTCTGGAGGGAGGGCCCAGTGTTGTCCAGAATTACCAGTAGCTACGAGTCAACAAGTTTGCCTTACGTGAGGGGTTGAAGTATCACTGAACCTAATTGTCTTCCAAACTTAAGAATTTCTTCACTATTGTGTTTATTGGTCATAATGCTATATTTTAATTAGTTTAGTTTAAACTAAACTTAATTTAGTTATCTTGACTCCTGTGATTATCTTCCAAATGGCTCTGAATTTTGATTAAGGAAACAGATTTATTATTATTACAGTGAAAACCATAATCTCCTATAAACATGATATTTATATTCTGGCCATAGAATGAGACAACATGAAAGAAATTCTATAATTAAGCCCACATCTGATGTAAATAATACATAATTATAATCGGAAATTAGAAAACAAGGATAAAATAAATTGAAAACTCTTTTTTAACTTTTTAAAGCTTTTTAAAGATGATTCTCCTAACTTCCTCCTCTCCCTCCCCTCTATACCTTTTCTACTTTTTTCTCTTTTCCTTTTGCGCTGTCTTCCTTGTTTCCCAGAGGAGTACATGCGTGGAGTAGCAAAGGGCTGATGCTGGGGACATGCCCCTTGTGCCTCAGTCCAAGGCCTTGATCATCTGTTCCTTCTGATGGAGTTGGAAGAGTGGGTATGTGGCTTGTCTGACAGGAAAGACATACATGGAAGCATTTGTAGTGTGTAAGGCATTAAGAATATAACTTTGACAACATCCTCTGTATCCCACAGTCTCTGATTTCGTTTTTGGCCCCAGCTTTTTGGGGACTCTGGGGTTACTTTGCAGTAGTTGTCACCATTGTCAGAATATTGGGAGGCTTTGGTGTCTTGAGCTGTATAGCAGAAGTCTGTTGGTTTTGTTGTCTGGCTTCATTTGACCTTTCTTCTCTTAACAGCATACTAATTCCTCCAGAGGAATAACCCGTTTCCTACTCTTTGGCCTAGTCTTCAAATAGAGTCAATAGCATTTTAAAGTTCCAGGGTGGCCACACGATTATCCCTCGTCTTTAGAGCATTATCTTCCCCTAAACACGTTAATTATTCCAGAGATTAACAAGTGACCCAGTAAGAGCCAGTGAGACCTGGAGAAACCTGTGCTCAGTCTAAGACCCATTAGCATACAGCTCCGGAACGGCTGTCAGCCATCTTGCTGCCATAAGGAGCCCGCATGTGAAGCATGTGAATGCTGGCTGAGCTGGGGATGACATCATCTGAAATCCTGAGTCCAGGCACAGAGAGACGCCTGGATTTTTTTAGTTAAGTGACCCAGTAAATTTCTATTTCTGCTTGAACCATTTATTTTTGTCTCTTACAACCAAAAAGGTCCTAACAAGGTCTGTGTGAGCTAAAGAACTGATGTATCTGCCAGCTGACTATAAGTGACCAAACTTCTTGGCTTATAGTTGTCTGAAATACTGATTTAGCAGTTGTCTGCAATACATGAGAGGTTAAACAGACCTTTTCTGAAGGCTTAGCTTTTGAGATTTACAATTGAATTGGGGTAAAATCTAGTGTTTAGCTATTCAAGCTGGCAGCAAAGACACTTGGTCTGATGCAGCAAGCAGTGCCAATGTCAGGATTAATATAATGATTCCATGTCAAAACAGTAACCGGGCAAATCACCTGGAGGGGCAATTCAATCACTTCAGCCTTATCGCCACTGGCAAATGATGCGCTGAGCCACCTGCCTTCCTTTGGTAGGCACAGTTTTGGGTAAAGCTGAGCTGGCAACCAATTTGGGTTTAGAAAATGGCTTTCGGAAATCAGTGCTGTCTTAATGGCAAAAATGCTCTTGTAATGATTTTCTGAAAGGTAACGGGAGCATTGCGAAGCCTTCAGGTGTTGGGGATAAAAAAGATGAAGACCTTTTGGGAAAGAAGTGGTGAGTTTGGTTAGGAAAGAGGAACTTCTTTTATCTATTTCCTCCTTCAATTTGAATATTTATTCAATGCATTCTAAGTGCCAGGCATTGGGTTTTAACAGTGGTCTGTACGGCTGCATTTCCGCTCACGTGAAGTCCAGGAGGGAGCAAGACAATAGACACATAACCAAGTGAATCAAGTGATAACAGAATACAGCTAAAATTTATATCAAGAGTTCTGAGTGGAAGAGTTAGAGGTAGAGGGATCTGTTCTGAAGGAAGTTCTGCCTGAAGGAGTGACATCAAAGCTGAGGCGAGGAGGAGAGAGGTATGCTAAGACCGCAGGACAAGCACCTTAGCCAGGGGGAAAAAATACATGCAAAGGCTGTGGTCAGATAAGAGTGAGGGGACATCCTGTGGCCTGAAAGAAAGCCAGGGTGGCTATAGCACAGTGACAGGAGGGGGGAGTTCTATGGCATGAGATTGTGAGACAGTCGAGGGTGTGATTAGGTATGTGAAGACTATAGAAAGGAGGTTGCATTTCATTCTAATAAAATGGGTAGGCATTGGAGGTTTGCAGGTGATTGTTGCTTTTTGCTGCTCTGAGAGGAAATATGGAAAAAATCAATGATATTGTTGAACAGCTTTGGCTTGTAGGTGACATCTCAACTTTGGACATCTGATTGTTTCCAAATTTCATCTTCAGTGACAGCATAGGGAAAAGACCTTAAATCAAGATCCAAGGTGTCCGCGTTTGAGTCTAGATTCTGCTACTCATTTCTGTGCAACCTTAGCAAGTTTGTATTCCTCTTTGGACCTCGGTTCCTTACCTGGAAATTACAAGGTTGGAATGGATACTGTATTCATCTCTTTTGAAAATGATAGAAACCCAGTGCAAAATGATTTAAGCAGAATGGAATATATTTGTTTATTTATTTGAACAATCCAAGGGCAATAGCTCCAGAAATGCTTGGATCCAGGAGTTTAGATGAAATCACCAGGAATCTGATTCTCCATCTCTTGTCTCCATACTGGATTTACTCTCTAGGAGGTACTTTCTATGGATAATGCCCAGTAGCTCTAGGCTAATGTCATTTGTAGACCTAAAAGTCCTTATGCCAGGGGATATTTTTCTCCTAAACTGTGTTGTCAAAATGTCATGATGGCATCCTGAGTTGGGGCATGAGTCTGTGGCTGAACTGTGGCTAAGATGTGGGGAATAAGATCTTGGTTGAAGCCTGGATCATGTGCCTACCTCTGTAGTCATGGTGAACCCTTATGAACCTAGAGCAGGGGAGGGATGATTATTCATGTGAAAATAGAAGAAGAGGGAATAGTTTTTGGGTTAGCAAACAAGACACATTCATGAGTGCTTTTTTTGGCTTGAACAATTCCATGAATCCTGCAGTGGAGAATCAATACTTTACACACTCATTCTAGTTGAAATTTTCCATTGTTTCCACAAGAAACCTCTACTTTGGCCTTAAATGCCAGAATTGCATGCTTATATTCTGTGAATTGTGTAGTTTCCAGTTCGCTTCTTCAATATGTGCTCTTAGTTCTCCAAACTCAGCATGCACCTAGACTACGTGCTATAATTCTTTTTCATGATTCGTAGGAATTTCGGAAGAGTTTGCTTTAGTGTACTCATCAACTTGCTGACTATGCAAATATACAGAGCCAGAATTTGCTTCCTCATTTATGTTATTCATATTGAATTGTTTGTTAACTGGCTAGAAAAATTACTTACTGGCTTATTGTTCAGCATTATTCTGGAGTTACTTGGTTTTAACAGAACACGGAAAATGCTTTAAAAAATCACCATTTACCCCACTGTATTATCATTTTCCCATGGAGAACATGAAGAGATAGCTGTTGAACATAACCCATCTTTCTCCTCAAAGTATCTCCTTAATTCCTGTCTATATTGCTACCTTGCATCTTGTTATTCGTATACACTCCAATGCCCCATATCATTAAGTTCTTGATTTTCCATGAAGTATTGGTGTCTTCTAATCTGCCTTTCTGATTTCCCTTTAGTAGAAAACACCTTTTGCCATTAAATTCTGGTCCATTTTAATTACTTTAAGTGCATGACTTTTTTTTTCTTTTTAATTTTTTTTTAAGATTTTATTTATTTATTTGACAGACAGAGATCACAAGTAGGCAGAGCAGCAGGCAGAGAGAGAAGGAAGCAGGCTCCCTGCTGAGCAGAGAGACCGATGCGGGGCTCAATCCCAGGACCCTGGGATCATGACCTGAGCTGAAGGCAGAGGCTTTAATCCACTGAGCCACCCAGGCGTCCCTTCTTTTTAATTTTTATTTATTTTTTATTTCTTATCTTTTAAATGTTTTTTCAGTGTTCCAGAATTCATTGTTTATGCACCACACCCAGTGGTCCATGCAATACATGCCCTCCATAATACCTACCACCAGGCTCACCTAACCCCCCACTCCCCTCTCCTCCAAAACCCTCAGTTTGATTCTCAGAGTCCACAGTCTCCATGGTTCGACTCCCCCTCCAATTTCCCTCAACCCACTTCTCCTGTCCATCTCCCAATGTCTTCCATGCTATTTGTTATGCTCCACAAATAAGCGAAACCATATGATAATTGACTCTCTCTGCTTGACTGATTTCACTCAGCATAATCTCTTCCAGTCCCATCCATGTTGCTACAAAAGTTGGGTATTCATCCTTTCTGATGGAGGCATAATACTCCATTGCAGATATGGACCATATCTTCTTTATCCATTCATCTGTTGAAGGGCATCTTGGTTCTTTCCATAGTTTGGCAACTGTGGCCATAGTTGCTATGAACATTGGGGTACAGATGGCCCTTCTTTTCACGACATCAGTATCTTTGGGGTAAATACCCAGTAGTAAACGCATGACTTTTTAAAATGAGCTATAATTCTTATGTCATAACATTTGCCCTTTCAAAGTATACAGTTCATCTGTTTTTAATATATTTGCGAAGTTATACAACTATTAGCATTGTCTAATTCCAGAACATGTTCATTACCGTAAAAAGAAAACCTATACTAATTAACAGTCACTCCTCATTCAGCCCTCAGAAATGCAGGACTTCTGTCTCTGGAGTTAGCACCTTGAGGGCAATGGCAGAGACCTATCCTTTTTGTGTGTGTTTCTCTCAGAAGCCTAGCCCATTTCTGAGGCCATAGGAGGCATTAATAGAAATGTATTGAATTGATAACTCATTATGTTGATTGCTGTTTCAATTCAAGGCGAGAGTAAGAGGCCATGTCCTATAGTGCAAAGAATACTGAGCAAGGAATCCGTTACAGTTTTTCTTTCTGTTCTGTCACCAGCTGTGCCCTTAGGTAACTCTCGTCCATTCTTCAGGCATAATTTTGCTTCCTCTGTAAATGAGGGACATAGACTCAGTGATTTGTGTGGCGCCTTCCAGTCCAAACTGACACCGGGCAGTGCTAATTTTGAAATCAAGATTGACTGCCAGCATAAGCAATTTGTTGAATGGGAACAGCAGGATTTCTCTCCATTTTCATTGGGGTCCTAGAGAATAGGTGAAACAACAGAGTTCCCTTCTGGGGACTGTGTTTGGGAATGCCCTGTGGTCTAGCTCCATCATGTCTGCACTGGTCCCTGCTGGACCAGGAAGGAATGCACCAAGAAAAGAGAACGTGTGTTCTTGGACCAGGTCTCACTCTTAGCCTTTTTGTGAGGCAGTTTACATCTCTTTGCCTTCAGAGGCTTCTCCCTGGAAATGATGAGCTAAAATGTGGAAGTAAAAAAAGACACGGAAAGACAAAAATACACAAATTTTATACCATACTTTATTCCTAATTTGAAGTCTGAGCATCTTTCCATTTCCACCTAAGGGACACTTGTGGCCATATACTTTCTTTCACCCTTTAGCTCACCAAGGGTTTAGTGTCTTCAAAAACATCTTACCCTCCCCCCCAAAAAAAAAAGTAAATCAATTCTATTTTTCATGTTTCCCAAACGAGTGGTTCAACGTCATGGAAATGAGATCGGAATGGTAAACAGACAGCTGCTCTGTATTTCTCCTTCCAGGGAGATGAAGGTCAAAGACACCTTCCTTCTGCGTAACAGATCCCTCCCCAATGGGTTGTAAACAAGAGTGCAGTGCAGCTCCTGCTTCACTGGGAAAGAATAAAGGCATTTTGGAGCAGCCTTTAGAGGTGTTGAACATACATATCTTTGATTCTGTTTTCTCATCTTTTTGTGGTGTCTTTCTTTCACAACATGAAGCCATTGATTGAATGAAGTTAGAATAACTTTTGACATAGCTAACTAAAATAGATAGCAAAGGGACTGGTTGCTAAGCACAGCTCTGCTGGGTTCCCTGGCTGACAGCCTGTATTAGCATGCAGGGCTTTGCAGAAGCAAATCTGTAGTTATTGGCGGCTGGTTGTTTAAAGCTGCTACTGCCTCTCAGGTAATAGTGATCAGAAGCACATATAATATGAGAAGGGAACTACTGAAATTACATGCCTCCTTAACAGGATATAAGCCACTTGAGGGGTATGACTCATTCAGGCATTGATTCAGCCAGCATTATTCCATATGAACTATTGGGTGTCTGGTAGATTCTAGGGATGTGATAATGAAGCTGCAGTTTGTTTTTCCTGGGACTCAAACTTGAGGTGAGGGAGAAGGTGAGAGAAAGAAACAGGTGCAGTGGGACAAGACTTATTATGGTATCAGTGTCTTCAGCAATTTTTCTCTTCCTCCTCGGTAAAGAGGTTTTTGACTTTATTGTGCCAGTGAAAAAATATTAGCTATTTTCCCTCCTTTTTCCTCTGAGACGTGTCTTGAACTGATGGCCTGTTTCTTGGGGGGGTGTTGGTGATGGAGAACTGGGAAAAAGAGAAGAAATAAGCAAAAATGGGAGAAGGCAGGATGGGTTTGGAAAGACAAGAGGTGTTCACGCTGGGCACCAATGCTAGAGCAGAAGGAGTTGGCCTAAAAATGTGGGGGAGAAGGAAAAGCGGGTCAGAAGCCATGAAATGAGCCAGGCTGCGAATGGAGAGCTTTTAAAATGCATTGCTGTGGGTTTTCTTGCTTATTTATTGTTTCTAGGAAAAATAATTCTGCTAATAATCAAAGTTTTAACTGTTTGTTACAAATTCAGACAGTAGCAAAAATGATCCAATGGTAAGTAAAAGCTGCTTGTCGCCCTACCCTATTTTACCTCACGCCATATGCCTCTGCCCTTGTTCAAGAAGTAACCATCTTAAAATGAGTATTTTTGCAGATCAGATGCATATATAAATATTAATAATACATGTACCCATATATATGCACACACATGACCCATTGTAGACAAAAGAGACTATATCATGTGTTTTTGATATTTTGCAACTTTTAAAATGTACTATTATAGCATATGTTCAGGTCAGTAGACCTATATCTTTATCATTTTAAAAAATTAGGCCTAGGCAGAGGGAGGAGTCAAGATGGCGGAGAAGTAGCAAGCTGAGACTGCTTCAGCTAGCCGGAGATCAGCTAGATACCTTATCTAAAGATTGCAAACACCTGAAAATCCATCGGCAGATCGAAGAGAAGAAAAACAGAAATTCTGGAAACAGAAAAACAACCACTTTCTGAAAGGTGTATTCTTTTTTTAAAAATTCTTTTCTTTTCTTTTTTTTTTTTTCTTTCTTCCTTTTTGAACCTCTTTTTATCCCCTTTCTCCCCACTCACGATTTTGGATCTCTTCTAATTTGGTTAAAGCATATTTTCCTGGGGTTGTTGCCACCCTTTTAGTATTTTACTTGCCCCTTCATTTAGTCTTATCTGGACAAAATGACAAGACATAAAAATTCAACACAAAAAAAAGAACAAGAGGCAGTACCGAAGGCTAGAGACCTAATCAATACAGACATCGGTAATATGTCAGATCTAGAGTTCAGAATGACAATTCTCAAGGTTCTAGCCGGGCTCGAAAAAGGCATGGAAGATATTAGAGAAACCCTCTCGAGAGATATAAAAGCCCTTTCTGGAGAAATAAAAGAACTAAAATCTAACCAAGGTGAAATCAAAAAAGCTATTAATGAGGTGCAATCAAAAATGGAGGCTCTAACTGCTAGGATAAATGAGGCAGAAGAAAGAATTAGTGATATAGAAGACCAAATGACAGAGAATAAAGAAGCTGAGCAAAAGAGGGACAAACAGCTACTGGACCACGAGGGGAGAATTCGAGAGATAAGTGACACCATAAGACGAAACAACATTAGAATAATTGGGATTCCAGAAGAAGAAGAAAGTGAGAGGGGAGCAGAAGGTATACTGGAGAGAATTATTGGGGAGAATTTCCCCAATATGGCAAAGGGAACGAGCATCAAAATACAGGAGGTTCAGAGAATGCCCCTCAAAATCAATAAGAATAGGCCCACACCCCGTCACCTAATAGTAAAATTTACAAGTCTCAATGACAAAGAGAAAATCCTGAAAGCAGCCCGGGAAAAGAAGTCTGTAACATACAATGGTAAAAATATTAGATTGGCAGCTGACTTATCCACAGAGACCTGGCAGGCCAGAAAGAGCTGGCATGATATTTTCAGAGCACTAAACAAGAAAAACATGCAGCCAAGAATACTATATCCAGCTAGGCTATCATTGAAAATAGAAGGAGAGATTAAAAGCTTCCAGGACAAACAACAACTGAAAGAATTTGCAAATACCAAACCAGCTCTACAGGAAATATTGAAAGGGGTCCTCTAAGCAAAGAGAGAGCCTACAAGTGGTAGATCAGAAAGGAACAGAGACCATATACAGTAACAGTCACCTTACAGGCAATACAATGGCACTAAATTCATATCTCTCAATACTTACCCTGAATGTGAATGGGCTAAATGCCCCTGTCAAAAGACACAGGGTATCAGAATGGATAAAAAAACAAAACCCATCTATATGTTGCCTCCAAGAAACACATTTTAAGCCCGAAGACACCTCCAGATTTAAAGTGAGGGGGTGGAAAAGAATTTACCATGCTAATGGACATCAGAAGAAAGCAGGAGTGGCAATCCTTATATCAGATCAATTAGATTTTAAGCCAAAGACTATAATAAGAGATGAGGAAGGACACTATATCATACTCAAAGGGTCTGTCCAACAAGAAGATTTAACAATTTTAAATATCTATGCCCCCAATGTGGGAGCAGCCAACTATATAAACCAATTAATAACAAAATCAAAGAAACACATCAACAATAATACAATAATAGTAGGGGACTTTAACACTCCCCTCACTGAAATGGACAGGTCATCCAAGCAAAAGATCAGCAAGGAAATAAAGGCCTTAAACGACACACTGGACCACATGGACATCACAGATATATTCAGAATATTTCATCCCAAAGCAACAGAATACACATTCTTCTCTAGTGCACATGGAACATTCTCCAGAATAGATCACATCCTCGGTCCTAAATCAGGACTCAACCGGTATCAAAAGATTGGGATCATTCCCTGCATATTTTCAGACCACAATGCTCTAAAGCTAGAACTCAACCACAAAAGGAAGTTTGGAAAGAACCCAAATACATGGAGACTAAACAGTATCCTTCTAAAGAATGAATGGGTCAACCGGGAAATTAAAGAAGAATTGAAAAAAATCATGGAAACAAATGATAATGAAAATACAACGGTTCAAAATCTGTGGGACACAACAAAGGCAGTCCTGAGAGGAAAATATATAGCGGTACAAGCCTTTCTCAAGAAACAAGAAAGGTCTCAGGTACACAACCTAACCCTACACCTAAAGGAGCTGGAGAAAGAACAAGAAAGAAACCCTAAGCCCAGCAGGAGAAGAGAAATCATAAAGATCAGAGCAGAAATCAATGAAATAGAAACCAAAAAAACAATAGAACAAATCAACAAAAGTAGGAGCTGGTTCTTTGAAAGAATTAATAAAATTGATAAACCCCTGGCCCGACTTATCAAAAAGAAAAGAGAAAGGACCCAAATAAATAAAATCATGAATGAAAGAGGAGAGATCACAACTAACACCAAAGAAATACAAACTATTATAAGAACATACTATGAGCAACTCTACGGCAATAAATTTGACAATCTGGAAGAAATGGATGCATTCCTAGAAACATATAAACTACCACAACTGAACCATGAAGAAATAGAAAGCCTGAACAGACCCATAACCAGTAAGGAGATTGAAACAGTCATTAAAAATCTTCAAACAAACAAAAGCCCAGGGCCAGACGGCTTCCCGGGGGAATTCTACCAAACATTTAAAGAAGAACTAATTTCTATTCTCCTGAAACTGTTCCAAAAAATAGAAATGGAAGGAAAACTTCCAAACTCATTTTATGAGGCCAGCCTCACCTTGATCCCAAAACCAGACAAGGATCCCACCAAAAAAGAGAGCTATAGACCGATATCCTTGATGAGCACAGATGCGAAAATACTCAACAAAATACTAGCCAATAGGATTCAACAGTACATTAAAAAGATTATTCACCACGACCAAGTGGGATTTATTCCAGGGCTGCAAGGTTGGTTCAACATCCGCAAATCAGTCAATGTGATACAACACATCAATAAAAGTAAGAACAAGAACCATATGATACTCTCAATAGATGCTGAAAAAGCATTTGACAAAGTACAACATCCCTTCCTGATCAAAACTCTTCAAAGTGTAGGGATAGAGGGCACATACCTCAATATCATCAAAGCCATCTATGAAAAACCCACCGCAAATATCATTCTCAATGGAGAAAAACTGAAAGCTTTTCCGCTAAGGTCAGGAACACGGCAGGGATGTCCATTATCACCACTGCTATTCAACATCGTACTAGAGGTCCTAGCCTCAGCAATCAGACAACAAAAGGAAATTAAAGGCATCCAAATCGGCAAAGAAGAAGTCAAATTATCACTCTTCGCAGATGATATGATACTATATGTGGAAAACCCAAAAGACTCCACTCCAAAACTGCTAGAACTTATACAGGAATTCAGTAAAGTGTCAGGATATAAAATCAATGCACAGAAATCAGTTGCATTTCTCTACACCAACAGTAAGACAGAAGAAAGAGATATTAAGGAGTCAATCCCATTTACAATTGCATCCAAAACCATAAGATACCTAGGAATAAACCTAACCAAAGAGACACAGAATCTATACTCAGAAAACTATAAAGTACTCATGAAAGAAATTGAGGAAGACACAAAGAAATGGAAAAATGTTCCATGCTCCTGGATTGGAAGAATAAATATTGTGAAAATGTCTATGCTACCTAAAGCAATCTACACATTTAATGCAATTCCTATCAAAGTACCATCCATCTTTTTCAAAGAAATGGAACAAATAATTCTAAAATTTATATGGAACCAGAAAAGACCTCGAATAGCCAAAGGGATATTGAAAAAGAAAGCCAACGTTGGTGGCATCACAATTCCGGACTTCAAGCTCTATTACAAAGCTGTCATCATCAAGACAGCATGGTACTGGCACAAAAACAGACACATAGATCAATGGAACAGAATAGAGAGCCCAGAAATAGACCCTCAACTCTATGGTCAACTAATCTTCGACAAAGCAGGAAAGAATGTCCAATGGAAAAAAGACAGCCTTTTCAATAAATGGTGCTGGGAAAATTGGACAGCCACATGCAGAAAAATGAAATTGGACCATTTCCTTACACCACACACAAAAATAGACTCAAAATGGATGAAGGACCTCAATGTACGAAAGGAATCCATCAAAATCCTTGAGGAGAACACGGGCAGCAACCTCTTCGACCTCTGCCGCAGCAACATCTTCCTAGGAACAACGCAAAAGGCAAGGGAAGCAAGGGAAAAAATGAACTACTGGGATTTCATCAAGATCAAAAGCTTTTGCACAGCAAAGGAAACAGTTAACAAAATCAAAAGACAACTGACAGAATGGGAGAAGATATTTGCAAATGACATATCAGATAAAGGACTAGTGTCCAGAATCTATAAAGAACTTAGCAAACTCAACACCCAAAGAACAAATAATCCAATCAAGAAATGGGCAGAGGACATGAACAGACATTTCTGCAAAGAAGACATCCAGATGGCGAACAGACACATGAAAAAGTGCTCCATATCACTCGGCATCAGGGAAATACAAATCAAAACCACAATGAGATATCACCTCACACCAGTCAGAATGGCTAAAATCAACAAGTCAGGAAATGACAGATGCTGGCGAGGATGCGGAGAAAGGGGAACCCTCCTACACTGTTGGTGGGAATGCAAGCTGGTGCAGCCACTCTGGAAAACAGCATGGAGGTTCCTCAAAATGTTGAAAATAGAACTGCCCTATGACCCAGCAATTGCACTATTGGGTATTTACCCTAAAGATACAAACGTAGTGATCCAAAGGGACACATGCACCCGAATGTTTATAGCAGCAATGTCCACAATAGCCAAACTATGGAAAGAACCTAGATGTCCATCAACAGATGAATGGATCAAGAAGATGTGGTATATATACACAATGGAATACTATGCAGCCATCAAAAGAAATGAAATCTTGCCATTTGCAACAACGTGGATGGAACTAGAGCGTATCATGCTTAGCGAAATAAGTCAAGCAGAGAAGGACAACTATCATATGATCTCCCTGATATGAGGAAGTGGTGATGCAACATGGAGGCTTAAGTGGGTAGAAGAATAAATGAAACAAGATGGGATTGGGAGGGAGACAAACCATAAGTGACTCTTAATCTCACAAAACAAACTGAGGGTTGCCAGGGGGAGGGGGTTGGGGAGAAGGGGGTGGGATTATGGACATTGGGGAGGGTATGTGATTTGGTGAGTGCTGTGAAGTGTGTCAACCTGGTGATTCACAGACCTGGGGATAAAAATATATGTTTATAAAAAATAAAAAATTTAAAAAAAAAATAAAATAATATAAAATGCCAAAAAAAAAAAAAAAAAAAAAAAAGAAGACTTTTCTCTAAAGCAACCAACCAATTAGACCAGCAAACATGACAAATCAACTTGTTCCAGGGAGAACGTGCGAGGCCTGCATTATGCTGATGATTTTACCATCTGTAAGATTAAGATGATAACATGAAAATGCGCATGACACTGGCTTCTTTTCTCCTTTAGAACTGTCCCTCCTGTCTGCTGTTGTCTGGGGGGAAAGATGGTGTTTGCTATCGCACTTTTCAAGCCTCCTTCTTCTCCCAGGCTCGCCTCATAAATAATGATGAAGCCTCAGTACTTGGACTTTTGTTGCAGCCAGCTGCTTTTATTTATGAACAATGTGGGCAGCCAATCAGTGTCTGCATGTTAGCACACTATTACTCTCAAACAGGAGGCATCAGGTCACTGGAAAGCCTGGCACAGGCTGTTGGTTGCACACTGAGCCTGCCAGCCCACCACCATCTCGGAGAGGAGATTTATTCAGCCCACCGGAACTGGCACATATTTTATTGCTGCTATCATAAAGAAACACGGCAGTCCGCCCCTTCTGGTCTCTTGTTCTCTGAAACTTTTCCCCATTTGCAGGCTTCTTTCATGAAGCTTCAAAGAAACACTGTCAAGATTTTACAAAGGTTATCGATTACATTATCACCTAGCACATTGCATAATGTCCTCAACAGCTAGGACCCACTGAGGGACAAATGTGTAGACTGTACAACTGCCAAGAGCAGTTAGTACCTAGGACATTTATTTCAATAAAATTAGGTTTGAAATAACTTTAATACAGGGCCAAGAAAATCAAGGTGGCTCCAATGTTCCTCATTCCTACAGATGAGTTAACAAAGAGGAAATGTACTCATTGACTGGAGGGCGTAAGAAAACCTGGGTTTATGATGGCAGAAATTCTAAACTTAAACTTTTTAATAGAACATGTCCAGGTAGAATCATCCCTTCATTGTCAGTTTTAAATGACTATAATTATATTGTTCAGATTTTTATTTCCCATTTCTATATTCTCAATTTTTCCGATTTCCGTGGTCCATAGAGTAGAGGTTTCACTTTAAGATTTCCTAAAAGCTACTACTTTTGTGCTGAATTACAGCATCTTGATATAGTGACATGGCATAAGAGAAGACCAGAGGCCCTGTGGGCAACAAGATCTGCCTGGGTGACCCTGAACATCTGCTTCCAGTTCTGGCTTGCTTTACAAGATCTCAAAACTCCAGTAGCTTGCCATGGTTTTCAAAGCCCAAGCTTGTTGACAGGGAAGAAAGACAATGGTATTTGTTGAGTGCCTTCAATGTACTAGGTGTTCGTAGACACTGGACCTCCTGATCCGGTAACAGATGTTTCTGAGAGTTAGGTGCTCTAGTGATGGTACCTACTTGGACATGAGCAAGAAACCAGCTCAGCATTAGGCTCAGCATGACCAGTCATTGGCAGCTCTCACTTCCTTCAGCCCTCCATCACAGCTCAACTGACTTTTGAACATCCTCATTCAGAGGTCTTGTGTTCATTGGCTAGAGCTTTCATATCCCAGTACCCCAAACTGGAGGACTGAAACAAAAATGTATTGCCTCACAGTTCCAGAGGACAAAAGTCCAAAATCAAGGTTTTGGCAGGATTGATTCCTTCTGAGGGCCTTGAGTATCTGAACCATGCCTCTCTCCTAGCGTCTGGTGGTTGACTAGCAGTCTGTGGTACTCCTTAGCTTACAGAATCCTCACCCAGATCTCTTCACTCATGTTCACCTGGCATTCTCCCTGTGTGCTTTTCTGAGTCCCTATTTTCCCTTTCTTATAAGGACACCAGTCATGTTAAATTAGGGCCCATCTTAATGACCTCATATTAACTTAATTACCTCGGTAGAGATCCTATCTCCAAATAAGATCAGTTCTTAGATGCTGGCAGTTTGGACCCCAAAATATGTGGGTTTTTTTGTTTGGTTTTTTGTTTTGTTTTGTTTTGTTTTTAGAAAATATACTTCAACCCTAACAGTGCTATAGTTCAGAGGTTCTCATCCTTTATCCAGGATGACATATGAACATGATATTCACATGAGGAGTACACTCCTATGGGTATGTTTTAACAAAATACTTTTCACTCAATTTTTGCCCTCTCCCTTATCAAAAAGTTCACAGGAGTCATTTTTTCAAATACTATAAAACTGTATTTCACAAGCACTACATTAGTACAACCCCAACCATTGAAGGCTTGGATGCTGTTGAGATGCACTTCAAGTTTTAAGTTATTCTTAGTTATTCTTAGAATTAGTAGTAACTCCAGGAGCCCCTGGGTGGCTCAGGCAGTTGAACATGTGACTCAACATTTTGGCTCAGGTTATGATCTCAGCATCATGAGATCGAGCTCCATTGCCCAACTCTCATGAGATCGAGCCCCATGTCAGGCTCCACACTCAGCAGAGAGCCTGCCTGGGATTCTCTCTCTCTCTCTCTCTCTCTCTCTCTCAAATATATGAATATTTAAATAAGGAATTAGTAGTAACTCCATTCTTTTATCTCAGATCTCAAACTCAACTTATCAAACTCTATTAGCCCTACCTTCAAAATAGATCCAGAATCAGTCCAGGTCACATTCCCTCTTCTACCACCCAGGGGTCCAACTATTACCATTTCTTTCATGGACCATTAAAACAGTTTCCTACCTGGGCCTACTTCCTACCCAGCCCCAGGCAAGCAATTTTAAACACAACAGTCAGAGTAATGCTTTTGAAACAGGAGTTAAATCATACCATTCTTCTGCTACACACCTTCCCAAGGTGCTGCCATCTTACTGTAAGTAAAACTAAAGTCCTTACAGAAGGCCCAGAACATTACAAAGTCTGGCCCATTACCTTTCTTTATCACCTACAACTCTCTCCTTTGCTTATCTTGCCTTAGCTGTTCCTTAAAAAGGCTGGGCTCTTAATAAATACTTGTTGAATACATGAATCAAAAAGAAATGAACTCAAGTGACTGAGGAAAACATGTTTATACTAACTACCCATAAATGTACTCCAATGTTTAAAACAAAATCTTTGAAAATGTTACTATTTCAACTTCATTTCCTGAGTTCAATTCCTAGTTCTACCACTTATATCTGTGGGATGCAGGCCACACTTTATTTTCTCTGTGCCTTGAAGACCACATCTGTCAAATGGATAGAATGAAGTCACCTAACTGATAGGATATTTTTGAAAATTAACAGAATACACAAAAAGCACTTATAATGTATAGCATCTGAGGGCTATTTATATTAGCTATCATTACTGTAATCATTTTAACTATAATAAGTTTCAGCTTTGAATTGATCCAAACATTAACAGATATTATTTTTTCTAATAACTTCCCCACCTCCTCTTACCATTCCAGGGCTAAATAAACATTCCTGGCTCTTTTGGTGTAACTTGCAGGGGAAGGGTGTGCTCTCTTCATCACTTCCTTGCTTACAAGGACTTATACCCTGTGGTGCTGGGTGGAAAGTAGATCTTATCTCCCATGTCATTGCTCTGAATAAGGTTCCCTCACCTCAAAGCTAGTTGTTGATCTTCTCTGAGGCTTCCTACATGTCAGGCTTCCCTCTGTAGATGGGACTCAAATTCTTGTGAATTTTCCTCTAGCACAGGAGACCCAGTTCAAACTCTTCACACCACAGCCATCTCTCTCCTGGATTTTCCAACCCGCAACCTCTTGCTGTTCATGTGCAGACAGACCAACATATTTCTCTGCCTTGGGCAAGAGCATGTACAGGGAGCAGCAGGCTACCTTCTGAGGTCTCTACCCCTCCCAAGTGAAATTCACACATTCTTCCAGACCTCATAATATAAATAGAGACTGCCTTTCTTTTACTCTTCCACAACACACATACCTCTATCATTCCATCTTTCTGCCATCTCTTTCTCCATATTCCAGCAGCCTCCAGTACTCTGCCTCTGCCAACATTCAAAGAAGAAATAATAACCAACCCGCAAATAATTGAAGAGAATATTTCAGGTGCTTTCTATCTTTTAGAAGGGAAGTCTAAATGCCCATGTCAAATTCCTACCTCCAAGACAAGGAGAGTGGGTTAACATGATGGCCATCCCATAAATTCCTCATTCCCTCTGTGGTACAAAGAATTCTAAGCTCCAAAGGTGTCCATGTCCTATCTCCGAAAACTTTAAAAATGCTATGCTACACAGCAAGAGGGAATTAATGCTGCAGATGGAATTACGGTTGTAAATCAGCTGACCTTAAAATAGGAAGACTCTGGTTTCTCTAAATGAGTCCAATGTAATCATAGAGGTTCTTAATAGTGGAATAGGGAGACAGAAGAGAGAGAAACAAAGAGATTACAGCATGAGAAGGACTAAACCAAACCTCGCTGATCTTCTGATAACTATTATACCAGTAACAGCCTTATAAGGATGTAATTTGCATACCATTCAATTTACCCATTTAAAGTGCACAGTTTGATAGTTTTTAATTCATTCACAGAATCTTGCAACCTTCAACACATTCAATTTTAAAATACCTTCATCCCCTCAAAAAGAAATGCTATACTCTTTAGCAGTCAGTCGCCATTTCCCCCAGCCACTCTAATCCTAGGCTACCATTAATGCACTTCTGTCTTAACGAATTTCCCTATTCTGGCTACTGCATATAAATAAATACAATATACAGTCTTCATGTCTGACTTCTTCAACTTAAAAACGTGTGTGCAAAGGCTATTTCCTACTACAACATGTATCAGTACTTCATTTCACTTTACTGATGAATAGTATTCCCATGTATGGATATACTAACATTCATCTGTTGATAGGCATTTCGATTATTTTTAATGGACCTTTGAATTTAACAGACAGTAACTACACCATTATGTGATTATTTCTTTACTATCTGTCTCTCACATTGGGAAATACTGGCAAGTATTGTCATTGCTTTCTGCTCACCCTTGTGTTTCCATCATCAACAACTGTTAGTTGAATTTAAGAATAAACAAATGTATAAATCCATCAATGAACTATAGGAAACTTAGAAAAAAATGGGAGTAACCAAAAAGGGCTAACTTTTTTTCTCAGTATAGGGATCCTCCACTCAATTTTCCCAGGAATTTTTCTCATGAAATGCCCCCACTTTCTGCAATTCAACTTTGGACATACCACATGCCAGGCACTCTGTCAACTTAGCCAAAATCTGGACAGTCTGACTCTGCTGCCATGAAAAGTGTCCTCTAAGGAGAGCAGAGTTTTAAAGAAGATATGTCCCATGCTTGTCATGTGCTAAATTCACATGTCTACCCCATGTATACTGACCACAATTACCTGCTAACTTTTACTCAGAGAACATCCAACCCCTTTTAAGTAACAGCCTGGTGGAGCTGCACGTGGCAGAAACGTGAATCAAGGACATCCAAGTCTGAAGGCTGCCAGCTTTTTGAGCATGCTCAGATAGGTCTAGCTATTTTTTTTTTTTTCCTCCTCTGGAGTCAAAGGTAAATGGGGCCAACTTGGAAGAATCACCACAGCTTGCTGTGGAAGATGCGTGAAAAGCTAAACCTTTGCCAGCAAAGGGGGAAAGCAGTGGGGGTAGGGGGAAGGGCGGGAATAGACTCAGCAGTCCCTGCTAGGGAAACAGCTCTGGTGAATGAGAGGTGTCTGCTGTTCAGTGCAGACACGGTTTTAAGATGGTGCTGCTTCCCTTTTTATTTTCTTATTTATTTGTTGAAATTTCAACATATGCCATACTTCTAAGTAGAGACCAGAGGACAAATCCATGTGGAATGCAGACCAGGATCTAACTTTAGTGTTACCTAACCGTGTCTGAGCGCTTACGATGTGATGGACACAGCACTTAACAATGCACGCCCATCAACTTGCTGCATCCCACAAATGTGCCAAGTAGATTTTATCACTAACTCCATCATCTCATGAGAAAACCCAGAGTTCAAGAGGTTCAAAACTTTGAACAAGTGTGCAGTTGGTACTGGCAGGTTTAGGACTTGATCCCAGGTAAGTTCCATGTTTTCAATCACCATGCAGAAAACGTGCAAGTCAGAAGACCTGCATCTCCCCTGCTACTGACACTTACCAGCTGTGTGGACCCTGAGTGACTCAGCTCCTTACTCTGTCCATTTGTAAAACTGGAGAATAATATCTAGTAGTCTTACAGAGGTTGGAAGATCAAGCTGCCATACGCATTTTAGAGTGTTACAAAAAGCGTGAAAACACCAGGCAAAAAAAAACAAAAAACAAAACAAAACAAAACAAAAACAAGGAAATGTATATAACATTATAGTCATGCCTACAGTGGTCACTAAGTGATAATTTGTAAACTTCCTGGGCAGGGGTTGTGGGGGGATCAATATCCATAGATACAATCCATATAAATTATTAGATTGGATGGGGAGGGTATACAGTAGTTAAATTTTACTAAGAAAGATAATATTCATGGGTGCTATGTGGTTCTGGTTATGTCATCCTAGCTAATCGTTATTCCATCCATCAGTTTTATTGCTCTTGGTCAGAGCAATAATTGTGCAATTGGATTTTTTGGTCCACTGAAGTTTAAGGATAGCGTCAAGCCATGACAAAAAGAGTCAAGTAATGGGTATACTGAATATATAATTTAACCCTATGGCCTGCGTCCACTTAAAATCAGAAAAAACAAAGAGAGCTGTCTATGGACACTCAGGATAATGAATCACTGACTCACCTACCTATCTCTTGATGCTAAATTAGTATGAAAGAACCTCTTGACATCTCAAACAGAAGCACATAGGAAAGAAGCAGAGACAAATTTTTCTTTGTCTGAGGTTGGGTGCCGACCAAGTTTCACGACACCAATCATCCATTCTCAAGGGAAAACCTTTCACATGGCAGCAACATGTTATCACTCTTGATTCTCTCCCCCTTTCTCCTCTGAGTTTAAAGGCAGAGCCTTAGCTGGTTTATATCTAATTCTACCTTGCACCTAGAAGACTGCCCTCTACAAAATAGACAATTGTTAAATAATTAATAATTGACTAAGTTGAGAGAATAATTTTCCTAATAGTAACTGTGAACTATAGAACCTCTAGAGAACTGAGTGGATGGGCAATTCTCAAAGATCTTGTTGTCGACCCAGAGTCATTCTGACACTGGTAAAATTCAGACCAAGTCTGCAGCACTACAAGAATCTGTGATGTCTTAACTCATGTAAGTAGCAAGACTTCATATTTTTACATAGAGAATCACAATAGATTACAGGTAACCAGAACCAAACAGTGAACAAGAAGGCCAAATTACAAAATCTTCTGTCAGGAGAAAAGTTACAGGACAAACATCCAATGCCTTGATCTTAAGCCCAGCATTAATTTGGTTTATTTAAAAGCAGACTGAAGCCCACACTCCACGGCCCACTGGTCTATAAAGATTAATGCAAGATACTCAGACAAGAAGTCAATCTGGCTTGACTCCTATTTCCAATTCTGGATAGCTAATATCCACACACAATTCCCTAAAACATGACTCAGAGGCTTAAGCTACACTCTTCGGGCCACATACTATGCCAATGATCTTCTTTGTCTGGAAGCTGAGCCATTCCACACTCATCCCTCCTCTGTCTAAAATACAGAATGCATTTATAATGCTAAAGAGTTCAGTCTTACTCTTGTCATGTTCCCATCATCTCAACTAGCCATGTCCCCGTGTTCTAAAATGTCCCATGAACCCAGGTGGCATCTGAAACATCTACAACTGAAGAAGGAAACTAATTCAGGCAGACAGTCCAGGAAACCCATCCCAAGATAATTCTTTTTGGACTTGAATTACTGGAGCTAACTATCAGGATTACCATGGTCTCCCATCACCAGCTGAAACTTGCTTTACAAGATGCATGCTTGAAACCTTCCAATGATTGCATTTGGAACAAAACCCCAACATTCTTGGCAAAGACTAAACCCTCTATAACGTTGATCCTGACTATCTCTCCTGCTTCATTTCTTGTCCTTCCTATTCCCCCTCTACCTTCCTACCAACCACCTCTACCACCAAGACAACACCAGAGAACACCTCTCTGCTCTGCCCCTCACCCAAACCAACTCTCCCTTGCTTAGCCAACTCCTACTCAGGTTTCAATCTGAACTGAGATATCCCTTTCTGAGGCTGCCTTCCCTGACCTTCATTTCCACTTCCTATGAAGTGCTGTCCTAATAGCCTAACCTGTTCCTTTCACAGGAGCCAGCATACATGGTCAATGTCATCACACATTTATCTAGGCCACACCATCAGCTCAAAGTGGCCAGGAATCTCTTTATGTCTTCCTCCCCTGTTTTCCTAGTGCTGAGGATGATGCCTTGCACTGTCCAGATACTATGTAATTATTTATTTGGTACTTAATGTGGAAGTGCGGGTCAGTGTTGTCCCCAGTTGGTATTGCTTCTAGGCAGGGAAGTGGGAAGAAGTTTTCCATTTCCATTCACAGATACAGATTTGTGTTAATGCAGTCAGACAAGCGTCTTACATTTTTTTTAATTCCCTAATATCCATTCTTTGACCTCTTCCATTGCACAATGGATAGTTGGCACCTGCAATGTCTCATCCATCTCCTCCTTCAGTTTACACTTTGGTAGGTGCTGAAATCCCAATTCTATCCATGGACATCATGCCCCAACATTTAGGATAAAAGTATTTAGTCAAAAGATGCATTAATTATTCAGGATCTCAAACCAGATAGAGGAAACTGGAAGTCACAGGAGAGTGATATTCTTGTGATTTTACATTAACCTATGGGCTACCAGCAAACTTGAGTGCATCGCGTATGTTCTGCACAAAATAAATTGAGGGCCAGTCATGCACCACATAGTCAGGGGAAAATATTTTTATCCTAGTCATTATTCCAAACAGCAAATGCTATTGCTCAGCAAGGCTAAAGGGTCCTAATGTGACCAGTTTTCATTTTTCTCTTCCAATTGCCTGATTTCAAATTAGCAGTACTCGGTGCAACTTGAAATCACAGAACACAATCCTACACATCAGTGTTTCTGGACTCCAGCATCAGACATCCTTTCAGGTTATTATCAGCCACGAGAAATGCTCCACATATTTTTTTTAGTCATATTACTGTGCTTAAGAACACAGTTGCTCGGGCGCCTGGGTGGCTCAGTGGGTTAAGCCGCTGCCTTCGGCTCAAGTCATGATCTCAGGGTCCTGGGATCGAGTCCCGCATCAGGCTCTCTGCTCAGCAGGGAGCCTGCTTCCCCCTCTCTCTCTCTGCCTGCTTCTCTATCTACTTGTGATTTCTCTCTGTCAAATAAATAAATAAAATCTTTAAAAAAAAAAAAAAAAAAAAAAACACAGTTGCTGGAGTTCCAGAAACTTAGTTTGGATCCCAACTTTCTTACTTACAGCCAGGAAAACATTAGCTTGTACAGTCCCTTTCTCTCTCAGAGTCTGTTTCTTTGTCTATAAAATGGTGATAACAATAGTAAACATTTTACAGGGCCGTGGTTAGAATTAAATAAAGTAATAAATACATTTAAAACACTTGATATGAAGTTAGGCACACGGAAAAGAGGAGTGTAATTCTCTCCATCCTATGAAGTTATTACAATGCTTAAATGATATAATCTTCCTCATGCTTAGCATAATACCTAGCACATACTAAACACCAGATGGATGACATCTATCACTGCTATTAACTAAGAAAGGTTATATTACCCAAACTTGAAAAGGAATACTTTAATAGTGTGAACTACATATTGTCACTTACGCTTGCTTGCAGTCTGGTATACTTTCTTCTATGGAAAAGTTTGGGGGGAATGCCAGCACAGCAGCTTGGAATACCACCAAGACTGAGTTGACCTATGAGAGGAGTACCCTACAAATGCGAACTCCACCCACCCACCCACCAAGTATCATCACAAATGAAAGGGTGTGAGTCCATGAATGACTGCTATGATCACGCAATACATCTTCTGTGCTCTTGGACCTAAAGAGATACCATGCTCATTCGAGCTTCTGAGTATGTCATTGCAGACTCTCGATAACCCTTCTTAGAACTGTGAAGCAGGAGAAGGAAAAATGAGATCTGAGCCACAAAAAAAGATTTCTTATAAGCAAAGTTGTAGGGAAAAAAATACAGGGAACAGAGAGCAGACAGAAGCCAAACTCCAAGTGTTCACCCAATGTCCTCTTTTCTGCTTCTGCTGATTCCTTTGCCAAAAATAGACTTCGTCACTGTGTCTTGCATGCCCACCCTCCATATCTCTACCTGTACAAATCCTGTTTTCCCAACACAACTTGTCCCATCAGTACTGCCTACCACAGTCTTACTCTATCTACTCCATATTCACTAACATCATCATCTGAAGAGATCTTAAATGGAGTGCCTAACACAAACTTTCATACCCACTAACCACACATCTGTTGACCACTCATTATATCCTCAAATAGCTCATTTTGTCATTTAATTATTCCCTCCTTCCCTCAAAAAGAATATATATTCCTCATGGGCATGGACTGTGTCTTATGCTTCTCTTCTGCCCTAAGTCCCTATAGACTGCACATTACTGAGCATATAATAAATCAGATTCACCTTATTTTTGTAAAATAAGGTAAGAATATTACATCCAACAATACAGATGACAAATCCAGCCCAGAGAATTTAAATAACTTCTTCAAGTTCAATGATACAGATAGTTACAGAACCATGGCTATAACCATAACCTTATGATCCACTATCCAGTGTTTCTCAATAATTCTTGCTGACTCTAATCTCGAGGAAACAAACTATGACAAAGAAAGAAAGGAGGCACTGAATATAAAATACAGTATTCAGTCAAAGTCACTGGTTACTGAAAGAACCCATAGTCCTAGGGTGTGATCTGGCCTAGCATCAGGACAATATTATGAATGACTGGTGAGTCAATACGCAGAACTGGGTAACTGTGGTCAATAAAATGAAGATAGAGCATGGACACAGGAACACTGGGAAACACAGAGATTCAGCTACATCCCATTTCCTTATCACATTCCATCATCATCCCATTTCATTATGGTTCAGTAGCAAAGAGGGCTACACATGGCAGGCTCGGCTTGGCCTGGCCCTGATGTCATGGAGCTGGGAAAGGTCTGTGAAACAGTTCCCTACTTGATGCATCATGTTTTTGGGCAAACCATTCTATCCAAAGAGAACACAGGAACTGATGTTGTTCTTTGGGGCAATGCAGTTTACCTTCAGTCTTTGGGCTCTAATGGCTGGGAAGTTTTATACCTTCAGCAAGCATGAGAGGCCCATGTGGATTTCACTTTCTCCTCTTCGTGCATCTTCCGTTAATATCTGCTCACAGAGCATTTACCCACAGAAAGACATAAAATTCAGCGCTAGTTTTGTAGGAGTTACTAAAATGTACCTTTTGGGGCATATAGAATCTAGTCTTAATGATGTTTACATAGATGTTATAAATACAAAAATTTGGCTTTTCAGTATCACTTACAAAAAGCCTCATACTTCATACTCAACTTTTTAGCTATTCCTGTTGGGCTTCTATTACATTATAATAAGGTACACCAGGCAAACTTCACAAACAGCCCAACCACGTCCTCCATACTCAGGGTCAACTTAAGAGTAAAATGTCATTTCCATTTTCTTGGTTCCCAAGTAACTGACTCAGATCCTCCTTGGATGAAAATGGGCTTTGAAGATAAGTTATTTTTTTCAGATCACTGGGGTACCACTGAGTCATTTACTTTGAAGTATGACAGCAAATGAGTAATTAGGAAAACTTCATTTCTGCCATCCCAGCAGCCACCAACTTACAAAGAGAGAGGTAGAAATTTTTTACACTGATATTCTTGTCTGGTTTCTGGGTTTTACATGCAAGAAGCTTGCAAAAGCCAGAAGAGAAAGAAGAAAATCATTTGCCCTCCATCACCTCACCAAGGTGTAGTACATTTCCATTTCTTTGGAATGATTCTACCAGTTCCCATTAATCACATTATTATCTACATCACTAATATATATTGAATGCTGCGTTGGACCACGCACTACCTTACTCCGTCTTATACTATGAAACAGGTACTTCCTCTACCTTATCCTATGAGGCAGATATTTTTCCCATGATAGAAGTAAAGACAGTGAAGCTTAGAGGTAACTAACAAACTATTCAAATAATTCACTCTGCATTCCATGATTTCATTTTTTGTGTTAAAGTTTATCATCCACTTGTAATATACACATTTATCTAACACTGTTTCAATGGTCAACAGCTCCTCGTTCTTTGAGGTGCATTCTTTAATATATATGAAATTCTTACCTGTACCGTAAATGAACTAAATGTTAGACATATGGAGGGAGTTTTGAATTACACTTAATAAGCCCCTAAAACTCTAAAGATTATCAGGTATTTGTTCTTACAATTCTGTCTCTGTTCTAAAAGTCACTTTCATAAGAGGTCTTTTCTCATCATCCAGTGAGAATCACCCTTCCAATATGCAAGTATTCTCTATCCTTTCACACTACTTCATTTTCTTTATAGTACTTATAATATTTGCTTATTTATTTTATTTATGTGTTTGCTTATTTATTATTTCCCCCATTAGTATGGAAACCTTAGGAAAGCTGTGACCTTACCCATTTTGATCACTTCTATATTCTCAGAGCCTGGAAATGGTAGATAATCAACAAACACCTATTTCAAGAATAAAACCTTTCAAGAATTTCATCAACAAGTTAGTCTACACTTGAACTTTTATCAGACTTCCTCAATTATTGCAACTCTAAAAACCATCTTACTTCTTTAAGAGCAAATTCTCTTCCTTCCATTTTTTTCCCAAAATTACCTTTGTTTATTAGTCTAAAAAATCTTTAGAATGAGTTCTTCTGATTCCTTGCTTCACCTTTGCAGCCCTTAATACCCATATCCTGAGGAAAACATTGACATCAAATTAAACCACAAAGACATTAGGGAAGAACCGACACTGCTCAGTTCAATGGTCAGCATTGTTCATGGTTCTCCTAAGACTACAGGAAAATACATGATGCTCAAACTCCTAGACACATGGATTCCTAAATCTGGAAAGATCAATTTGTTGCTTTTCCAAATATGAATTTGAGACCTACACTGATTTGGCCATAACATCACAGCTAGCATTGGCTCTGTCCAAAAAAGAAAAAAAATTATAAATGATTTATCTGTATCAAAATATAGTGACAAAAATAATAAAGGAAATTTTCAATTATTTTCCTACATTGGAGAAGAGACCATTTCATAGTTTGAAGGAGGAAGTAGAACTTCTGCAATTTCCAGGTGAAGTGGACTGTGGAGGGTAATAACTATGTAATTTGAATGTTGGAAAGAAATTAGTATGCTCACGGCAGCACCGTGGCATTGATTTCAGGGCACTTTAGCTGACAAAGTGCTCGGGCCTCACTGATTACTCAAAAGCTCTTAAGAATTTTTTTCCACAGAAAAATCGCACATACTAAATCAAAGCCTCTAAGAAAGAGAAGCTCAACATACTGAGCCTGGTAAGCGAAGGACCCACCTAGGAAAGAAGTTCCTTACCAGTCTTTTGACTAAAGCCACAGACTCACCTCATCATTGCTGACATGAGCACTTTACTCCCATACTCAAAACCTTTCCTCAGTTTCCTTTGCCTCAAATATAAAAGCCAAATTTCCTCAGCTTGACATTAAAGACCATTTGGTCTTGAATGCCACTGCGCTGCCATCCAGATCTACTACACTAGTCTCATTGCCTGATATACACACCTTACCTCTACCCCATCCTACATTCTACAAGACACACAAAAATGTGCTCAGAGAGGGTTATTTCTGCAGAGGCAACAAGGCTATCTGGTGAAACAGACATTTAAGCTGGCCCAAAAGTGGCTCATATTTCATATATATTATTTGTAATTACGAAAAACTGGAAACCATATTCCTCATCAAAGGAGGACTCGTTAAATCCAACACAGAGGAGTACGCAGCTGCATAAAAGGAAAGGGGAATATCTACATATACTAATACGGAATGATTGCCACCATAAAATCCAAAGTGTAAAAAAGCAAGCATAAAAATAACCTACACAATTATTTTTAAATATTTAAAAATGTATTTTTTAAAAACTGAAAAATGAAACCTTAGAATGTTTTAAGTTGGTCCTTGTAAGAAGAGAAAGTAAACAGGGTCAAGAGATAAGAATGGAAACTAGACTTATCTGAACTAATTTATGGCTTTGATATAAAAAGTGTACTTGGTTAATATAAAATTCCATCTAAAAATACAATGTGTGAACATTGAAAGCATAATGAAACAAACTAGGCTGACTATGTTTGGATTAACGGCCTAACAACAGATGAAATGAAAGTTCAAGTGGCCTATGAAAACCAGGGACTTGAGTGTAACTTCCAAGTGCTCAGCTTACTTATACAGTAAAAAAGAACTGAAAGTGTACAATATTTTTAGTAATCATGTTACTGGCAATAGTTGTTGGTATCATTATTCTGAGACTATTGTTCACGCACTGCATGATTAAGCAGAAAGTATGTTGATGTTCTTGAGAGCAGAGATGTTGAGCAATGAGCAAAGGAAACAGATACTAGATTGATAAATAAACTAAAAAGCCTGCAATCCTGACTATGGAATAGGAGTATGAGTGTAATTCATGATCTATTTCATCTAAAAAATCATATTCCTAGCTTGTGTATAAAAAAGAAAGAAGGACTAGGCAGTGAAGAGCACCTCTATCATCCAAATTGTGGCCTCAAAACACCACTGCCCATTTAAAGAAAGCAAGGCTCCTTGGAGAAATGGTAAATAGAAGTCTGTGGTCAAAAACTCTAAGATTAGCTTGGAATAACTTGCCACCAGGCAATCTATTACAGACTCTAAGTGTCATTTCAAAAGCACCCATGAGTCAACTGGCAAAGACACCACTGGCCAAAATTAGGGCAACTGGGCTCATAAATGCCGTAAGAATCATTAAGTGCAATTAGTTCAAACATGTAGTAGTTTCAATCCATGAATTTATCAAGACAGTAAAAAAAAGAAAAAAAAATCACTGACCACTTTCAGATGCTGAGGAACCAAGTCATATTAGAGGAAGAAGAGAAAGGGTAGAGAGAAGGTATATCTTTTGCCCTTACCATATAAACTGCATATATCTCAAAGAAATCAAATAGGTAAACAACAACTTGGGATGAAATCAGCAAAATTCAAAATGCGGACACCTTCTTAAAAAACAAAAACAAAAACAAAACACAAAACCTGGTTTCCTGTACAAAAAAAAAAAAAAAAAAAAAAAAAAAAAAAAAAAAACCATAAGAAAAAAGGAGGTGGCCAATGAACTCCCTGATTAAAAGAGACTTGAGACATGTCATCTAATTATAACTGATGACCTTATATAGAGCCTGATTCAAACAAACTAGAAAACAGAATGAGAACCTCGGAAACTTGAACATTAAGGACACTAAGAAATTACTATTAAAATTTTTAGATTTGGTATTAGTGTTGTGATTTTTTAAGCAATCCTTGCCTTTGGGATATAATACTATAATATTAATGAATCAAACTGCATATTAGATTTGCTTTAAAATAATGGGCACTGTTGACTAGTGAGTAGGGTATAGATGAAAACAAAATTTGATTTTTTTTCATTTTTATAACTGGGTGATGGAGTAGGAAGATTACTATATTTTCTCTACTTTTGTGTATGTTTTAAATTTTTCATAACCGAGTTAAATATACAAATAGTGATTTCCATAAAAATAGCAATAGTGTACAGTCACACAAACTGACTATGGGCATACCCATTACTCCATATCCCTACTAACAATGAGCCTATCTTTTTGTGTGTATATCAGTTGGTAAGCAGTGTTCTATGCTTGATTTTGAGTCAGTCACTATCTAGTCCATGATGTTATATTTTGTTTTGTTTTCTTTTGTTTTGTTTAAAGATTTTATTTATTTATTTGACAGACAGAGATCACAAGTGAGAGGCAGGCAGACAGAGAGGGGGAAGCAGGCTCTCCGCCAAGCAGAGAGCCCAATGCGAGACTCAATACCAGGACCTGGGGATCATGACCTGAGCCGAAGGCAGAGGTCTAACCCATTGAGCCACCCAGGTGCCCCTAGTCCATGATGTTTTAACAATAAATAACATTAACCATTTTCTTACTATTTCTAGAAATGTGGCTTACATTTTATTCTTTTCCTGATTCCCATTTTCCTTTGAAGAACTGTGCTCACTTCAAAAAAAATCTATGAAGGAATTATTCTGTAACATGTTCAATAATACTGATACAATCACTTAAATTTATGTATATAATCATTTAAGTGAATATATATTTGTATATACACATATATCCTTACACTTTAATGAATAGGAAGAATGGGAGTAAAAAAATAAAAATCCTAGGGGAGGAGTCAAGATGGCGGAGAAGTAGCAAGCTGAGACTGCTTCAGCTAGCCGGAGATCAGCTAGATAGCTTATCTAAAGATTGCAAACACCTGAAAATCCATCGGCAGATCGAAGAGAAGAACAGCAATTCTGCAAACAGAAAAACAACCACTTTCTGAAAGGTAGGACCGGCGGAGAAGTGAATCCAAAGCGACGGGAAGATAGACCCCGGGGGGAGGGGCCGGCTCCCGGCAAGCGGCGGAGCAACCGTGCACAAAATCAGGACTTTTAAAAGTCTGTTCCGCTGAGGGACATCGCTCCAGAGGCTAAACCGGGGCGAAACCCACGCGGGGTCAGCGTGGCCTCAGGTCCCGCAGGGTCACAGAAGGATCGGGGGTGTCTGAGTGTCACAGAGCTTGCGGGTATTGGAACGGGAAAGCCGGCTACAGAGACAGAGCCGACAGTAAGCTCGCAGCTCGGTGTTACCTTGAACCGGTCGAAGGCTCGGTGAGCTCGGAGCGCGGCCGGAGGTCAGGCAGACGGGAGTAACTGGGCGCTGTTCTCTGAGGGCGCACTGAGGAGTGGGGCCCTGGGCTCTCGGCTCCTCTGGGCCGGAGACCAGGAGGCCGCCATTTGTATTCCCGTCCTCCGGAACTCTACGGAAAGCGCTCAGGTAACAAAAGCTCCTGAAAGCAAACCCGAGCGGATTACTCACCCCGGCCCCGGGTAAGGGCGGTGTAATTCCGCCTGGGGCAAAGACACTTGAGAATCACTACACCAGGCCCCTCCCCCAGATGATCAACAAGAAATCCAGCCAAGACCAAGTTCACCTACCAAGGAGTGCGGTTTCAATACCAAGGAGAGCAGCAGAATTCCAGAGGAGGAGAAAGCCAATCACGGAACTCATGGCTTTTTTTAAAAATTCTTTTCTTTTCATTTCTTTTTTTTTTTCTTTTCTTTTTGTTTTTTTTTTTTCTTTCTTCCTTTTTGAACCTCTTCTTATACCCTTTCTCCCCACTCATGATTTTGGATCTCTTCTAATTTGGTTAAAGCATATTTTCCTGGGGTTGTTGCCACCCTTTTAGTATTTTACTTGCCCCTTCATTTACTCTTATCTGGACAAAATGACAAGACATAAAAATTCAACACAAAAAAAAGAACAAGAGGCAGTACCGAAGGCTAGGGACCTAATCAATACAGACATCGGTAATATGTCAGATCTAGAGTTCAGAATGACAATTCTCAAGGTTCTAGCCGGGCTCGAAAAAGGCATGGAAGATATTAGAGAAACCCTCTCGAGAGATAAAAAAGCCCTTTCTGGAGAAATAAAAGAACTAAAATCTAACCAAGGTGAAATCAAAAAAGCTATTAATGAGGTGCAATCAAAAATGGAGGCTCTAACTGCTAGGATAAATGAGGCAGAAGAAAGAATTAGTGATATAGAAGACCAAATGACAGAGAATAAAGAAGCTGAGCAAAAGAGGGACAAACAGCTACTGGACCACGAGGGGAGAATTCGAGAGATAAGTGACACCATAAGACGAAACAACATTAGAATAATTGGGATTCCAGAAGAAGAAGAAAGTGAGAGGGGAGCAGAAGGTATACTGGAGAGAATTATTGGGGAGAATTTCCCCAATATGGCAAAGGGAACGAGCATCAAAATTCAGGAGGTTCAGAGAACGCCCCTCAAAATCAATAAGAATAGGCCCACACCCCGTCACCTAATAGTAAAATTTACAAGTCTCAATGACAAAGAGAAAATCCTGAAAGCAGCCCGGGAAAAGAAGTCTGTAACATACAATGGTAAAAATATTAGATTGGCAGCTGACTTATCCACAGAGACCTGGCAGGCCAGAAAGAGCTGGCATGATATTTTCAGAGCACTAAACGAGAAAAACATGCAGCCAAGAATACTATATCCAGCTAGGCTATCATTGAAAATAGAAGGAGAGATTAAAAGCTTCCAGGACAAACAACAACTGAAAGAATTTGCAAATACCAAACCAGCTCTACAGGAAATATTGAAAGGGGTCCTCTAAGCAAAGAGAGAGCCTACAAGTGGTAGATCAGAAAGGAACAGAGACCATATACAGTAACAGTCACCTTACAGGCAATACAATGGCACTAAATTCATATCTCTCAATACTTACCCTGAATGTGAATGGGCTAAATGCCCCTGTCAAAAGACACAGGGTATCAGAATGGATAAAAAAACAAAACCCATCTATATGTTGCCTCCAAGAAACACATTTTAAGCCCGAAGACACCTCCAGATTTAAAGTGAGGGGGTGGAAAAGAATTTACCATGCTAATGGACATCAGAAGAAAGCAGGAGTGGCAATCCTTATATCAGATCAATTAGATTTTAAGCCAAAGACTATAATAAGAGATGAGGAAGGACACTATATCATACTCAAAGGGTCTGTCCAACAAGAAGATTTAACAATTTTAAATATCTATGCCCCCAATGTGGGAGCAGCCAACTATATAAACCAATTAATAACAAAATCAAAGAAACACATCAACAATAATACAGTAATAGTAGGGGACTTTAACACTCCCCTCACTGAAATGGACAGGTCATCCAAGCAAAAGATCAGCAAGGAAATAAAGGCCTTAAACGACACACTGGACCACATGGACATCACAGATATATTCAGAACATTTCATCCCAAAGCAACAGAATACACATTCTTCTCTAGTGCACATGGAACATTCTCCAGAATAGATCACATCCTCGGTCCTAAATCAGGACTCAACCGGTATCAAAAGATTGGGATCATTCCCTGCATATTTTCAGACCACAATGCTCTAAAGCTAGAACTCAACCACAAAAGGAAGTTTGGAAAGAACCCAAATACATGGAGACTAAACAGTATCCTTCTAAAGAATGAATGGGTCAACCGGGAAATTAAAGAAGAATTGAAAAAAATCATGGAAACAAATGATAATGAAAATACAACGGTTCAAAATCTGTGGGACACAACAAAGGCAGTCCTGAGAGGAAAATATATAGCGCTACAAGCCTTTCTCAAGAAACAAGAAAGGTCTCAGGTACACAACCTAACCCTACACCTAAAGGAGCTGGAGAAAGAACAAGAAAGAAACCCTAAGCCCAGCAGGAGAAGATAAATCATAAAGATCAGAGCAGAAATCAATGAAATAGAAACTAGAAAAACAATAGAACAAATCAACGAAACTAGGAGCTGGTTCTTTGAAAGAATTAATAAAATTGATAAACCCCTGGCCCGACTTATCAAAAAGAAAAGAGAAAGGACCCAAATAAATAAAATCATGAATGAAAGAGGAGAGATCACAACTAACACCAAAGAAATACAAACTATTATAAGAACATACTATGAGCAACTCTACGGCAATAAATTTGACAATCTGGAAGAAATAGATGCATTCCTAGAAACATATAAACTACCACAACTGAACCATGAAGAAATAGAAAGCCTGAACAGACCCATAACCAGTAAGGAGATTGAAACAGTCATTAAAAATCTCCAAACAAACAAAAGACCAGGGCCAGACGGCTTCCCGGGGGAATTCTACCAAACATTTAAAGAAGAACTAATTCCTATTCTCCTGAAACTGTTCCAAAAAATAGAAATGGAAGGAAAACTTCCAAACTCATTTTATGAGGCCAGCATCACCTTGATCCCAAAACCAGACAAGGATCCCACCAAAAAAGAGAACTATAGACCGATATCCTTGATGAACACAGATGCGAAAATACTCAACAAAATACTAGCCAATAGGATTCAACAGTACATTAAAAAGATTATTCACCACGACCAAGTGGGATTTATTCCAGGGCTGCAAGGTTGGTTCAACATCCGCAAATCAGTCAATGTGATACAACACATCAATAAAAGAAAGAACAAGAACCATATGATACTCTCAATAGATGCTGAAAAAGCATTTTGACAAAGTACAACATCCCTTCCTGATCAAAACTCTTCAAAGTGTAGGGATAGAGGGCACATACCTCAATATCATCAAAGCCATCTATGAAAAACCCACCGCAAATATCATTCTCAATGGAGAAAAACTGAAATCTTTTCCGCTAAGGTCAGGAACATGGCAGGGATGTCCATTATCACCACTGCTATTCAACATCGTACTAGAGGTCCTAGCCTCAGCAATCAGACAACAAAAGGAAATTAAAGGCATCCAAATCGGCAAAGAAGAAGTCAAATTATCACTCTTCGCAGATGATATGATACTATATGTGGAAAACCCAAAAGACTCCACTCCAAAACTGCTAGAACTTATACAGGAATTCAGTAAAGTGTCAGGATATAAAATCAATGCACAGAAATCAGTTGCATTTCTCTACACCAACAGCAAGACAGAAGAAAGAGATATTAAGGAGTCAGTCCCATTTACAATTGCATCCAAAACCATAAGATACCTAGGAATAAACCTAACCAAAGAGACACAGAATCTATACTCAGAAAACTATAAAGTACTCATGAAAGAAATTGAGGAAGACACAAAGAAATGGAAAAACGTTCCATGCTCCTGGATTGGAAGAATAAATATTGTAAAAATGTCTATGCTACCTAAAGCAATCTACACATTTAATGCAATTCCTATCAAAGTACCATCCATCTTTTTCAAAGAAATGGAACAAATAATTCTAAAATTTATATGGAACCAGAAAAGACCTCGAATAGCCAAAGGGATAATGAAAAAGAAAGCCAACGTTGGTGGCATCACAATTCCGGACTTCAAGCTCTATTACAAAGCTGTCATCATCAAGACAGCATGGTACTGGCACAAAAACAGACACATAGATCAATGGAACAGAATAGAGAGCCCAGAAATAGACCCTCAACTCTATGGTCAACTAATCTTCGACAAAGCAGGAAAGAATGTCCAATGGAAAAAAGACAGCCTTTTCAATAAATGGTGCTGGGAAAATTGGACAGCCACATGCAGAAAAATGAAATTGGACCATTTCCTTACACCACACACAAAAATAGACTCAAAATGGATGAAGGACCTCAATGTACGAAAGGAATCCATCAAAATCCTTGAGGAGAACACGGGCAGCAACCTCTTCGACCTCTGCCGCAGCAACATCTTCCTAGGAACAACGCAAAAGGCAAGGGAAGCAAGGGAAAAAATGAACTATTGGGATTTCATCAAGATCAAAAGCTTTTGCACAGCAAAGGAAACAGTTAACAAAATCAAAAGACAACTGACAGAATGGGAGAAGATATTTGCAAACGACATATCAGATAAAGCACTAGTGTCCAGAATCTATAAAGAACTTAGCAAACTCAACACCCAAAGAACAAATAATCCAATCAAGAAATGGGCAGAGGACATGAACAGACATTTCTGCAAAGAAGACATCCAGATGGCCAACAGACACATGAAAAAGTGCTCCATATCACTCGGCATCAGGGAAATACAAATCAAAACCACAATGAGATATCACCTCACACCAGTCAGAATGGCTAAAATCAACAAGTCAGGAAATGACAGATGCTGGCGAGGATGCGGAGAAAGGGGAACCCTCCTACACTGTTGGTGGGAATGCAAGCTGGTGCAGCCACTCTGGAAAACAGCATGGAGGTTCCTCAAAATGTTGAAAATAGAACTGCCCTATGACCCAGCAATTGCACTATTGGGTATTTACCCTAAAGATACAAATGTAGTGATCCAAAGGGGCACATGCACCCGAATGTTTATAGCAGCAATGTCCACAATAGCCAAACTATGGAAAGAACCTAGATGTCCATCAACAGATGAATGGATCAAGAAGATGTGGTATATATACACAATGGAATACTATGCAGCCATCAAAAGAAATGAAATCTTGCCATTTGCAACAACATGGATGGAACTAGAGCGTATCATGCTTAGCGAAATAAGTCAAGCAGAGAAAGACAACTATCATATGATCTCCCTGATATGAGGAAGTGGTGATGCAACATGGAGGCTTAAGTGGGTAGAAGAAGAATCAATGAAACAAGATGGGATTGGGAGGGAGACAAACCATAAGTGACTCTTAATCTCACAAAACAAACTGAGGGTTGCCGAGGGGAGGGGGTTTGGGAGAAGGGGTTGGGATTATGGACATTGGGGAGGGTATGTGATTTGGTGAGTGCTGTGAAGTGTGTAAACCTGGTGATTCACAGACCTGTACCCCTGGGGATAAAAATATATGTTTATAAAAAATAAAAAAAATTATAAAAGCAAAAAAAAAAATAAATAAATAAAATAAAATAAAAATCCTAAAAATAAATAAATAAATAAATAAAAATAAAAATCCTTTAAGAATAAGACTCAAGGGACGCCTGGGTGGCTCAGTTGGTTAAGCAGCTGCCTTCTGCTCAGGTCATGATCCCAGCGTCCTGGGATCGAGTCCCACATCGGGCTACTTGCTCCGCAGGGAGCCTGCTTCTCCCTCTGGCTCTGCCTTCCACTCTGTCTGCCTGTGCTCGCTCTCACTCTCTCTCTCTCTTACAAATAAATAAATAAAATCTTTAAAAAAAAAAAAAAGAATAAGACTCAAAATATTAAGGGTGACTGTCTGTAGGTGATAGGATTATGAGTAATCTGAGGTTTTACTTTTTTTATTTTCTATTTTTTAAACAGTGAACATATATTAGTGTAGCAAGGGATAAAATTTAAGAATCATAATAGATACACACACACACACAGGAAACCCCAAACTCAAAATCACAGTCAGTAAATGGCACATCACTGTCACCCTACACCATTTATTCGTTGGGCACAGGCTTGCTATGACAGGTTAATTGACAGTGACACCAGGAGAGAAAGCAGTCTTTCAAGGTTTCGTGTTCAAAATGAAGAGGTAAATGTGAGTTGCAGAATGGAAGCAGCAAATCCAAACGCTGGGAATCATCAGAGACAATAGAAATCATACTGAAGAAGCTGCCAGAGCTTCATCTAGGCCAGATCCCTAATTCATCCATCCATCCATCAATTTAAAACACTCTCACCACCTCAATGTGCCAGACTCTGGAATAGAGGCAAGTTTTATAATACATGACATAACTTGGCCATTAATGAGTTCAGAGTCTAACAAAGAAGACTTCCAATTACTGAACCCTGCTTAGATCTTAAGGTTTTACCTGTTACTGTCCCAGCCCCTCTAGAGGAGACTGTTTTGCACCTTCGACTAGTGTTTCTACCTTCCCTAGAAAACGGGCATTATAAGTGTTGTATTCCTCTTTCAAGATAAAGTACTTTATATTTTAGGGTTTTTTTAGTTCCCCTGACAATTTTCTAATCCTCACACATGTACTTTCTCAATTCATGTCCACAGTAGTACCTGGGCTTTCCATATACCTAAAACAGTAATTCAGTTAAAATCAATAGACATTTACCCTTTCCAAACACTGTCTCAGTCTCTATTGTAAAGTCTAATTGGGCTCTGAGGACAACAGAATAAAGAAAAAGAGGAGAAAAGAATTGAAGAAAGAAGTGGAAGGAGGAAGACAATTCACATTAAAACATAAAGAATGATTATAAATATACTTCCTTCTGTCAAAATGACTTAGTTACTTATTTTATTTAGGTGGCCCTGACTTTCCCCTTTGGTTAACTTTACCTGAAGAGCGGTTATTAGTGCACAATGAAAAAGGAAATACAGTTTTATCGCTGTTTTACAGACAGAAAGCATAAGGACATACTAATTAGAGTTGGCATTTATTTTTGAAGTAAGGCATCAAAACCGCAATTTAGGGGTGGTTCCACCAAGTCAAAACTCAGCTTAAATATTGGGAGAGTCTTGTTCAGAAATGTAACTGTTTTAATTTGAAAACTAAATTCTTGTTTTTGTTTCTGTTCAAACTCTAAAACCATGTGTACCTCCCTACAGTAAGTCACCAACTGTATGGAAGGCTCACAAGGGGCACCTGGGTGGCTCAGTGGGTTAAGCCTCTGCCTTCAGCTCAGCTTGGGGTCCTGGGATCGCGCCCCGAGTTGGGCTCTCCGCTCACTAGGGAGCCTGCTTCCCTCTCTCCCTCTCTCTCTCTGTCTGCCTCTCTGCCTCCTTGTAATCTCTGTCAAATAAATAAATAAAATATTTTTAAAAAATAACTAAATAAATGAAATTAACAAAAAGAAGGCTCACAAAATGCAGGGCACCTCCTCTAAACAACATCCCAGATTTCTTCTCAGTAAAGGACCTCTAGGCAGCCAAGATTAAATATCAGACTTAGCACATTATACGAAGTCCCAACTTTTCAGTTTCCAAAGTGTAGGTTCAAAGAAAATATAATATACTGAACAACTTATGGATTTGTTTGTGCATCTCAAGCATAACTACAGAAGCAGAAGCAAAATATTTCATGCCAAGGAAGCTGCTCATTACTGCCGTGTCCTTGTATGAGCCCCAGCATTTCTTCCCTCAGTGATTAGTCATTTGCCGATGTTCTGTAGTCCATTGAGAAGATGGATAGCAAACACTAGACACAAATTAAGGACTCCATATGGTCAAAAAATACTACATAGCAGAGAACATAAGCACTTTAGTAGAGTTAACCTTGCTGAACGTAATTAGAAACTATTACTAATACAAGACCCAATATTGACATGGAAATTAAAGAGCTGAATTTTGACAAAAGATTCCTAGTTCCAAGGAAACTCATGACATATTATTTGTTTACAAGGATCTGATACATAGCATTTAAATACATAGGCAAATCAGCTATGTATTAGCTAGAAATGTGATAACTCTACCATTTAGTATACCAGAATATTGATTTTCATTCATTATCCTCAGAAAAGGCAGTGGTCAGTCTTATCCACCTGTAGATTTCAAGCCATGCCTGACCATACCTACACCACCTAAGAGATTTGGATCTATGCCAACTGTTTGATGGTAGACTCACAAGTAAACAAATTCATTGGCACAAATTCTGACAGGAGTAGCAAAATTTTCACAAGGGAAAAGAGAGTAAGTTTGAAATAATCAAAAATTTAAGATCAGGAAGTATGCTGAACAATAGTAACCTTTCAATATCTGACCATTTTCAATTTTACACACTTCAATTGAATGTATTGCATAAATATGCTACTTCATCTACCTCTCCTGGGCAAATACAATGATGACAGTATTTGCTTAGCCAAGAATGCTCAACTCTGTGTAGAGGGTATCCAGTATCAACCAATCACTATCAAAAGAGGAGGCCAAGGGTATCCAACATACAAGATCTACTTCCCTCTCTTAACAGACTGCTCTTCCAAGAGTTATCTATTAATTTATTTATTTGTTCAGCAGTTCATTTTTGGGTGTCTACCCTATCAACAGCACTGAGGAAATATGTAGGGAAATACCTAACAATATAAACAGGGGGATTTATAAGATACTTTGATATGTAGACTACACACATAAGAAAGTTTATATGTGAAATCAGATAATAAGCATACGATGTTATTGGAGAAAATAAAGGGACATTTGGGCCTTAGGACAATAAGAAAGAATAATCCTACAGGCTAGACTAATGTGGAAGCCTTCCTTTACAGCTGTGTCTTTTTACTAAAAGGATTTTAACAGAGAGATGAAAGATATGTAGCATACCAACTGGAACCAGCCATGCCATGAAGTGAGATCACCCATGGTATATTTAAAGGAAGAAAAGGCTGTGGGGGAAGACAGATCTGTAAATGTCAATGAGGTAGAAGTTTCACCAAAGGAGAATGAAGAATAATGTTGGATAAGAAAGCTGAAAGTAAAGTAGAGGAAGCACTCTGATGAATATTGTATAGTATTCTCTAAATAATTAGGTGCTATCAACAGAGGCATGACAGGAAAAACTGTTCTTGAAAAACTTGTCTAGCATCCACGTTTAGTATGGGCTGCAAGCAGAGACTATCAGAAGTCAGGTAAAAGATGCCTTCTTTGCCCTAACAAAGGAGGTAACTAAAATGTGAGTACAAAATGGCACCCCAAAGATGTCAAAAGAGATTATTTATAAAGTGAAAAAAAGAATGAGTACATTGGCTATGAATTTGGATTTGTTTCAGTAGGCACTCAGCTTCCCACACTGTTGAGGGACTTCAGCATTTCATTTATTCCACAAATATTTAATGAGCACTCTGTTCAACATTTCTAGGCTATGGGGATGCAAAGATGAAACTAAACAGACACTACCTATTGTCTCAGATAGCTACATTCTAGTGAGAGGGCTAAAGAAAAAGGAGAAAAAGTATAATTGTAACCTGTGGTTAAGAAGTAAACAACTTGGATGAAATGATAGGAAACAACAGGGGAAACTTCTTTATGGAACAGTTAAGAAAGAGTTTGCTGAAGCTGACTGTAAAGCTAAACCCTACAAGAATCATTAGAGTCTTCATTCTACATTATCAAGGATTCTGCCACTGTGTGTTTCAAAGACATCTTTTCCCTTCCTTGTCCTTTCCCTCTTCAAACGGTATGTCCAAGATTGATTCAGCCTACAGCTTGTTACTCTTTCCAACTAATGACAAACAAAAATAGCTATGAAACCCCGTGTGCAGGTGAGGAAATCATTAACTTATAGCAAAGAATCAACATGGAGATGATAATTGTTGCCCTAAATCCAAACCTCAGTAGTGAATATTTATTAGCAGGCAGGCATCCTTCTGTCCCTAATGGTTCTATTACCACACAGTTATTCAAGGCTGAAAGCCATTTTTCACATCTATTTAGCAAAGGTTAGATAGCGTGTATTGTTACACTTTTACAATTCCAAGGAATTCAAACATCTGGTTAACAAAATAAACAGGAAATTATTTGGTTATGTTCATTGAATCTCTGTCTAACTGACCCCAAGGCCTATGAGGGCTCTGTTTTTCTATGTTGTTGGTTTGTTTTTGTTTTTGTTTTTTTCCTCTTTTAAGGCTTTTAAATTTCCCTTCAAGTCTCAACTTTCTATCTTGGCCAATAGTCCTGATGACTACTGTAGGAATTCCCATAGTCACTTACTTTTCAGCACTGAGCTTTGTCTTATAATATTGCAAATACCTTATATAAGATATAGGACTGCTCCCCTGGGGCTAACAATACATTAAATGTTAATAAAAAATTTAAAAATTTAAAAAAGAAAAAGATATATGACTGCATGCCTAATCCTACCATATACATGATAAACTCCTTTTTTAAAAGATTTTAATTTATGTGACAGAGAGAGACACAGTGAGAGAGGGAACACAAGAAGGGGGAGTGAGAGAGGGAGAAGCAGGCTTCCCACTGAGCAGGGAGCCTGATGCCAGGCTGGATCTCAGGACAAAGGCAGACACTTAATGACTGAACCGCCCAGGCACTAGACTATAAGCTCCTTGAAGGTGTGTTTTATTTATCTTAAGTCTTCTGTAGCACTTTTTATGTGCATAGTAAATACATGGAGAACGGGCGAGTTCTGAGCAAAGGAATAGTTGATAAATGAGTTTCAGAGAAGAACCCTTCAAGTATCTCTCACTGGCAAAAGCAAAGCAGACATTTTCTAGATCTGTGGCTCCTAAACTTGGCTGCACATTAGAATTACCTGCTAGCTTATTCAAAATGCAAATTCTCAGCACACCTGGGTGGTTGAGTTGCTTGAGCTTCCAGCTCTTGATTTTGCCTTGGGTTGTGATTTCAAGGTCGGGAGATCAGGCAGGCCCACAAGGGGCTCTGAGCTCAGGGAGGAGTTGGCCTGAGATTCCCCCCGCCAACTGTGCCCACACCTACACACATATGCTCTCTAGTTCTCTCTTGAAAATAAATAAATCTCTAAAAACAAGAAAGGCAAATTCCTGGGTCCCACTTTTCCAGTTCCCTATCACCTAAGAATCAAATGAGCTGATCTGAGTTAAGCTTAAGGATTTGTTTAAAAGTCTTTCCAGGTCTTTCCAATACCTGGTAGGTTTGAAATCTACTAATTTAACAATTAGTTGGTTTTTTTTTATATAAAAAATGTATCTTTGTTTAAAAAAAAAAGTATCTTTGTTTTTATTTTTTCCTTTTTTTTTTTTAGTTTTTTTATTTTTTTTTTTTATTTTTTTTTTTTAAATTTTTTATTTTTTATAAACATATATTTTTTATAAACATATATTTTTATCCCCAGGTCTGTGAATCACCAGGTTTACACACTTCACAGCACTCACCAAATCACATACCCTCCCCAATGTCCATAATCCCACCCCCTTCTCCCCAACCCCCTCCCCCCGGCAACCCTCAGTTTGTTTTGTGAGATTAAGAGTCACTTATGGTTTGTCTCCCTCCCAATCCCATCTTGTTTCATTTATTCTTCTACCCATTTAAGCCTCCATGTTGCATCACCACTTCCTCATATCAGGGAGATCATATGATAGTTGTCTTTCTCTGCTTGACTTATTTCGCTAAGCATGATACGCTCTAGTTCCATCCACGTTGTTGCAAATGGCAAGATTTCATTTCTTTTGATGGCTGCATAGTATTCCATTGTGTATATATACCACATCTTCTTGATCCATTCATCTGTTGATGGACATCTAGGTTCTTTCCATAGTTTGGCTATTGTGGACATTGCTGCTATAAACATTCGGGTGCATGTGCCCCTTTGGATCACTACATTTGTATCTTTAGGGTAAATACCCAATAGTGCAATTGCTGGGTCATAGGGCAGTTCTATTTTCAACATTTTGAGGAACCTCCATGCTGTTTTCCAGAGTGGCTGCACCAGCTTGCATTCCCACCAACAGTGTAGGAGGGTTCCCCTTTCTCCGCATCCTCGCCAGCATCTGTCATTTCCTGACTTGTTGATTTTAGCCATTCTGACTGGTGTGAGGTGATATCTCATTGTGGTTTTGATTTGTATTTCCTTGATGCCGAGTGATATGAAGCACTTTTTCATGTGTCTGTTCGCCATCTGGATGTCTTCTTTGCAGAAATGTCTGTTCATGTCTTCTGCCCATTTCTTGATTGGATTATTTGTTCTTTGGGTGTTGAGTTTGCTAAGTTCTTTATAGATTCTGGACACTAGTGCTTTATCTGATATGTCGTTTGCAAATATCTTCTCCCATTCTGTCAGTTGTTTTTTGATTTTGTTAACTGTTTCCTTTGCTGTGCAAAAGCTTTTGATCTTGATGAAATCCCAGTAGTTCATTTTTTCCCTTGCTTCCCTTGCCTTTTGCGTTGTTCCTAGGAAGATGTTGCTGCGGCAGAGGTCGAAGAGGTTGCTGCCCGTGTTCTCCTCAAGGATTTTGATGGATTCCTTTCGTACATTGAGGTCCTTCATCCATTTTGAGTCTATTTTTGTGTGTGGTGTAAGGAAATGGTCCAATTTCATTTTTCTGCATGTGGCTGTCCAATTTTCCCAGCACCATTTATTGAAAAGGCTGTCTTTTTTCCATTGGACATTCTTTCCTGCTTTGTCGAAGATTAGTTGACCATAGAGTTGAGGGTCTATTTCTGGGCTCTCTATTCTGTTCCATTGATCTATGTGTCTGTTTTTGTGCCAGTACCATGCTGTCTTGATGATGACAGCTTTGTAATAGAGCTTGAAGTCCGGAATTGTGATGCCACCAACGTTGGCTTTCTTTTTCAATATCCCTTTGGCTATTCGAGGTCTTTTCTGGTTCCATATAAATTTTAGAATTATTTGTTCCATTTCTTTGAAAAAGATGGATGGTACTTTGATAGGAATTGCATTAAATGTGTAGATTGCTTTAGGTAGCATAGACATTTTCACAATATTTATTCTTCCAATCCAGGAGCATGGAACATTTTTCCATTTCTTTGTGTCTTCCTCAATTTCTTTCATGAGTACTTTATAGTTTTCTGAGTATAGATTCTGTGTCTCTTTGGTTAGGTTTATTCCTAGGTATCTTATGAGAACATACTATGAGCAACTCTACGGCAATAAATTTGACAATCTGGAAGAAATGGATGCATTCCTAGAAACATATAAACTACCACAACTGAACCAGGAAGAAATAGAAAGCCTGAACAGACCCATAACCAGTAAGGAGATTGAAACAGTCATTAAAAATCTCCAAACAAACAAAAGCCCAGGGCCAGACGGCTTCCCGGGGGAATTCTACCAAACATTTAAAGAAGAACTAATTCCTATTCTCCTGAAACTGTTCCAAAAAATAGAAATGGAAGGAAAACTTCCAAACTCATTTTATGAGGCCAGCATCACCTTGATCCCAAAACCAGACAAGGATCCCACCAAAAAAGAGAGCTATAGACCGATATCCTTGATGAACACAGATGCAAAAATACTCAACAAAATACTAGCCAATAGGATTCAACAGTACATTAAAAGGATTATTCACCACGACCAAGTGGGATTTATTCCAGGGCTACAAGGTTGGTTCAACATCCGCAAATCAGTCAATGTGATACAACACATCAATAAAAGTAAGAACAAGAACCATATGATACTCTCAATAGATGCTGAAAAAGCATTTGACAAAGTACAACATCCCTTCCTGATCAAAACTCTTCAAAGTGTAGGGATAGAGGGCACATACCTCAATATCATCAAAGCCATCTATGAAAAACCCACCGCAAATATCATTCTCAATGGAGAAAAACTGAAAGCTTTTCCGCTAAGGTCAGGAACACGGCAGGGATGTCCATTATCACCACTGCTATTCAACATCGTACTAGAGGTCCTAGCCTCAGCAATCAGACAACAAAAGGAAATTAAAGGCATCCAAATCGGCAAAGAAGAAGTCAAATTATCACTCTTCGCAGATGATATGATACTATATGTGGAAAACCCAAAAGACTCCACTCCAAAACTGCTAAAACTTATACAGGAATTCAGTAAAGTGTCAGGATATATAATCAATGCACAGAAATCAGTTGCATTTCTCTACACCAACAGCAAGACAGAAGAAAGAGATATTAAGGAGTCAATCCCATTTACAATTGCATCCAAAACCATAAGATACCTAGTTTTTTTATTTTTTTAATTTCTTTTCAGTGTTCCAGAATTCATTGTTTGTGCACCATACCCAGTGCTCCGTGCAATACATGCCGAAGAGTAATCAGGTTTTTTTTTAAGATTTTGTTTATTTATTTGATAGACAGACATTACATGTAGGCAGAGAGGCAGGCAGAGAGAGAGGAGGAAGCAGGCTCCCGAATGAGCAGTGTTCCAGAATTCATTGTTTGTGCACCATACCCAGTGCTCCGTGCCGAAGAGTAATCAGTTTTTTTTTTTTAAGATTTTGTTTATTTATTTGACAGACAGACATTACATGTAGGCAGAGAGGCAGGCAGAGAGAGGAGGAAGCAGGCTCCCCACTGAGCAGAGAGCCCGATGCGGGGCTCGATCCCAGGACCCTGAGATCATGACCCTAGCCGAAGGCAGAGGCTCAACCCACTGAGCTACCCAGGTGCCCCTAGTAATCAGTTTTAAAAAAGAGAGGAAGACATGGGAATAAAAAGTATAGCATAGGGAATACTGTCAACATATTCTAATAGCACCGCATGGTTATGGATAGTAGCTACACTTCTAGTGAGCATAACATAACACATGGAGATGTTGAGTCCTTGCGTTGAACACCTGAAACAAATTTAACATTGTGTAAATTTTACTCAAGTTTTTAAAAAACTTAAATAAATAAAAAGAGTACCAATGGAACGCAGCCCTACTGTGAACAAATTTAGGAGTTTACAAAGAACTATACACCACATGTTGTTGTCTGTGACATTTTTCCCCCAATATAATCTGTGACATTTTTTAAGTACTTACAAAGACCAGGTCTAAATAATTAGAAGAAAATGGACCTGAATATCAACTTAGCTTTCTAAATAGTTTGCAAAGTCCACATTTTCATCCAAGCAATTTTTTTAAAAATTTTATTTCTTTACCTGACAGAGCACAAGCACAAGCAGGGGTAGGGGCAGGCAGAGGGAGAGGAAGGAGTGGGCTCCCCACTGAGCAAGGATCCCTAGGATCCCTAGGACCCTGGAATCATGACCCAAGCTGAAGGCAGATGCTCAACTGACTGAGCCACCCAGGTACCTCCAAGGAATTTTGGTTTTATAAGTTTTATATTATTTTTATAATGAACTCTCAAGGCTGAATTAAAATTAAAATTTTAGAATGAAGTTTCTGCTTCTTTCAGTATGCAACATTAGGTACTCTGAAGGCCTTTTGCATGACAAAACAGATTCTTGGTAAAATTTCATTTTTATTACACTGCTGGGATTTTAGAAATAAGAGAAATCACAAATAAGGAGTAAACATTGTGCTGATATCACAATAGTGAACAGTAACTACATCAAGAAGACATGCGTTGCACTGAGGACAAGAATTTATCTCAGAACTGTGATGTGGAGACCAATCTTTGTCCCAGAAGCAAGGCAGAAAAACTAAATCTGAGACTCACATATTAACTCAGAGACCTTGGACTGAGAATAAAATGATCATTGCTCAATAGCACACTCTGGCTTTCAGGGTGTAAGAAATTTAAGAGTATAAGAAACGTAAGGCATAGGGGGGCCTGGGTAGCTCAGTGGATTAAGGCCTCTGCCTTCGGCTCAGGTCATGATTCCAGGGTTCTGGGATGGAGCCCCTCATTGTAAGGCATAAGAAATATAACATATAAGAGATAAAATTTCTTGCTGGAGGAAGAAACTCTCAATCTAAACTTCCAACTTTGCCACAGATTAATTATGAACAACTTTGAATTTACAATCAAAAAAATCAACCAACACAAGGAAGTAAAATATCAGAAGAAATGACAAAAAACAAACTACCAACAACTTCAGATGCTGGAATCATAAAATAGAATAACTATTTATGAAACATTTATGGAAATAAATATTGAATGTCAAAAAATCAGTATAAGAAGTATTTTTGAAAAAGAATGAAAAATATGATTTGAAATAACACTTAGGTTTTTATGGCAGATTAGAAGTGAGATGGAAGAAGAAAAATATTACAAGATGTTCAGGGCAGAGGAAGATGGTTTGAAATAAGAGAGAATAAGAATCCCAAAGAAAAGAATAAAAGAATGATACAAAAAAAATGTTTGAGGTAAGAGCTGAAGCTACCATATCTGCTAATGCAGATAAGGAAGTAATTTGGAGCAGCCCTCCCACTGAAGACAATTTTTTAAAAAATTAATTCAGTTAGCCATCAGGGAAATACAAATCGAAACCACAATGAGATATGCCCTTACACCAGTTAGCATAGCCAAAATTAACAAGACAGGAAACAAGTATTGGGGAGGTTGTGGAGAAGGGGGAACCCTCTTTCACTGTTGATGGGAATGCAAGCTGGTACAGCCACCCTGGCACAGTAGGCAGGTTCCTCAAAACCTTCAAAATAGATTACCCTACAACCCAATGATTGCACTACTACATATTTACCCCAAAGATACAGATGTAGTAAAAAGAAGGGGCACATGCACCCCAATATTCATAGCAGCAAAGCCCACAATAGCCAAACTGTGGAAGAAGCTGAGATATCCTTCAACAGATGAATGGATAAAAAAGATGTGGTTCATATATACAATGGAATATTACTCAGCCATCAGTAAGCATGAATAGCCTCCATTTGCATCAACATGGAGGGGATTACAACTGGAGGGGATTACACTAAGTGAAACAAGTAAGAGAAAGACAATTACCATACAGCTTCACTCATATGTGGAACATAAGGAATAGAGCAGAGGACCATAGAGGAAGGGAGGAAAACTGAATGGGAAGAAATCAAAGAGAGAGACAAACCATGAGAGACTCTGGACTCGAGGAAACAAACTGATTGCAGAAGGAGGAGGGTGGGGGAAATCAGGTGACTGGGTGATGAGTATTAAGGAGACCACATACTGGGTTGAGAACTGGGTGTCGTATGCAACCAGTGAATTGCTGAACACTACAACACAAACTTATGATGTGCTATGTGTTGGCTACCTAAACAGAGTGAAAATTTTTTAAAAATTAAGTATGGTTAGGAAGAACTTCTAAATAATATCTAGCAGTTAACCAGAGAGCAAGAAAATACTGAAATGAGATACAACAGAAGCCATGCATCCAGATAAGTGAGTCAAATAATGAGGTCCACTTGTATGCTGTGAGAGTTTGCAGACCCACCAAGGTATCTGAGAGACTGAGATGCACTTTGGATCCATGACTTTGGGTTCCTCTGAGGCAAACCATGCAAATAGCAAATAATGAAAGAGAGAAAGACAAGAAAGGATCAGAGAAACTCTTCAGAAACAATCACAAAACAAATAATAAACTGACGATAAATATATAATTATCAGAAACTAACTTGAGTGTAAGTGAACTAAATACTCCAATCAAATAACATAGGGTGAAAGAATGGATAAAAAATAAGACCCACAAATATGCTGCCTACCAGAGACTCATTTTAGACCTAAAGACACTATCAGATTCAAAGTGATGGGATGAAGAACCATTTATCATACAAATGGAGGTCCGAAGAAAGCTGGAGTAGCAATAATTACAGCAAACAAAGTAGACTCTAAAACAGAGATTGTAACAAGAGACAAAGAAGAGTATTATATCATAATAAAGGGAACAATCCAGCAAGCAGAGATACCAATTATAAATATTTATGCCCCAACATGTGAGTACCCAAATACATGAAATAGCTAATAACAAGCATAAAGGAACTAATCAATAATAATACAGTTACAGTAGGGGACTTTCACTCCTCTATGTACATCAATGGACAGATCATCTAAACACCAAATCAACAAGGAAACCACCACAAAACAAGCCTGAATAAGTGTGAAAGAACAAAGTCATATGGTGCATCTTTTCTGACCACAAGCAATCACAAGAAAAAATCTAGAATGAACACAAATAGGTGGAGGTTAAATAACATACTACTAAATAACAAATGGGTCAACCAAGAAATAAAAGAGAAAAAATGTATGGAAATAAATGAAAATGAAAACATAATCATCCAAAAGCTTTGGGATGCAGCCAAAACAGCTCTAAGGAAGATTCCCTAAGGAAGGTTATAGCAATACAGGCCTAGCTCAAGAATCAAAAAAAAATTTTCAAATAAATAACCTAATCTTATTCCTAAAGGAAATAGAGAAAGAGCAAAAACAAAACCCAAAACCAGCAGAAGGAAGGAAATAATAAATGTAAGAGCAGAAATAAATGATAGAGAATCTAAAAATACAATAGAAAAGATTAGTCAAACTAGGAGCTTGCTCTTCAGGGAAAAAAAAATCAGTGAAATGGATCATCTCTAACAGGAATAATCAAGGGAAAAACCCTCTTAATTACACAGAATTGATTGTTACCAGAGGGGAGGTGGGTAAGGGTTGAGTTAAATAGGTAGTGGTGATTAAGCAGTGCTCTTGTCCTGATGAGCACTGGGTCATGTATAGAAGTATTAAATCACTATATTGTACATCTGAAACTAATATAAAACTGTATGTTACTAACTGAAATTAAAGTTTAAAAAAAGGAAAGGGAAAGGGCTCAAATAAAATCCCAAATGAAAAAGGAGAAATAACAACACTACAGAAATACCATTATAAAAGTATTATAAAAAGTATAATATGCCAACAAATTAAACAACCTATAAAAAATGGATACATTCCTAGAAATATATAAGCTGCCAAAACTGAAACCAGAAGAAACAGAAATTATGAACAGACCAATAATCAGCCAAGAAATTGAATCCATAATCAACTTCCAAAAAAAATCAGAAGTCCTGGACCAGGGGGAATCACAGGCAAATTCTACCTAACATTTAAAGAAGAGCTGAGACCTAATCTTCTCAAAGAATTCCAAAAAATAGAAGAGAAGGAAAACCTCCAAATTCATTCTATAAGGCCAGCATTACCCTGATATCAAAACCAGATAAAGACACCACTAAAAGAAAGAATACTATAGGCCAATATCCCTGATAAATAGAGATACAAAAATCTTCAAAAAAATTACTAGCAAACCAAATCCAACAATACATTAAAAAAAAAAAAAAAGATCATTCACCACAATTAAGTGGGATTTATTCCTGGGTTGCAAGGGTGACTCAATATTTGCAAATCAAGCTACATCAGTAAGAGAAAAAATAAGAACCATATGACCTTTTCAATAGATTCCCAAAAAACATATGAAAAAATGCAACATCATTCATGATAAAACTATCAAGTAAGTAGATTTAGAGGGCACATTCCTCAACATAATAAAGGCCATCTATGAAAAACCTACAACTAACATCATCCTTAATGGTGAAGAAAAAAAAAAAAAAAACAACACTGAGAGCTTTTCCCCTAAGATCAGGAACACAACAAGAATGTCTACTCTCTCTACTTTTATTTAACATAGTACTGGAAGTCCTAGTTACAGGAATAAGACAACAAAAGGAAATAAAAGGCATCCAAATGGGTAAGGAATAAGTACTACTATCACTATTTGCAGATAACATGATACTATATAAAGAAAACACAAAAAACTGCACCAAAAAATTGCTAAAACTGATACACAAATTCAGTAAAGACTCAGGATACAAAAATCAATCTATAGAAATCTGTTGCATTTCTACACACCAATAATGAAAGCAGCAGAAAGAAAAGTTAAGAAAAAATTCCATTCACAATTGAACCAAAAATAATAAGATATCTAGGAATAAACATTAACCAAAGAGGTAGAAGACTTATATTCTGAAAACTGTAAAACAGTGATGACAGAAACTGAAGAAAACACAAAGAAGTGGTAAGACATTCCATCCTCATGAATTGGAATAGCAAGTATCATTAAAATGTCTATACCATCCAAAGCAACCTACAAATTCCAATACAATCCCTATCAAAATACCACTACACTTTTCATAGAACCAGAACAAACAATCCTAAATTTTGTATCAAACTACAAAAGACCTCAAATAGCCACAGCAACTTTGAAAAAGAAAGTTCTTCAAGGGGCGCCTGGGTGGCTCAGTGGGTTAAGCCGCTGCCTTCGGCTCGGGTCATGATCTCAGGGTCCTGGGATCGAGTCCCACATCAGGCTCTCTGCTCAGCAGGAAGCCTGCTTCCTCCTCTCTCTCTCTCTGCCTGCCTCTCTGCCTACTTGTGATCTCTGTCTGTCAAATAAATAAATAAAATCTTAAAAAAAAAAAAAAAGAAAGTTCTTCAAATAAAAAAAATGCTTGAAATACCTAAGATATTTATAAAATATGAGTCATAAAATACAGGCAAATCTCAACAAATCTCAAAGAAGAAGTATCAAATTCAATGTGGTTAAATTATAATTAAATCACAAATCAATAGCAAAAAAATATAAACAAAAAGTCACTTACATTTGTAACTTTTTAAACACACTTCCAACTAGTGCATAGGCCAAAAGAAAGAGAAAAATAACTATTAAAATATACTTAGAGCTGAACTGTAATCAATAAAGGATAAGTTAAAACCAATAGAATTAAGTGATATTAATGTGGAGGAAAAATTTGTGTCATATTAGAAGAGAAAGATGACAAAAAAAATGAGTGTATTCTATGTCTTATGTAAGAAGGCAAAAAAAGTAACACCAAAATTAATTCAAAGATTATAAAGATAAGAGCTCCTAGGGCAAGAAAAACAAAGAAAAATAAACTATTGGGACTACAACAAAATAAAAAGCTTTCACAGAATAAAGAAAATCAATAAAATCAAAATGCAACCTAACAAATGGAAGAAGATATCTGAAAATGATACATCAAATATGGGGTTCATACACAAAATATACCAAGAGCTTACACAGACCAACACCAAAAAAAAAAATAATAATAATAATAAAATAATTAAAAATGGGCAGATAACATGAATAGACATTTTTCTGAAGAAGACATACAGGGGGTGAACACACACAGATGCTCAACATGACTCATCAGAGAAATGCAAAACCACAAAGGGTTATCCCCTTAAAATTGTCAAAATGGCTAAAATCAAGAAAACAAGATAACAACAAGTGTTGGTGAGAATGTGGAGAAAAAGGAACACTCAAATACTCTTGGTTGGAATGTAAATCAGTACAGCCACTATGGAAAACAGTATGAAGATTCCTCAAAAAGTTAAAAATCAAAATAACTTGTGATCCAGGAGTTCTGCTATTCACTATTTATTTGAAGAAAATAGAAACACTAATTCAAAAAGATATATCTACCCTATGTTTACTGCTGCATTATTTGCCATAGCAAAGCTATGAAAGCAAACTACATGTCCATCAATAGGTAACTGGACACAAAAGATGAGGTATATATAAGTAGAATATTATATAGCCATAAAAAAGGATAAGATCTGCCATTTTCAACAACATGGATGGACCTAGAGGGCATTAGGCTAAATGAACTAAATCAGAGAAAGACCAAAACTGTATGATTTCAATTTTATGTAGAATAAAAAACTGAAAAACAAACAAAAAGTAGAATTAGACCCACAAAAACAGACAAAACCAGGATGGCTGTAAGGGGGGAAGAGTGGGGAAGATGGGCAAAATAAGAGAAATGAGACTAAAAGATACAAATTTCTCATTACAAAGTAAGTCATGGGGATGAAAAGTAAAGCATAGGGAATACAGTCAATAATGTTCTAATAATGTATGGTGATAGGTGGTAAATATACTTCCTGTGGTGATCACTGAACAATGGATTAAATTGTTAAATCACTAAATTTACACTTGAAACTAATTTAACATTGTATGTCAACTATCCTGCTAATTTTAAAAATCCAAAATATACATATTACTTAAAATTCAAAAATTAAACAAAACAGCTAGATATGAGATTGATATATAAAATCTGTTGTATTCCTGTGAGTCAGCAATCAAATGTTGTAACCACCATTATTTTTTTAACTAATATTCCAAGGGCACCTGGCTGGCTCAGTTACTTAAATGTCTGCCTTTGGTTTGGGTCATGATCCCAGGGTTCTGGGATCAAGCCCAGCATTGAGCTCCCTGCTCAACCGGAAGCCTGCTTCTCCTTCTCCCTGTGCCTGCCGCTCCCCCAGCTTGTGCTCTCTCCCTCTATCTCTCTGTCAAATAAACAAAATTTTTTTAAAAACCTGAATTTTATAAAAATATCAATTTCCTATGAGTTTATTTATACACCCAGTACAGTTTCAATGGATTATGAAGTTCTTTGACAACAGATAAGACTTCACTTGAGAAAGAATAAAGTAGTTACTGAGGAGCATGGGTAAGCAAGAAATATCAATTCTGTACTTAGTTACCAAGACCTAAACTAAAGCCACAGTAACTGAAAGAAAATGATACAGGCACAATTGATTAGCCAAGAAAACTGTATATAAAGCCAAAATATGGATATTTGCATCTAAAGAAAGCAAATAGGCTACAGAGATGGCATTGTGAATCATTTTGGAAAGGAAGGGCTAATTCTCTAAATCGTGCTGGATAAAGTTCTGCATAGTGGAGGAAACCACATAACTGAGTTCCTTTCTTACTCTACACACAAAAACAAATTCCAAAATCAACTTAAGGCTTGATGTAAAAGGCAAAATTTAAAAGCTTCTCAAAGAAAATACACATGTATTTGTAAAGTCAAAGTGAAAAATTATTTCAATAAATACCCTAAAAGCACCAGTTGTGTAAGAAATGTGTATGTATAAACTTGGGTACATTAAAATTCAAATTTCCTTCATCAAGAGACAACCAAAAAGAACAGGAAAAATCAAACCACAAACTGAGAAAAGGTATTTGCAACAAAAATCATGAGTCATTATTTCTAAAGAGTTTCTACAAATCAATGATAAAAAACAAACAATACAATGGAGAAATAGGCAGAAGTTATTAACTGGTATCCCATTAAAGAAGAAAATGTCATATAAACATACAATAATTAACCTCATTAATAACCAAGAAAAGCATTAAAATGTAACATTTTATACCCACGAGATGAGCAAAGGTTGATAATGTTGACAAAATCAAGGGTTGACAAGTGCTTAATTATCTCTTAAATACTGCTGACAACAGTACAAATTGATACAGCTGCTTTAGAAAAATAATTTGGCAATACTTTTAAAGATGAACTTTTTAACATATTCTGTGATTAGCAATTATACCACCAGTTATATTCATTCAGAAACTCTTTCCCACATTCTTCCCATGGCAGGTACAAAGATGGTCACAGCAGCATTTTTTGTTTTTTTCTGTTTGTTTTGGGGTTGTTTCTTTTTTTTAATGATCAGTAAAAATTTTAATTCACCATTATAATGAGAATTCCAAGAAATATATGAAGCATTTTGGTGTTGAAAAATTGGGTCCAAACTGTCCAAACATAACCCCCTCCCTTGTATTTTTGTCCCAGCATACAGAATACAGTAATAGTTCACAACTCTAAATTATGCAAAAGAGCTAGTGTTCTTTTGAAGTTTGTGCGCATCTAATAGGCAGTCTTAATAGGAGAGGAGGAATTCTTCCCCTTCAGTCAAGATGCAATCATTCTATGATTTTGCATTTCCTTGCTTTCCACGGAAAAAGATTTGCATCTTTTTGCATCTAATAGACAGTCTTAATAAAGAAGCTTTATCTGATAGCATCATGCCATGTAAACATAAGGAGGAGACTAACAGGCTCACCAATCATGGAGCAAATTTTTTTCAGCGGAAAGCAAGGAAATGCAAAATCATAGAATAATTGCATCTTGACTGAAGGGAAAAAATCCCTTCTCTCCTATCAATTCCAGGAAGTTAGATTAAGACCCCTAATCCCATGAGGTATAAATACCTTCAAATGCTTGAATACCTTTTTTATTTTTTTTTTTAAACCAGAGTTTCCCTCTGGATGAGCAGCATTGTTCTTAACAGCAAAAATCTACATCCAACTCAAATGACCACTGCCAGGAAAAAGAATAAATCATTTGCTTTATACTTATACAATCTATTATACAGCAGTAAGAATGAATGAACTCCAGCTATACACATCCAAAACAAAGTAATAGATTTTTAAAATGAGACTCACAGTAGATCACATACAGTATGTGATACCTTTTTTAAAAAAATAACACAACCCACCTCAAGGATGGAAAAACAGTCATAGAAAAAAAAAAGTCATAGAAAAAAAAATCCCAACACACACCTGAAGTCTTTTGTGTCTCTAATCAGAATTATTGGAATCAACTGTGTGCAGAAAACCTAATGTAAGTAACTGTAATTCTCTTGGTTGGTTAAGCAAACCTTTAGTGTGAGCCAATTAGTGCACTGAAGGAAAAACTTTCTGAATAACATTGTCAGTCTCTTGCACTGTAACCTTTGCTTACCCAAAGTGAATACTTTAAATAGAGCTACCATCAAAACCATATACAGACTACAAAATTAAAAGGACTACAAAAGTCTTGACTTTCCCATCTTCTAAACAACTCAGTGAAACTTTAAGCAAAATGTGTCCAGAACTATCCACCACTCATGACTGTCGACACAAAAAAAAGACCATAAAAAAGTTCAAACCACCACAATCTCTCAGCTGAATCCCAGGAATAGCCCAGAAACTGCTCCCCTTAGGTCAACCCTGGACAACCTCTCCCCCATTCTAAGGCTCTTCTCAAAGTAACAGAGACAGTGGTCATCTGAAAGTGTAATTTATACCCAATCGATCTTATCATCCCCCTCCCTTCTCCTCCCAATGGCTTCTCATCTCACAGAGTTAAACCCTGTCCTGTAGAGGCGTGGCCCCAGGCTACTTCTCCTACTTCACCTTCTAACACTCTTCCAACCACACTAGCCCTTTTGCAACTCGCAGTATCTGCAAAGCGGACACCCACCTCAGGACCTCAGCATCTATTTCTAAAGAGCTCATTAAATAAATATGGGTCCTAGATGAACAAATGACAAAAAGGGTGCCCTGACCTAATGTTTCTGATTTACCCAAGTCTATGATGCAATAAAACCATCCTATCAGCCCTGATATGGAGAAAGTGGTGTTTGTCCCTTTGGAAAAGTTTTGGATATATTTTACACATGGCTTGGAAGCCATTTACACATTGTATTTTATACAGAAGTGTCTAATTGCCCAAATTATACTGCCTCTATAATGTCATCAGGCTATCTACAGAGGTTCTACTAAGCACATGTGTATCATCCTCTCCTACCTCACTCATAACCTACCCATACTTACTCCCCCATAAGGGGGTGTTTTCTTTATTAAATATTCTTCCTCGGGAACTATGAAGTATTTTCAAGAAATGTATTCTTAATGGGATTTTGAATGATCACCTCAACTTGGAGAAATAACCCCTTTATCACAGCCAGCTCCTCCTGTTCTTTCAGGAAGACCTATGATCTCTGGCTATTAACTGAGCATTTTATGGGCAGAAAATGGAAATGGAAAACAAGAGAACCATAATTTTAGTCATGATCTGGCTTCTCAATTAAAGTGATATTAAAAAGCAGTAATATCTCCTACCCCAGCCCACAGGTACAAAGGTTGCAGAATAATTAGAATTCCTGTCCAGAAAGTAAGATAAAGGATGCTTTAGCCCCCACTGCTTATAGCACATACAGAAACTCAAGAGAAAATCCGAAAAGGAAGAAGGAAGGCGGCTTGAAAATTTGCTTTGCCTATACTGGCTAGAATTTATTCTTGGTCTCAGAGGAGTAAAAAATCAGTGTGCTCCAATCTAATCTAGCAGAACCGCTAGATCAGCCAGGCCTTGATGGCCTTGGCTCCAAGTGGCTGCTCACACAGACAGTGGAACTCAAGAACAGCTTCTAACACCTGCTCCCTTGGCCCAGGAGCTCTGAGAGAACAGGACTGTGGTTGGGATCAAGGTCTTCCAAGTATCAAGAAGCAATTCTACAGTAGAAAGGTCATACTTTATGAGGAGAGGAGAGGAGTGTGGTAGTCTGATGTGCCTGCCTATATTTGTCTTCTAGCCCAAAGGCAGTTCTGTTCAACTCCTTTGTACTTTCAAGGGGCATCTTGACATTTCATCACTACTTGTGATGAAAGTTTTTTCTTAAGGATGAATGAGGAGTACCCAGTCCTGACCACTGATGTGTAGACCATGTCTGCCTTTAGGAATGCAGAAGCAGAGGAAGCCATTCAACAGGCAAGCCTGGGACAGGCACATCCAGATGCCAACTGTGTGATCATGTTAATTACAATAATTACAATTATGGGAACTTAATATGTGCCAGGTGCTTTGCTCAATTCTTTACAGTAATCATGTAAATTTGACCCTCATAAAAATTGTATGTGATAAATACTGCTGTATTATATTAGCAACCTCACTTAATAGATGAGGAAATAAAGGTATAGAGAAGTTAATGAATTCTGCACTGCTTCCTCAAGAAGACACCAAGTCTTCTTGCTTCACGCTTTAAAAATGGCTCTTTTAGGGGCGTCTGGGTGGCTCAGTGGATTAAAGCCTCTGCTTTTGACTCAGGTCGTGATCTTAGGGTCCTGGGATTGAGCCCCACATCGGGCTCTCCACTCAGCGGGGAGCCTGCTTCCCTTCCTCGCTCACTCTCTCTCTATCTGCCTCTCTCCCTACTTGTGATCTCTGTCAAATAAATAAAATCTTTTTAAAAATGGCTCTTTTATAATGCTTTTCAAGATTATGACATTAAATAAATCCTTCAAATTGAAAACCTCTATTAATTACAGGTCCTAGCTGCAGAGCATAACACATCATCAGCCACTAAAACCCTAACACCAATTGTTTTTGTCTGATTAGGATGAATGGATGAGCTGTTCTCTCTGAACTCAGCTGGGCTTCATGAACAGTCAGTGAGCAAACTGAAGATAGTGGATCAAGAAGTGTATCCCCAGATTGGGAAGAAATGGCCATAATGCCTAGGGCAATGGGAACTGGGTGACTAGGAAACAGGAAAAGAAAAAGTCTCCCATTTTAAGAAAAAAGAACTCTTGTGCACAGCTGGTGAGAATGCAAACTGGTGCACCTCTGTGGAAAAGAGTATGGATGATCCTCAAAAGCTTAAAAAATAGAAATACCTTGTTATCCAGGAATTCCACTACTGGTATTTATGCAAAGAAAATGAGAACACCAATTTGAAAAGATATATATACACATCTATGTTTATTGCTGCATTATTTACAATCATCAAGATATAGAAGCAACATATAAATCATCAATACACAAACAGATAATAAAGATAGTGTGTGGATGTGTGTGCATCTGCAACAGACTATTACACAGCCATAACAAAGTATGAGATGGTACCACTTGAACACCATGGATGGACCTGGCGGGTATTATGCTAAGTGAAGTAAGTCAGACTGAGAGGAACACCACACGATTTCACTTATATGCAGAATCTCAAAAAAAAAAAAAAAAAAAAGTGAGTAAACAAACAAAAACAAGAATCAGACCTCTAATTACAGAGCAAACTGATGGTTTCCAGGAGGGAGACCATGGGGGGGGGTGGTGCAAAATGGGTGAAAGAGAGTGGGAGAAACAGGCTTCCAGTCCCAGAATGGGTAACTCACAGGAAGGAAAGGCACGACACAGGGAATACTGTCAGTGATGTTTTAATAGCTCTCAGTGGCAACAGATTGTACCTATACCTGTGGTGAGCATAGCATAACAGAGAGAGATGTCAAATCACTACGTTGATTTATGTATGCCTAAAACTAATACAACATTGTGCATCAACTTCACTCCATTCTTTTTAAAGATCCAAAATCAATTTTCTACTCATAAGTCTCCCATTTTACTGTCCACTCTTTTGTACCTTTCACATTTTTGGCCTTGTATATGCCTTATATATTTCAAAATTTCTATGTTTCAAGATGGTACGTAAAAAGGACAAGGAAGAACCCACAAGACCAATATTCTCGACTTCAAAATTCTGCCTTGAGCAGGTCTAAGTAGACTGTATCAACAACATCCTGTTACCTGTGAAAGTTACCATCCATTTCCTTGGTTACCTGCCCTTCCTTTGATCTCTTTGTATCTCAAGGAAAAGAAGCCAAGATCCAAATAACTTCAAGCATGCAAGGCCTTCTGAAAGAGTTGGATGAATGAAAAGAGATTCTAATCCCCAGAGAACCAGGCTGAGTCCACGGCGAAGGTATGGTCACTGCCCAACTGATTTAGCTAGTACATCTCACACTGCACCAAGGGACCACTTTTACTGCTTTAGGCCAACACACACAACACATAATACATATAATATGCCCATGATGGTCTCACTACTCCTATGATTACTACAAGTCAAATGTCTAATTAATTTTCAAAGAGAAAATGCACACAGAAAATATGGCTTTGGTGCTTACCTATCTCCATTGGGACATATTCTGTCACTGATTAACCATGTAGTCTGGGCCAAGTCACCTAACTTCTCTGTGACTCAGTTTTCCCAGATATGAGAAATGAAGATAAGCCAATAATACTTCTTATCGTAGGATCATGGAGGTAAGTGAAAGAAGTGACTAGAGATGCACACGTGAGTATTACAGCACAACGATTCGATTCCCTTCCCATTATCCACCCAGTCCCCATGACAGAACTTTTCCCAAGATTCTGAGTCCAGCACTCTTCCCACTCCACCCTGCAGGCCCCCTGCCGCCTGTGCAATATTATCACACAATTGACTCTCTTCCAAGGAATTGAAATGCTTAAAAGATGTAGGCACATGAGCTGGTAAGTCACAGTCATCGCTCAATCAGTAACAGGTAACTCAACAATCCATAGCTGTGTGCCTGTCTTGTTCCCAAGTATTAGCTCTTGCCATCTCTCCCTTCCAGGAGCCATGCAATCTTGTATAAGTCCTGTAACATATCTGACCCTTAACTTCCTATTTACACAGTTGACTAATAATACTTTCCCTTCCTTATCCTATAGGCTTGCAGGGTGAGGATCTACAAAGCAGCATGTCAGTACATCTCAAAAACACTGAAGACCATAGTCATTGCCATAGCATATATTGTCTCCCTCTATTAAAGTCTAAACATAGGGAAGACAAGGGATATTGGCTGCCTGTATCTTCAGCATCTAGAACAGTGCCTGGAACATAATATGCATTCAATAAGTTTTGTCAGTGAGTAACATAAATGCAAGGAATCTCCATCATCACCCACAGTACTCTGTCAAGTGTCTATGTAAAATTTAAGGTCTAAAATTCAAAGCATCTTTCTTCTGTACCTATCTATGTGCTCAATATCAGTATTAAAGAAGCAGTTTTCCTCTTGAGCACACAAAAGAAAGAGAACATAGGGAAGTATGCCCCAGGCTCTATAGTACGAGGGTATCTGCAAACAGAGAGATGGCTCCCTGACAACTGAGATCTAGACAGCCTCAAAACTAATTAACTAACAGCAGTATCTAAAACTAATATAAACATCTCCAATGATAAGGGGAATGGCGAGGCAAAAGAAATGAGAAGCCACTAAGGCCTTGCTAAGCAGAAAATGAGATGTTGGTTCTTTGGAGAATGGTTGTAAATGGTAGCTCCTGAATTCCAGTGTTCTCCATCCCACTGCAGAAGGCACCCTCTCTCCCTCTCATGTACGTAGGTATGTAGGGCCTCAGAGCCCTGCACCTCTGTAACGCAGAGTCAATTGTAAACAGTAGAAATGATCACCATAGACACGCTTTTCAAAGCATAATTTAACACTACCTATTGAAAAACAAGTAAATCTTAAAATTGTAGTTGCCTTTTGGCCCATTAATCACAATAAAAATAAAAACCACTTAAATGTCCAACAAGAAGATGCTAATTTTTATAATTAATTATTTTTAAATAGTGACTCATAGAAAAAAAATCACATTCAAAAAACTGCTTGGTCTCCATGGACACAATCTCTTATGTATACAAAGCTCATGATAGTTCACAAACCACAAATATCTCATCCCTGAGACTCTGCGTGATCAGGGATAAACAAGACTGAATATACCCATCTTGTAAACGGTTATATATCTATTTTGCAAATTAGGAAATATTCTCCATATGTTTAGGAGCCTTCCTGTGGACAAAAATTGTTTGGTAGTTGTGGCAAGCAAAATTCTAAGATGCACAGCCCCCCATCTGGGATTCCTATTACCTGGTATATACATCCTACATATCCTCCCCTCCTTGAGTGTGAGTGAGCTCATGAAGAGGATTGGTTATCTCACATGATTATGTTTTCTTATGTGGAAGAAGATTTTTTTTTTTTTCAGATGGAATTAAGGTACCTAATCAGTTGACTTCGAATCAATCAGAAAGTTTATTCTGGGTGGGGCCTGACCTAATCAGGTGAGATTTGAAAAGAAATTCCAAGTCTGAGAGAAATTCTGCTTCTACTCATGATGGGGCTAATGCTGCTCTGAGGAAAGGAGGGCCACATGGCACGGTATGACTGGTGGCCTCTGGATGCTGAGATCAGCCCCACCTTGGCAGCTATCAAGAATACTGATGGGAACACATTCCTTTAGCACAAGAAAATAACTTTGTCAAGAACCTAAGGAACTTTGGAAGCAGGGTTTTTTTTTCCTAGTCGATCCCCCAAGTGAGGACACAGTTGATCAAGACCTAGATTTTCAGCCCTGGAAGACCCTGAGCAGATGGCTAGTCAACCCACGCCTGGACTCCTAACCCACAGACACTCTGAAGGAATAAATGTCAATCGGTTTAAATCACCAAGTGTGTCATTATCATTATTGTATAAAATTATTATTGATTTGATTATCAATAAAAAAGTTTTTTATAGCAATAAAAAACCAGTACAGTATTGAAACAGGCTCTAGAATGAAGTCACTTCCTGACTAATGGCTGATTTTCCAGTCCTATGTGCTTTATGCCCTCCCCAGTTCCCAGATCTAAGACCTGACTGAGCCTCAGCATGAACAGCAAATGCTGACTAACATTTTACCTTCTTTCTGTTTTCAAGCATAGCAGAAGCAAAGAGCCAGCAACAGAGAAGATAAACTGCATGCCAACGGGATCAAAAAAAGCAGCTCCAACCATCTCTAATGAGTCTACAGGACTGCTCCATTTGACAAGGCTATCAGACAAGCTCTGAGGTGGCAAGCTTTGCATCAACACACTCCAACACTGCGCTGTTTGCTATTCTGATTTCCTAGGGGACGAAGAACAAGTTCACAAGTGCACTCAATTGCTTTCAAATCAGCCGCCCTACTTGTATCTCCCTGGAGTAGATGCTGCTGGCTCTGGGTCTTGTTAGAGTAAATGGGCACTATTTCCCCTGCTTGTCACTTCCACAGGCAAATGGGGAATGGGGGTCTCTTGGAAAGTGACGAAATGGCTTCTAGAATTATTTTTTGCGATGCTTCCTGATATCCAGCAAACACTGCCCCAAGTATGTAAAGGGCACCTTCCCAGCATCCCCACAGCAGAGGATAGGATCCCTTTCCTCCTCTGCCTGGGAGGTCAGAGTTGTCTCCCTTCCTCCCAGCAACAGCTGGAACTATTGCCTAGCATGATATAAACCCCGGGACCTCCCCCCTGACGCAACCAAATACATTATGCGCATCAAGATGAGAATAAGATGTGAGGCAATGGTTTGCCTGCCTTCCTTCCACATTCTGGTAAATATTGGGAAAGATAAACATGAATACAATTGTCTGCAAGACTGCAACAGCCTCCAAGTTTGTCTTCTTGCCTCCAGCCTTCCTTCCTCTGATCCTTATTTTCCAATCTGCTGAGAGCTAAATTTCTAAAATACAAATGTAGTAGAGTTAGTCACATACTCTTGCCTCCATACGCAAAGCAAACATTGCTTCTAAGTCTTGTGGGTCTTACAGATAAAACTAATGATGTATTGTATGGTGACTAACAAAACATAATAAACAAACAAACAGATTCTCTTGCATGATTTACAAGGCTTTTTAGGACCCCACCACCCCAGCCACCATCTCTCCACACTCTTGTCTTGCACTCAATGCTCCACCAATTTTAAATTAACTTGCAATTCTCAAGACCCACCACAATCTGCCTCACCTCAGTGCTATAGAACATACTGTTTCTTCCACTCAAAATATTCTTCCTCTACCCCTCATCTGATGAACTCTGATTCAATCCCTCAAATCTTAGCTTAGATTCATTGCAGCTGAAAAAGCCCTCGCTTTCCTCCCAGTGGTGGACAAGATCACCGTGCGAGGGGCTTCCCTTCCTCCCTGGCTCTATCAGGCCACTCAGGACTCCCTAATGAAATCGTTTGTCCGTGGTTCTTTCTCACACTGGACTGGAAACTCCTTGGCTTTATCCAGTTCACTGCTTTTTCACCATAGCAGTATCTGGCAGAGGAGGCAGGAAATAAATAGTGATGAAGGAAAGAAGCAACAAGTGAATGAAGTCGTTTTTTTCAAGATGTTTCTGCACAAATTTTATTTGCATATTCAAAGCCCTCTGGGATAAAACCTAAACCCAATTCCTCAACCTCTTCTACCACATCCCTCCACACTCTAGAGAATCCAGTGAAACTGAACCATGTATGTCCCATGCACACCCCACATAGTTCTACCTCAGAGCCTTTGCTCACACTGCCCTCTTAGGAAAAATGCCACACACCACAGTCCCACTATCAAGACATTTCTTCCTTCAACACTTACTTGATTCCCCTGACGCAGAATTAATTTTTCTCCTCCTTGTCCTTATGTCATGATGCTTGTACCTTCCGATGAGGGCTTTGGAGTTTTTGCCTTGTTTATGTGTCTGCTTTTTCCATTGAAATACAAATTCCTTAAGGACAGCAACAGTGCTTTAGTTGTCATCACAGAGCCTAAGATGGTCCTCAATAAATATTTATAATGTTATGTAGTATTTAGTATACTTTATGCAAGATAATTGTGGGCTCTAATGTAGTTTTAGGATTAAAATGAATGCACTAACTTTAAAAATAATAATATAAACCTACTAGATACTAACCTGTATAGAGCTCTAAGTGAATTTTTATTAGAGAATACACAAGCTGGGGAAGGGCTGAGGGAGACACAGAGAGAGAGAGAGACTCTCAAGCTGGTTCCACACCCAGCACAGTGCCTGACACAGGGCTATATCTCACAACCCTGAGATCATGACCAGAGTGGAAATTAAGAGCTGGATGCTTAATGGAATGAGCCAGGCAAGCACCCCTGAATGTTTTATATTCATTCCTTATGATATACTAAAATTGCATGGTGGCTATTAGTATCCCCGTCATGCAGACAGTTAATTTATACAAGCTGACAAAGATCACATAGTGAGTACTTGGCAGATCCAAGACTGAACTCAGGCTTGTCTGGCACCCGCAGCTGACTTTTTTCCACCTACACTGTATTTGCTCATTTTGAGTATGCAATTATGACTCTGGAAATCTGCAGCATTTCAACAGTGTAAGCCTCCAAGTAAAGCCTGGTTTTACTTTTCCCACAGTCCCATCCTACTTAAGATGAACCTATAGCCTATAGTTGTACAAAACTTCCCCTGGAGTCAAGGACAGGCCTACTGTAATTCACAAACCAAAGACCATCTGTGGTCTGCAAGGAAGAGATGTGTTCTGCAGAGCACATGTCCATCAGTGATACCCACTAACTGGGCAACACTAGTCTCTACCTGGTCAAGAATCCAGTATCTGGCTTATGAATATACAAATCCACTGGGATAAAATAAATGCCCCCTCCCAAGTGGCCACAAAGCCTTGAGTGTTGACTCTGTGCAAGGGAATTTCAAGGAAGGCCACAGAAGGCAACATGATAGCAGCCAAGGTTTGGGGCTTGATATTTTATCATATCCTTCAAATTGTTCTCCAAGCAGCTTGCACAGTGCTCAACACTTGATAGTCATTATCTTGTTTAATCCATAAATCCGGTGTGTTATTATTACCCCCAATACAGAAATGAAAAAAGTGACACAGAGTAGTGAAATAATACTGCCTAGGTTGCCCAGCTAAAAGTAAAGACGCAATCGAACACAGTTCTGCCTCATCCCATAGCCCCACTCATGATCATTTTGATACAGTGCTCCTACAATCTATCTCTGTCCATCTCTTACAGTGCATCACCCAAGCTTCTACCTGAAGAGCATGCTCACAATTTTTCTGTTTCTGCCTAAGTGATCCAAACAAAACAAAGAAAGCTACGGGACACACCAACACAAATAACTTCTCACTCTACAGGCATTCAAACCCCAAAGCTGGTTTCCCAAGCATCTGGGTGTTTGTCCCAAATCCTGATTTATTTCCAACTTGGGTAATTACATTGTCTTTCTAATTGCCCTTGGGTGTTCCACTGAGTGACACCAAAGCCCAGCCTGTCCTCAGCTACTGAGTGATGTTGTAAGGCACCAATTAAACGGCTGTTTCTACACACCAGATGATGGAGATACAGATGTGAAGTGAATAGAAATCTTCTTCCAGAGTTTCACAAGTCAAAGCAACTCAAAATTTCCTGGGGGTTCTTTTAGGGGCAACGATTTCATACTTTAAAGGCATATACTCTTAAAGGATTGAGCTAGTGATCAAACAATGACCTTTGGAGAATTATTACTGAACTACTCCCTTTTTAAAAATTCAAGTGATTCCTTTGGGGGTGAAATGATCATTCTTTTTCCCTTTCCAAGCTATTTTCACTATTTCAAATTCTATCTTCTCATTAAAACTATGTCATTAATGGGAGAAGGAAGTGAACTACTGAAGGCATGAAGACAAAAAGAGAGTAGACATCCATCATATATAGGTGTGAACCAAGGCTGCTAAGCCTCAGCAGGAGACTAGATGCAAGACTCTACCTAAAGTGGAATTATTGCACATACAATTCAGATCAAAAACTCATCTTTAAAAAATAATCAGTCTTCAAGATATACTGAAATAATGATCATAGCAACTAACTTTTGAGGGGTACCACATAAACAGACATTTGACATGCATTATTTCATATATATACATAAGAATCCAATGAGGTGGAAACTCCACTGCCCCCACTTTACAAGTGAGTAAATAGAAATTCAAAAAGATCAAAGTATTTGCCCAGTGCCACACATCTGGCAAATGGTGGAACCATGACTCAAACCCAGGTCTCTCAGATTCTAGAACCTAACCTCCTCTTAACCTCCAAAATCCTACACTGTGTCTGTGTACTTTCTATACTAGGGTGTTTTTTTTTTCCCCCCTTGAAATAGTCACAAGGACTTGCCCAGAATTGGGACTCCTCTCTGCCAAAGAAAGCCATTCTCTGAAATGCCACACACTTCCCAGTTAGAAGAAAACTTTATGAAGATGAAATGAATAATGAAAAACCAACTGGAAGAGAAACCCAGCATAAGAAGGAGATGGAACATAAGAAACTAGAGGAAAGAAACTAGAGGATCTGACACTCTTCATCTTTGTAAAGAGAGTGGAAGGAACCACAGAGGTCATTGGTTCCAACTGCCTCTTTGATCAGATGAGACAAGGACATGTGACTTTTTCAAAGTCTCATCACCACTGCAGTGGCACAAATGTGAAAGCCCTCTGAATCTACTTCACTATTGTCAGTATTACCACTGCCAGTATTGTTGTAACCATTAATATTACAACTACTATCACAACGACTACTGTGGTAGAAATCCTGTTCCACACAGTGACCCCCATGGAGTGGGCTCCAGGAAGTAGGGTGGCACTTGTGCTTTATGGATGTGATCATGGAGCACACGACAGGGGTATTCAAACCAGGTTACCCTAAGACATCACAGTCCTCACCTGAGTGTCACATACACACACACATGCACCCTCCAAACCTTTTTTTTTTTAACACATAATGTATTATTTGCTTCGGGGGTACAGGTCTGTGATTCATCAGTCTTACACAATTCATAGCACTCACCACAGCTTCCCCGTATCCATCACCCAGCCACCATATCCCTCCCACTCTCCTCCCCTCCAGCAACCCTCAGTTTGTTTCCTGAGAATGAATCTCTTATGGTTTGTCTCCCTCTTTGTTCCCATCTTGTTTCATTTTTTTTTTCCCTCTCTTCTCCCCATGACTCTCCATCCTGCCTCTCAAATTCCTCATATCAGAGAGATCATATGATAATTGTCTTTCTCTGATTGACTTATTTTGCTATAATACCCTCTACCACATCGTTGCCTCCAACCACATCATTGCAAATGGCAAGATTTGGGGGTTTTGATGGCTGCCTAATATTCCATTTTATTTATATATATATATATATATATAAAATATATATATATATATACCACATCTTCTCTTCCCCTTGTTATATAATTTAAGCTCTGGGAGAACACGAATTCTATTTCTCTGGGATGTCACTATATTTCCTATGCCATGAATAAATTATTTATTCAGTTAAGGAAGATACCATTGAAATGAGTCAGTGCAATGCATAAATGTTCTCTTTCATCCAGATCTGTTTGGAGTAAGATGGAGTCTATGAACAACAACAACAAAGATGAGGGAACCCAGAACATTTCCCTAGGTTTAAACCTTATGAGGATGTGATCCCTAGCATCCTATGTTTACCAGGTAAGCTTGTCAATAGCATTCATCCTTGTTAGCACTTGGGAATCAGAGAAAAGTCCTAATCTATTGTCCTCCCTTGTCCTTTTTCTGTAATGAAAGCAAATGTAGCCACTGTCAATACTTGGCAATTCTTGGCACAGGAGCACGTGCCAGGTTGCAATGAAGCCAGTTCAAGCCTGCTTAAGATAGTTTATGAGATCTTAGATGATGATCTCAATCTGGATTAGGTGGTGTTTTAGACTTTAAGAGTCTATTCTTCAGGACAACACTATAATCACATAAACATCAAAATGAGAAAGAAATAGATTAGTCTTTTCAAAAACACATAACTCTGACTTTGAAAGACCAGTTATGAAGGTCCCTACGTAGTTTTAAAATTGCACTTCAGGGACTCCTGGGTGGCTCAGTTGGTTGGACGACTGCCTTCGGCTCAGGTCATGATCCTGGAGTCCCGGGATCGAGTCCCGCATCGGACTCCCAGCTCCATGGGGAGTCTGCTTCTCTCTCTGACCTTCTCCTCGTTCATGCTCTCTCTCACTGTCTCTCTCTCAAGTAAATAAATAAAATCTTTAAAAAAATAAAAATAAAAAAAAAAATAAAAAAAAATAAAATTGCACTTCAGATAAAGTTAACTATTACCTCCTACATAAGACTCTAAGAAGACAACATGGGGTCATGTTACACTGTTAAGATGTAAGCTCATAAATATAAAGATTGTGGACTCAGTGGGCTCAAGGGTTGGACAGAAATAAGTTAATTCCTGTAACAATAGAACACAGCTTGAAAAACAGAAAGAGGAGGATAAATGGGGTGGGGATGTAGAGATATGAGCATAGGTACAATGCACTGGAGGTCTCTTGTTAAGAATGTTCCATACCAAATTCCCTGAGAATTGGAGCAGGTATCCTGAGCCAAAAGATCTGGCATAGGAATAATTGCTTTGGAGTCATGGGACTATACCTAGATCCACTAAGGTCATAAACATGGCTGCTCAGTGTCTCATCATGGTTGCAAGATTCCTCACCTCAAATCTTAGTCATCTATTCTTTTTTCTACTCAATAGGACATGAAAATTATCCAGGTGTGATGTCAGGAAGGTACCAAGTGTTGGTTCTCAGAGATCTTTACTTTGGTCCATCCAGTGTTTTATAAAAAATTCAATCAACATTCATAATTTGAAAATTCTGCATTAAAAACAAAATCAAGGATACCTGGGTGGCTCAGTTGGTTAAGCAGCTGCCTTCGGCTCAGGTCACGATCCCAGTGTCCTGGGATCGAGTCCCACATCAGGCTCCTTGCTTGGCAGGGAGCCTGCTTCTCCCTCTTGCCTCTGCTGCCACTCTGCCTGTGCTCGCTCGCTCGCTCTCTCTCTCTCTCTGACAAATAAATTAAATCTTTAAAAATAAATAAAATAAAAACAAAATCAGCTTTCCAGATTCTTGAATTTCATTTTCTCTCTGGCACAGAGTCTATAATCAGTCGAAGGGCAAAAATCAGCCGAAGCTGAAGATAAACTGCCCCCTTTGGATAGAGCATGTGCTCTATGGTTTTGTACGGTGTCCACCACTCTCCATTGTCTCCCAACCTCAAGATCTGTGTTGACATTTATCAGTGCACTCACATTGGGTTTTACTGTTTGGTTGACTTTACTAGTACACAATTGTTCTTTTTTTGCGGGGGTGGGGAAATTGGTGTCTCTATCAAAAATCGGAAATCAGAAGATAAGAGAGGTATATTTTTCAAAAAGAATCAAACTTCACTTGGAAAGGATAAGACCAGAGTGCTCAAAACAACTTTCAAGTACAAACTGGGGAATTCACCCTCGAAACAACATAACTATAATAATAATTAAGGCAGTGAGATACTGGCACATGAAAAATAACTGGTAGACTAGAATGGATTCAAGAAACAGAGAAATGAAAAAATACATAGATATATGGTACCATGACCTATGGCATAGTACTAATCAAGAAAGAAAGATGTCCAGTAGATGGATAGCAATATTACAAAATAAAATAAATTTTAATCATATTTTATACCATTCCTTGTATGTTAAAGCCCTAAATGTAAAAGATGCAAAATTCTAAAATTGAGGAAATATTGAATAATACCTTTATGATATTGGGTTAGTACAGAATTGCTTCAAAAAATGTATATAAGATATAAGTCATAAGGTATAAATTTGACTATTTCAAATGTGACAGTTCTTCTCAAACAAAAATGCCACCATAAATAGGTTAAAATATAAACTTCAGTAAGGATTAAGAGAAATTTAAATTAAAATAATGAGATGCCATTTCACATATATTAATGACCAAAAAATATAAACTCAACAATACCAAGTGTTGGTTATGTTGGAGAGAAATGGACACTTTCATACACTACTGAGCAAAGTAAAATTGTTTCACCACCTATGTTGATAAGGAATTGGGTATAACCAGCAAAGTGCATGCATCTTTTTTAACTATTATGGTAAAGAATATGAACTTGTAGTTCTGTAAGTTCACTTACAGATATATCCTGAAACTCTTGCACATGTGTGAAGAAGACATGCCCAAGAATGAAACAGCATTGTATGTATCAACATGAATGCATCCCAAAGTAAAATGTTAGATTTTTTTTAAGTGGACTTTAATATCACTTATAGAATTAAACATTGAGGAATGTTTGCAAGTATTCAAAAGATGCTGTGTTTTGTTTGTAGACCTATGCATATATGACAAAAGTTTTCAATCATGGAAATAATAAAACTTTATCTTCAAGATAATGGTTATTTTTTTGTAAGGGAAGGTGACTAACATTAAGTTCCTTTTGTTTATGTTAAAAACTCAGTTGTTAATGTTATTGTTGATTCTTTGAAGATGATTTTTCTGTTTTTAGTATTTTGCCCTTGGCCTGGGTTTAACTCAGTTTTATTAATATGGGTCTAATTCCCATCTTCTTTATATTTTCCTGCCTAGGATTTGTGGCTTTCCATCAATTACTTGAGTAAGTGACTTGAAATTTTTTGACAGTTTATAATACTTGATCACTGTATCTTCTAATACTACTTCTGCAATATCCTCTAGTCTTTTTCTGGACAACTCATTACATACATACAAGCACACATATGTATATCACATACATTAGATCTTTAGAAATATATATATATATATATATATATATATATATATATATGATCTCTCACCATGTTTCATTTGTCCCCTACACTATCTTCTCTATTTTCCATCCTTCTCTTTCTCCCTGCCTAAGTCTGGGTATTGCCCCTCTCCTATCCTGGCACAGTTCTCTCATCAGCTGTATCTAAGCTGATATATAACCTATCCACATAATTCTTCATTTCATTTATTCTGGGTTTTTTTGTGCCAAGTATTCTATTGGATTTTTTATTGTTTCCTGTCAAAACTTCCCTTGTTATCTCTTAATTCTTGAACATATTAAATTATTTTAACCAAAATAACTGGCTTGGCTCTCTCATGAATTGGTTTTCATTATCTATTTTTAGCCCTGGTTTATCATACTTTTGGTCAAATCTCCCCTTGCATTTTTAGTCTGAAATTTTTATTCAGTATTACATTTTATATACAAATAGTATAGAGAATATCTGATACTCTAAATATTATCTTCCTACAAAGTCCCTAATAATATTGATCCCGTTATAGAGTAGGGATAATTCAAAGTTGGACATAAGTTACTTTGAAAGCTAACCTCTTTCCAATCCACTTTTACTCTATGGAACCTTACTATAAGCTTGGGATTTTACCAGGGACTGTCTTCCTTTGCAAACCCTGAAATCTGATTTTCACCCCTTACCCTGATTAGTATTCTGAATGCTGCTTTCAGTTCTTCAGGCTCTCAGTCACTATTTTTGAAATCAATAATCACCCAGAGAAGAGAGGCAGCACAGAATCCTGTGAAATTCTCTCCTCTCTCAGATCTTTGTCCTTTAAGTCTTCACTTCCTTGGTGGCTCTCTTATGCCTTCAAGTAGATTTTTTAAAGATATTATGTGTTTATTTGTCAGAGAGAGAGAGATCACAAGCAGGCAGAATGGCAGAGGGAGAGGAAGAGAGAAGCAGGTTCCCTGCTGAGCAAGGAGCCTGATGTGAGACTCGATCCCAGGACCCTGAGATCATGACCTGAGCCAAAGGCAGTGGCTTAACCGACTGAGCCACCCTCGGTGAGCCACTAGATTTTTTAAATTTAATCTCCAGCCTTTTTAGTTGCCTTCATCCAGAGTTTTAGTCACAAGTATCATGATCTAAAGTCAGAAGCAGAATGCCTCAAGGTCAATTCTGAGTATGTCAGAGGCCTATATATGTATCAGGACTGACCCAAACACATGCTGTCAATTTGTTTAAAAGTTTTTCAGCCATTTTTACACGTCATAACAACAGGCAACAGAAACAAACTTACCTTTATTTACATTGACACCGAGGGTCTTCATAGGAAAAAGTAAAAGACTCTAAATCTATCATGCCTTAATTTTAACTTCCTTACTGTGCTACCCCAGGAAAATAACACAAACTCCCTGTTCTTAGTCTCCTCATGTATAATACAGGGTAATAGCACCACTTTAACTGCCTGTCAAGCTTGAGGATTCATTAGAACACACAGACCTAAGTACCCCAGTACAGTGCCTGGTCCATAGTAGGTAATCAATAAGTATTAATTCAATTATTGTTTGTAGAAATAAGAGATTATTGTTTCTCTTGCGATTCAGAAGTTTACTGCTGGATCTGTCCAAAGTAAAGAGCTCTAACAGCAGTAACAGCTGACTCAAGAGAATTCCCACCATATGTGCAAGGATTCAGTGCAAGGATTGTGGCACATAACTATACTATTCTTTCCCTAAAAATGGATCCGAGGTAAATTTTGTTAAAATAGGAAAAAAATTAGTGTGGTAAGGTAAAGTTTTCAAATTAAAGTAAAATGACTGAGCTGCCTGACTGGCTCAGTCAGTAGAGCATACAAATCTTGACATTGGAGTTATAAGTTCGAACATCACATTGGGTGTAGAGATTTCTTAACTAACTTGTCAATTGAATTAAATAAAAGGATCAACTTAGACCTGGCAATTACTCAATGACTCTAACCTCTGACCTCAAAGATCTTTTCTAAAAATAGAGTTCTTAAGTGCTACCAGATACATCAAGCACAAACTCTTGACTCCTTAAATGGTAACTCTCAAAGACAGAGCACTGAAGATTACCTACCTTAAAAAAAAGAAAAAGAAAAAAGGCAGAGACTTCTTTTGTTCATGAAATTTCCATTCTATCATATGTGATTTTTTTTTAAGATTTTATTTATTTATTTGACAGAGAGAGAGATCACAAGTAGACAGAAAGGCAGGCAGAGAGAGAAGGGGAAGCAGGCTCCCTGCTGAGCAGAGAGACTGATGCAGGGCTCAATCCCAGGACCCTGAGATCATGACCTGAGCTGAAGGCAGAGGCTTAACCCACCAAGCCACCCAGGCACCCCTAAGATATTTTAAGTACTCTACACTGTTTTTCCTTCTGCCTCCTCACAATATCCCAGTAATAGGGGTGCCATCATTCCCCCTCCTATATGCTACAAGTTGACAAACTGATGTCTAAACAAGTCCTATAACCTGCCAAAGTCACACAGCCAGTAAGCACCAGACAATTCAGTTAACATTTATTGAGCACCTACTATGTGCCAGTCAATGTGGTAGGCACTAAGGTGACAAATCAAGTGTAATTTTTTTTTTTTTCACATCTGTGCAAAGACCATGAGCTAAGGTAAGACATTGAAAGCACATGCTTCTGAGCACAGGCTCTAAAACCACTCCATTTTTGGAAGATACTGATGAGACAATTTTAAGGACTGTGAAGAAAAAAATGTTGAAAGGAGATTGAAAGCAAAACTTGTGGCAGACAGTAAAGGTGGCCAAAATGTGGCCTCACACACCCCCTAGGAAGACCCAGTCCCTGCACAGATCTAGCCCCTGATGAAATAGTAAGGTGAAAATAAAACCTGGTACAAGAATAAAGAGTAACTGGGAGGGGCCACTTGTGCAGTATGTCCCAGAAAAGCCTCCATGAAGACGTGGTATGTAAGCGGAGACTGTCAAGATGGGACGTTTGAGGAGGACCCATCAGGACTTAAGGCAGAAAGAGCTCTGTGTGTTGAAATGTGCCTGGAGAGGAGGAAGGAAAGTGGAGTCAGACAGGAGAGAGGCTGGAGTTAGGGAAGGGACCCCAGCACAGAGGAAGTGGAAGGCTCAGAGCACAGACTGAGATCACACTGCACTTTGCAACTGGCAGTAACCTATTGTTATTACCTGGATCACATGGAATGCTCACCAGCAGCCCAGGGAGAATTAAGGTCAGCACCAATACCTCATTTCCATCTGGAACTCTGCAGCTGGTTCTTTTTAACCTTAGTTCATAGTTAGAAACCTCGGGCAGTTTTGGGAATATAGATATTAACATCCCATTCTGAGTAGGTATCATGATAAACATCACAACAGCAGTCATACTGCAATTTACAAATATATCCAAGTACTACAATGTATGCCTTACATTTATACAATGCTACATGTCAAATTCATCCAATAAAAATAAATAGGAGGATAAGCAAAAAAAGAGAAAGAAAGAAAGAAAGAAAGAAAGAAAGCAAGCAAGCAAGCAAGCTAGCTCATTCCCATTTCAACCTTTCATACCTTTCTGGTCCATTTTTCTCGCCATACTAGAATATGATTTTGTGTTAAAGCAAGGCCCACGGAATCTACCTTTTGCCCGTGGTAAGTGCTCAACAATTGTTAATCAAGCCGATATTCAGATACAGGCATGGGCCCAACTGCTGGCAAGTTAGAGCATTCATAACTGCAGGATGGTGGAGACAAGAAGGAAAAGGACTGCCCCTGCTCAGAGCAGGGAGGAGGAAGCAGCATGGCAGGAAGGGGAGGCACAAGCAAGCCTTACTTGTCCCATTCTTTGAACTGCTTTTTCAGTCACTTGCACTTCCCCTTAACCATTGGGTAGAGACTCAGACTTCAGAATGCGACTTTCTGGGTCTCCATCCTCTCGTAGATCCACTATCAATTTTTCTAGATAGAGCAATTCAAATAAGAAGAAAAAGATGTTTTTAAATCATGCTTTTCAGCTAGGAAGAGAAAATAAGACCTGCCATATTTTTGGAGAATGCCAAGCTGACCTCTCCCAGACTTTGCAAGCACCTCTGTCAGTTACATGTACGGAGCAAGTAGCAAGGAGACATTTGTTAATTGGAACTCTAATGACCAGCTTTTAACCAATATCTAATGTAGTGCTCCTGTCAGGAGCTGGGTCATTTCCTCAAATGAGGAGAATAAATAAAAGACTTAACAGTGCAAGAAAGAAAATATCCTTTTTTCTTTTGTTTCAAGTCCAACTGTCAAGTGACTAAATCACAGTATTTTTTTAATTAACATATACTGTATTATTAGCCCCAGGGGTACGGGTCTATGAATCGCCACGTTTATACACTTCACAGCACTCACCATAGCACACTAAATCACAGTATTTTGATAATACTTTCTGCTATTCTCTATGTTTGAATTAACACACACCTGTACACACACACACACACACACACACACACACCATCTCACTTTTACCCAATATCCATACCCTCCCTGTCAGTTTGGCAGGTACTGTGCCCTTCCTAGAACAAGTGTTATCTGATCACAGTTGCAAAGGTGAGTAGGTGTTCCAAAGGTAAAGGAAGGGGAGCCTTTGTGAATAGCCCAGCACAGCTTCATTTAACACTAACTAGATTCTTGGTCATTTCTGTTTTTCAGTAAATATTGAGTATTAAAGTGGGTCTAGGCAGGAAGGGCTTTGGAGAAGCATAGCAGGAAGTCACTTAAGGTCTAGAAACACACCTATAAACTATGGAGCAGTCCCGCTAGCAGTAATCGTAGTAGTGGCTACTGGATACTGATCTACTATGTCATAGACAGTGGTGAAGGCTTTACCAGGATTATTTCATCTCTGCTCACAAAATCACCATGGGGATCATTATTTCATTTTGAAGATAATGAAGCTCAGGTTTATAGCAGCTCAGACGCTTGCCTAAGGGTTTGTCGTTAATAATGAGCAACACCAGGAATCCCGTGTATTTCTCTGAAGGATAGATGGCACAGTGGTTAAGAGCATGGGCTTTAGAGTCAAAGGAAAAGAAGCATCCTGGGACACAAGCCTCCCCTACACTAGTGTGTTTCATTTTTTTTTTTAATTATGAAGTGTTGAATTCTATCATCTTCACAACCCCTTCGGGCTTCATGCTCCAGTCTTTACAATCCAGTCCAGGACTGGACCACATGCCATCTCTTTCTTCCCTGTTCGGGTCCTCCTGCACCAGCTCCCAGGCCCCTCCCCTCATTCCTCTACACAGAATGGATCCCAAAAGTGAATCCACAAAGAAAGCTTCTGCTTGCTAACCACCAAAAGGACTCTTGAAATAAAGAATTAATGGATTCCAGAACCAGCATCAGGGCAACTGGTGCCAACAGTGCTCTGCATAATTTAGTGTTACACTCTCAACTAAGAAATGTCTTTCAGCAACAGCCTAAGTTTCTTTGGAACAACATGAATCATCAGAAGGGATAGGAGAAGGAGAATAGGGAACAATGTCAAAGATGTCAAAAATATAGCTCAGGAGTTTGAATAAAATTGTCTTAAAACACATACAAGTGGAAAAAAAACTACTATCTCCTGAAATATGCACATATAATGAACTAAACCTAAATATTATTTGTAGATGTGTAACTATTTGATCTATAGCCCTTGAAATGTGTATGTACAATTGAAGTAAAAAAATTTCATAAATCATATTCTTCTTGGAGAAAATGCAGGATCACTCTTCATCGAGACTGTCTTGTATCTCTTCTGTGGGCAAACAGCAGGAGCTCACCTTGATGTTATTCTTTACATTAGAAAGCAGTTCTTGAGTGCATTCCTTATGCCAGGTATTAAGCTAGTCTCTGGAAGTATAGGTACAAAATGCTCTCCAACAGGGACTTTCAACAGATGTTTAAATGAAAACATTTACTTCCTTAACACTGCCTTTCACGTATGCATATGAAACCTGTTTTTATTCATGTTTCAGTCAACACACAGTCTACCAGCTTCATAGTATACTCTGTCTGTTCTCTGCACCAAGCCATCCCCAACTTTGTGCAGCATTACATGACCCGCTTAACTTTCTGACAGACCTGGTATTCACTCTATGAGAAAATGAGCTCCTGCATTATTATTAATCATTATTTGACCATTCACTGATGCTAGCATGGCTGGTTGAGATCCACTGCCTACAGGTAATCAGACAGAACAATGAATGGCTTCACATGATTCCGTGAAATCTCTATACCCTTCAGTACTTCCTCCACTGGTCTGCTACACTGCCCTGACAGCATGGACAAGATCCCATGACCTAAAAAAACAAAAACAAAAACAAGCCAACGAAAGACAAAGCATTCATTATACTGGGAAGAACTCTTTGGAAGAAAAAAATGCAAGAGGTATGTAAGTGGTAATAACTTACTCCAAATGGTATATAGTTAAGAAGTTAAAAGCAAAGACTCTGAAAGAATGTGACCCAGGATGCTGCAGAGTTTAAAAAGGATGAATTAGTTGGAGGAACAGATTGTACTTTCCCAAGGAAAGAGGGCCCTGCACTGAGGGTGATAAATATCGCAGAATAGTGAGGAGAACAGACAGAGCATACTCAAAGGAGAGATGAGCAGAACATTCAGTTTTGTCAAGTAGTGCCTAAACTAGATGCATATACAGGATTCTGTTTGCAGATCATTTCTTCCCAGTTATGATTTGATACCTCTGGGTATAACGCAGGCACTTGTCTAGATCAATATCCCACTGTGAATGAATCCTGGCAGCTGCTGCGTTTTACCCTACTGTGGCGCTGATAAAATTTCAAGCAAAGACAACCAATGAACCAATCATTCCTACCTGCTGGCCATCTGCTCTTTGGAAACAAATAATGGGATCATAGAGAAAACCAAGAAGATGTCAGGTCAAAGCAAAAAAGGATTGGCTAGGACTAGATTTATGTATGGGGAAAAGTGCCTTCCAGGTGTTCTCTGCACGCTCATCTTGGCCACAAGGAATTGCTTTTCTGATCCACTCCTTTCCTGGTTCTCCGTACCCCCAACCTTAAGTCCTATATTCAGTACTTGCTGGATTATGGTGTGGGGAGAAAAGTAAGATCAGTTGCTCTTTGGTAAGCAGCTACCTTGTCTTCAAACCGTAAGTGTCATTTCTATACCTATATGCAACCTACAGTGAAATTTAACATAAGCACTTCTAATTCTCCCGGAATTCTGAATTCAGTCTTCAGGGGAAGTAAGTTACAGAATCAGGGAATCTGCAGATAAGCTACATGATAGAGAAGCCATGGATCATTTCCTCAGAGACTTGCCATCTAGCTGGAGAATCAAGAATCAAGGACCACCAAAATGTAGCGTGCATGACTCTTCCCTCCTATACTGCCCCATGACAGACATTACTAATAGATCATGGTGTCCTTCCCAACTGATCTCACATGCCACCTCAGAATCTTCTCCAATGGGGGGATTCCAATAGCCAACAGCCATCCTTCAGAGTTAGGACATGATCTGAAATGTATTCACCATCCTTGCTCACAAATGACAGAGGAACAACAGTCCATTACCAGACAACACCATGAAAAGTCAGATTTTATGGTAACGGACAGTAAAGCAGTAGGGATTCAGGGGGAATCTTCATGGAGGAGCAGGAACATACATGCACTGGGGAATTTGAGTAAAATGCAAAAAGTGAAACAAGCTAACCTGCCCACAGGATGTAAATTTTGAGAGACTAAGGCAAGCTAATAAGATATCCATTTTATTTCAAGGCCTCCCAGGAAGCTGGGCTCTTGCTGACTGTCTTCGTGAAGGCACTTCACACTCCAGGACAGTACCTGCAGTGCCATGCACAGTACTTCACTGTGTCTCCCCACTCCTCAGCTAAAAGAGGCCAAGTCATTGCTTAAAAGCAGCACAGCACAACACAGCAGCACAGCACAGTGACCACCCCCCCCCCAAAAAAACTTCAGTCTTTCTTTTTTTTTTTTTTAAGACATTATTTATTTATTAGTTGGAGAGATCACAGGTAGGCAGAGAAGCGGCAGAGAGAGAATGGAAGCAGGCTCCCTGCTGTGCAGAGAGCCCGATGTGGAGCTTGATCCCAGGACCCTGAGATCATGACCTGAGCCGAAGGCAGAGGCTTTAACCCACTGAGCCACCCAGGCGCCCCAACTTTAGTCTTTCAAGAACCATCTTAGCCATTTTTTTTAAATTTCTTTTCAGCGTAACAGTATTCATTGTTTTTGCACCACACCAGTGCTCCATGCAATCCGTGCCCTCTCTAATACCTGCCACCTGGTTCCCCCAACCTCCCACCCCCTGCCACTTCAAACCCCTCAGATTGTTTTTCAGAGTCCATAGTCTCTCATGGTTCACCTCCCCTTCCAATTTCCCTCAACTCCCTTCTCCTCTCAATTGATGCAGAAAAAACAATTGTCAAAATCCAGCATCTGTTCCTGATTAAAACACTTCAAAGTATAGGGATAGAGGGAACATTCCTGAACTTCATTAAATCTATTTATGAAAGACCCACAGCAAATATCATCCTCAATGGGAAAAAGCTTGCAGCCTTCCCGTTGAGATCAGGAACACGACAAGGATGCCCACTCTCACCATTCTTGTTCAACATAGTATTAGAAGTCCTAGCAAAAGCAATCAGACAACAAAGAGAAATAAAAGGCATCCAAATTGGCAATGAAGAAGTCAAACTCTCTCTCTTCACAGATGACATGATTCTTTATATGGAAAACCCAAAGACTCCACCCCCAAACTACTAGAACTCATACAGCAATTCAGCAACGTGGCAGGATATAAAGTCAATGTACAGAAATCAGTGGCTTTCTTATACACTAACAATGAAAATACAGAAAGGGAAATTAGAGAATTTATTCCATTTACTATAGCACCAAGAACCATAAGATACCTGGGAATAAATCTAACTAAAGAGGTAAAGGAACTATACTTGAGGAACTACAGAACACTCATGAAAGAAATTGAAGAAGACCATCTTAGCCATTTTGGCCATGCCTGTGTACCACTTTATTATTCTCTTAATTGTTTTTTCATTTAAAATTTTATTAACTGGTAATATTGATTTTTAAAAAGATTTATAAAATCCTTAGCAAAGTATATAGGATGAAAACAAAGGCTATAAAAATGTTACATCTGTTGTTTTTTGTCTTTTGTTTTAAAGTTTCAGCATAACAGTATTCCTTGTTTTTGCACCACACCCAGTGCTCCATGCAATCCGTGCCCTCTCTAATACCCACCACCTGGTTCCCCCAGCCTCCCACCCCACTGCCCCTTCAAAACCCCCAAACCATTTTTCAGAGTCCATAGTCTCTCATGGTTCACCTCCCCTCCCAATTTCCCCCAACTCCCTTCTCCTCTCTAACTCCCCTTGTCCTCCATTCTATTTGTTATGCTCCACAAATAAGTGAAACCATATAATTGTCTCACTTAACATTTTATTTAGATCAACTCACTTTTCATTTACATTAATTCATTTTAGAATAGAAATTATCACTGCCACTAGAAAAGCAGTCTCACTTACCTACATTAATTTAAATAGGAAATAATTACTTTTAAGTGGTATTTCTTTAGGGATATCTATGAGGCTCAGTCCATTAAGCATCCCACTCTTGATTTTGGCTAAGATCATGATCTCAAGGTCATGAGATTGAGTTCCGCGTTGGGCTCCTCCCCACATGGACCCTGCTCGATATTCTCTCTCCCTCTTTTCTGCCCCTCCCCCATCTAAAAAATATCAATTCAAAGGTATTTATTTATTTGTCCCCTAAAATAATCTCCCTATTTGTTAATAGGTTTATGTACCACATCTGCTTTAGTGGTTCAGCGGATATGCTTTGAAGCAAGGCAGACATTGATCCTCACCCCAGTTCCATCATTTTGGTGGGAGGTGTTAGGCAAGCAAATGCAATCTCTAAATTTCCTCATCTGTAAAATGGGTAAGTAATAGAACCAACCATAGTGTTATTCTCAGGATAAATTAAGGAAATGACTGTAATGTGCTGAGCAGAACACTCAGTACCCATTATTTTTAGGGATTCGTAAGTCATTCCATTTTGTCCTGGATGGGAACATCTGTTCCAGCTCAAGCCATTCTCTGTACCATAAAATATCACAGTGGAGTGAAAACAACACATGCTTAGAAATCAGGTGTGTGATTAAATCCAGGCTTCATCACGTCTGCAAGTGTAGCCTGAGTAAATTAGTTCTTTGAACTCCGTTACTTTATTTGCAAAATTAAGGAAATAATGGTATGTATCTCACACGACTGAGGAATATAATTGAGATCACATAAAGAGAATGCTGGCATACTGCCATTGCTTGATAAATGGTAATTCTCTTTCTATACAGTATTGTGTGTAGGTTTGCTTTGAATTCCTAGAAACACAGGGACTGAAAGCCTTTTGAAATCCCCAGTTGTTCCTGTTTCAGACCTGCTGTGCTTTATCATAAAAAACTGGATTCTCTAAACTAATTGTCTTCTCCTTCCCATATGACCAAGCAAAAACAAGACTACTGAGACAGCAAAATGTGGGTAGCTCCCAGGAAGTTTCAAACCTCCACACCCAAGACCCAGAATCCTTCTTACATGGCCTTTGGTTCTGTCCAAATGAGGAATTTCTTTTCTTTCATTAAAAAGCAAATTTGATGTAACTCTAAAATCCTTTAGCTGATGAATCTGGGTGAAGAACCTCCCCTGATAACCAGGGGACAGGCCAATTCTCTTAAGTCCAAAGCCATTCAGGTTCCTACTTTGTGAACCTCGGTCTTCACGCCAGAAGGAGGATGCATGCCCCACTGCCTAACAATGCACTTTCTCCAGTGAAAGTGCTCACTGTGGCCTTTAACCCAAAGAGCCTCACAGGTGGCTATGAGAAAACCTTTTTGACGGGCAGATGGATCAGCTCTGTTGGTATTTATTCCTTTGCCTTTCAGTTTAGCCCTCCCTCTTCAGCAGTAACTAAAGAGCGGCTTTGCTGAAGTGGACTCATGCTACTAGAAATGGTCCAGAGACCCATAACTCATTTCATAGCAGCTGCCAAGGAGCTGTCAGATGGTGGTTCTTATGGCCACAGGTCAGATTGGAAGCTGTGACCTCAAAGAAGCACACGTGTTTCACATCCCATTAAAAGTAACATGAGCTACACAGCAGCCCCCATGGAGTCCATCAACTTTGTTTTGGTTGCTGAGCCACAGCTGCACTGAGAGAACAAAAGTTGTAGACTTTCTTAAAAACTGAGTTTTCACTCCTAATGTTTTTCCCACTCAGCAAGCATGCCTCCATTTACTTCTACAAGTCAAAAAACTGGAGTTCTCACTTGATGATACAACCCCAAAAATGTAAGCCAAAGTAGAACCCAAGAGAATTCAACTTTTATTATAGCATGTGTACTGCCTCTAAACCAGATGGTCTGGAATAGCACATAGGCTTCAACCAAAGGGGCAGTCAGCAAGTTATCAGGAGCGGCCATGTGGAAAAATAGCATGAGAAGACTAAAACTGAAGAAGAGTCTGGTCAATTAGCAATGTCTGCTATAGATGTAGGACTGGGAAGAGACACTAGTTATGTCATCTATTTACTGACTCCAGTCTGCGACTATTTTCTTTCTTTTCTGAGCTGTTGTTACTGCCGCCACATCAGCTTTTCCACCTACAGGTCTCCACACTCCAGCGCATTTCTCCATTTTGCCACCATATTCAGTCATCGACCAGGCACTTTGAACCACATCATTCCCACGGTCCTTCATGCACTGTTTAATGCCCTACATAAAAGAGCTCCAGCCCATCTCTCATCTCTCCTCACCACAACATGGTGCCCCCTCACCCCAGATTTCTCCCTTTCCCTGAAATGTCCCTCCTCTTTTCATACATTCTTTGTAAAATTTTACCCATACTTCCAAGCTCAATTCAAATGTCCCCCTTCTCCATACAAGATGCCCAGAAAACTTGTGTTCCTATAACCATGATGTTACTTTTTTACATCATAGTCTTACTGAGGAGAACTTCCATTCCAAGTGATAGAAACCAAGCTGGTGTAAGACTTAAGAAAAATTACGATTATTTTAGAAGAGGAATATACCATTGCCTCATGTTAACAGAAAATTTGAAGATAAGGTCTTGAGACATGACTGGATTGAGGTACTCAAGTTCATTTTCACAGCTGATTCCTCCATTCCTAGGCATTCTTCTTTGTGTTGACCTAACTCCAAGCACTTTGGTCCCCACTGGGAGCTGCTCCAGCCCCAAGCCTACATATGGCAAGTCTTGGTTTTTTTTTTTTCACAAGTGTCAATAAAAGGCCCATAATTAAGTCTTATTGTCCTGAGTCGGATCATATATCTTACCCCAGAACAAATCCTGGTGATTGAAAGGAGATCATTTGCTGACTTTTCAAATCTGGGTCACATTCCACCCCTGAAGCTGGACTGGTAAATCTATTCGACCTGAGCCATATGGACTGATGGCGGCAAAGACTGGGTTCATCAAAAGAAGATGGCAGTGTTATTTCCAGGAAAAGTGAGCATCTACTGTAGTTAGAGAAATTTAACTACTGTATGTTCACAAGGATAACTTTGGGGTTTATATGTCCCTCTTCCACAAAGAGGGGAGTCTATCTCACCCATTCGTGGGTCCCAGTGGCAGAGCTTCAAGGACAATATAAGGACAAGCACTTTTCTCTAACTCCTTGGGACTCCATTGAAGCTCCATTTCAGGCTCTCACGAACATGATTAATTATCCATTTTTACTGAATATTCCCTCCATGAAGCAATTTAGGAGTTTGGGTGCAGCTTGCAGAGACAAGCATTTCTTGAGTCCTTGCTTGACAAGCATAGAAGGGAATTTATGTGAGTGTGTGATATGTATTATGTTTACTTGCTAATGAAATTTATTCCAGTTTTTGTATTTATTTATAGTACACTGACTCAGAAATGATGCAGTCATTAAAAATGGCTTATATGTGACCAATTTAAAATATTTAAAACCTCTTATTTTACTAACAAAAGATAAAGGAATTAAAATGAGGAAGAGAAGCTTTTTTAAATGGCAAAACACCAAATAGGAAATGAGAAATCTCTAGTGAATATAGATATCTATGCATTGTTCTGGACCTTTATTTGAAATCATATTTGCTTTTTAAGTCTCACTACACAAAGAAAATCCCTGATCGCTCAAGGGTAATCCCTACAAAGTCTAAGAAGCTTGCATGAATATTAGCCTTACAGTTGTTATCTTTAGTAGGGTTTTTTTCCTAACTCCCCAAAGTGTCCCATTCTGTGCCTGATATTGGAAGCACACTGGCTTTCCAGTTTTAAAGACCCGCATTTAAATTCCAGCCTGCCATACACTAGGTTTATTATCAAGAAAAAAAATCTTGCTCAAAAGTATTCCCCCTTCAATTATAAAGTATACATTGTCATTGATTCCAAAGTGGCAATACTGAAACTCAGACACAGTTTTTTCTAATGGCAAGAAGCACATTATATGGACAAACACATCTCGCACTTACTTGGTGCCAAGCATTGTTACAGGCACTTCAAATATTTGTTTATTCACTTAATCCTCACAACAAATCTTTGACACAGGTACTAATATTATTCCCATCGTATAGGTGAGGAAACAGACACGAATCACCTAAGCAGCTAGCCTAGGATTTCAGTCAGTAAGTGGCAGAGCTATCAACTAGACATGGGCACCAGATACTTCTTACTACAGTATCCTCTATCCTTTATCTCCAATAAAGTGGCATTGGAGGGAGGCAGGCCTATGCTCAAACTCCATCTCTGTCACCTGCTAACTAGTTAGTGACTTTGTCAAGCTATGACCTGACCCTAGATCTTCATCTGTTCTAGGATTGGAAAGTCATAATGTAAATCCCCTAGTGCCGTGCCTTGCACTCAAATGTTAGCTTTCTTCCCGCAGTATCAAGTATGCTAAGTGCAGACAGCCTTTAGTGCCTAACTATAGCCACTCAGTGGGTATGGCCTTCAGGAACATATTCAAAGGAAGCCAGGTACATGGCTAATACCTAGTAAATTCAGAGAGAGACAGAAGGGGTTGGGGGGAGGAGGGGCAGGGAGAGACAGTATTTAATTCCTGATGCTCAAAATCCAGTTTTGGCATTGAATCATCTGATTCATTTTGGCATTGTCAAGCCAGCTTGTGAAGAGCTACTGGTGGTTCACAAGCCCCATTAGGATTTTGGGAAAGAACTAGGCTTTCTTCACATTTAAGAAATATCAAAGCTGATCCAGTGTTCCCTGCAACAGAGTAAGTGAAAAACCACTGCCTGATAATCCCCACAATGGGGTTATACATGTGAAAACCTTCGACAAAAGACAGAGAGGCCATAATCAAAGGAAACATTTTGGTTCCAGTAACCACTCAGCTAGTGTTTTCTGACCATCTATTAGCCAAAATGAATCACCAGCACAACCAATATACATAAATATACTGAATTGAAGCATCAAAATGAAAAAAAAAAAAAAACTACCCAGGTGATCTAGGGTTTCTTTCTATGCCATTACAAAACTCCAACTATCAAGGTAAATCAATGCAGAGGAAAAAAAAGTATGACTTTTTGTTTCCAAACAATTGGCTAGTATATAGGACCTGTAGACATGGAATCATATGTAATCCGTTCATCCTAGCTGACTCAAATATAAAGATTATCTATATCCATAGCAATGACATATGGAGCAACTATTCACAAGGCACTGGGTTAAGCACATAAGGTGCACTCAATAATAAAATCTCCCCACCTAAATTTCAATGCGCCAGATGCAACTATTATCTACATTACAGATTAAGAAAGCCACTCAAAGACAAAAATTAGCTTTCCCAAGTCCACAAGCTGCGTAATGGGATATTTTCATCTACAGATAGAAGAAACATAAGTGGGAGGAGGGGGAGGAGGGGGAAGAGCGGGAGGAGAGGAAGGGAGGGGGGAGGGGGAAGAGAATTGTTAAGTGTACATTCAAATTAAAGACTTTATTATCCCACATCACAGGAAGTTCAGAGGCAGTGGGAGCTCTGAGGATAACTGATTCGGTTGACTAATGGCCTAACAGCTTTATTAGAGTCTAAACCTTTTTCTTGCTCCCGGCTCTACCACCCATAGTTGACAGTAGTTCTGGGTGTCCTATCCAGAGTCACGTCCAGTAGATTTCTTTTATAAGATAGCAATTTTCCTCAGAAGCACCTCCTCCTGCTCCCCAACCTCCGTATACTTTTTACTGGCTGGAAATTTATCACATACAATTCAGTAACATTTTATTTAGGAAAAGGAATGGAGTTGCCTTTAATTGGGCACATGAAGGCAGATCGGTACTGAAAGATACTGGATTATGAATACTGGACAGGAAACATTGGATAGGAAAACTAAGAGCAGATTGGATGTTGGCTAAAAATGAACAATGAGGATCAATGCAACTGATCGATGTCAATAAAAGATGATCAGGGGTGCTGTCCGAAGCTAGTGCTCTTCACTAGCACACTAGCTCAGGTAGGTTTAGAGTACACTGTTTGGATGGCTTCATCCCAATGCTACCAGACCCACAAAGGACTAAACTCCTGTTGACTCGTCTTCTGGGAAACAGTATTTTTAGACACAGACCCTGCTGCCATTGCTTAAACTGAACTACTTGCTTCTGTCCTCTTTCCAATGACAGCCCAGATGACCTCCCTGAAATTTAAGCCTGGTCAAGCTACTCTCCCTGTTAAAATCCTTCCGTGGTTGTACATAATTAATAGGATAAAGACCAAATCCCTGAATATGGATCAAGACCATGTGTACTTTGCCCCCTCCTGCCTCTCCAGCCAGCTACCCTTCCTTCCCTGCTCTCGTCATACTGGTTTCTTCCAAATCCTCTTCCCATAGGATTGCTACACGCTGGTCTCCTCTCTTTGGAATTCTTTTCCCCTCTACTCTTGACCAAATTTACTCATTCTTCCTGTCTAGGTAAACTGTCTCTTCATCAGAGAAGCCTGCCTGACCCTGATGTTGCCAAACCCCACTCAGACTTCCTCACAGCACCATGTACCTTGCTTTGAGAACACTCACCCATTTCATTTTGCATTTACCTCAGAGGTTGCCTGATTAACTGCATCTTGCTCATTAGCCTGTGCCATCTATCAATTTGAGATGCTATAGTAAGAGAGGAGAGTTTGAACATTTAGTTCTCACAGTTGGGGAAGATAAGAAGGCCAAGGTCAAAGCAATGGCACACTGATGTCCAGTGAGTCCTGCTGCCTTCTTCACAGGGAACCATGTTCTCACTGTGTCTTCACATGGCCAAAGGCACAAAGGAGCTTTATGGAGTCTCTTTTATAATGGTACTAATCTCATTCATGAAGGCTCCACTCTTCTGACCTATTCACCTCCCTAAGGTTACACTTCCTAACACCATCACTCTGGGTATTAAATTGCAAATATATCAATTTGGGAAAGAACATAAACAGTCTCTAGCAGCTATAAGCTCTATGAAGATAGGAATATCGTGCTGGCTGATGTAGAGCTATTGTCTAGCACACTTTATGGCATATGACAGATGCTTAGGGAAAAAAAAAAAAAAAAGTTTAAGTTTTAAAACTATGAGATCCCGGGACACCTGGGTGGCTCAGTGGGTTAAAGCCTCTGCCTTCAGCTCAGGTCATGATCTCAGGGCCCTAGGATGGAGCTCCGCATCGGGCTCTCTGCTCTCTGGGGAGCCTGATTTCCCCCTCTCTCTCTGCCTGCTTCTCTGCCTACTTGTGATCTCTGTCTGTCAAATAAATAACTAAAATCTTTGAAAAAAAAATTATGAGATTCCAAGAGTTCCACTCTCCTTTCTCTTAACCTCCACACTATTGAAGTTCCTAAGCAGATTCACACCTTGACCGATTTCCTCCTGATTGCCAGGCTCTGTCTCCTTTGGCTCCACAAACTCCATGGAGTGGAACTCACAAACTCAGCCCTGGGATCTTTTTAATTTATGCCTGGTGTCACTTGGGCTGGATCTAGAAAGCAACTCTAATTTTCTCAAATCCTTACTTTTGTAAATAACGAGTAAACAAACAAGTAAACAAATTGGAAGTACGGATATGGTTAAGAGATCAAGTTCAGCAATATACAGATAGTGTGATTTTCCTATTATTAGAATGTGTACCTAGGTTCATTATATAACCTCTCTGAGCATCAGTTATAATGATAATTGATCTCCTAAGATTTTTGTACATTTTCAATAAGCTAATATATGCAAAACATTTAGCTCAGAAATAGGAGCGATTAACAAACCAAATTCCTGTAAGTACAGAAATGTTCTCAAAATCATCTTTATAACAAGGCAAACTCTTCAATAAAGTGGTGGTATGACTTAAGGTAAAAAGGGTTTAGAACTACTGCTATAGGGATTCCAGGCAGAGGATGTAGTTAATATGAATAATTCATATGGCAAAGTGCTTGACTTTTTGAACTCAGTCTATATGGTGCTCAGAGTTCCAACAGAAGTTTCAAGTCCAAAAGAGTAGCAAAATCAAGGTCAATTCTTCTGTTTCACAGAGCCCAGTCATAGATTAGATTCCTTCCATTAAAACTTTTGTTAGTGCAATAAGTCAGACAAAGACAAATACTGTATGATCTCCCTTATATGTGAAATCTTGAAAAGCTGATCTCAGAGAAACAGAGAGCAGAACTGTGGTTGTCATGGACTGAGGGATGTGGAAATGGGGAGATAAGGACCAAAGAGCACAAACTTCCAGTTACGAGATGAGGAAGTTTTGGGGATCCAATAGACAGCATAGTGATAATAGTTAACAATAACATTTAATATACTTCAAAGTTGCTAAGACTGTGGATCTTAAATGTTCTCACTACACACACACACACAAAAAAAATGGTTAATAAGTTATTTGATGTCCATGTTAGCTATGGTGGTAATTATTTTGCAATACATAAGTGTATTGAATCAACACACTATACACCTTAATCTCTGCAATGTAATACGTCAATCATAGCTCAGTAAAGCTGGGGGATGGGAGGAGGGAAACTTTCAATATTAAGTAACTCACTCCCTTTATTAAAACTTGGTATTACACTTCGCTTTGACAACAAACAGCATTGCAAATAGCAGAATTCTGCAGATGTCTCACATTAGCTTTATATAACAAGTCAAAAGCAACATCTCCAAGTTTCTGTGCAAGAGTCTGTGGCCTATGAATGTTCACCAGAATCTCACATTCATGCAGACATTACTAATCAGAGTGCCCCTTCCCACTAAATCCCACATGGGATTTGAGATTTGAGATTTCTCATGGGGTTTCTTAATCTTTCCCAACACAGAGCTCCAGAAGTTATTACACCCTTTGATCACAGCAGATGTGTGAAATATAACTTAAGGAAATGTTCCATAAGAGACCAGAAAACACATTATCGTAACTAGAAACACAAGTTCACACCTTATGAGGAACCACCCATAATGACTAGTCTTAGAATGTTATTGCAACCAAAGAACTACAGTCCAGAAATAGAAGCATTAATTTTAAAATAACTCAAGCTCTTAACTGGCATTCTAAAATACCCTGAGTGGGATATATGGAACTCAAAAATAATTTAAATTTTCATTTTCATTTTCCTCCACTTCCTTCACATTCAACCTCATCCACAGCCTATTTGTTCAACTCTCCAAAATATTTGTCACCTAGACCAGACCTGCAACAGGCGCTTCTCACCCATCTTGTCTTCCCAGTTTCCTCCAATTTTGCATTACTAAAATGTAAAAAGCCAGTCTAGAATGACATACAAGGGTAAGTACTGAAAAGGGTGAAAATCAGTATCACCTTTAAGAGCAGGAGGAGAGAAGAAAGGTAAATTCTCACATGATAAATGTTTGGGTAGCTCTAACGTGAGATTTTGGACCACTACTTCACCACTCCTCCAATTTGACAATCAGCATTTCCCATTATCAGTGCTGGAGTTTGCAAAAGGATCTCAACAAGCCAAATGTAAAAGCAACTTTGGCATAAGGAATGGTTTTCTGAGGCCAATCCTAAGAAGTCCCCCATAGAGCCTGTGAAATAAAACAACCACTTCAAATGGTGAGAGTTCGTTTCTGCCTGTATAGCTACTTCTTTCTTCGTGTAATAGAAAATGTGGAGTAAGAGAAGGAGAGAGACTACTTGAGAGAGACAGCCTTGATTTCACTCATTAAAGGCACCAAAAATTCAAAACAAGTAAAAATTCCATTGGCTTTTACCTCGTCTCAAAAGAGATGTTCTGAGCAATGAAAAATTCAATAAAAACAAGAAAAAGGATTACTTTTTATAGTAATTACTATGGGAAGAATGTGCAGAGATCCTGAAGTCCGCCAGAACTACTTGGAAAGAGACACATTCAAATCAGCAAAGTGCTCAATAGATATCTCCTCACCCAAAGTTTGTAGGGGTGCAACAAAAGACCAATGGTCGCACTCTGCCCCTTCAGTGGATAGCTCTTGGCTCCCCTGTATTCTCCATTCTGAACCAGCTTGCTGTTCTGCTATCTTAAGTTTCTAGCCCATTATCTTACTTGTGCTTTAAGTTTACTCCATGAGATGAGGTAGAACTTTTACTCAACAAAGTCCACTTTAATAGCTCTTTATCAGGTGGTTAGTAATGTTAGTAATGGGAAGTTCAATTTAGTAAAGCTGAAGGGAGTCCCTTCCCTTCCTCATATTCTTGATGATATAGGTTGTTCTGAATATTTGGGGGGGAGGGGCTCTCCTTGGAGAAGGACTCTTCAAGTCTATACTAATTTGCAACCTTAAATCCACTATTGGTATTTTCAGTGTCTCTTGAGTGTAAATGGCACTGCTCCTCTGCTGTGAAACTTGAGCATTGGATGTGCACTAAGAGATGGACCCCAGGGTCCTAGTGACCAGACTCATGGGTAAAATAAAAATGGTCTCCTCTGCTTTCCCCTAGGGAGCTGACAGACAGTGGCCTTCTGCTCTCCACAATGTCAATTATCTATTTATAAAACATTTCAAGCATTCAAAATGCCTTCAGAATAGTCCATGCTAAAAAGTAAGAACCAAAGTGATTCTCTTACATTTATCAAAATGTGCTCTGATTCCCCAACCCACATAGTTCTCCAGGCTCTGTGTGAAGAAGAAGTAGAATGAGGTAGGAGTAAAGATGGTGCCATTTTCCTTGTCTGTATTTCCAGGAAAACCCTATCAAAATGGAAAGAGAGAAGGAAAGAGCATAAATAAAGGACATAAAGCTCTGTGACTGCCCTCTAAGTATGAACTGAAGGAAAATGACATCACTTCAGCATCAAATTACAATAGGTGCAATGGCAGAAGGACAGGAAGGGGAAGACTACTAGCTAATTTCAATAGTGTTCCTAAAAGGAAGCATTAGACACTACCCAGAAGACCTAACTGTACAATAAAAAGGTATTCACCTAAGGATAGCCATTAGACCAAAATTCGAGACCTTCCTCAATGACAAAAGAAAGGAGGGAGGGAAAAAAGCAAAGGAAAAAAAAAAAGAAAAGAATGAAAAAAAGCAAGCAAAGTCCACTGTTAAGTACTATATATATACCCACACATCACATCACACCACACAAAATGTGACACACTGAGGTGAAGCACATCAGTGAATATAAATGGTCTTAACACACATATACAATGCTTTCAGATTGGCTAACAAAGAAACTCAAGTCATCCCTGAGACATATCCAAATGAAACACATTAGGAAATGTTACAAGTAAAATGATGGACATATAAACAAAAATCCTATTAGAAAGACAATGGAAGGGAAAAGTTCATTTATAAGTGCAATAAGGATAGTAACAATAATACATCAGCAAAATCCACAGGAGAAAAATTTAAACATTTCTGAAAGACACAAAAGTCGAGTTAAGCAAATAGAAAGACTTGCGATATTCCTGGCTAGGGACAGCCAACATCATAAAGTTGTCAATCCTCCTAAATTTAATTTTTATATTTAATGAGCTCAAATTAAATGCCATCAGGTTTTTATTTTCCTGGAGATAATGCTGATTATAAAGCTCAATTGGGAAAACTATGAAAAACATGAGAAATAAAAGAATAAGGAGGAATGAGTTTGATACAACATTTATTTAACTGTAAAAAACGTTAAATGTCTTATTGATACATGAATAGACAAAAAGACAAATGGGACAAATAAAAAATTCGGCGGTAGACCTAATCACATATGGAAATTTAGCATTTAATAACTTGACTTATATAATAGAACTTTTTCATTAATTCAAATTCAGCATATCAAATGAGCTGGCAAAGTAAGCTTACTAACTGCTACTGGAATAATTTGTGAAGTATAGGGAAGAAGGTAAAATTGGATCCATTCTTCACTCAGTCTGCCAGCACAAATTCCAACGGGTCAGAGATTTAAAAGTAAGAATATTATGTAAGTACTAAAAGAAAACAAAGATGAATTCCTTTAAACCTGGAAGTAAAACACACTTTCATAGGACTCAAAATCTAGATTTAATCATGGTAAAGTTTGACATATTTGACCTGAAAATTTTTAGAAATAAAAACTGTATGGCACAAACTCCTTAATTAAAAATTAAAAATGCGATAGAGAGGAGAAGCAAGTAGGTGGAGGAGTAGGAGACTGAAATTTCATCTTGTCCCAGGAGTTCAGCTAGATGGTTTTCAAACCACTCTGAACAGCTACAAACTTAACAGGAGCTCGAAAAGAAAAGCAGCAATTCTAGGAATAGAAAAGTGACCACTTTCTGGAAGGTAGGACCTGTGGAAAAGTGAATCCGAAGCTAGGGGAAGAAACACCAAGGGATAGGGGCCAGCTCCTGGCAAGCGGTGGATCAGCAGAGCACAAACTCAGAACTTTTAGAATTTGGCTCCACTGAGGGACGTCACTTTAAAGGCTAAGTGGGGGTGGAACCCTCACAGGGATGCTGTGGTCTCAGGACATGCAGGGACACAAAAAGACCAGGGTGCCTGAGTGTGGCAGAGCTCCCAGGTATCAGAGCAGGGAAGTCCGCTACAGAGATGGAGCTGAGGAGAGGGTCTTAGCTTGGGGTTACCTTAAACTGTGATCCGAGATGTGGTGGGGCCACTGCTGTTCAAGCAGAGACCCCACAAGTGGCAGATCCAGGGAGACCCTATCCTTCCTCCTCTGGGAAGCCTGGGAGTGCGCTGCAGTTTGGAGACTCCAAATGGGGCCATGCACCAAAGACAGAAACACTTGGTCACAAGCAGCGTGAGCTCAAAGCACAGTGGGAAACCAGGGAGATGGGAGTGATTGAGCACTTTTCTCTGAGTGTTCACTTAGGAGTGTGGCCCCAAGTTCTTGGATCCTACAGGGGCCGGAGATTGGGAGGCTGCCATCTTCATTCTCCTCCTCCAGAACTCTACAAATAGCGTTAAGGGAACAAAAGCTCCTGAAAGCAAACCTGAGCAGATTAGGTAGCCCGGCCACTGGCAAGGGTGGTGCAATTCTGCTTCAGGCAAAGACGTTGGAGAATCACTACAACAGGCCCCTCCCCCAGAAGATCAACAAGATCCAGCCAAGACCAAGTTTACCATTCAAAGAGAACTACAAATCTCCAGTGCTAGGAGAATACAGCACGTAGAATTCATGGCTTTTTTTCTCATGATTCTTTAGTCTTTCAAAGTTAAATTTTTTTTTAAAGATTTTATTTATTTATTTATTTATTTGGCAGAGAGAGAGAGAGAGATCACAAGTAGGCAGAGAGGAAGGCAGAGAGATAGAAGGAAGCAGGTTCCCTGCCAAGCAGAGAGCACAGTGCAGGGCTTGATCCCAGGACCCAGGGATCATGACCTGAGCTGAAGGCAGAGGCTTTAACCACTGAGCCACCCAGGTGCCACTCAAAGTTAAATTTTTTCAATTTTTTTCTTATTCTATTTTTTTTCATTTTTCTCTTTCCTGTTTTAATCTTTTTAAATAATTTTATCAATACCTTTTTTAAAAACCATTTCAAATTTTCATTCTTATACTCATATTCTATCCCTTTATTGTATTAAACTTATTTTTTGTATACATATGTGTTTCTTTCTTTAAAATTTTGGAATTCTAACAGATCAAAATATACCTTAAATCTAGTATATGGCTTTATTCTACTCTCCAGCCTGATCACATTCTCTTTTTCTTTTTTCTTTTTTAACCAACTTCTTGTCAATTTCTTTTTTAGAATCTTTTTTTAAATTTTCATCTTTAGAGTCATATTCCATCTCTTCCCTGTGTCTACCCTTATTTTTGTGTATATATATTTTTCTTTCTTTAAAATTTTGGGAGGCAGTTTCTTCTAAAAGACCAAAATACACCCAGAATCAGGTGTGTAGCTCTGTTCTATTCCCCAGTCTGAAAAAAAAAATTTTATATACATATATATGTATATAAAATTATTTTTCCCTCCTTTCTTCACTCCCCAGTTTCAGGTCTCCTCTGATTTGGTTAGTGTATCTTTTTGTGGTGTCATTGCTACCCTTTTAGTATTTTGTTCTCTCATTCATCTATTCTTACCTGGATAAAATGACAAGGCAGAAAAACCCACCTCAAAAAAAAAAAAAAGAACAAGAGGCAGTACTGACAGCTAGAGACCTAATCAATACAGACATTACTAAGATGTCAGAACTAGAGTTCAGAATGACAATTTTCTAGATGCTATCTGGGCTTAAAAAAGTATAGAAGATATAAGAGAACCCCTCTCTGGAGAAATAAAATCCCTTCCTGGAAAAATAAAAGAACTAAAATTAACCAAGTTGCAATTTAAAAAGCTATTAATGAAGTACAATTAAAAACAGAGGGTCTTACTGCTGGGATTAATGAGGCAGAAGAGAGAATTAGTGATATAGAATACCAAATGGTGGAGAATAAAGAAGCTGAGCAAGAGACATAAACAACTACTGGACCACAAGGGGAGTATTTGAGAGATAAGTGATATAAAAATATTAGAAAAATTGGGATCCCAGCAGAAGAACAAAGAGGGGTGCAAAAGCTATATTGGAGCAAATTATAGCAGAGAATTTCCCTAATGTGACAAAGGGAACAAGTATGAAAATCCAGGAGGCACAGAGAACCCCCCTCAAAATCAGTAAAAATAGGTCAACACCCTGTCATCTAACAGGAAAACTTACAAGGCTCAGTGATGAAGAGAAAATCCTGAAAGCAGCTTGGGACAAGAAGTCTGTAACATACCACAGTGGAAATATTAGATTGGCAGCAGACCTATTCACAGAGACCTGGCAAGCCAGAAAGGACTGGCATGATATATTCAGAGCACGAGAAAAATATGTAGTCAAGAGTACTATATCTAGCTAGGTTGTCATTGAAAATAGAAGGAGAGATAAAAAAAAACTTCCAGGACAAATAAAAACTACAAGAATTTGCAAACCAAACCAGCCCTGCAGGAAAAATTAAAAGGGAATTTGAGAATCACTGCAACAGGAACCAAGAATATCAAGCCAAGAGTCAGCAAGAACATCCAGCCAAGACCAAGTTTACTGATCAATGAGAATTGCAAAACTTCAGATCTAGGGGAACACAGCATATAGAATTCATTCTTAGCAAAGAGAGAGCCTAAAAGTAACAGAGCAGAAAGGAACAGAAACAAAATACAGTAACAGTCATCTTACAGACAATACTATGGCACTAAATTCATATCTTTCAATAGGTGCTCTGAATATAAATGAGCTAAATGCCCCAATCAAAAGACACAGGGTATCAGAATGAATTTAAAAAAAAAAAAAAAAAGACCAGACAAACCATAAGTGACTCCTAATCTCACAAAACAAACTGAGGGTTGCTGGGGGGAGGGGGTTTGGGAGAAAGGGGAGTGGGATTATGGACATTGGGGAGGGTATGTGTTTTGGTGAGTGCTGTGAAGTGTGTAAACCTGGTGATTCACAGACCTGTACCCCTGGGGATAAAAATATATGTTTATAAAAAATAAAAAATTATATTTAAAAAAAAAAAAGACCAATCCATATGCTGTCTGCAAGAAACTCATTTTAGACCCAAAGACACCTCCAGATTTAAAGTAAGGGGGTGGAAAACAATTTACCATGCTAATGAACATCAAAAGAAAGCTGGGGTGGCAATTCTTATATCAGATCAATTAGATTTTAAGCCAAAGACTATAGTAAGAGATCAGGAAGGACACTATATCATACTTAAAGGGTCCGTCCAACAAGAAGATCTAACAATTTTAAATATCTATGCCCCTAACATGGGAGCAGCCAACTGTATAAACCAGTTAATAACAAAATCAAAGAAACACATCAACAACAATACAATAATAGGGGACATGAGCACCCCCCTCACTGAAATGGACAGATCATCTAAGCAAAAGATCAACAAGGAAATAAAAGCTTTAAATTACACACTGGACCAGATGGACAACACAGATATATTGAGAATATTCCATCCCAAAACAACAAAACAACATTCTTCTCTAGTGTGCATGGAACAACATTCTCTAGAACAGATCACATCCTGGGTCACAAATCAGGTCTCACCAGTACCAAAAGATTGAAATCATACCCTGCATATTTTCAGACCACAATGCACTGAAACTTAAACTCAACCATAAGAGGAAAATTGGAAAGAACTCACATACATAAAGGCTAAAGAGCATCCTACTACAGAATGAATGAGCAAACCAGGAAATTAAAGAAGAATTTTTAAAATTCATGGAAACAAATGAAAATGAAAACACAACTGTTCAAAATCTTTGGGATACAGCAAAGGCAGTCCTGAGAGCAAAGTATATCGCAATAGAAGCCTTTCTCAAAAAACAAGAAAGGTATCAAATACACAACCTAACCCTACACCTGAAGGAGCTAGAGAAAGAACCACAAATAAAGCCTAAACCCAGCAGAAGAATAGAAATAATAAAGATCAGAGCAGAAATCAATTAAATAGAAACCAAAAGAACAGTAGAACAGATAAGTGAAACTAGAAGCTGGTCCTTTGAGAAAAATAATACAATTGATAAACTCCTGGCTGGACTAATCAAAAAGAAGAGATAAAGGACACAATTAATAAAATCATGAATGAAGGAGGAGAGATCACAACCAACACCAAAGAAATACAAACAATTATAAGCACATATTATGAGCAACTATACACCAGCAAATTTGACAAAATGGAAGAAATGGATGCATTCTTAGGGACATATAAACTACCAAAACTGAACCAGGAAGAATTAGAAAACCTGAACAGACCCATAACCAGTAAGGAGATTGAAGCAGTCATCAAAAATCTGCCAACAAACAAGAGCCCAAAGCCAGACAGCTTCCCAGGGGAATTCTATAAAACATATAAATAACTCATACTTATTCACCTGAAACTGCTCCAAAAAAAAAAAAAAATAGAAATGGAAGGAAAATTCCAAACTCATTTTATGAGGCCAGCATTACCTGGATTCCAAAAACCAAAGATGCCCATCAAAAAGGAGAATTACAGACCAATATCCCTGATGAACACAGATGCAAAAATTCTCACCAAAATACTAGCCAATAGGATCTAACAGTACATAAAAAGGATTATTCACCACAACCAAGTGGGATTTATTCCTGGGCTGCAAAGTTATTTCAACATCTGCAAATTGACCCATGTAATACAATACATTAATAAAACAAAGAACAAGAACCATATGATACTCTCAGATATATCTTCAGATAGATGCTGAAAAAGCATTTGACAGAGTACAGCATCCTTTCTTGATCAAAACACTTCACACTGTAGGGATCGAGGGTACATACCTCAATATCATCAAAGCCATCTATGAAAAAACCACAGTGAATAGCATTCTCTATGGGGTAAAACTGAAAGCTTTTCCCTTAAGGTCAGGAACATGATAGACCTGTCCACTAACACCACTGCTATTCAACATAGTACTAGAAGTCCTAGCCTCAGCAATCAGACAATTGAAAGAAATAAAAGGTATCCAAATCGGCCAAGAAATCAAACTCTCACTCTTTGCAGATGATATGATACTATATGTGGAAAACCCAAAAGTCTCCATTCCAAAACTGCTAGAACTCATAAGAAAAATTCAGTAAAGTGTCAGGATATAAAAATCAAGGCACAGAAATAGTTGCAGTTCTATACACCAACAACAAGACAGAAAAAAGAGAAATTAAGAAGTCAATCCCATTTACAAATGCACCCAAAAGCATAAGATACCTAGGAATAAACCTAACCAGAGAGGCAAAGAATCTGTACTCAGAAAACTATAAAGTACTCATGAAAGAAACTAGAGAAGACACAAAGAAATAGAAAACCATTCCATGCTCATGGATTGGAAGAACAAATACTGTGAAAATGTCTATGCTACCTAGAGCAATTTACACATTTAATGCAATCCCTATCAAAATACCATCAACTTTTTTCAAAAAAAAAATGGAACAAATAATCCTAAAATCTATATGGAACAAGAGGAGACTCCAAATAGCCAGAGGAATTTTGAAAAAGAAGACCAAAGTTGGCAGTATCACAATTCCAGACTTCAAGCTCTCTTACAAAGCTGTCATCATCAAGACAGTATGATACTGACACAAAAACAGACACAAAGATCAATGGAACAGAGTAAAGAGCCCAGAAATGTACCCTCAACTCTGTGGCCAACAAACCTTTGACAAAGCAGGAAAGAATGTCCAATAGAAAAAAGTCTCTTCAACAAAGGTTGTTGGGAAATTGGACAGCCACATGCAAAAGAATGAAACTGGACCATTTCCTTATACCACCCACAAAAATAGACTCAAAATGGATGATAGACCTCAATGTGAGATAGGAATCCATCAAAATTCTTGAGGAGAACACAGGCAGAAACCTCTTGAACTTAGGAGGAGCGTCTTCCTAGACACATCACCAAAGGCAAGGGAAGCAAGGGCAAAAATGAACTAATGGAACTTCACCAAGATCAAAAACTTCTGCACAGCAAAGGAAACAGTTAACAAAACCAAAAGACAACTGACAGAATGGGAGAAGATATTTGAAAATGACATATCAGATAAAGGGCTAGTATCCAAAATCTATAAAGAACTTATCAAACTCAACATCCGAAGAACAAATAATCCAATCAAGAAATGGGCAGAAAGGGGCATCTGGGTGGCTCAGAGGGTTAAAGCCTCTGCCTTTGGCTCAGGTCATGATCTCAGGGTCCTGGGATCGAGCCCCACATCGGGCTCTCTGCTCAGTGGGGACCCTGCTTCCCTTCCTCTCTCTCTGCCTCCCTCTCTGCATACTTGTGATCTCTGTCTGTCAAATAAGTAAATAAAATCTTAGAAAGAAAGAAAGAAAAGAAAAGAGCAGAGGACATGAACAGACATTTCTCCAAAGACATCCAAATGGGCAACAGAAACATGAAAAAGTGCTTAACTTCACTCGGCTTCAGAGAAATACAAATCAAAGCCACAGTGAGATACCACCTCACACCAGTCAGAATGGCTAAAATTAACACATCAGGAAATGACAGGGGTTGGCAAGGAGAACCCTCCTACATCATTGGTGGGAATGCAAGCTGGTGCAATCACTCTGGAAAACAGCATGGAGGTTCCTCAAAAAGTTGAAAATAGAGCTACCCTATGACCCAACAATCACACTACTGGGTATTTACCCTAAAGATACAAATGTAGTGATCTGAAGGGGCACGTGCACCCAAATGCTTATAGCAGCAATGTCCACAATAGCCAAACTATGGAAAGAACCTAGATATCCATCAACAGATGAATGGATAAAGAAGAGATATGGATAAAGAGAATGGATAAAGAAAAGAGAAATGGATAAAAGAAAGAGAATGGATAAAGAATGGATGGATAAAAGAGAATGGATAAGGATATATATATATATATATATACCACCTCACAATGGAATACTATGCAGCCATCAAAAGAAATGAACACACACAATGGAATACTATGCAGCCATCAAAAGAAATGAAATCTTGCCATTTGCAACAACATGGATGGAGCTAGAGGGTATTGTGCTAAGCAAAATATGTAAGTCAGAGAAAGACAATTATCATATGATCTTTCTGATATAAGGAATTTGAGAGGCAGGATGGGGGGTCATGGAGGGAAGGGAGGGAAGAATGAAACAATATGGGACTGAGGAGGGAGACAAACCATAAAAGACTCTTAATCTCAGAAAACAAACTGGAAAAACAAACAAACAAACAAATTCCATCAACTGGGTTGCTGGTGGGGAGCAGAGTGGGAGGGATAGGGTGGCTGGGTAATAGACATGACGGGGGGAGGGTACGTGCTATGGTGAGCACTGTGAGTTGTGTAAGACTGGTGAATCATAGACCTGTACCTCTGAAACAAATAATACATTATATGTTAATTTTAAAAAGAAGAAATAAATTAATAGACTACAGGAAGATAAGCAAGAGATATGGACAGTTCACAAAGTAATGTAGATTGTTCTTAACCCCATATGAAAAGAACCTCAATCTTGCTCATAATAAAAATAAAGCAAATTAAGACTATACTTAATCACTCAGGCAAAGCGACAAAATCCTAGAAGTTAGACAATCTTCTGCTGCAAGATTGCAAGAAATACGCATTCTCATACATTTCTGGTTTAAAGTAGAATGAAACCATGGATCAGAAATTGGCAGTATCTGTAAAAATTCATATGTCTTTACACCTCAAGCACTTCTAGAACTCCATCCTCATGGCAAAGATAGCAATTATGTATACAATTATATTGCAGCATCGCTTACTGCAGTAAGTCTACAAACAGACCAAACAGCTATCAAACAGAAACTGACTCAGGGGTGAGCAAACTACAGCCCTTGGGCCAAATCCACCAGTCTGTTTTTGAACAGTCTTTAAGTTAAGACTGGTTTTATACTTTTAAAGCGTTTGGAGAGGGAAAAGGGACAAGTAAGTTTCTATCTTGTCCTTACAGAAAAAGTTTGCTGAAACCCTGAGTGGGTAAATCAACATGGTACACCAACACAGTGAAATTCTATACTAACAAAGAACAATGAGGGGGCGCCTGGGTGGCTCAGTGGGTTTAGCCTCTGCCTTTGGCTCAGGTCATGATCTCAGGATCCTGAGATCAAGTCCCACATTGGACTCTCTGCTCAGCAGGGAGTGTGCTTCCCTTCCTCTCTCTCTGCCTGCCTCTCTGCCTACTTGTGATCTCTCTGCCTGTCAAATGAATAAATAACATCTTAAAAAAAAAGTCATTAGGAAAAAAAAAAAAAACAGTGAGGACTAAATTCAGTAACTGCAATGGACTGAAACACAGAGAATCTCTTTCAATACATAGGTTGATAATAACGTTAAAGAAACCAAAAAGAAAACCATGCATCGGTCCCCTCAAGAAACATACATTGAAGTCCAAGCCCCCAGTGTTACTGTATTTGGCAATAGGGGCTTTAGAAAAATATTAAGGCAAATGAGGTCATAAAGTTGAAGTCCTGATGCAATAGAAACAATATATTTTTTAAGATTTTATTTATTTACTCAACAGAGAAAGAGAGATCACAAGTAGGCAGAGAGACAGTCAGAGAGAGGGGAGGGTGGCAGGATCCCTGCTGAGCAGAGAATCAGATGTGGGGCTCCATCCCAGGACCCTGAGATCATGACCTGAGCCGAAGGCAGAGGCTTAACCCACTGAGCAACCCAGGTGCCCCTAGAAACAATATTTTTATAGGAAGAGACACCAAAGAACTCTCACTCTCCCACCATGCAAAGTATCAAGGAAAGGATGTGTGAGCACACTGCCCAAAGGCGCCACCTGCAGCAGAAAAGGAGCATCTCTCCAAAATCTGAACCCTGTTGGAACTTTGTCTTTAATGTAACCTTGACCTCAAGAACTGTGAGAAAATCAGTTTCTTTTATTTAAACCACCCAGTTCATGGTATAGTGCTATAGCAGCCCATTCCAACTAATACAGATGCCAAAGATCCAACTTATTTTCTAACAGAAAAATAAAAGGAAAAAAAATCAAAGCATTTAACCTGATTTTTCTGAGTAATCAAATAATTTGTTACAGAAATATCACACCTAATAAATCAAGAAGAAATGATAAAATTTAGTATCACCATTTCTGCCATCACTAATAAAATACTATCTCTAGGCCATTATCATTAGTAGCTGCTACAATTACAAAGAGGGACAAGACATCATATGCCTCCAGATTTTTTTTTAATCATCATTTATAAGTCATCTGTTAAAAAAAAAAAAAAAGCCATAAACTAGTTAAGCCTTTAAATGTGGTGACTAATTTGTAGCAAGTACAGGGGACTGAAAAATGTTTTTAATCACACTACAGAAATAAACTCCGTAAAACTCAGACTGTGGGAATTTCTACTGAAAAAAGTGACCAGATTTTTTTCAACAAATGAATTGCCAAGAAGATACAGAGAAAACCCAGAGATCAAAACAGACTTAAAAGACTTACAAATAAATTAAAAGATGGGGTCTTGTCTAGATCTGAAATTAAGCCAGTTGTGAAAACCATTTCTGAAGCAATTGAGGAAATGTAACATTTAAAATTACAAAATCAACTTCTATCAGAATGGTTAAAATTAACAACACGGGCTACAACAAGTGTTGTTAAGAATGCTGAGTTAGGTGAACCCTCTTAACACTGTTGGTAGGAATGCAAACTGGTGCAGTCTGGAAAACAGTATGGGAGTTTTTCAAAAAGTTAACATTATAACTACCCTACAATCCAGCAATTGTACTACTAGGTATTTACTGAAAGATACAAAAGTACTATTTCAAAGGGATACATGCACCCTGACATTTACAGCAGAATTATCACTAATAGCCCAACTATGGAAATAGCCCAAATGTCCATCCACTGATGAATGGATAAAGAAAATGTCATGCACACACACACACAAAATGGAGTATTATTCAGCCATCAAAAAAATGAAATTTTGCCATTTACAATGACATGGATAGAGCTAGAGGGTATTATGCTAAGCAAAATAAATCAATCAGAGAAAGACAAGTACACATGATTTCACTCATGTAGAATTTAAAAAAAAAAAAAAACAGATGAACCTATGCTAAGGGAAAAAAAAAAAAAAAGAGGGAAGCAAATCATAACAAGACTCTTAAAGATACAGACCAAACTGAGGGAACCGAGGGCTGATTGATAGAGAGAAATGGGCAGGGGCACGGACTAACTTCCATTTATAATCAAAATTCTTCATATGAAAATGCAACGAGAAAAAAAGGAAAAACTGCAGCATCACCACCACAACTCACAGGCACTGGGGATGAAGTATGTATTGTGAATTTTCAAATTGGTAACCACCTATGGGTTCATTAACAATTAATCACCAAGCATGAACATTGCTCTGAAAATTCTATTCTTCTTGGAGCCCAAGTTACACATCATCCACAACGATCCCCCTTTCTAAAGTCACTGTGCCTTACATCCCAGAGACTTTTATTATAAACCACTGGCTCCCAAATTTGGTTAGGAAGCAAAATCACCTCAACTGTCTTTTTTTTTTTTTTTCAAAATACAGATTTTAGAGCCCCATCCCAGCTCTACTGAATCAGAAACTCCGTGGGTGGTGTTCTTCACCTCTATTTTTAACAAGTTTCTAGTCATTCACATGGAGTTAGCACAGAACTTACTCTGGCACTAAAATTTAAACCAATATTGCTGGAGATTTTAATAACATCCATGTCTCCTTTTGATAAACATGAAGATCTTATATCTACCTTTAATGTTATTAATACAAGCATAAAAATTTAGAGAACTTGTGAACTTTTAGGTGTTTATGTGTATGTGTGTGTGTGTGCGTGTGCATTGGTGTGTGTATATACATGCCATCTCAGCCCTCCAAGATTCTCCATCCAACCCTTGAATTGATCCTCTAATTATTTCTTTAATATTAAGAGAGTTAAAGTCATTTTCAAACAAGTACTATGTTGAATCTCTTTCATCAACTCCTTCACAACCATTCGCTTCACCATTTGGCAGGGTAATTCTTTTATTCAAGAATTATTTCCTAAATATCTGATATATGCCAGGCATTGTGCTAAGGATACCACAGTATATAAGACATGGTCCTTGCCCTTGGGAAAACTGCATCCTAGCACAAAAGAGACAACTAATAAGAGAAGTCAAAGTGGTGATGACTGCTTTGAAAATAACATAATTGTGATGCAATTGGCTGATTTTTGAAGTGATCTCTACTTTTGAAAGGGTATTCTGGAAAGATTCCTATGAAGAGATTAACATTTTATGAAAGACTTTACACACTGAGAAGGAAACCAGTTATGAACTGCTAGAGAGGATGTTCCAAGGAGAGGAAATGGCAAACACAATGTCCTGAGGCAAGTTCCACATTCAGGAACAGAAGGAAGACCAGTCAAACTTCAGCATGGGAAGCATGGAACTGGGTGATATTTTGAGGCATTAATCTTTATTTGATTGCTATAGTAAAATGTGAAGATTCAATGCCATTTTCTCTCACAAACATCAAGAAGGGAACAAAGTATGTAAATGACTTGTTTTTGCCCTAAGTGATGACCAACAATTTTTGTCTTTCAGAAACTGAAGCAAAAGTTGCCAAATTCCTCAAAAACACCTTCCTGCCCTGCCTCAAGTTGTTATAGTTGGGTTTGGGCAGGGCGGGTGGTCAAACCAACAAATAGGAAGACTTCTCAGCTGAGAGAAGTACAGAACATGAGTTGTAATCTGGGGAACGATGACTAGAGCTCTTCAAACCCAAATTGAACCAAAAAGATGGTGAGGCACTGACCTTCATGGGCCAAGAAGGGCTTGGACAAGTTCATCTGTGGGAAGCAGAGTAGGCAGAAGGTTAGAGCCTTTTTCCAATTGCAGAGAACTGCTAAACTCTACAGAGAATTTTCACACCCTTGGAAGGTGTAGAAGCCTTGAGAATACAACTGGAATTGAGCATCTCTCCTAGAAAAATACAGAGATCAAAAAAGTCAGTAAAAATCAGAAAAATAAAGAAATGTGACTTTTCCTGCCCTTGAGAATTATATAAGAAAATTCATAGCAACCACATAAGCAATAACTACAATTAAACCCCCAACAAAATAAAAACAAGATTACCATGTACTTGGTGCTTTCTAGTATAATTTCTAGCCTTTACAATCATCCCATGAGTCAAGGGTCCTTCCTCTACTCCCCTTACTCCCAGTTTAATGATGGGCCACTGAGACTCACATTAAGACATTCCTTAACGTCATAATAGTTCATAAACTATAAATCCACTCACATACTAATGCTAAGCACAGTGCTAGGCAAATTGTTGTTACTAGTAGATTTATTTCACCAAGTACTTAATCAGCCAGTTGAAGAATCTCTAATTCAAGGATTAGTTGGTCTGGTTACTATGTCGGTCTGGTTTACTATGAGTTACTGGTTTACTATGTTACAGTTACTAGTTACTATGTAATTAGTCTGTTACATAGACTAGTAACACAGAGTTATTAGTTACTAGGTAACTAGTCTAATTTACTATGGTTACTACTAGTTGGTCTGGTTGACTGAGTCACTGATGTATTCAGTATATATAATTTAGGAATTTACTATTAATGAAGTGCTATGATCTTAGGGACAATAAAATAAGACAGATGCTCTTTTAAGCAAGCAACAATCTATCAGGAGATCAGAGCATAAGCCAAGTATAAGGAATCAAGAAAGACTGAAAATCTCTGGGAAATTTAAACGGAGGAAAGATGACTTTCTTTGGGATACCGAAGAGAACTCTTGCAGAAGAGGCATGAGACAAAGAAGTAATTTTAGAGTCCCAGTGATAGTCAGAACGACCCGAATCTTGTTCATACTTTGATGAGGCTGCCTAAGCAATTATCTTGTATATTTGAGTATCATAAAGTGGCCTAATTAATTCAAAACATCCCGACATTCTCTCTCAGTAGTGGATTTCTTCCTGTATTATAGGGATATCTTCATCAGCTCTAGTCTTTACACAGCTCAAGTAAACTCCATTTTTCCCCAGAAAATAACCAATCTCCATAGACATTGCACTACTCCAGTTTTTATGCTGTACTGACTCCCAAACCAATATAAAATTATGTAAGATTACATATATATTTTGCATATATATGCGATATATGTTTACATATATATGTTTACATATATTGCATATAAATATGCAATTACCTTGTGAATGCCTGTCCTTTGACTTATTCTTTTTCAGCCAAATTCACCCCACCCATTGGAGCTGAGGAAAGGACAGAGGCCTGAAATTATGCCCGTCTTACGTGACCCTTCCCCTGCAGGTGATTAGACCCAGACCAGCAGCTTCTTTTGGTATCTCCAACTGAGAAGATGGACATTTGGGAATTATGAAATGCCTTTCCTGGCATGAATATTTGAGAACACTTGGCCGGCAGAAAGAAAACATCAACAAATATGAAGAAACAACCAGAAGCATAAATCCATATAACCCACAAGAGGTGGAATTACCAAGAGGGTAACTGTCAGATGCTCCTGATGATTTTTCTGCTCCTGGGTCTAGTCCCTTAGATTCTTACCATAAATTCTCCTTGGTTTTCTTAAGCTAGTTAGACTGTTTCTGCTACCTGCAACTAGAAGAGCACACATACATACATAGGCCCAGAAGAAAAAAAATTGTGACACACACTGAACATGGGAGAAATCACTTTGTTCCATTTGGTGAAGCAAACAAAATCAATTCCATCAGAAGGCAACAGTTCACGGGATGGCATGTGCCAATACCCAACAGCGGGTCTGTGTACTTTTATGGGGGGGCTAGCACTGCCTGTTCCCAGCTAGGACTGGGAAGGCACTGGAGGGTGTCTTTCACACCCTCATGATCACGGCAATTTGAGAGCTAAGACTAATGAATCCCACAGTTGGGGTTGGGAAGCTTTTGTCTCCTTCGGCACTGGAGAAAGCCCAACTGGCTTCACTGAGGCACGGGGCTGGGAGGAGTACACAGGAGGAAGCTGGTTTCCCAGGTCGAAAACAATTACTGAAAAATTCTATCCAGGAGCCATGTTCCAAACCACAATGTGCACGGTAAGCAGGAAACAAGGAGCTGTGAACAAAAACTCCTGCCTATGTGTCCCCTTCAGAGGACAAATTTTATCTCTATTGGGTTAAAATCTCCCTCCCTTTCATTTGCTTCTGCTTCCATGACATGGCCCACTATCTTGTCTCTTCTCTGAATTTTCTTGGCTACAGACCATGCTGTTTTGTCCTCTTTCTACCAGAAGATACACATTCTGAGTAGGATCCAGGTCAAATTCATTTCCCAAAATGAATGGTATAATGCCTCACACAGAAAACCTGTTTACGAACACGGACTCTGCCACTTACTTCCTGTGTGATCTTGGAAAATGTTCTTCCAACTTTGATCTTCCTGGACTATGTAACAGAGCGAATAGCCCCTCGCTCTTGGATTATGACTAAGTGACCACTAAGATGTCAGTAAGCTACACTACGGGAATAAGCACACTACCAGTAGTAGGCATTATTAGCAAGCTCTAGCCTAATCAGTGACTGAACCAAACTGTGCCCCCTTCTCTCCTACACATTGTCATCACTGTCCTGCCTGATTTCTATTTTAACTCGCAAGTGTCCCAGCAGCCCTGATTCATCCACTCTACCAGTAGGGGGAACTAGGCTAAGAAGAAAGCACGAGATAACCATGGTAGTGAGTACAGGGTAAACGACTGCCTTGTGCCCAGCTTTGAAATGTGCAAAAATTATACCTGCTCATGCCAAATGAGAAACGGCTTCTAAGTGCCTGATGCGACATTCATCACCATGTCCCACAAAGATGCTGACTGAAGGTTTTCAAAAACTTCAAGAGGCTCTCGAAATAATTGCATATTCATTAGGCAAATTAGTTCTAGATTATTTTTAAAACCATAACTTGGGGGGAGAAAAAAAGACCAACAAAGAATTTCAATAGAATTATGCAGGAGTTATGCTTAGAATACAAAAATGGAGAAGACTATTCATTCTTTTTGAAAGCATTAAATGATTTTTTGAAAAAAAGAAAACAAGTAGAAGAGGGAGAAGGGAAACTAAAAATAAAAGGGCAACAGAGGGGAAAAAAAATCTCTCTACGAAATTTGGGCCTGGGGAAGTATATAGAATTTCTCTATCAGTTTGGGTTATGGGGAAACGCGTGTATTGCCACCTCTGATGGGAAATATCATTGTGAAAATTATAGCGACCCTCAACATAACATTACATTGGCTGAAGTAGGTGATTAACACAGTCTGACCCCTCAAACAAGTGTCTGCAGTGATCTTGTTCATTGAGAAGCCACAATCTGGTGTAATAGACTGGGCTACATTTTTTTAGGCTCCATTATTTCTAAAGGGGAAAAAAAAAAAAAAAGCAGCTACCACTTCACCCACACATCTTAAGAGGGTGGAGAGTCAAGAAAGGCAAAGCAAAGCTACCAATGCGGTATCAGGTGGCTCACAGCTTCCTTCTTAAAGCACATTACAAAATGGAAAAACAAGTTCCAGAACATGGGCTTAGGCAGGGCTCTTCCGAAGCAGCAAGGAGTGTAGACGCAGGTGTTCACCATGTGGGAAGGTTAAAGGATGCACTCCACTCCTGAAGCCACATGTGGATAGTATTAAGGTATAAACTGAAGAGCCCAGCAGTAGTTCTGGTTACTTGCCAGTGCCCACAGAGGTTGATCACTTCACCATATGCACAGGGCTGGCTGCCTTTCACCTGGCAGAGAAATCAAGAGGTTCATTCCAAAACCAACCCCGTCTTCTATGATTATAAGCACAGAGCTACACTATAGGACTAGTAGAGGAGGTAGAAATTGAAAAAATGATTAGAGAATTAAATTTATAATTACAAACCATAGCTAGTGCTCTGGAGTTTAAAAAAAAAAAAAAGAGTTACAGAGAAAAATAAAGGGCATTATTAACACTGGGGGAAAGTGAACAGGCAGAGAAGACCAACATTTTTTTGACAGTAGAGTACAGTGGTTAAGATCCCAGGCACAGTTGTCCAAAAGATTTCCACTTAAATGCAAACCAACTCCCTTTCTAGCTCTGGGACTCTGACTTTGGGTGGGTCATTTCCAAGTTTCAGTTCCCTCATTTGCAAAAATGGGAATAAGAATACCTAAATAATACCTAAAGATATCATGGTGTTTTCTATCTTACCTCTAGAGTATATAAGCACTATTTAGTACAATTGTTATTTTCAAACATGAGAGTCTGATACAGATCACACCGGTACATTAGTTTGCTAAGGCAGTCATGTAAATACCACAGACTAGGTGGCTTCAACAAGACAATTTTATTTTATCACAGCTCTGGAGCCTTTAAGTCCAAGACAAAGGTGTTGGCGGGGTTGGTTTATCCTAAGGCTTTGCTCCTTGACCTCCCGATGACCACAGCAAGAAGGTGGTAGTCTCTCTGCTGTGTACACACACATCTCTGAGATCTTGCATCCAAATTTCCTCTTCTTAGAAGGACACCAGTGAGAATGGGCTACAGCTCATTCCAGAGGCCTTGCTTTAACTTAACAACCTCTTTATAGGTCCTATTTCCAAACAGTCACATTCGGAGGCACTAGGGGTTTAGGGCTACAATATATTAATTTGGATGGTAGACAATTTAACCTGTAACCACAGGTTGACCATGGAAGCTGATGGATTAGAAAAGATGCTGCTTAACCACTAGCCAATCAGAGCAAACAGAACACAGAGAATTGACACAAACAAGTTATTGTTCCCGTTATGATTGAATTTTATTAACACTGCCTTTACTCAGAGACATGCCATCTTTTCAGGGAGAGAGATCCAATGTTTCCTAGAGGCCCGATTCCTGAAAGCAAAGTACTCCTCAGTCAATGTCAACTTCTACACCCCGCCTGTCCCTGGAATTAGACAAATCCCTGGTGCCTTTAAAAGTTACCTAGTGAGAAGAGACAGGGCGACAACAGTTGTGTGGGAAAGGAGAAGGAGACCTAGGGAAGATGGGTATTTGAAGACAACGACCAAGAAGAAGAACGTTAAGTGGAGGGAGGGAAAGCCCCATGAAAAGGGCTCATTGTAGCATCCTGGGTGCTGGATTCTTCAGGAGTCCCAAACCCAGATTTGGCTGCAGTCCAGGGGTCAGGAGTCAGAAACTTCACATGGTCAGAAAGACTCCCTGCATGCCTCATTTACTTCGAACAGATTCTTCCTTTTCCTCTGAACCCGAATGACTGGTTTGGTTTCCTTCCTTTGGGATGTCAGAGTGAAGACTGTAGAACTAAACCAGATCACCCTCTTTTACAGTATCTTCTTAGCTCTCTCCTTCAGCTTGGTCGGCCTTTATTCTGTTCTGTCCATGTGCCACATTGCATCTCTCATTTATGCCTTCATTTCATCCTTGTGACCTCAACAGCTGTTATTTTACAAGTAACGCTTAGTGAGCATTGTCGCCAAGGGTCACACTACAAAGTAATGGCAGAGTTAGGACATAAGACCGGATCACAGTTTGAAGTCTGTGCTCTGAAGCACCGTGATACCCAGTGACTGTACATCCAGGACTGAGCAAGTGTCAAAGGACCAAGCCTGGACCCAGGTAGTGAGCAGCAGTAATATGTAGAGGACAGATTGTAGCCATGGGGGCAGTCAGCACCACCAGGGCATAAATAGGTACCATGGACCCTTAGGTCAATGTCAAGATTTGAGGTCATGGTATGAGGAAGAAATGAGGACAGAGGGAAGCTTCCAGGTCTGAGAGCAAAAAGGAGGTACAAGGTTGGGTAGTTCATCTTTGATTCCTCCTCTCTCTCATTCTCTACATCTAATTCATCCCAAAATATTGGTCTCACTTCCCACATAATTATCATTCTTTGGCCTTTCCTTCATCCCAACTACCACCCACCTCATCCAGATGTCTCAGTTGGTCTCTCTACTCCCAGGTTTGCCCCACTACTACTTTCATTCCCCTGCAACCACAGTGTTCTGTCACGTAAATCTGATTCTAGTACTTTCCATCCCATATGTCTTCTGTAGCTCCCCATGGTCCCTAAGAGATGGTGTTGGATAGAACGTTTCCAAGGCTTTCTGTGGTTCAGCCGTTTCCAATCCCA